>NC_138980.1:51101942-51701942 GCF_964341445.2 Mesoplodon mirus
TGTGAATCATGGAGAACATCCCAGCCCCTGACTTTGTTCCATAAAGAACAGGCTTCCCTCTGTGAGCTCGGTGATAAGAGCATGTTAGACGGGAGATTATGGCTCTTAACAGAACTGGCATGTGGCGATCTGTACAGCACTCATCCACTTACTAATCAATCATTCATAACCTAGTGTGTGTTGAGATATTCTCAGAGGCTGTTACACTTATTATGAGGAATCAGGGATGCATTGTAGCTGTCACATTGGGTTCCGATGACCCTATCTGGGGGCCGAATCCCGAATCCCTACCGTAACTGTCACATTTGCTTTAAGAACGCTCTCTTTGTACCATCATCTGATTTCCCAAGATCAGAAGCATTTGATCTTGGTGTTAAAAATTGTAATGGATCTTTGTAGAGAGGTAAGGGGAGAGAAGGACCAAAGAGAAGAGTGAGAAAGTGTAAGAGTAATAAAGACTTCAAACCCTGTGGTAAGAGTAATAAAGAATTTAGGCTGTGGAAAGAATGAAAGCCATGTTTATCCTCTTTCTTCAACACGTCCTAATTAGACCAGACTCTCCTTGTGGAAAATTAATGCAGACACTGTTGGCCATCCACCCAAATCCATTCTCTCTTGAGCCTATTCCATGATGGCAGAGTCCCAGGTTGAAGAGTATTTGCCTACCTTCGTGAGACAATATGTTCAAGGAAAGCCATCCTGTCTTCAGCCCAAGACGGCTGTATCTCCATTAGGCTAAGCTGAGTACGGTTAACTACATTCTTCCTGCCAATGACTGACTTGGGGAAGGGCATAGGACCTAATTCTGGCCATGAGATTTGAGGAGAAGCCTGCTGGTGGAACTTCTGGGAAACGTTTTCTATTTCTACCTCTGGACGTTGATGTGTCACATCATAATGGATAGAGCTGTTGCCACCTTCTTAACAGCCATGAAGTGAACTAGCTCATATGCTGAGCATGGAGTGGCAATCTTTCTCAAATGGCTACAAGTTATTCGATATTTTTCCCACAAGAGATGGGATCTATGTACCCTCTCCTGAAACCTGGGAGGGCTTTTACATACTGCAACCAATAGAATATGACAGAAATCTCACTAGGTCATAAAAGGCCATGCAACTTGTGTCTCGTTCTCTTCTAAACATCATCCATGGCATGTTCAATTTAAGGAAAGCCATCTATTATGTAAGACTTTTTTTTTTTTTTTTTTTTTTTTGCGGTACGTGGGCCTCTCACTGTTGTGGCCTCTCCCGTTGTGGAGCACAGGCTCCGGACGCGCAGGCTCAGCAGCCATGGCTCACGGGCCCAGCCGCTCCGCGGCATGTGGGATCTTCCCGGACCGGGACATGAACCTGTGTCCCCTGCATCGGCAGGTGGACTCTCAACCACTGCGCCACCAGGGAAGCCCTTATGTAAGACTTTTGACTACCCTGAGACCACCATGCTGGAGAAACCAAGTGTAGATGTTCTGGTTGCCAGTCTCAGTGAAGCCCAGCCCTCAAGCATCCCAAGGTTCCAGACATGTGAGAAAGCCATCTCAGAAGTGTAATTCCAGCCCCTGCTGTCCCAGTTCCCAGCACTTTGAGGCACCTCCAGTTGTTAAGTCACCCCTAGCTTTTCAAGGTACCTCCAGATGAGGGCCCAGAATCATGAAGCAGAAACAAACCATCCCTGCTATGCCCTGACAAAAGTCCTGACCTGCAGAATCCATGCACATAATAAGACGGTTAACACACCACTATGTTTTTGAAGTTGTTTATTTAGGCAGCAAAAGTAACTGGAACAAATGGCAAAGTAAAAAGATGGAAAAACCTGGTTGCTTGATGGCAACACTGTGCTAAATGAACCAACCCTGGAGCTGCCTCCTCTCTGGGCTTCTAGTTGTGTGAGCTAATCAGCTCCTGTGGTGTTTAAGTTCTTTTGAGATGTATTAGTGTATTTTGAGGTGTATTAGTTTGCTAGGGTTGCCATAACAAAATATCCCAGGCTGAGCATCTTAAACTACAGAAATTTATTTTCTCATAGTTCTGGAAGCTGTAAGTCCAAGATCAGGGTGTCAGCTGGGTTGGTTTTTTCTGAGGCCTCTCTCCTTGGCTTGTAGGTGGCCACCTTCTTGCTGTGTCCTCACATGCATGACCTTTTCTCTGTACACCCACATTCCTGGTGTTTCTCTGTGTGTCCAAATTTCCTCTTACAAGGACACCAGTCAAACTGGATTAAAGCTCACCCCAGGGACTTCCCTGATGACGCAGTGGTTAAGAATCTGCCTGCCAATGCAGGGGACATGGGTTCAAGCCCTGGTCCAGGAAGATCCCACATGCCACAGAGCAACTAAGCCCATGCACCACAACTACTGAGCCTGTGAGCCACAACTACTGAGGCCGTGTGCCACAACTACTGAAGCCCGTGCACCCAGAGCCCGTACTCTGCAACAAGAGAAGCCGCCACAGTGAGAAGCCCGCGCACCGCAATGAAGAGTAGCCCAGGCTCACCACAACTAGAGAAAGCCCACGTGCAGCAACAAAGACCCAATGCAGCCAAAAATAAATAAATATTTTTTAAGCCCACCCTAATGGTCTCATTTTAACTTAATCACCCCCTTTAAAGACTATCTCCAGATACAGTCACATTCTAAGGTACTAAGTGTTTAGGGCCTCAACATATGAATTGAGGGGAGACACAATTCAGACCATAATAGATGGGCTCCTTGCTGCTGAAATCATCCTTAAAAATAATATGAGAGCGGGCTTCCCTGGTGGCGCAGTGGTTGGGAGTCCGCCTGCCGATGCAGGGGACGTGGGTTCGTGCCCCGGTCCGGGAGGATCCCACGTGCCGCGGAGCGGCTGGGCCCGTGAGCCACGGCCGCTGAGCCTGCACGTCCGGAGCCTGTGCTCCGCAGCGGGAGAGGCCACGGCAGTGAGAGGCCCGCGTACCGCAAAAAAAAAAAAAAAAAAAAAAAATAATATGAGAGGAAAATAAATCACTCTAACATAACAAATACTGGAAGACCTCAAGAATTAAAGAAAGCAATATGACAGAATAACTCCAAGGATGTCAATGACTGGAACTGGGGTTATAATGGCAGCCAGGTAGACATTCTCTCTCCTACTCTGACATCTCTGACTCTCTCTGGGGCTTACCTTCATTCTCTAAAGAGCCACCACACTGAGCATTATCTTGTTGTTTTCATATGAAATACAGCAGTCTCCCAGTGAATTATAGGAATATTGAGGAGAATAAAGCTACAACTGGCAGAGTTCCACACACCTGCTTAGGGAGAGCAGTAATGCTCCTAGTGCTACGTGAAAGGAGCACTAAGGCTTCTTGGCTTCCTGGAGCCGCCCACCACACGCTTTCCCATGTTTCGACCCAACCTGAGACATGCTGCACCTTATGATAACAAGAGAAAAATGAACCATGAGCTAATCTGGTGAGAGAAAAGATATACGGTAGCCTCATGGGGAAATAGCTGTGAAAACTACAGATACTGAAGCTTCTGCTATTAACAAGCCTAAAAACTCACATCACATATGGACTTTAAAATAATTCTCTCTTAAAAACAAAAAATAGGGAGTAACCTAAAAACTGAAATGTAAATAAATCAGGACGTGTCCACAAAAGATATATTATTCAGTCATTTAAAAAGAATGTAGGGGGGCTTCCCTGGTGGCGCAGTGGTTGAGAGTCCGCCTGCCGATGCAGGGGACACGGGTTCGTGCCCCGGTCCGGGAAGATCCCACATGCCGCAGAGCGGCTGGGCCCGTGAGCCATGGCCACTGAGCCTGTGTGTCCAGAGCCTGTGCTCCGCAACGGGAGAGGCCACAACAGTGAGAGGCCCGTGTACCGCAAAAGAAAACAAAAAAAAAAACAATGAGATATCACCTCATACTCGTCAGAATGACCATCATCAAAAAGTCTACAAATAACAAATGATGGAGAGGATGTGGAGAACACGGAACCTTTGTGCACTGTTGGTGGGAAGGCAATTGGTGCAGCCACTGTGGAAAACAGTATGGAGTTTCCTCAAAAAAATTAAAAATAGAGCTACCATAGGATCCAACAATCCCACTCCTGGGCCTACATCTGGAAAAAATCATAATTCGAAAAGATACATGCACCCCAGTGTTCATTGCACCACTATTTACAATAGCCAAGACATGGAAGCAACCTGAATGTCCATCGACAGATGAACAGATAAAGAAGATGTGGTACATATATACAATGGAATATTACTCAGCCATAAAAAAGAATAACGCCATTTGCAGCAACATGGATGGACCTAGAGATTATCACACTAAGTGCAGTCAGTCAGACAGAAAAAGACAAATATCATATATCACTTATATGTGGAATCTAAAAAAAAATGATACAAATGAACTAATTCACAAAACAGAAACAGACTCACAGACTTAGAAAACAAACTTATGGTTACCAAAGAGGAAAGGAGGCGGGGGGATAAATTAGGAGTTTGGGATTAACATACACACACTACTATATATATGAAATAGATTATCAACAAGGACCTACTGTACAGCACAGGGAACTCTATTCAATACTCTGTAATAAGCTATATGGAAAAGAATCTGAAAAAGAATAGGTACATGTATATGTATAACAGAATCACTTTGTTGTACTAACACAACATTGTAAATCAACTATAATATAAAATAGATTTGTTTTAAATAAAGTGATATTAAGCTAGAAAACACATACGGATTTGTGGACTTCTGGCAAAAACCCACTGCCCAGGGTGTTCTGCCAGTTGCAGAGAGGGATTCATAGGACTAAGATTCTTTTGTAAATCAGACAATAATCCTATGGCAGTATAAACATTGACACTTTCCCTCTTGTTAGCACCTTGATAATAGTTCATTTTATATATCTGGGTTTCTAAAACCTACCTTATCATCATATCTGCTATACCATATAGCAGGGTCTTCCATATAACAGGCATTTAATAAACAGATGTCCAACAAATGAATGGTATCTCCAATAGCATCAACATATGGCAATTATTTTCTGATGGCTACTAAAGTAGCCTAAGTCCTGAGTCACAAGTGTCAGGGCCAGTATCTAAACTTGAACTTCTCAATTATCTCTGCCTTTCCCATTGCACATCTTCAAGCTCTTCACACCATGTTTCCAGTGACACCAGCCACATCCCCTGAGGCTATGCAGCCTTGGCAGAGCCCACCACAGTAAATCAATCTCCAGAGCTAGACTCAAGAGGATACATTTAAGTCACAAAAGAACGCAGGTCAGGACTTCCCTGGTGGCGCAGTGGTTAAGAATCTGCCTGCCAATGCAGGGGATGTGGGTTCGAGGCCTGGTCCAGGAAGATCCCACATGCCGTGGAGCAACTAAGCCTGTGCGCCACAACTACTAAGCCTGTGCTCTAGAGGCCGTGAGCCACAACTAATGACCCCATGTGCCACAACTACTGAAGCAAGTGCGCCTAGAGCCCGTGCTCTGCAACAAGAGAAGCCACCGCAATGAGAAACCTGCACACCACAACGAAGAGTAGCTCCCGCTCGCCACAACAAGAGAAAGCCCGTGCACAGCAACGAAGACCCAGTGCAGCCAAAAATAAATAATTTTAAAAAAAAGAACGCAGGTCAGAGTTGTAATTATGATCAGTGAAGTAGACTTCAGTGTGTTATGCACAATTAATTGTGACTGTAGGACTGCTCACTGTATATCAGCTCAAAAAACATCTCTTTCTGTATGGGAATAAAAATGAGACATGAGGAGATTGTTGTATCTAGTGAATACTTGACTTTGAAATAACTACCATTTCCATACCCTGGTAATGTAGACTGTACCTGCCCACCTGTTGTCTTTGGCCTTGACAAGTTCAAGGTATTACAACTACTAAGGTCATAAACCACTCAGAGGGTCTAAGACTATGGCCTGGTCAGAACTCACACTGTCAGACTTCCTTAAAATCCAAAGGGGATTGAAAAAGAAGATCTTGTTTTTTCTCTGGAAAGTTCCCAATGCTTAAAACAATTTAGAACACACCTGCAACAAACAATGGATTTCCAACCAAGCTTTATCTCATACACACCTAGTTTACTTACTGCCTATTAATTTTCCTCGGCAGTGCCCCACACATCCCCACCCCTTGACCAGAACTGAAGAAATTCTCACACCATCGGTTCAGTCAGCTGCATGGGAACGAAGAAATATTATCCTGCTCTGCTTAAAACGCTTGCTTAGACAGAGTGGAAAAGTCAGCAAGCCTCGTTTTCTTAATTGCATATTTGATTGAATGTTATTAAAAGAACTGTTAAATTTATGAAATTCCATGCTCATATTAGGTTTAGGATGGGGTGGCTAAGAACACATAAAAAGAGTTACTCTGATTCTTCTTTTCTTAGTAATAACATTTAACACTCAGATACTGCTTTTCATCTCCACCACTCTTTACAAACATTAACTGTATAATTTCACTACATTAACTGCAAAGAGAGAGTCAGAAATGGTCCTATAATTGTGCAGTCACTTTGGAGCATTAATTGTCTCTTAAAATGACATACTACACCCCAGAGTCTATGTTTTAACCTGGTTTAAAGTAGGAAGGTAAGAAAGGAGGGAAGGAGGAAAAAAGATCATATTCTAAAAGAACAGAGATCTCAGAAGCCTACCTAGGATTCTAGGGAAATATCCTGTGGATTTAGAATGTGGAACTGAAATAGTTAGTGAACTGAATGACATACCTCAATTTTGAAAAGTATTGTTATGCCTAGCATATTACAGTTTGTATTAAAAACAAAAACAAAACAGCAAAGGTTCCAAATCCCTCCTAGCAGAGAAAAAGTTCCTCCAAATTAAAAAAAAATATTTTGAACATAGTGAGTATACAGATTTAACATAAACAAAAGGCATACTATCTGTTGTCACTGTTGGTAATACTTTCACAGCTCACCTCTACCTTGAGTCATTTTTTTGGGAAAGACTCTCCAAATAATAAAAATAGTGATCAGTTGTTAAATATATACTACATGTGAGGCATCATGCTAAGTACTTCAAAAACACTGATTCCGGGACTTCTCTGGTGGCAGTGGTTAAGAATCCACCTGCCAATGCAGGGGACACAGGTTCGAGCCCTGGTCCGAGAATATCCCACGTGCCGCGGAGCAACTAAACCCATGCGCCACACCTACTGAGCCTGCGTTCTAGAGACCTCAAGCCACAACTAACGAGCCCATGTGCCACAACTACTGAAGCCCGCGTACCTAGATTCCATGCTCTGCAACAAGAGAAGCCACCGCAATGAGAAGGCTGTGCACCACAACAAAGAGCAGCCACTGCTCGCAGCAACTAGAGAAAAAGCCCGCGCCCAGCAACGAAGACCCAACGCAGCCAAAAATAAATAAATAAATAAATAAATAAATTTATTTATTAAAAAAAAAACAAAAACCCACTGATTCAACTCAGTTTCCCTAGCCTGCAAAGTGAAGAAATTATCTACAGCAGGAATCAGCAAACTACAGCCCATTGTCTAAATACAAACACTGTTTTTGTAAATGATGCTTTATTGGAACATATCCTTTCCCATTCATTTACAAATTGTCTATGACTGCTTTCCCACTCCCAGGGTAGAGCTGAGTAATTGTGACAAAACCCACATGACCCACGAAGCTTAAAATATTTATGATCAGTCCTTTTAGAGAAAAAGTTTGACATCCTCTCATCTAGAAGATGACCTCAAAGGACCTTCAAATACTAACATCCTATGCCTCTGACTCTGAGTGTTGAAAAACCTTTCTCTACTTTCTCCACTATGTCATTAGCTGCATCAACAAGCATAAACAGTATATTGGCCTCTATTTGCCTATGTGTTGTTACGTAGGCTTTTATATCTTGCTAGTTTTTTAGGAAAATATTCTTCAGGCTTCTAATTCTAAAATAATTCACGTATCAGCCCATTGTTGAGAGCTAACAACTTGAGTTAACTCAAATTTAAACCATATACTGTCGATAACATCCACATCAAGTATGAAAAAGTATATTTATAGGACTCTAATAAACTACACTGATAAAAATCAAATTCTGTCACTTCTTCCCTCACTCTCTCAGTTCATTGCTTCTTCTCCATTTTCTCTGCCATCATCATTGCCTGTTGCCACTTCACCTCATACTTGAACTACTGCTTGATTGACCACCATTCAGCCCAATCCTAAGCATAAAGCAGGGTTCCACCCATCTGAAATCCAAGACTCACCTTTTGAAAGAATCAGTGCTAGGGATGTAAGAACTTTTCTTAAATGTTTTCATTGAATGTCCAGAATTAGAAACAATGAAGAGGTACCTCATTTTTTTCATATCCTTTCATATTCATGGTTAAGTTTCACATGGGGTCCAAGAGGTGAAAATTTGATAGAATGCATGATTGGGATGGGAATTTACAAGGCTTTAAACATTCTTTATCACTATAGTTATTTTAGAAAGGCCTGGGAATGCCTCAGTTTCACACATAATTTGATTTCCTGTACAAGCTTGGGTTCTCAAAGAAAAATTACTCTGAAACAGAGCCATGGTGTAGAGAGGACATGAGCACACTGTGCTACAGAAGGCTGGCAAGTTAGTTTCAGTATGTACGCGGCACAGTCTCAAGGATATATTTTTCACCTCAGTAAAACTCAGGTGCTAGATTTTAGTATTGTTTATGAGAACTTTTTTTTTCCTATTTATCCTAAAGTACTAATTGTTCCTTCAATTGATTGAATCACTAACATTTCTATCCAATTTATTAATAGCCTTCATTGGGTTCACTCTAACATGCTTTAGGGCTGACCCAGTAATCATCTAGATTTGGTTATTATTACAGTTTAAGCATTATTTTTAAAAGTAAAAGTACTGTCTTTATCTCCTTAAAGTATCAACTTTTGAGAGTATCATCCAAATATCATTTAAATACCACCTTTATCCATCCACGTAGAAGACTGACATTAGAAAGAAAAAAAAGACTATAAAACAACCAAATTTTTCCATGGAATTAAAATTATTTTATTCTGTACTCATTCTCATACTAATTCTATACTAAATCTTCCTGTGAGTCTCCAGAAGTAGGCAACTGAACTGAAATACTTTCTTTAACGTATTATAGTAGTTACGGCCTCTGTCACACTGCTCTTGCTTATCTTTTTTTGTTGTTTTTGCTCCATCTAATTGTGTTTAGTTCTTTGTGATTTCTTATAGTTCATTGACCTTCTTTAAGAGGAGTTTTCTGAATTTTTTGTCAATTCATAGGTATCCATTTCTCTGTGGTCAGTTACTGCAGGTTTATTAGTTTCCTTTGGTGGTGTCATGATTCTCTGATTATTCGTGAACCTTATATCTTTGCTTTGGTGTCTGTTCATTTGAAGAAGTGATCACCTCTTTCAGTCTTTACAGGTTTGCTAAGGCAAGGAAACCCAGTCAAGTCGGGGGTTCAAGAAGGATCACTGGTAGCATCTTTGGGTGGAGAGGCCTTCTTGTCAGGGTCTCTGATTGGGCGGGGCCACTGCCCATGCTCTCAGGCCAGGTGGGGCCACTGGCTGGATTTTAGAGTTGAGCAAGTCTGTTGGCTGGGCTCCAGTCAGGTAGCAGTGCTGACTGGGCTTTGCAGTTAGGCAGGACATCTGGCTGGGCTCCCCGGCTGGGCAGTGCCACTGGCTGGACTCTGCAGTCACATGGGGTTACAGGCTCAGCTCTACAATCAAGTGGGGTGATGTCTGGGCTCCTCAATTGCCTTTTGTCAGCAGGGCCACAGGCTGCGCCCCTTGGCTGGATGGTGGCACTGGCTGGACTCTGTGATTGGGTGGGGCTGCAGGCTGGGCTCTGCAATCACCCTAGGTTGGGTGAGATCAAAGGCTGTACGCCCTTGCTATGTGGGAGTAGTAGCTGAATTCTGTTTTCAGGTGGGACCCCAGGTTGTGCTCCGTTGTCAGGTAGGGCCATAGGCTGAGCTCCACAGTTTAGCAGGGCTGCTGGCTTAGCTCTCTGCTAAGTTAGGGCCACATGCTGGCTGAGAACCCCTACGGCCATGCTGCCTGGCCAGATGGAGCCACTGGCTTGGCTTCACAAGTGAGCAAAGCCACTGACTGGGCTTCTGTTCAGGTGAAGTCACCAGCAGGGAGGAGGTGCCACCACCAAGATCTGAGCATGGGTCACTATCAGCTCAGCTTCCTTCTTTTTTCCTACCTGATCCTAGGTGGTCTGGCCTTGCAGTCCCCCAGTGTTTCTTGTCAGGCAAGAAACACTGGGCAAGCTGGATGCCTGTCTCAGGCTCTCTTTCCCCCACTGCAGAAACTGTAGGCGCAGGGAAACCCTCTCAGTGTAGCGCTGTGTCGACCTGGCATAGAGGCAACTGGTCAAAGTGAAACTGCTCCTTACCCTTTTAATGCAGCTTTTCTCAGTTTTTTCCTCCAAGGGGGTGTTTCAGCCTCTGTGATTCTTCACAAAGGCATTCTTGTTGTGAATAGCTGCTATTCCTTATTTTTGTGATGGGAACTAGAGCAGGGAACCTCCTGTTCTGCCATCTTGCTGATGTCACTCCCAAGCTTATCTGCTATAAAAATGTTACTGGAGAGACCTGCACGCTTCTTGTATTACATGGTTTCTCATCTTTCCCCTGAAACATATGTAGAATCTACGCCACTTTCATAAGTTCTTATACTCTAATAAGTAGACTCCTTTCAGAAGCAGGTAGGCTCCAAGTAATACCCTGTGTGTCAACATCAATCTGAAGGCCAAAAGCTCACAAAAGACACTGGAAAAGGTGAACACCTCTGCATCAATGGCAAGTACAGTTCTTTCCAGTTAAAACTCCATGTTGTTCTGATAATGGAAAGAGATTGAAACCAGGAGGACACTGATAAAGGGCACAGTAGGAAGAGGGAATCTTGTTCTTTTTTTTTTTGATGTAAACCTTGTTTAGAACGTAATCATAAGAACTAGTCTGCTGAAGTATCAACTGCTCTGCTTTATGCTTTACATACATTATCTCATTTAATCCTCTTAAGAGCCTTAGGAGCTAGGACCTATCATCTCCATATTTACACATGAGGGAACTTAGATGAAGCACGGCAAGAGATGGAGAAGGAGCATTCAACGGGATCTGGATGATTCTTTAAAATGGGCTTGAGACTCTCTTAGTTTTGACACCCATGTCCTAGATGTCAAAGTTGAATATCAAGCCTAAAATGCAAAAAGTCAGACCAGTGTTTGTCCTTTTTATGTTCCTCCAGAACCCTAAAGCTTTCTATTTAAAATGGGGTCCTGGAACTGGTGAAAATACATATTTTACTAGAAAGTGAGTAATCTACTGATACTTGACTTTTAAAAGTTAGCAGAGATCAGAGACAAGCATGTAACACATTTCTCTTGTCCCTTCTCCATGTGTGTTAGATTTCCTAGGTCACAGCCACACCAACCTTTAGGAACATGTGTGTAGGCCAAATTCACACAGACTGCACTAAGCTATCTTCCTGACATAGGCCTTGAGGGATGTGGTAAAGGCAGAGAGAGCAGAGTTTCTGGGCCTTTGGTTATGCAAAGAAGACTCAGAGCCAAGTTTGGAAGCATAATAATTGCTCTGCGTAATAAAGTGAAAGGAATTTTTTTTTAGAGAGTAGTGACTTGTAAGAGACAAGGAGGCTGAATCACTGTGGGTACATGTGGCTTACGGAATATCCTTAAGGAACAGGAATGTCTAATATTCACATATAAATCATAAGTCGTACTGCAATATTAAATTTCCCCACTTCCCTAATTCTTCAGGAAAGTTAGCTTGAGCCCACTAAACCACTAAATCACTCTCCCTTCCTTGGAAAAAAGTAAGTGAAGGGATAGGAAGAAAGAACAGAAACAGCCTTCTTCATTCTTTCAGAAGAGTGGAACTTCCTGTTTTATAGGCTAGAAGAAATGCAGGAAGAGGATAAGAATTGTGTCACACAGAAGCAAGGAAAGAAAAACACCCTGGCCATCAGTTTAAAAAGCTTGCAAACCTATGCCATTGTTTTTTTTCATTCCTATATAGGAAATTACTGCCTATAGAAAAAGTGAAGAAATGTGTTCCTGGAACTTTCTCGAACCAGACCAGCCAGTCCCCAGTTCTGACCTTATTCTACCATTTATCTCCCTGAGAGGGCCCAGAGAGCAAGGAACTCAGCTAGTAGACACCAGAGTTAAACTCTAGTGAACTTTTCAGTCCACATTTTCCACACACCCACCTTCCTAATCTGATTTAGCATCAGGATTCGTGCAGAGCTCAATTCTTTTTTTTTTTTCCAATTCCAGAATTTATTAACTGTACAATTGTTTAATTCCTGAACCCATCTGGGACTCAGTTTTATAGCTTGCAATGGGAAGGGCTTTTTTTTTTTTTTTAACATCTTTATTGGAGTATAATTGTTTTACAATGGTGTGTTAGTTTCTGCTGTATAACAAAGTGAATCAGCTATACATATACATATATCCCCACATCTCCTCCCTCTTGCGTCTCCCTCCCACCCTCCCTATCCCACTCCTCCAGGTGGTTGCAAAGCACCCAGCTGATCTCCCTGTGCTATGCAGCTGCTTCCCACTAGCTATCTATTTTACATTTGGTAGTGTATATATGTCCATGCCACTCTCTCACTTCGTCCCAGCTTACCCAGAGCTCAATTCTTTTGAACTTATTTACAAGTTTCATCATTATACTTGCCCACATTATGCAAGCAGTTTGCAATCTCCCCTAATTCTCTGGCTTTAATTATATAATCGAACAAGCCAAAAACTCATTTTTCCCAGGAAACATTAAACATTACCATCTTCATGAAATTCTTAATGACATGGTCCACTATGCGTGCCAATGACCGGTAGTAGCTGGGCCCCTAGCTTCTCACTGGGCAAGGCAATTGGACACATGCTCTTTCTTTTGTCAGTCACCAGGAATGGCAACCCTCACCCACACTTTTGGCTGGAATGATAATTCCACAAGACCAGAAGATGGGTCACTGCAAGATGCATGGATATAATTAAGATTGGACAGAAAGAGTTTAAATGAAGTAGGAATTGATTTTAACCTATACAAATCAAAACTTATTTTCAAAGCTGAATGAGCTCACTTAAACTTTTCTTGCCAATTAAAAAAAAAAGTTATCAACTGTCCTTCTTTTCTCCAGAGACTGGAGGTCTGAGAGATAAATAGCTCTCTTCTCAACTAACTTTTCAGGACTGAAGACAGGAAATGGTCAAAATATAAGAAACTTAGGGGACTTCTGAAATTTTCAGCATAGTTCATGTGTGACTCTTCAATTGTCTGTTCTTTCCCAACTGCATTTTTCAAACGCCCTTGTTGCATAAAACTCAGATCTTATATACCCCACACACTGTCAAAGGCCAAAGTGACTGGCTGCCAAAAGCTAAAATGGAAGGAAAGCAAACCTGTTCACACATTTGTTCAAATAGCATGGACATCAATGTCCTGTGCCAAGTAAATACCAAATTAAAGTACTTAATAATAGCCATTATTTATATAACAAATTCCCAGTCCCCAAACCTCGTCAAATCTTTGCATTGCCAGAAACATGTCAAGATGCCAAAACATTTATGGTACTTTAGAGAAATTAATTGCTACATCTATCACAGTACCTAACTGGGTAACTATTATTTCTCATCCTCTCAAGTTCTTCTGTTTTTCCACAAAAGGAACTAAAGGCAATGGAAAATTATGTTTGTAAACTTTTTAGCAGCTTTGTTGGAATATAATTCATCTATCATGTAATTCACCCACTTAAAGTATAGAATTCAATGGTCTGGGGTATATTACATTATTAATTTTTTAATTGTGGAAAAATATATCTATCATAAAATTTGCCATTTTTTTAAACTTTTTAAAATATAAATTTATTTATTTATTTGTTTTTGGCTGCGTTGTGTCTTCGTTGCTGTGTGCGGGCTTTCTCTAGCTGCGGTGAGCAGGGGCGCTCTTCATTGCGGTGCACAGGCTTCTCTTTGCAGTGGCTTCTCTTGCAGTGAAGCACGGGTTCTAGGGCACACGGGCTCAGTACTTGTGGCTTGTGGGCTCTAGAGAGCAGGCTCAGTAGTTGTGACGCACGGGCTTAGTTGCTCCGCAGCATGTGGAGTCTTCCTGGACCAGGGCTCGAACCCATGTTCCCTGCACTGGCAAGTGGATTCTTAACCACTGCACCACCAGGGAAGTACTGCCATTTTTAAATGTACAATCAATGCCATTAATTACATACAAAAAGTTGTGCAACCATTACCACTATTTCCAAAAGCTTTTCATCACTCCAAATGGAAACTATACCACCATTAAGTAATAACTCTCCCTTCCTCCTCCTTGCAGCCCCTAGAAACCTCTAGTCTACTTTCTATCTATATGAATTTGCCTGTTTTGGATGTTTCATGTAAGTGGAATAAAACACTATTTGTCCGTTTGTGTCTGGCTCACTTCACTTAGCATACTGTCTTCAAGGTTCATTCATGTGACAGCATGTGTCAGGATTTCATTTCTTTTTATGGTGGAATAATATACCATTATATGTATATACCACATTTTGTTTACCCATTCATCTGTAACCATGTTGATTATAGGTTTATTTTTTAAAAATAATTTGACTGCAGAGAATTGAGAAATCTCATACTTCAATTCATAGCACATTCTTGTCATCAGTCAAGATGTGTCCCTCTCTTGGGTTTTGTTAATTTCTTCATCCCCAGAAGTCTCTCCTCCAATGGGCATGCATGCTAATGTGTTTTATGTAGATCCTTAAATATGTATGTAGGTTTGTAAAATACAGAATTATGTGTTGTTTTAATTTATATAAATGCATTTAATTTACATAAATCCAGGACTTCCCTGGTGGTCCAGTGGCTAAGGCTCCACACTCCCAATGCAGGTGGCCCAGGTTCAATCACCGGTCAGGGAACTAGATCCCACATGCCACAACTAAGAGTTTGCATGCCATAACTACAGATCCTGTGTGCCACAGTGAAGATGCCACATGCTGCAACAAAGATCCAGCACAGCCAAATAAATAAATAATTTTAAAATTTACATAAATCTCATTCTGTTTCTTTTTCACTCACCTTTATGTTTGTCAGGTCTACAGGTATTACTATGTCTAGTTAACTGTTAATGGTTTAATGAAATATGGCATAAAGAGATTAAGTGGTTTCTTGTTATATTTTTTTCCATTGAGAGAGGTGACTCCCAGGGTAAATTCTGTACTTTTCTGTGAGCAGTGGACAAATCCCTTAATCTCTCCAAGTCTTAGTTTCTTCATCTGTATAATGAGGGGGTTATACCAGATGAAAGATCCTTATGGGCAGTATGCATCAAATGACCTAGGAAACTTTTCCAAAATAATGTGCCCAGCTCAACACCGCTAATCATCAGGGAAAAGCAAACCAAACCACAATGAAATATCACCTCAGATCGGTCAGAATGGCTATCAACAAAAAGACCACAAATAACAAATGTTGGCGAGGATGTGGAAAAAAGGGAACCATCATGCACTATTGGTAGAAATGTAAAATGGTACAGCCACTGTGAAAAAAAAGTATAGAGGTTTCTCAAAAAAATAAAAATAGAAATACCATATGACCCAGCAATTCTACTTCTCGGTATATATGTGAAATAAAAACACTAATTCAAAAAGATACATGCACCCCAATGTTCATAGCAGCATTATTTACAGTTGTCAAGATATGGAAGCAACCTAAGTGTCCATCAACAGGTAAAGAAGATGTGGTATATATACACAATGGACTACTACTCAGCCATAAAAAAGAACAAAATTTTGCCATTTGCAACAACATGGATGGACCTGGAGGGTATTATGCTTAGTGAAATACATCAGATGGAGAAAGACAAATACTATATGATATCACTTACGTGTGGAATCTAAAAAAATACAACAAACTAGTGAATAAAACAAAAAAGAAGCAGATTCACAGATATAGAGAACAAATTAGTAGTTGCCAGTGGGGAGGGGGAGGGGCACTATAGGAGTGGGGGAGTGGGAGGTACAAACTACTGGGAGTAAGACAGGCTACAAGGATGTACTGTACAACATGGGGAATATAGCCAGTATTTTGTAATAATTGTACATGGAAAGTAACCTTTTAAAATTATATAAATTATATAAAAATGTTAAAAGTAATTTAAAAAACAAAACAAAATGATGTGCCCAATGCAACAGCAAAATTTAAGGCAGTAAAACCCTGGCATAAATAATAATAATAATAATAATAATAAATCGCCAAATGATTCTGATGTGCACCCGTGGTAAAAACCCCGGCACAAGATGGATCTCTGAGGGCTCTTCCCTTTAGTATACTAGGATTCTGTGACTATAGGGAAAATCTCTCAGCAAAGGTCCTACAGTGAACCAGAGGCAAGAACCTGGCAATAAAGATGATGCCTGTGTCCCAGTTCACTGTTTTCTAAATATAAAATCTATTTTAAAAGCATTTATGCTATTTTATTGCTACCTTCTACAAGGATATTCCAAGGATTAACTGCTCTCTGGCTAACTCATTCTTCCACAACTCCTCAGGGCTCAGTCTTTCCTTGGCTTGGATCATGCCCTCTGGTTCCTGTATTTGATAAAAGTTGAAAGAGGCTGGGAACTTCTTTCATTTCTATTCCCATCAGAAGTTTGTGTAGCTCAACAGGGTCACCTCTGAGTTTCTGCTTTTGCAAGGAATACAGATCTGGTTCCTACACTCTGCTTTAATAAGAAAATGCCTGTACTGTCGTACACATAGAGTTCTGCTCGTCCTCCATGCCTTGAACTGAATTCAAAAATCAGAACTGGGCTTCCCTGGTGGCGCAGTGGTTGAGAGTCCGCCTGCCGATGCAGGGGACACGGGTTCGTGCCCCGGTCTGGGAAGATCCCACATGCCGTGGAGCGGCTGGGCCCGTGAGCCATGGCCGCTGGGCCCGCGTGTCCAGAGCCTGTGCTCCGCAATGGGAGAGGCCACAACAGTGAGAGGCCTGCGTACCACAAAAAATAAAATAAAATAAAAAATCAGAACTAACCTTCCCAGTCTTGTGTCTCTTGCCCCCAAACATTACTGTTAAAAATTTGGACACACAGAAAATGGGAAGAAGAAAATAAAAATTACTATAATCCCACTGAGTGATATAATTTTCCCTCCCAAATATCACCCTACCTAATTGTTCTAGTCAGTTCTGGCTGCTATAACAAAGTACTATAAACTGGGAGGTTTATAAACAGACACATATTTGCCCATAGTTCTGGAGGCTGGGAGTCCAAGATCAAGGTGCCAGTACGGTCGGGTGCTGGTGAGGACCCTCTTCTGGGCTGCAGACTGTCGATTTCTCATTATATACTCAAGTGGCAGAGAGCAGGGAGAGGAAGCAAGCTGTCTCATGACTCATAAGGGCACTGATCTGATCATGGGGGCTCCACCCTCATGACTTCATCTAATCCTAATAACCTCTCAAAGGCCCCACCTCCTAATACCATCACACTGGGGGATAGGGTTTCAACATATGAACTGGGTCGGGGGTGGGGAGAGACACAAACATTCAGTTCTTAACATTCTTACCTATCTCCGTTAGTGGTACCTTAATGGTCCTGTCATTCAGACCCCAAGCCCAGGAATTATGCTTGGTTCCTCTCTTTTCCTTACTTCCTCCAACCTCCAAATATATCCTGAATCCATCCTCATTTTTCTGTTTCTATTCCTACCACCATAGGCCAAACTGCCATCTTCTCTTACCCAGGCTTCTCACTTAGCCTCCCTGAAAAACTGCTGAAGGAATGAAAAATATTGACTGACAGAACCAGGAAACAAAAATGCTGGCTTGAAGAATTAGGCTAAAACTAACAAGATTGAATTTAATACAAATAAACAGAAGCCTCTGCATTTACCTTCCAAAATTCCATGGCACAAGTTACAAGTTGTATAAAGGACTTGGGTGATTTATTTGACTGCAAGCTCACTTACGAAAACAATGTGATGTACCCAACTGAAAAAAAAAGTTCTTACTATTTTAGTTGAATGAATAAAAAATGCACAGTCCAGTACAAAGGGCATAATATAATCCTTTTGTGCTGGTCACACACAATGTTTCATTGTGGGCACCAGATTTAGATAGATAGACAGATAGATAGATAGATCAATCTCCATAATTGATATAGAAGGATTCTGAGCAGAACCAGACTGTGAGTAGTCATGTTGCTAAACATGAGCAACAGCTGAAAGAACAGGGGACACTTATCTGGAGAAAAGAAGACTGAGGGTCTAAAGGGTACACCCACACTTGGATGGACCTGGAGGGTATAATGCTTAGTGAAATAAGTCAGATGGAGAAAGACAAATACTACATGATATCACTTACATGTGGAATCTAAAAAAGTACAACAAACTAGTGAATAAAACAAAAAAGAAGCAGACTCACAGATATAGAGAACAAATTAGTTTCCTTCACTCAATATTTTTCAGTCTGTGACTTGATCAGCAGATCCATGGCTACACATTCCTTGGATGTCCCCTGGTCTCAGATTTGTCCTTGGATCAGAACCTTATTTGGGGCTCTCCCCAGGGTGAGCTCCTGCTCTCTCTCTCTAAATTCAGCTGGGGCTCCCAAAAGTCACATTGTGACTTTTAGCCCTCCTCATGTTAGGTGATGTAGAGGTGTTAGGAGACACAGACTCCGGGAGAAACCAAGACGAAGGCTCCAGAATGCTGTTCCCACAGCCTGGCACGTTCCCTCCTGAAAGGTGAACTGAATCCAGCAGGCAGATTTTCTCACCAACCACATCTTTAGAAGGCTACTTCAAATGAAGAACCATTAAAATAATAATAGTGATCTCTGCCCACGGACATGAAAACCTACCAAAGGTACATTTTTAAATTAAAAAGCAGGTTAAGGGCTTCCTTGGTGGCTCAGTGGTTGAGAGTCCGCCTGCCGATGCAGGGGACGCGGGTTCGTGCCCCAGTTGGGGAAGATTCCACATGCCGTGGAGCGGCTGGGCCCGTGAGCCATGGCCGCTGAGCCTGCGCGTCCGGAACCTGTGCTCCGCAACGGGAGAGGCCACAACAATGAGAGGCCCGTGTACCACAAAAAAAAAAAAAAAAAAAAAAAAAAAAATTGTAGTTTGGGCTAAAAAGAAGGTTTGTTTGCCAAAGAAAATTGAGACAAATATGGAAGCCAGGGATAGTAGGGTACTTTACATTTGTGGAGCGCCTACTGCATACCAGTGACTGCAGTAAACACTTTTCCTGCTTTCATTCCTTTAATCCTCACAACCCTCCCATGAAGTAGTAGCCCCACTTTATAGCTTGGAAAACTGAGACTCAGGAAAGGTTAGCAATTTGCTGAAGACATACTATTTGGTAGAGATGATTAAATCCAGCTCTGCTTAATTCTGCACTGGTGTTTCTACAGTTAAAACACCCTATCTCCTTCTAAGCTGGCAATCCTGAGGCTGGAGTAGAAGCAACAGTCCTTGGCTTTTAGTGGATTTAACATTTGTTGAGTCTTCTCAAAGTTTTAGGTTTCTCTCTCCACGATCAACATTGTTACTCATGGAATGGTGCATGGCATCGCTAACATCACCTGGGAGCTTACTAGAAATTAAGCACCTCAGGACCAGCCAAGACCAACTGAATCAGAATCTGCATTTTAACAAGATGCCCGGGTGATTCACCTGCACATTACAATTGGAGAAGTGCATCTCTAAAAATGCCTCCCCAGCCCCACTCCCTGCCTGGGTTGCTATGGAAACCATCATCCCCAGCCTCTGCTCCCAATGTCTGGTCTCTTTCCCCAAAGCAAAGTGCTCTGTCAGACACTCACAGAAGCCCTGGGGCCCAAGAGGGGAAAAACTATTCCCAAATGCAGTTTATGAATCAAAATAAAGCCTGGCACTTCATGGTTTTTATGTGTAAGCCTCAAAGATAGCTAGCACTGGTCCCTCTACAGCAGCCGGAGCTGTGGTGTGTGCGTACCTGTTTAACGGCCAGCTTGGGTTGGAGCCCTGCCAATTTCCATGGAGTAAATACTCCCACCAGGGCCAATTCCAAAGCCACCAAGGTGATGTCACTGAAGGTGAAGCTGGGAAGGGATGCATGCAGTTGGCTCAAGCAGGCAGGCACGAGTAGGCACCAGCTCCAGCACACCACTCAGCCAGAGCCCGATTTTTCTTTTTTTTTTTTTTTTGCTGTACGCGGGCCTCTCACTGCTGTGGCCTCTCCCGTTGCGGAGCACAGGCTCCGGACACACAGGCTCCGCGGCCATGGCTCGCGGGCCCAGCCGCTCCACGGCATGTGGGATCTTCCCGGACCAGGGCACGAACCCGTGTCCCCTGCATCGGCAGGCGGACTCTCAACCACTGCGCCACCAGGGAAGCCCAAAGCCAAATTTTTCTGAGTCAAGATCCTTCGTGTAAGAGGGGAAGCCACAGCATTATTTCAGCTAATGAGGACATTATGTTTTACTGTTGGCTTCTACCACCACTTAAATTTATCCATCTCTAATTAGTTTTGGAAAACAGAAAAGGACTCACCATATATACTCTGCAGCAGCCTGTCAGACTGTAAAACTGTCTGTGCTGGCTGCTCTCTCAGCAAACAGAAGAAGTCTTGGGTTTGCTCCGGAGAAGGGTTGGGAAGCCCAGGCTCAGTCTCATGAATAAAACATGTCCGGTAGCTTCTAGGTGGGAGGAGAAAGGGGTTCCAGGAAAGCCCGTACCATATATTTCCCCTAACTCTTCAGTATCTACTCTCGTAGTTTACTTCTCAGCAGGGGCAAGGTATAGCAGCTGCAGAGATTTGAGTTAGGAAGACAGAAAGTTAGAAATCCAAGGAGAAGCTGGATTGACAGAGGGGAGGTAAGAATAGCATGGGTGATGGAAAATTGAGAACAAACATATAGCAGAAGGAAATAATAATTATTTGAAAAGCAGCGAGTATGTCTGTTTGGCTGGAGGAGAAAGTTGTTAACTATTGTCATCATTATTAGCCCCACTTACTGAGCCCTGGACCATGTGCCAGGCTCTAGGTGAGCATTTTAAGCCAATTTTCTCATTGACTCTTCACAGAAATTCAATATCATCACTATCACCATCATCATCATCTCCATTTTACAGAGGAGGAAACTGGTTTAAAGAGTTTAAGATATTTGCTCAAAGTCATACAGCTAGTAAGAAAGAAGGGAAGAACTCCAACCCAGGTCTATCAGATATATTGTAAGCAGCGCAATACATCATCTCTAAATATGTGTGAGTGGTGGGGACAGGGGTGGAAAGGGAGATGTCCCTTTCTGAAAAAGTTCCAAGAAACCTCTCTCAGCAGGCAGAGAGGCAGAAGGAATGGAGAGGAAAGGGACCACTGACCCACCCCCCTGGGTCCTGAGGGCCAAGAGTGGAGTGCCAAAGTGCCAACAGTCTTACTTACCAGGCCTGCCCAGCTCAGACCACTCCTGGGTGCCATGCTAAATTCTGGAAATGATATTTACAGAGAAACACTGACAATCAATGCGTAAACAGAGGGGAGTGATTAGAGGGTGGGAAGATTCAAAAGCTACCCTTGCTGGAAAGGAATCAGGCTAGGGAAGATGAGGCTTAAACCAACAAACACACTTTTCAGAGATCAATGGCTGATCACAAAACCTTGTTCCTCTTCTTCTGGGACATGCAGCTAGACCACATTTTCCAGCCATCCTTGCTGTTCAGTGTGGCCATGGACTGAGTTCTGGCCAATGGAATATGGGTGGAAATGTGGTAACACCCCTCCAGGCTGGGCCTCTAAAAATCTCCAATGTGTTTTCTCCTTCCACAGTGACCGTGGAAGCCAACTGTTGAAGAAAGCAGAGCTACAAGGTGAAAGGAGTCTGATCTCTGAATTACTACTTGGAGATGAGCCTCCCACCAATCAAAAACACTGAATTAAACCTTATGTGAGCGAGAAATAAACTTGTATTTATTAAGGTTCTTTTTTTAAAAGACACCGTTCCAAAGCAACTGGAGAAAACTCAGAGATGGAAAGTGATCATGATACCCAACTTTCAAATATCTAATGAGCCACCATAAGTTAAAAGATTTCTTGGGCTTCCCTGGTGGCACAGTGGTTAAGAATCCACCTGCCAATGCAAGGGACATGGATTTGAGCCCTGGTCTGGGAAGATCCCACATGCCGCAGAGCAACTAAGCCCATGCACCACAACTACTGAGCCTGCACTCTAGAGCCCACGAGCCACAACTACTGAAGCCCCTGTGCCTACAGCCGGTGCTCCGCAAGAAGAGAAGCCACTGCCATGAGAAGCCCGTGCACCACAACGAAGAGTAGCCCCCGCTCGCCACAACTAGAGAAAGCCCACGTGCAGCAATGAAGATCCAATGCAGTCAAAAATAAATAAATAAATAAATAAATTTTTTAAAAAAAGATTTCTTGGGGTAGGGAACCAAGGTAGGGAACTAAGCCCAGGGGGTAGTATCTTAAACGAGACTGATCACAACTCAGCATAAGGAAGACAATTCCTAAGAATCAGAGATGTCCAAAGATCTGACTTCTGCCCACTCTCCAACCTCATCTCCCATCACTCTTCCCTTGGTTACCCCCCCTTCCTTCTGGTCCGTGAGCACCCTGAGCTCTTTCTTGCATCTGGGCTAGTATGCATGCAGATTCCTCTGCCTCAAACACTCTTCCTGACTCCCCACAAGCCTTATCCATATATTCATTCAACAACTGTGTATTGTTCCACGCCCACTCCATGTCAGGTACTGTTCTCGGTGCTTGGGCTGTAGCAGGGAACAAAACAGACAAAAACCACTGCCCCTGTGGAACTTAAATTCTAGCCAGAGATAAACACTGTAAACAATAAACAAAATAAATGAGTAAGTGATGTAGTACGTTAGGTGACAAGTGCTCTGGAATAAAAAGAAAGAAAGATACAGCAAAGAAAGGAGAATGGGGGTTCTGGGGCAAGAGGTGACGTAGAGAGAGCAGGGATGAGAGAGGCAACAGGGGTACCTCAGTCTTCAGATTCTATATCACTTCTCCCCGGAGGCCTTTGTGAACCCCCAAATCTGAGCTACATTTGTGTCCCTCAATCCCATGATATTCTCTCATAGCACACTTGTCTTTTATGACACTGTATTCGTTTGCTAGGGCTGCCAAACAAAGTACCACTGACTAGGAGGCTTGAACAACAGAAATTTATCATCTCACAGCTGTGGAGGCCAGAAGTCTGAGACAAGGTATGAACAAGGTTGGTTCCTTCTGAGAACTGAGAAGGGAGGGTCTATTCCAGGCCCGTCTCCTTGGCTTGTAAATGACCATCTTTTCCCTGTGTACCTTCACACCGTCTTCCCTCTATGCATATCTCTGTGTCCGGATTTCCCTTTTTTATAAGGACACCATTCATGCTGAATTAGGGGCCACCCTAATGACCTCATTTTAACTTGATTACCTCTGTGAAGAGCCTGTCCCCAAATAAGGTCACATTCTAAGGTGCTAAGGACTGGAATTTCATCATAAGCATTTTGAAGAAGACAATTCAATCCAAAACAGACAGTGTGAGTTAGAATTATTTTACCCATGCATTTAATAGTTTCATGTCTACAACCCCCGCTAGACTATAGGTGAAACCAGGGCAGGACCTAGTCAATTTCAGTCATCTCACTGCACCCAGCAGTTAGCCCAGCGCCTGCCAGGTGCTCAGTTGCTACTTGGTGCTTAATAGCCCTAAGTTCATTTTGTTCTGCTACAAACAGGCAGAACAACCTCTTGTCCTTCAGTTCTGCAGAGTTCTTTCTTTCCATTTAAAACCCTCTTCCCTCAGGGCTGTCCCTCAGGGCCGTGCTGTGTTCTGTTGACAAATCAGAAATCCTACTGGGTTTCCAGCTTGATACTGCCCGTTAGCCATTTGAAAGAACAACCAGGTAATAATTCCTGTAGTTTTAATGAAGCTGGGTTTACTCAACCCTCTTCTCTCCCCTACCCCCTTGCAATCTCCTTAACCCAGCCAGTTGGCTACGGAAGGACGCTGCGTAGTGTGTAAGTATAAACCTTCTGGACAGAGACCAATAAAGCATCCAAAGTTTCATTTGGAGAAACACGCAGCAAAATGGCAAAGAGAGCAAAGGCATATTGTAGACTCAGTCTCCACTCCTTGATCAGATGTTGATTTATGGTGGAACTTCAGGGATGTCATTTAACCTCTCTGGCTTCCTCATCTATAAATTGGAGCTAATACTAATGAGGTTTGCATCATAACAACACAGGGATATCAACACACTATGAAGGCTTGCAAACATTATTGTAATGTGAAATGTTTTGTTAGTATATAATGATACAGATTTCTTATTATCACCCAAAGCCCTGTATAACGTGGTCTGTGACTCTCCAGCTAGTTACGTATTAGTTCCTTAAACACACAAGTTCTTTCCTGCCCCAGGACCCCTCTCCTCTGCCAGGAGTAGTTTTCCCTCCCAACATTTACCACGTGTAGATGCTTCTTTCCCCTTAGCTCTCAGCTGAAACCTTGCTTTCTAAGAGAAGCTTTTCTCTTCTTGCCCATCCTGGCTAAAATGGATGCCCCTGCCCCCATTAAGCTCACTCTCAGCAGTATCTGATTTCTCTATAGCACTTACCTCTTTTCGTTCACGCTTGTCACTTGCCCGTCTGTTTCACCAGCTCAAAAGACCATGATTCCTCACTCACGATCCCCGCTACTCAGCACTGTGCCTGTGACTCACGATAGCGGTTCAATAAATATTTGCTGAGCACATGAGTAGATCGTTTCTGACAGTGGACAACTGAAAACAATACGGAGACCCAAGAAAAGGGCGAGGCTAAGGAACTCCAGGTATGTACATGAGTTAGAGAGAACCCAGTCTTCGTCCTGAGTCTCTCCTTTACTCTCACACTACTACCACACTCACCACGCTTGTGACACCAGATGTGTGGGGTTTCCCCCACCAAGCAGTTGTCGGCGACGCCCGCTGGATGACCCTACAATTTAACACAGTTCAGACACTGTCTACCTGGGGATAGCGTCAGATCCCACAGGTTAAGGGCTCAGTTCCAAGAGACTACCCATACTTCAGAGGCCAATAGCAAGGAGGAGGTCCCCAGGCTACCCACAACTTCTGTCCAACTTGGCTACAAATCAGAGATTCTCATGACCTCTTCCCCTTTGGATTCAATTAGTTGCTAAAGCAGCTCACAGAACTGAGGAAAACATTTACTCACATTTACCAGTTTATTATATAATAAACGATATGATAAATGATACAGATGAACAGCCAGATAAAGAGATACACAGGGCGAGGTCTGGGGGATCCCAAGCACAGGAGCTTCTGTTCCCGTGGAGTTAGGGTGCATCACCCTCAAAGTATGTAGGTAGGCGTTCACCCACCTTGAAGTTCTCTGAACCCCATACTCCTGGAACTTTGTGAAGGCTTCCTCATGTAGGCATGATCAGTTATTAGAGCAGTGGTGGGTGTGGCTGAAAATTCTAAGCTTCTAATCATGGGCTTGGTCTTGCTGGTGACCAGACCCCATCCAGGAGCCATCTAGGAGTCCACTCAGAGTTGCCTCATTAGAGCAAAAGACACTCCTAACACCCCAGAAATGCCAAGGGATTTAGGAACCCTGTGTCAGGACCAGGGTCAAAGGCCAACTGTTAGAACAAAAGATGCTCCCAGTGCTCTTACCACTTGGGAAATTAGAAGGGTTTCAGAAGCTCTGCATCAGGAACTGGGGGCAAAGACCAGTATATATATATTTCTATTATCTCACAAGACACTTAATAAAATGCTCCAGAGCCATTCAAAATTATCACTGAGAAGACTATGTAGCAGCATAGGGAAATATTTAGGATATACTGTTAGGGTAGAAAATGCTATTTACACTTGGACTGCAACTACATAAAAATACTATCTGAGATGAGCAAAAACAAAGTAAAGAAAGAAATTTGGAAACAGTCAAACAACTTGCTATGGTAATGGGACTGTCAGGGTTTGGGGTCTTTTTTCTCTTTTATTTCTGCTTCTGTCGCCATAATGCTGTTTGTTCAACAATTACAGTTTGTTCTACATCACTAAACTAGGCACACTATTGAACTGTCCCCAGAAGGGAGGCAAACATTTGCTCACAGGTGTATGTGGAATGAACTTCTTTTTCATCCATTTCTAGAGCCAGCTGGGCCATGGTGAAATGGGGAGAAGGATGTGGCATGACCTTTTGAGCCCCTATAAACTTGGCTGTGTAGTTATGCATCAGCAGTGGGGCTGCACCCCACATACCTGCAATGAGGTGATGCCCCAGAGAGCAGGGGGAAGTCAGGGTGTGGCTACTGATTAAGAGGGGGAATGCTGGCTGCCTGGCCAAAAATGACAATAGCTACTACAACAGTCAAGATCTCTCTTAACGACTTCTCTGTTTTTAAGGCCATTGCACCTGCATAACCTGCAAAACCCTCAAAACTCCTCTTATGAGGTCCTTGGTTCTCATACACATATTACAGAATATACACAGACACTCAGAGAGCTTATCCTCCTCATTTTTACCTTAAAAGTGGGAATATCTATGGCACAGAATTATACTTCCTGGGAAGAAAACCTCACCATGAATTTACTTACCCAGGCCATTAGAGGTGGACTCTTGTAACTCTACAGGAATAGCTACAGTGCCATAAAGGCTAAACTACCAAGGTACACAGACTGCCTCATCATGAAGCCCAACAGGATGGCTCAAGAGTTCCCAAGCTTTCCCCCCTTGAAACACCAGGTGATGGATGACATTCACATGTATAATACACCTTCACGGCAATCCTCAGGGTCACGCACAGTTCTCAGTCACTAACTGATAAGACTTTCTCACCTGGCCAGGGAAGCACCCTAAAGCACAGGGAAGACAGAAGGTGAACAGGTAAATCACTGGAACACTTCAATATTTTCACAATTATTAGCGTGGGGAAGCAGTTTGGCACAGTGGCTAAGACGCAGCCTGCAGTGAAAGAACATGGCTTCAAATATTGGTTCTAATCCTTTCTAACTATGTGACCCTTAGCAAGTTGATTTACCTCTCTGAGCGTCCGTTTTTATATATTGGGGATAACAACACCCATCTCACAGGGTCCCAGTGAGGACGAATAAGATAGCACACACAAAGCTCTTTGCAACAGGCTTGGCACATACCATGTACTCAGCACGTGTGAGCTAATCATGGCAGCGGCAGTACTGCTAAACACGGCTTGAGACGCCCTTCAGAAATGACCACACCACAGGGGACAAGCTGCTTCCGAGTGGCCTTGTTCTAAGGGCCGTACCTACAAAGAGGTGAGAGCTGGACGAAGCTGGGCCATCCCAGCAGAAATCTTGCCAATGTCTATTGCATTCCCTCACTGAAAACTAGACCCTATGGAGGGAGAGGAAGGAGAAACGGTCAGAGAACCCGTAAAGAGATGTGGTGATAAAATCAGGGGAGAGAACTTGGCATGGCCAGCAAACACTTACAAGTAAAACGTACCTACAAATCTCTTTGGAAGCCTTCTGAAAGGAGGAAGGGGTTGGCCTTGAAGTACAGGTAAGATTTGGGCGGGAGGGGAGGAGAGGGGCAGGACAGAGCCAGGTACACAAGAAAAGGAGGGACACGTACGCAGCCAAAGCAGAGGGTTTGTGTCAGACAGCTGTGGCTCCCTGCCCTCTTCCTGCCTCTTCCATCCTCCTCTGCCCTTCCCGAAATGACTCAGCCCTTTGGCTGAGCTATCAGAATGTTCTAAGTTGGTTCTGCTTGCCGTGTTTCCCCGGCTAGCTAATTAAACATATACATTTAATTGAATCATAGTGAAACCCATAATTGATGTCTCTACAGCCAGAGGGGAAAAGGCGGAGTGTGATGGAAACCAATGGTGTTTTAACTGCTGCCAGCTAGAATGTTGCTGATGTTTTCAAAGCTCAGCATAAAAAGCATCATATCTGAGGCAGTATCGTGTAGAGATTAGAGTAATCTCCCCAACAAGAGAAGAGAAGAGATCCCTTTTATACAACAACAGTTCAGTAAGTTTTGTTTAGCTTGCGTAGGATACAGTTAATTACAGTAATTTATCAAAGTGGCATAAGGTGGTATTCATACACACAAAGAGTATTTCCCCACAGTGGAAAATCCTTAGTTTTATAGAAGCTGAAGCTAGTACTAATTGAATTTTCACTTGGGTAGATAAAATCTTTAACAACTCCGGAATAACTAAATGCTCTTTGCTCAACGATGTGGATCGGGATGATTTACAACACCTTTCATACAATCATGCTAATTTTGCTTTCATATGATTAATTAAAAAACAATATGTTCATTCTTCCTAAAGTGGAATTAGGGCACCCAAGGAGTTGGCTTCTATAGCCAACTTCCCTACCCAGCAATAAAAGCAATTTTCACACCTTGTCTTGGAAAAAGTGTTAAGTATATGGGGCCCTGATGGAGACGGTGTCAAGTTCAGCTTGGCTCTTTGGAAGGCAGTAGAGGTGAGTCTGATGGGCAGAAAGAGGTTCCTAGGACTTCAGAGCTGAAAAGGACCTTCAAAGCAGTCTCGTGAAAATCCCTCATTTCCCAGATAAGAAAACTGAGGCTTGGAGAGACCAACAAGTTGTCCCCAACTTATGAGGTCCCATTTATGGCAGAACTGGTATCAGTCTCCAGCTACCCTGAGGTTTAACCCAGTCTTCTGGAGAAAGAGCACTGGACTGGGAGTCAGCAAACCCGGGTTTAAGAGCCAATTCTGTTGCTGACTCACTGCAGGACCTCGCGAGCATGGGTTCTCTCTCCCACCTTCCTCTTCGTAGAATTGGGAAAATGATAGCATTTGCCCCTCAAACTTCCAAAATAAGAAGCTATGAGACAGATGAAGTTTATTACAGGGGCCCCTCCATCCCTAAGCCCCATTTTCTCCTGAATTTCCCAGACCCCTCTGCCCCAGGGCCTTATCACCCTCTGCTCCTTAGAATCCTCCAAAGGAGCCCTCTTGTTTTTTCCAGCTGGGGAAGCTGAAGGCTGGGAGACTTAAGGCCATGCAGCTACTTAGTGGCAAAAGTGCTTTGAAGCACATCACCACCTCCCTATGCGGCCTCCACCCTGTGCCCATCCCCTTAGAACCCTGCCCTCTGACATGGGGGACAATGGATGGCAACTCTCTTGGGTGACGGTCCTTAACCCTAAGGGGGCCCTACTCACCCTGAGGCTTTGGTTCACCTAGCCAGTCCCAAAAGGAGACTCTTTTAAATCAAATTCTTAAGCAGTGAAAGATGGAAAAGACCTCCACCACCTTCACTTTATAGATGGGAAAACTGAGGCCCAGAGGGTAAGAAAGTGCCTTTTACTAAGCACCTCTGATGTGCCAGACATCACTCAAGGGGCTTTCTCAGGTGATCACATTTCATTCAAGGGCAGAAAGAACATATGACTTGTCCAAGGGCATCTGGCTGCTAAGCGTTTAATCAAGACTCACTCAGGACTGTTCTGTTTTCCAGGCAAACATCTCCAAAGCGTTCCCCCTATCCTTTATGGAGCATTTTATAAGGGTTGAGTGTAAATTGTTTTATATGCACTAATTCATTTTATACTTCAAATGACCCTCTACAGGGGGTGCTACTATCCCTCCCACATTAGAGATGTGGAAATGGAAGCCCAGAGGTGAAGTCACCTGGCTGAACTCACACAGCCAATGAGGCCAAAGGCTAAGATGCAAATCCAGGCAGTGTGTCTCCGGAGTCCAAAATCTGAACGTGTGCACTCAATGGCCACCTCTAATGCACTACCTCTCCTTAAACTTCGGTTAGTTCTGCAAGGTCTTTGGTCTTTGGACCACTGCTCACTATGTAAGCATAAAATAAAATCGATCAGGAGGTGCCAAGTACAGGCATCACACGCCTTCAAACTGATAGCGCGAAGACTTCAAATTGTCCTTCAAGAGTTCTTGCTTCCCCCAAGGGGTCACTGGCTCTGGCTCCACGGGTGCCGTTAGCATAATGACCACACTGCTTGCAGCCTCAGCCCCCATGCTGCCCGCGTCTGAGTGAGTGGCTGAGTGGCTGCTGCCTCCCAAGGCTTCCCCTTGGCTTCACGCTCCACGGGAGAGTGCAGACAGCCGCATTCATCCACTGCAGCAGCCTGAAAACCCATTCAGCAACTGCGTGCCCCTGCCCTGAGGCCAGTTCACCAGGAAGACCTGTGGGCTTCTCCAAGTCGGCCTGATATTCAAGAGGAGGGAAAGCAATAAAATAAAAAGCATGGGTGACACAGGATAATACAGCAAGAAAAATGGGGATTTTATCCAGATGAAACATTAATTCATTCATCCAAGGTTCTTATTATCACAATTTCTCACCTTCCCAAACTCAAGACCTCTAAACAAAGTTTCTAGAATTATACCAAATAATCAAATGCTCCTTCTAGATTCTGTAAGCATTTTTTTTTAAAGAATTTGTATTTCACTTCTATGAAGTGGAAGGAACTGTATGTATGAATACTTCTGCAAAACAGCCACAAATTATTTTGTCATCCTTTGAAGATAATTTCAGGTAGAGAAACAAAAAACAGAAAACACTCTCTATAACCTTGATATTAAGGCTTGTGCTCACGTGGAATAGCGTTAAGAATGTGAGTTTGGGAATTGGGCGGTCTGGGTCTTATTCCCACCTACCACTTACAAACTGCATGTCCTTGGGCAAGTTAACTGTCTTGCCCAGCCTCACTCTCTTCCTCTGGCATACTTATTAGTATCATGCCCACTTTACAATGTGGTGGGATTGTTATAAGGCTTCAGTGAGATTATGTATGTAAAGCTTTCAATAAATGTTAGTGGTTATCAGCACGTGATTATTTTTTCACCAAATATAAGATTGGTTATATTAATGAGAATTCTTTCTATTGGAAAGACAGAAACCAGCTGAAATTAGTTTAAACAAAAAAGAAAAGGAATGTATTGGCTAGTTCATCTGAAGGCACACAGATGGTACCAGCCCCAGGCTAGTCAGGATCCCAGAAATCAAACAGCATTAGAGTCCATCTTTGTTCTATACTGGATTTCATCTCAACTTCAGTCTATGAGTTGTCCTCATAGTCTCCTCGGGGACATTGCTTCTGGGATCAATTCCTACAGCTCATGACACATGGGACAAGATCTTCAATTCTTCCAGCTCCATTTCAATTCAAAAAATTCCAGGGAAGTTACGAGCTTTTTCTGGTAGTCAGGGAAGTGGGGTCTATCGTTGGCTACCCCATCAGAACCACATGGGGTTTAACAAAAAAAAAAAAAGAAGAAGAAGAAGAAGAAGGATGCATTGTGCTAGGACATACCTGTTATTCATATGGGAACCAGTGTGTCATGACAAAGTCCCTGTAAAGAGTGTATACTACCTATCTACCTAACTATGCAGATCTATAATATTCAATATATACATGTTATTCAACAAACTGATGAACCATAAGTTGTATACACTTTGCAGAAGTTAAGTTTATATTTTCTGCTATCCTCCACAGTGCCCAGCACAGAACAGTCACTCTAAGAAGGATTTGTGAAGTGACTAATAACTTAGCTTTGGAATCAAATATGTCACTGTATTAGTTGGGATTACTTAGATTATGCTTCAGTTTAAAAAAAAATAACCCCCAAATCTTAGTGACTTAGCACAAGTTTATTTCTCACTCACACAAAGTCAACTGTGGTACAGGTGACTGTCTGGGGCAACTGTCCTCAGGAGATACTCAGAGACTTCACAATCCTGCCATGTACCATCTGTAACTCGGGGCCCCCTCAGTCAACATGCAGAAGACAGCTTGCAGGGGGTGGGGGGCCACCTCGTACTGGAAATTAAGTCTTTCACTCCAGAAGGGACCCATATCATTCTGCTCGCAGCCCATTGGCTAGACCCACCTACTGCAAAACAACCTGGGGAATATCAACTTTCATATGCCTGGAAGGAGAGGAGAACCAGATTTGTGTGAGCTCTAGCTGTCCCCACCAAAATCAATTAAGATAAAACTATATTCTATAAAAATTATACCCCAATTTTTAAATATTAAGATGATCCAAAGAGAAGAAAGTAGCCTAAAACCTATTAATACGGCTTTCCTACTACTCCATCACTGAGCTCCATTCCCCAAATTTCTGAATAAACCCATATTACAGCCCAGCAGAGACTAATTCCATTTGAAAGTTCAAAGTTTATTTTGCACGCTCCACTTTTAGACACAAATGACCTTCAAAATCCAAATGAGCATACAATCTTACTAGTGGCAATTGACAGTTCTTTGCAAAAGCCTTTTAAAAAAAAATATGCCTACTCTTTGACCCTGTAATTCCACTTCTGTGATTTAACCTGAGGAAATAAGCATGGATCTGCACACAGAATTAGCTACAGGGATGTTCCTTACAGCCTATTTGAAACAGGGAAAAGGAAGAATTAACCTAAACGCCAGCAAGAGTATGCTGGTTAAAGTATGTCCTCACACCAGAATGCTATGTATCCATTAATAATCACACTGTGAAGGTGTGTTTATTAACATGAAAAGAGGTTTGTGGTGTATTAAGTGGTGGGAAAAGCACGTTATAAAATGGTATGTACACTGCATATGCCTGGGAAATATTCTAGAAGGAAATATATCAAGGAATTAATAATGTTTGCTTCTGTGTGGGTGGGGTATGGGTATTTTTATTTTCTCTTTTTTGCTAGACTACTATTTTCTGCTATTATGAGTATTGCCGTTGAAATAAGAAAAACAAGGTACTTTAAGTTATAAATACATAATATTCTTGAGCCTATCACACAGTCACTGCTCATAATGGGGCTTTTATCTTAGAAACTACAGGCGATTAGGTTCTTTTTCAGCTTTACCGCTCAGTTAGTACTGATGACAATAAGAGCGATTTCTGGGAGACCGCACTTCCCAGTTTATAAGACCTTTTGTATTCAGAAGGCTCCCCACAACTGTAAAGGAAGGTAGTACAGGCCTTTCTACCCCACTTTACAGCTAAGGCTCAAAACTTCCACATGACTTACCTGCCCAAGGTGGGAGGCTACACAAGAATTCAGAACCCTTCCAGGCCGCTGCACTGTCCCAGGGAACATCACTGTGTTCCAGGGGTACCACTCATATAAAATATAAGTAAAGAGTGCCCCCTGGAGGTGTGCTGTGTCCAGTCCTGCTCAGACCCTTACCAGAGAGTCAAAAGTCCTCCTACACTGATGAGTCAGCCTGTGGCCATAGTGGTTTACAGGTAAGTCAGCAAACTAGCGTTCAACAGATATTTATTGAGCACTCCTACAAGCTAGCAGACACCTGAAACTAATAAGTTTGGCCTTTATCCTTTAGGCAATGAGAAGATATTTGAGGGTCCTAAGCAGAAGAATGATGTAAGCAGAGCTGTGTTTTAGAAAGAACATTCTGGTAGAAATAAGAGTCAGTGAAGGTGAGCAAGACCAGAGAGGCAGGGAGACCGGTGAGTTAAGAGGCTACTGCACTCGTCTGGGCAGGAGAAAATAAATACCTAAACCAAGGCAGAGGTACCTTGAGTGATGGAAAGCATCAACATCATCACCATTTTGATAATATTAGTAGGAGCTACCATTTACTGAGCACTTATTATATGCCATATGTTATGCTAGTGATTTACATAATGACCCCATTTGACCTTCAAACTAACCCTATGTGGTAGGCACTAACTATTATTATCCTATTTCTGAGGTACAGGTTCAGAAGAGTTAGGTCAACTGCCCAAGGTCACATAGCTAGTATGTGGCAATGACTCCAACTTAGGCCCATGTAACTTCAAAGCTCATCCTCTGAGCCATCATGCTAAGAATTAGTAGAAGAAGGTGGATGACTAAATGGATGGCAATGATGACAGAAGGGGATAATGAGTTCCCTTCCAGAAATGTGGAATGCCATGGAATGTCCAGATGGAGGAATCCAGGCTGGGGTTGAGGCTGAATTTCTGGAAGCCATCAGTGTGTAGGTGAAAGCTGGTGCCCTGAGAATGAACAGCTCATGGGGCGAGTACACAAAGCAGACCGCCTTGAATGAAAGCCTGGGGAACCTCAAACTTTAAAGACCAGGAAAGCTTCTTTTAAAAAGCAAAGTACAGGAAATTCTCTGGTGGTCCAGTAGTTAGGACTCAGCACTCTCACTGCCAGGGCTCCAGATTAGATCCCTAGTCAGGGAACTAAGATCCTGAAAGCCATGCAGCATAGCCAAAAGAGAAGAAAAGAAAAAAGCAAAATACAATCACAGCAAAAGGAAAATCAGGAAAGAATAGGGCCAAGGAAACAATGAGTAAAAGAGTTCCAAAAATCATACACTAGACTTAGTGGTATCAAATGTTACATTCCCAAAAAAAGGGGCTGATATTTTTTTTTTTTTTTTTTTTTTTTATTTTTTTTTTTTTGCTGTACGCGGGCCTCTCACTGCTGTGGCCTCTCCCGTTGCGGAGCACAGGCTCCGGACACACAGGCTCCGCGGCCATGGCTCGCGGGCCCAGCCGCTCCGCGGCATGTGGGATCCTCCGGGATCGGGGCACGAACCCGTGTCCCCTGCATCGGCAGGCGGACTCTCAACCACTGCGCCACCAGGGAAGCCCGGGGCTGATATTTTTGAGCACTGATTCAATGCCAGGTAGTACTCTGAGTGATTTGTGTATATTAGTTCATTTAATCCTAACAACATTCCCATAGGAAGACACTATCCCCACTCGCAAATAAGAAAACTGCCCTGTCCCAGGTCCTATGGCTTATAAGCAGTGGAGCAGAGATAAGTGCTGGGAAATATTCTAGAAGAAAGTATATCAAGGAATTAATAATGTTTGCTTCTGTGTGGTTGGGATTATGGGTGTTTTTATTTTCTCTTTTTCGTTAGACTATTATTTTCTGCTATTATGAGTAGCATTTGGTGAACAGCGTTAATGAATATCCCAGGCCTCTTCCAAAGCTGAAGTTTCATAATTTTTTATGAAAAAATCTTTCCTTTTTAGAACTCCAGAGCCAGCGTTAGACTGCCTGGCTGTTATATAAAGCCAGGCAGTCTAACTCTTCAGATGGCACCCATGGCCTCTACACCATATTGTCTTCCTCAGTAATGTCTAACATTTTTTGAACATTCAGTATATGCCAGGCACTGTTCTACCTGCTAACTCACTTAATCTTATCACAATAACCTTATTAGATGCCATTATTATTCTTATTGCACTGATGGGAAAACTGAATCATAGGGCAGTTGCCCAGAATCACACAGCTGGTAGAACCATCAAGGTATAGTAGACCCATCCATGAGGAAATTAAAGAGTTATCAATCAGCACTTCGTGGGTGAAGGTGAGTTGGCAGGAATCCTAACCAAAGTGAAATGTAGAAATGAAAAATTCAGAGTTCAATGGAAACTAAAAAATTATGAAACTTCAGCTTTGGAAGAGGCCTGGGATATTCATTAACGCTGTTCACCAAATGCCAGGCATGGTCGGATTGCACTTTCTGGCCGCCTGTGCTTGCTAGTTCCATCCAATGAGTTGTGAGAGGACATGACACATGTCACTTCTAGGCCAGTTGATTGCCAGTAAAAGACCCTTCAGAGCACTCTTTCCCTCTGTCACAGCAACCTGCAGCAGTGGGAATGGTGGCTGCTCCAACAACCTGAGTCCCAGAGCATAGGAACATAGAGACGAGCCTCAGCTGACCCACAGTGGACATGTGGCAAGAATGAGAAATAAACCTGGCTGATACCAAGCCTTAAATGACCTGGGTGGGGAAACTGAGGGCCCAAAAGGACAGAGATCCGCCCAGCATCACAAAGCTGGCTACCTAGAGGCACCGAGCGGCAAGAATCCACATCCGGCATCCCATCCAGTTATCTTTCCTTTATACATCACACTGAGCATCTTGCACATTTTGTAAGTCACTGCCCCTTCTAACCCAAAGCATATTCTGCTTCTGTAAATTAACGCAAAGTCTGAATTTAACTAATCATTGCCTAATTTTCATAAACTGTCTTCTAGTGCACACACTCAGAACTCAGTTTTTTCAAAAGGTACAAGGAGAAGGCATGGGGGGGTCTGGAGGGGTGGGGTAGGGAAACCCTGCTCTATTATTTACAGAATCAACACTAATTTAATTAAGTATTGACAGAAAGTGCTCAATATTGCAAATAGTTGCCGCCCGTTTCTCCTGCAGTCTGGATCTCCTCGTAGTAACTGACTTCACTCCATCTTCCTCTTTGATGTATGAGGCCATAAAATAGGGAGTGAGCAAGTCACCTTCGAAGAGGCCTTTTGTCATTGCAATAACTAGAAGTAATTTATGTGCACCTGGAATTTGGGTTCTCTGTCTCTGACTAGGCAACAGACTGAAATCACAATTTGGATGCCAGAAGCCAATCAGAAGGTCAAAGTGACTCTGTAAGGTATCAGTCTGCTAAAATCTACAAAAAGAGAACACCAGCGTCCATGCTCAGCAATTAGACCATCAGCAAAGATTTCAGACGCAGGCTGCCTCTTGTGTATTTGGGATTTACTTCACCTTTGCAGGTATCCTGGGACACCTTCCCCATCATAACCACCATCCAAGTCCCTCCCATCCTTCACAACCCTGTTTAATTCCTGCCTCTTCTAGGAAGCCCTCCCTGACTATCCTAGCCTATGATATATATGGTATACTCTGACTTTACAATTCTTCGGGCACTTGTCACATTCTCCCTGGGTACGTGCTTGTTATGTTTGCATGTCTAGACTCTGTAGATCATGTTTCTGTAGAAATAGGTTTCATCTCACATGCCAACTCTGATCAATTAGTAGTGGCTGCCTAGAGTGCTAGAGTGAGAACTCCAAGGCTGCATCTGGGCTCAATGGTCAAGAGTGCAGTGATTGATTAACAAGGTCTGCAATGGGCATGGCCAGGAAAAATGAAAATGTGTGGCATATGTCTGCCCTCTATCCTATAAACAGTGAATTCTTTAAAGATAGAGTCCATAAACTGCATTTATTTATATTCCCAGGAACATTTGCATAGGCACACAATGCATGTTCAAAAATTATTTGATGAATAAATATTTCCCATTTTAACAATGACCTAACTCTAATGTATTAATCACATGAGTTCTAATCATGGGTCTTTCAAACAGCCCTTAACACACATAGGTATAGATTTGACTCCCATCAGAAACCTTTCCAAAGCAAGATTTTATATGAAGGATGGTTTTTGACACATCAGTCCCTAAGGTTTCTGAATCTGAAAACGTTAATACTTAATACTCCTAGCATCCGTGCAGTTATTAATGATTTTTCAAAGTTTTTGTTCCTCATTTGGTTACTACATGACTTTCATGAGGTAAAAGTTTATTCCCATTTTACAGCTTTGAAGTAACTTGTTTAATAGCATAACGATTAGTCAAACCAGAAGATGTAACCCAATAAATATTTACCAATCCTCCAAATAGTAAAGTAAGCCCTTAAGGTCCAGGCCAGCGTTTCCTATAGTTTTTTCCCTGTAGAACACCAGGATTTTTGTAGGGTCACTACATGTCTTCTTGTGGTCAAATAAGTTTGGGAGACATTAATAGGTTACCCTATGGTGGGACTTCTCAGAGCGTTTAAGACATTAATGCACTTGGTGAATTGCACAGAGAACCCTCGACATGAAATTCTTCCCATCTATTCAACCTCAGAACCCCTTGGACAAGAAGCACACAAGTGCTACAAAACCTTTTGAGAAATGATTACCTGGGCTCATCAAACTCCCATCCTTAGTTTTTAATCTAAAATTTCCATCAACATCACTAAAAGGACAGCAGAGTAGTTAAGAGCTTGGGCTCTAGAATCCAACTAATTTTAAGTTCTGGTCCTAGCACTTAATGGCTGTGACCTTGGCTGAGTCACTGAATCCCCAGCCTTGCTTCCTCACCAGGAACATGCAGATTCTAACAAGGCCTAACTCCTAGGATTGCCATGAGGACTGAATGAGGCAAGGCAGGTAGAGCGCCTAGCTCACATAAGCACTTGATAAATGTTAGCTGATTTTATTGCCAAAGAGGCAGGAAGGTCAGAGTGGAATCTATTTAAAAACAGAACAAAATACCGCAGGTTGGGCTCCCTGGGAGGCAGACTCCAAGATAGAGTTCAGCCTGCAGGAAGCTTTTAGAGGAGTGTCCTCAAAGTCAACATCGGTGGAAGGGAAGGGAAGAAAGAAAGAAAGTTGAGCCACCCCCAAAGGGAGAGACCTAGAGATAAACTGACCCTTCAGAATTGTCCCAAGTTGAACTGAGAAGGTCAGGCATGGATCTGTCATTGGATGTGGGCCACCCTAGGAAGGCCTTGGATAAGATGAGTCTCTGCAACTCAGGCTACCAGCAGTCCCAGCAGCTGGGACAAGTTCTCCACCAGAGCTGCATCTGAGCAGTGCACACAGTGTCTTGCACACAATGTCTACCACGCCAACAACAAAAGCAAAAAACAAAACAAAGCAAAAGATTCCTCTGACCCTCTAGGAAGGAAAAAGGAGAGTCTGCAGATAGCAACCAAATCTAGTCATTTATTCATTCATCATTTATTAATGCCTACCATATGCCAGGCCCTGGGGCTCAGGGCTTATGAATCAGGTACTGATTATATAACAATAATAATAATAATAATAATGTCTTCTCTTGACTGTTTAAAGCATGAAAATAAAGATGGGGAAACAGAGAAGGAAGAGATATCAAATCACTTCAAGCCAGGATATATTCTCAGGTGATCAGTCACCTGTCAGCCCAGTATGCAAAGGTGTTCATTTGAATGAAGAAAGGGACACGGCAGCTTTTTTCCCCAAAGCAATACATCAAGTTGTTCTTGTGGTGACTGCGCGAGCTTGGCAAACTGTGCACTGCACAAAATTGAATTTCCAGGTTTGGGGAAGCCTGGGCAAGCTCGAGATGCATGAGGATTTATGGCTTTAGGTACTTAAAATGCCTCCCACTAAATGTGTTATGACCTTCTCCCCCTGCCCATGGCCCCAAGTTAACCACAGTCTGGGGCTGAGCAAAGGTAAACGGCACACCAATCAAGCAAAAGCAGCCCCAAAGAGACAGGTCTCTGCCTGGCGGAGGGACAGAGAGAACAAAGTCCTTCATGTCCCCGGAAGCCTTGGCCGTGTTCCTCTCTCCCCTGGAGCAGCTTCAGTCCTCAGGGTCCACCTGCCCTCCGAACCTCTCCCATCCTCTCCATCTTGTCACTTGTCTCCCTAGTGGCCCCTCAAGCATTGTTCTTCTTTAGCACAAGACAGCTCTTGTCTTTCCCACTGACCATCCCATCTGTTTATGTCATGTCTTCTCAAGAAGCCAGCCAGCTACTCTGCAACTAATATTTCACATTTGCCTAGTACATTACAATTTACTTCTGGGCCTCACGACCAGCCGAGAGGCAGGCACTGCAGAAATGGTGACTCCCACTCCAGAGATGAGGGCACTGAGGCCCAGAGAGGCAAAGTGACTTGCCCAAAGTCACAAAGCAGAAGGGCGGGACCCAAGTCAGGCACTCTGTGCCACAAACTAGCCTCACCCACTGCCTCTCAGCCCCAGGGACCAGGCCATGGGTTGGCAGTGTGCCTTATACTCAGTAAGACAATTGATCCAAGTCACAGATTGGGGGGAATTACCTGGGAATCCACAGGGAGGATGGCCAGCCCCCCAGAGGAGGCCCATGAATACACTACTGTGCAAATATATTATCCAACTTGAGCATACTTGGAGAAGCCAAAGGTTTTTTTTTTTCAAGCCAAAAGCAACAGATTAAAAATTTGGACTAAAACAACATAGATTTTTTTTTTAAAGGAATTTTGCTTTTTTTTTTTTAATTTTTATTTATTTATTTATTTATTTATTTATGGCTCTGTTGGGTCTTCGTTTCTGTACGAGGGCTTTCTCTAGTTGCGGCAAGTGGGGGCCACTCCTCATCGCGGTGCGCGGGCCTCTCACTATCGCGGCCTCTCGTTGCGGAGCACAGGCTCCAGACGCGCAGGCTCAGTATTTGTGGCTCACGGGGCTAGTTGCTCCGCAGCATGTGGGATCTTCCCAGACCAGGGCTCGAACCCCTGTCCCCTGCATTGGCAGGCAGATTCTCAACCACTGTGCCACCAGGGAAGCCCCAACATAGATTTTTTTAACTTCACTGCCCCAAGTGAACTTAGGAAATCCATGGGCCTCTGAGCCTAAGTATTTTCCTTGTCAGTTAAAATTCTTGTTTTAAAATTTTCCCAGGCACCCTTTAAAGAATGAGTCCTTGGCAGGTATTATTCATTCTACATCTTTTCTTTCACTCAACAGATATTTACTGGGCACCTACAGTGGGCCAAGAGCTGTGCTAAGTGCTGAGGATTCAGCCGAGGACCAGGCAGGCAGATACCTGCCCTCAGGGGGTCTCACAGGCTGGCAGAATAATATGGTGATTAAACAAGTAAGTACAATGCAGAATTTAGAAATATCACTCTTTGTAACTCTGTTCATTGGAGTTTAAAATAGGACAACCTTTATGAAGAGCAATTTGGCAGTAGCTATGAAAATTTTAAATGTGCGTAGCTTAGGACTCAGCAGATGCAAAAGTAAAATGAAACAAACTAAACTAAAACAGCAGATACTGGAGTAAGGGCAAAGGGGTATAGGTATGAAAGGGAGGGAGGGAAGGAGGGAGAGAGGGAGGGAGGGAGGAAGGAAGGAAAGGAAAAATTAAATACCCATCCAGAGGAGTATAATTTAAAAAGTTATGGTACATTCATATGGTAGAATACTATGTAGTCAATAAATCTATGAGATAGACTTGTCTGTACCAGCCTGGGGAAATGTTTATAAAATATGCTAAGCGGAAAAAAGCAAGTTGGAAAACAGCACATGTGTTATACCTATCTATGTATATGTGGATACGCCTATATAGGCATATATGGACATCTAAATGTGTATCTATTTAAAGCCAAAGGGAAAAAATCAGCAAGGATACAGACCAAACTGTTACCAGGGAATATCTCTGAGCAGTGGAATGGCGATGGTTTAAATGGATAAACTTTCAAACAATTTGCAAAGTAATCTTACTTTTGTAGTTTTGAAAACCCAGTTTAGCAAAATAAGGAGTATTAAATGTTCTGACAGGGAAAGATGAGAGAACTGTCTCTGAGCACCAAGCAGGACTTACCCTTCACTTCTTACCATTTTAATCTGCTTATCCTTCAATCTCCAACATTTCCCAGCAAGACCTCAAGCATCCTGCAATTTATAACCCCACCTAGTGGCAAACAGGTGAATTTCAGACGCCAAACTTGACTAGTGACCAAAAGGGGTCTTCCAGAGCCCCCCTTACCTCACAGGTCATTAGGAGGAGAAAACAAGCCGAGTATGTGCAGAGGCTGCTTCCCAGTTCACACACTTGCTTGTGTTTCTCTTATCTTTTCTAACTCAGCTACACTTCTCTTTTGAGCTCTTATTCTGGCCAGATGGCAGAGACTTAGTTTTCGTCAATACAGTGCCATTGGTTCTACCCCACCACCACTCCCAACACACAGTTTACACACACAGAACACCAGGACCGGGGGAAAGTTCAAGGGTGGAGGGGTGTCCGGGAGCCAGAGTGCTGGGACTGGGGGTTCAAGTGTACACAGGCTACTGTAAGGTGCCCCATGCCTTCTCACCGGGCTCTTTCTGGCCCAGTGACGCTCCCTTGTTTCTGAGTCAGGAACTCTCTGCACAGTCAGGCCACCCCTGCCTCCCTCCAAGACTGGCCGTATCATCTTCTTCCCTTGCTACTCCCTTCCTGGTTCTCCGCCCGGAGGACAGGCTGTAGGAAGTCTCTTCCAGATCCGCAGAGTTCACCACCCTCATCACCTCTGCATTAGCCCTCCCCTCCACACCACAGGGGATCTTCGTCTAGTCTGGTAGGGCTGTGGGGAGTGGTAAATCCCCCTGTCCTCCAACACTCCAGAAGTCAGCTGATGGGAGCACAAAAACCTGGAAGCTCTTCCCCCGTTTCCCCTAAGATAAAGAAGCCCGGCACAGAGCAGAGTGGGGTGCGATACAAGGGTGGGGAAAAGGAAAATATAAGGAGAAAAGAGTAGCAGCTAATGTGCCATGTGAAAACAGTATAGCATGGTGGTTCAAGGCTTGGTTATATAATTATCTGGGTCTGAATCCCCACTCTACCACTTACTAGTGGTGGTCAAACTATTTCACTTCTCTTCAGGATACTAGTATCCACCTCAGAGGGCCATTGTAGGAATTAAGTGAGATAAAGGGATGCAGACACTGAATCAGTCTTGTCACTGCCATTCTGCTCACAAATAGACTGAAATTTGACATTGGTCCATCATAATTCAATTCAGAGTTCCTTACACGCCACCCTCTGCCTAAAGGTGGGAATGTCAATTGTCTGAATGTGAACCTCATGCTGAAAGCACTTTTTCTTCTGAGGGAAGACAGAGAGTAGCGTCACCTTCTATAGTGGAGCCTCTATAAGGAACTTCCAGGTTAACATCTCTTCAGCAATGTTCCCAAGGCTGAGAGAAGTGATGCTTGGAGCTAATGGCAACATCTACTCAAAGCCTCCTCAGGTCTTAATCTCGAAGATCTTGCTTAGAAAAGCCTTCACACAGATGTACCCTACTGACACTGGGCATGCCCATGTAGGGGCCTTCCCAGTGACAGGAACTGATTGAGAAAAGAGGCTACGGAAATACACTGTGACTGCCTAGGCCCTAGCAGTTAATGTCTGGGGAGCAAAGAATGCAGAAACAAAAACAGGACAGTCAGGCAGGAGAGGTGCCATAACTTAAATAATAAATCAGTCACAAGGACCCCCCAGTCCCGCTTTGACAGTAAAGATAAATCTGAGAGACATTCCTAAGTTGCTCTGCAGATACTAAAACCCCCACCAGGTGGAGGAAGTTGACTGCATGCTGACCACCAGCATGTAGCCCCCAAACAGGCTGGAACCAGAAAGTTGATGATGTTGACTCCTGAAATACCACCCTGTTACCTCACCCACCAACTAATCAGAAGGATATCTACAAGTAAGTTATGCACCCCATGACACCCTCCCTCACATTGCATTTAAAAATCCTTCCCCAAAAGCCACTGCAGAGTTCAGAGCTTTTGAGCATTAGCTGCCTGGACTCCTTGCTTGGTGCCTGCAATAAACACTGCACTTCCCTTCACCATAACCCAGTGTCAGTAGATTGGCTTTGCTGGGCATCAGGCAAGTGGACCCAAGTTTGGTTTGGTAATACCATGAAGCCTTGAACCAAGGGAAAAGCCCTCTCTCTAAACAGATGAAGGCAATGGTTTTCCCAGCATTAGCATGCATCACCAGGAGGGCTTGTTGTAACAGTTTGCTGGACTCCACCCCTCAGAGTACTAATTCTGCAGGCTGGGGTTGAGGCCATTAATTTACATTTCTAAGAAGTCCCAGGTAATGATGATTTAGCTGATGGGAGACCATTCTCTGAGAACCACCGGGTTACAGAAAAACACTGCTCCATAAGAAGAGCTATGAGGAACTTTAAACTAAGACAGGGACTTACATATGTAATTCATTCTCCCTCAGGGTAATAAGCTCACAGAAATATCACAGGAACGAGTGCAGTGATCTTTGGTATACCTTGCTCTAGAGTGAGGGTTTTACATTTATTAGCACTCATTATTCCCATTGGAATGGAAAATGTGACATGGCTGGTGTCTACAAAATTTCCCCCAAATCCAAATACCACTCAAAAACCCACCTGGATAAGAACAGGGAATCCATTAGTCCTATAAATTCTACATACACATTTCCTCCCACGCATGCTCTGAAGATAAAGATTATGCTCCCAGCTCACTCTTATCCCTTCTGTGGATTGGCTCCTCCTTCCACAGACTCAGCAGGGCTAGGCAGCCACTGAACTAGACATCTGCCAGCTCACAAGTCCCTTCTCTAGAAAGTTCCCCCTGATCCATGAGAGGAGACAGAAGCCATATGACCCTACTCTCTTCCATTTCTGATTAGACCACGAATGAACAGACCCAGTCCAAGATTAGCCAATCAGGTTCACTCCTGGGAATTTGAAATTGGGATTCAGAGATATTCAGTCAGTATCTGAAATTGGCTACACTGATAAGTATGAGGTGGGCAGAATTCACCAGATGGCCTGAGGAGCCGAAGAAACTAATCTATATAGAAAAAAGAGCAAAGTAACTATGCATAGGTAGAGAGAGAAGATAAATATGTCCCCGTGGCATTCCAGACCCCAGCTTATATCTCTTCCTGAGGACTTCCTGGGGCCTTCCTTATCCCACCCTCAGGTTCCATGTGACATTTTATGTCCTCATCATTATTTTCCCTTTTCTACTTAAATTAGCTCCAGCTGGAATCACTCATTTATTCAGTCCTCAGCTATTTGTTGAACACCTGATCTGAGACAGGTGCTGTCCTTGGTGCTGGAGAAATGGTGATGAACACTACAGACACATTCTTGATCCCATGTAGCAATCAGTTCCCTTATTTGCAACCCAGAACACCTAGTATAGCTCCTACATCTGCCACAATATAGAGGAATGCACTCACAGAAAGAAAAGTTATGGAAAAATAGATACAGTTTGTCGAACATCTACTATATGCCAAGCACCTTGCTAAGTGCTTTACAGGCACCATCTCTGACAACAGCCCTATGAGGCAGGAATTATTATTACCCCCATTGGCTCAAGGACACACAGCAGTCACACCTGGGTGGTCTGAATCTTCAGAGCTGCTAAGAGAAAAGAGAGAAAGTGCCAGAACATAAGCAGACACTGGGGAAAGACACATACACACAAACCCATTTACACTCACACACAAACTCATACACACACAGAATTCAGGCCAGCTATATCAGCACAGATTCAGGCACCCTCTTGGCCTCTGTCAGATGCTGGCCTCTCTGCTTCATCTCCATCCTATAAGGTGACAAAAATTAGAAATAACCCTCCCTCTTCAGAAATATCCTTGAAGAGCAACTAAGCTTGGCAATACTTTAATTGGACAAAGGCCTTCCAAATGTGGCCTCCTGAGAATAGCAGGGATGCATTTCCACCTGCCTTTTAGAAAATGTGCCCTCCCTGGATTGCATATGAATGCTCTTAGGGAAATGCCAGAGAATCACTTTAAATGCTTTCTGCCAGCAGGTCGGCACTTACCCACTGGACACCTACCTCCCCAGGAGCCCCACTCAGGTTCTTGCAGTTCCATCCCAGTCTGCTCCCTGCCAGGCCCAGGAGAGCAGGGAGCAGCTCTGATCTAGGTGGACAGAGATGTGACTAGTCTCTACCAACAGCCCCTCCCCTCTCAGTACGGACAAGCAAAACACTTGAAGGCTGGCTGAGGCTCCGAGTCTGCAGAGTCTGGGAAGAACACAGGATTCTAACAGGCAGGGGACATTCCAACAAGAGAAGATGGCGAATCAGGATGCAGAGACCCCCTGTATGCATGTCAGCTTCCTCATCTGGAAAGCTGGGACTCTCAAATCTCCCTTACATCAAAACAGAAACCATTTATTGAGCACAAGCACTGCGCTAAACATGTTTGCAAGTTATTTGAAAGAATCCTAGTAGATAGAGATGACTGTCCCCATCATATAAGTGACAAAACTGAGGTTCCAGAAGATAAAGCTGGGTTCACTTAGCTAGTCCTGGTTCACATAACTAGCAAATGGCAGAACCGTCACTTTCCAAATTCCATGCTCTTAGCCACGAGCTGGTTTCCTTTGACTTGTGTTTGAGAGGATGAACTGACAGTGAGAAGAAGAGGGCAGAGCCGCCAGTATGTCTTGATAATTTGCCAGCAGTCAGCCTGATCTAGCTGGAACTTTGATTCCTCCCCTCCCCACAACCACCCCAACCCCTTAATTATCTCCTAACACAGCTGCACACTTCTCAGGATCATTTTCAAGATCCTAAGACAGGAGGCTTAACCCCAGAAGGCCTTAGCTGCCACCCAGCCCAGCAAGCTCACAGAGCCCTAAAACAAATGTGCTGACAAATCCATATCCCATCATCATAGCTAGAAATTTTTAAAAACAGAAATCTGAGACGTGCTGAGGGAACTGGGAACTGGGAAGTGGTATCAGAGTTTAGGCTTCAAATGCTTCTCTAAAGAACAATAGGAAATGTCTGCCTTAAAGACCCACAGAGTGAAGCTTTATGACAAATTTGGGAAACCTCTTTGAAACTCTTTCTGTCTCCCCATCCTCTCTGCTGGTAAGAATCTCTCACACATTTCATTTAGTATTTTCTGCTTTGTCCTCACAGAAGCTTTAGGGTGCGCTCTCTCTCTTTCTCTACTTGTCCTTCCTGAATTCTCAAGGTTCTCAGCAAAAGAAAACAAAACAAAAACAGCGAAATATTCGGTCCTCTATGGGAAAAGAAATCCTCAAAGATACATGTCTCAGAAACAGAATGATATGCTTTTATCTTACATTAGATCAGGTATGTTTCCAGTTACAGAAGAGAACAACCAATATCTTACAGCTAATTATAGCTCTGATGTTGTCTGGGGTCTGTAGGTCCTTGTCACCCAGAGAAGACAAAATGTAAGTTTTGTTAGGGGCAGGCATTTTTGCCCCTTTTTTCCCACTGCTGTATCCCCAGTACCTAGAATAGTGCATAACACATTGTAGGTATTCAATAAAATGTTTTAACTCTTTCGGGATCCATCCAGACCTATGCATCAGAAACTCCGGGAATGAGGCCCAGCAATGTGTATTATAACAAGCCTTCCAGGTGATCCTGATATTCACTCAACTTTAAAAACCACTGAACTATGATATAGGTCTGTACTGTTCAATATGGCAGCTACAAGACACACATGGATATATTTTTATTGATATAATTGACATATAACATTATGTTAGCTTCACATGTACAATGTAATGATTTGATATACTTATACACTGCAAAATGATCACCACAGGAAGTTTACTTAACATCCATCACCACACACAGTAACAAAAAAAATTTTTTCTTATGATGAGAACTTTTAAGATCTACTCTCTTAGCAACTTTCAAATATACAATAGTGTTAAATATAGTTACTATTAAAATATCTTTAATAAATAGGCAAAATCACCTAAGCATACACAACACACACACACACATGCTCTGGGGTAGGCAGACATAAAATAGCTCCCAGTGATTCCCATTTCCTAGTATTCCTGCCCTTGTATAACTAGCCCTCTCTTTAAGGGTGTGCTATGTGCAATGACTTGCTTCTAACCAAAATAATATGGCAAAGATGATGGGATGTCATTTCCATGACTAGATGTCACTTCCATGAGTAGGTTACAAAAGGTGGTGATTTCTGTCTTACCAGCAAAACTCTCTCTCTCTGGTTAGCTTGGATGAAGCAAGCCACCATGTTGAAGCCCACATGGCAAGGAAATGAGGGAAACCTTCAGCTAACAGCCAGTGAAAAAATGCAGTCCTCAGTCCAACAGTCCCCATGGAACTGAATTTTGCTAACAATCACATAAGAGCTTGGAAGCCTATCTTTCCTCAGTTAAGCCTTCAGATGATACCCACACAATGACTGACACTTTGGTTGTAATCTTGTACACCCAGGAAAGCTATGCCTGGATTCCTAAGCCACAGAAAGGCAAGATAATAAATGCTTGTTGCTTTAAGTTTTAGAGCAATTTATTACACAGCAACAGATAACTAATATTCCCTCACAGTGTAGAAATCCAAAACCTTCCCCAGCATTTCTGTGAATCACAGACTGCTTATATTTTCCTGTTTCCCCTGGATTTGAACTCTAGGTTTAGTTTGATTTATGAACCATCTCACTGTTCCACCTACACTACCCCTATTCCATACTCCCTCAATCTAGCCATGAATCTCAGTCTCTTCTTTATTTCCAAGTTCTCAGAGAGCAGGTATAATAGGCTAACCAAAAAGCTTAAAAGGAAAAAATAAAGAATGAAATGTCCTTAGGTGGCTTGGAAAAGCTCCAAAATATTGCTGCAGGTCTAGAAGGCCATATGTATACACAGAGTTGTGTACATGCTGAGAAGACCAGAGAAGATCCCAAGTTCTCATCTCTGGCTAACACTCAGGCTCTATTCAAGCAGGAAGTTAGGTCTGTACACCCATGAAAGCTATGACTGGCAGCTAGCTGTAAACAGCCTGGCTCAGCACTGAACATGTGCCCCAACACAAACACAGAGCCCCTAAGCAAAGCCTGGGAGATGTACTGGCCCCAGACTTTTAAGGAAATCTCTACCCAATCATTCCCCAACAAGGAAATTAAAATTGTACTCTAGAAAATATCTATATTTAACACAAAAGAAGGCAGTAATAGAGGAACAGAGGAACAAAAAAATATCAGCAGTATAGGAAAAGGTAAAGTCGCAAGCATAAATTTCACCTTCTTGGTGATTACATTAAATGTTAATGAATTAAACACTCCAATTAAAAGGCAAAGCTTGGCAAAATGGATTTTTTTTTAATGATCCAACTGTACACTGTCTATACGAGACACTTCAGATTCAAAACACAAACAGGTTGAAAGTAAAAGGACTGGAAAAGATATACCAAGCAAACAGTAACCAAGAGGGAGCTGAAATGGCTATACTAATATCAGATAAAATAGACCTTAAGACAAAAATTGTTACTAGAGACAAAATTTCTAAGTCAATCAATGAAGAACAATTATGTGTATACTTAATGTGTATGACAGAATCCCAAAATACATGAAGAAAAAACTAACAGAACTGAAGAGAGAAATAGACAATTCAAAAAAGACTTAGCAGACACATCAACCAAATGCAATGCATGTACCTCAATTGGGTCCTGATTTAGAAAAATTTTATGTGTATGTGTATATACACACACACACACACACACACACACACATGCAAGAAAATCAGGGAAATGTGAACACTGAATGAATATTTGATGATATTAGTTAATTACCATTAATTTTTTAGGTGTGATAAGGGTATTGCAGTTATACTAAAAAAAAAAGACTCCTTTTCTTTTAGAGGCATATTCTGAAATATTTTTAGATAGCTTTATATGATGTATGCAATCTGGAAGAGGCAGAATACAAGCACTAGATCAAACAAGATTACTTATGAGTGGATAATGAACGTTGCTGGGTGGTGGGTCCATGGCAGCCCATTTTATCATTCTTTCTTCTTATGGATATATTCAAAGTGTTCCATAATAAAAGGCTAAAAAAGGCAGAACAAAGCTACCTGACTGCTCACTCTGAGAAGCACTAGGACCAAAAAGATTACTATTTGTCCATCCACTCAAAATTCATTTGTTGATTATTTACTATGAGTAAGTCACAGGGATAAACATGCTCTCAAGTAGGCACAAATAAAAATACTTATAAACAAAGAATGGAAGATGTGTCATAAGAGAGGCCCAAATGCAGGGCTACAAGGAGCTTGTGAGGGAGAGATTATTACTGATGGGGACAAGGGCAAGCCTGAAATCATAGAATATTAAGCAGGAAGAGTCTCCGTCGGAATCATCTTATTTACATCTGAAAAATCTGAACTCCAGAGAGACGAAGTTACCACAGCAACATTCTAACAGAGCTGGGATTTATTTGTTCTGTAGCTAACATTCACAGAGACCTTATTATGTCCTGACACCTTGCTTAGAACTTCACACATATTATTTCATTTAATCCTCACAATGTATTCCATTATTATCCCATTGTACAGAGGAGAAAACAGAGGCTCAGAGAGGTTAAGTGACTTACCCAAGTCAACACAGCTAGGAAGTGGTAGAGCTGGGTCTCAAACGTAGAAAGTTTGTCTCCAGAGTCTTTTCTCTTCTCACTATAATGGGATTTAACCCATAGTTCCATCACTCTGTGCTGTGTTATGCTGTAATAGGATACAGAGAGAGAGAGGAACAGATGTTTCAGGCAGAGGAAATGGAGGAGATTCAACTAACACTACTACTTTGCCCTATAGGGCTTTCTAGGACTGAGCACCTAGAGAAAAGGACCCTATTGCATTAATAATTTTATGCCACTAAACCATTGTTGCCTCACATAAATGAACAAAATCTGTCCACTGTAACCACTTTCCAAACAGTGATCTCTGACCCCTTGCTCTGGTTTTCTGCACTTGAAAAACAAAGCCCAGTTGTTGGGCTGCACTTCACAGGCCTACGAGACCTGTGCTTGCCCAGCTTCAAGACCGAAGAAAAAGCCTGGAGTCAGCAACAGAGACATCAATGGTTTAATAGATGGGGGGCGGGGGGTGGTTTACATGTCTTAAGCAAAGTCCTGGAGTGATTCCCCACCATGTGCGGTGGACAGCAGGCAGGACGTGGTGGCAGTCTTTGCTTGGGGTGGGGGGTATTACCAGTTATAGGGGAACTGATGTCTGGTAGGCTCATTAGTTACCAGGAAAACCAGTAGAGGGGCACTCCCCTCACCCCTCCTTTGATAAGACCAATCACTAGCTAGGCCTGGGGCAAGTACGTAGGAAGGTCAGTCATGTGCGTAGGGTACAGGTGAAGCAGGCACTGGTTGGGCAGGGGATGTACAGAGAGCAAGAGAGCAAACATCTTGAGTGGCCTGACCATACACCAGTTATCTCAGCCCTGCTGAGGGTTGCCAAGCCTCCTCTGGCAGTTCTTCCCCACTCCCAGCTGGACTGCAGCATGGAAGGCTCCAGGGGCCGAGCCCTCACATGCTCCCTAGCTCTTTCCTCCTCTTAGAGGGGCTCAGTGGCATCATGGAAAGCTGGGCTCTCATCCTTAGCACTAGCACAGCTCACCAAGTGACCCTGAGGAAATCATTCAACCTGGACCTCAGTTTCCCATATCTTTCACATAAAAGGGGTTAAACCAAATGAGCTTTAAAAAGGCATATCCTGCTATAAAAATATTGAATCACTATGCTGTACACCTGAACCTAATATAATATTGTAAATCAACTATACTTCAAATTTTTAAAAAGGCATATTCCTCTCGGCATAATTCCATGAAATCAGAGAGTGAGAAAGAGACACTTAAAAAAAAAATTCTCTATCAAGAGAAACAAAAAATTTTATAAACCGGGCTTCTCTGGTGGCGCAGTCATTGAGAGTCCGCCTGCCGATGCAGGGGACACGGGTTCGTGCCCCGGTCCGGGAGGATCCCACATGCTGTGGAGCGGCTGGGCCCGTGAGCCGTGGCCGCTGAGCCTGCGCGTCCGGAGCCTGTGCTCCACAACGGGAGAGGCCATGGCAGTGAGAGGCCCGCGTACTGCAAAAAAAACCCAAAAAACAAAAAACAAACAAACAAAAAATTTTATAAACCAAATATAAAACTGAAAATTAAATATATATATAATAAAATAAATATACACATGCTTATTCACTGTACAGTGTTAGGGTACAGCATTATTTTATGCCACTATTGGGCACAATATCAGACAGACAGGCTGGAGTTTGTAGCCCAGCTTTGCCAAGCACTGGATATGTTGCCTCCTTGATTATAATAATAACAATAATAATAGTTAATAGTCGTTGAATACTGCCTAAATGTCACGAACTCAACACTCTACAGTGCCCTCTGGGGAAAATCATTTAGGCCTCAGTTACCTCATCTATAATAAAGAATGAATGGAAGCACACCATAATACAGTAGCAGTAACATTACAGATTCTCAGCAAAGACTTTCTAAAATCATGTTATGTTATTTTGAACAAAGTGTAAGCTTGTTGAGAACAACTGCTTCATCATCATCCAGGCTAATGCAATGTTAGCATTTTTATTTTTGTTAGCGAAAAAAAATTTTGTTAGCAAAAAAAAATCTATTCAAATGTTTGTCTTTCCTTTTCTTGAAAACTACTATTTTTAAATGTCATCTTATATATATTTTGGGTTGTTCATTCCAATAGCAATAATAGTAATAAATGTATTATCTCCTTACCTTTCCCATTATTATTCCAAAATAAATTCTAACAAATTCACGTAGCTCATCATGAGATGCCACAAAGAGCAAATGAACAAAAATAAAAAACATCTGTGAGAGAGATAGGCTCTACTGAAAAGCTAGAGCCCAAAACTGAAGAATTTAAAACCATCTGTATCACAATTAGGCACTCAGTTGTTCTTACCAGGCTCTAAAGAATTGAGACTATTTCCACTATCACATGGCTATGCTCTCTCAATTGGGTTTTATTATTTTGAGTGATTCAACTACAGAATCAGATGAGTGCTCAGAGATCAACCAGTTCAATCCCCTTTCAGTTCCAATCCCTATGTTCAGGAGAGAAAAATAAGACCCCAAAAAACAATCAGGCAGCCAATCAACTATTAGCTGTTGCACACTTATTATCATTTGCTAGCCTCTCTCTAGGTTCTTGGGATACCTCATGAACAAAAGAACACTAAAGATAATCCCTGCCCTCATGACACACATTGTGGCAGGGACAAGTGACTTGTCCAAATAACACTTCAAAAGGGGACAAAACTAGGTCACCCTACATCTAGAACCTTTATACCCAGTGACCAGACACCTTGGTTTACATCAACATTTGAATCATACCTGTGATTAGGATTATTCTTCCCACATTTTGTCCAACAGGCCTTCAAAACTTTCCTTCAATTCCATCTCTTTGGCAGAGACATAAATTTCTGATTGCCAGATCAATCTGGGTTAACTACAGTGTGCTTAACCTATAGACAATACAGTGTCACAGACTATAATAATGATGTCTTATAATGTGTGTAAAGCTGAAAAGTTTACAAAGTTTTTTGGAATCATTTGGGAATTAGGTATCCATGCAAGGTATTCCCATATTACCCTATGCTTTCCTTAGAGTATTTCTTGTGTTACATTTTATAAGTGCTTATTTTCTGTCTCCCTCTCTAAACTGTAAGCTCCATGATGGGGCAGGGGCATCTGTGTGCCCCATTAGATTGATATCTAGCCCTAAGCCAGACACATGATTGGCATTCAATCCATATTTATAGGTTGAATGAATAAATGATCTATTTTCTCTCTCAATCTTCTTGATGACCCTTTGAAGTGGGTAGAGATTACTACTACATTTTACTGGACTGAGAACTGAGACTCAAAGTCCAGGTCACATCTCCAAGGTCACGCAGATGGTCATAATAAAACCTGATTTCCTGACAATTATTCTAGTGACTTTATGTTTCTTGTAGACTAGAATCACATGGTTCCATCTCTGAGCCCTTCACAGAGTTGGTCACAGCATCTGGCCCCTAAGGAGGCAGTAGTAAACCTATTATTAAAAGTTATTATTGATGAAATAGACTTTAAGTCAAAATCTGTCCTAAGAGGAAAAGAAGGACATTATATAATGATAAGAGGATCAATATACCAGGAAGATATAACAGAACCTAACATCACAGAACCTAAATATATAAAGCAAACACTGACAAAACTGAAGGGTGAAAAAGACAGCAATACAATAATAGTAAGGAACTTCAATACTCCACTTTAAATAATGGATAGAATATCCAGACAAAAAGATCAGTAAGGAAACAGAGGATTTGAACACACCATAGATCAAATGGATGTAAAAAACATATATAGAACATTCTACCCAACAGCAGCAAAATATATATTCTTTTCATGTTTACACAGAACTTTCTCCAGGACAGACCACATCTTAGGTCACAAAACAAGTCTTAAGAAATTTAAGAAGACTAAAATCATACTAAGTATCTTTTCTTACAACAGTGGAATAAAACTAAAAGAAATTGATAAATTCCTAAAAACACACAACCTACCAAGACTACCATGAAAAAATAGAAAGTTTGAAAAGACCTACAATGAGTATGGAGATTAACTCAGTAATCAAAAACCTCCCAACAAAGAAAAGCCCAGGAACAGATGGCTTCACTGGGGAATTCTACCAAACATTCAGAGAAGAATTAACGCCAATCCTCAAACTCATAGAAAAATTTAAGAGGAGGGAACATTTCCAAACTCATTTTAAGAGGACAGTATCACCCTAATAACAATGCCAGACAAAGACACCACAAGAAAACTACAGGCCAATATCCTTGATGAATACAAATACAAAAATCCTCAACAAAATACTATCAAACCAAATCCAACACATTAAAACGATCATACATCATGAAGAAGTGGGATTTGTCACTGGAATGCAAGAATGGTTCAACATACAAAAATCAATTAATGTGATACGCAACATTAACTAAAGGATAAAAATCACACGATCATCTCAATAGATGCAGAAAAAGCATTTGACAAAATTCAGTACTCATTCATGATAAAAAAACTGTCAACAAACTAGTAATAGAAAGGAAGTACCTCAACAAAATAAAGGCCATATATGAAAAGCCCATAGCTAACATCATTCTCAAGGTGAAAAACTAAAAGCTTCTCCTTGAAGATCAGAAACAAGGCAAGGATACCCATTCTCAACACTTCTATTCAACATAATACTAGAAGTCCTAGCCAGAGTAGTTATACAAGAAAAAGAAATAAAAGGTGTTCAAACTGGAAAGGAAGAAGTAAAATTGTGCCTGTTTGCAAATGGATATAATCTTATATATAGAAAACCCTAAAGATGCCATTAAAAAAACTGTAAGAACCAATAGACAAATTCAGTGAAGTTTTGGGATACTAAAAAAAAAAAATCAACAAATTATCTGAAAAGGAAATTAAGAAAACAATCTCACAATTACACCAAGAAGAGTAAGATATATAGGAGTAAACTTAACTAACGAGGTGAAAAACTTGTACACTAAAAACTACAAAATACTGATGAAAGAAATTAAAGACACAAACAAATGGAAAGACATCCAGCATTCAAGATTAGAAATCTTAATATTGTTTAAATGTCCATAATACCCAAAGTGATCTAGTGATTCTATACAATCTCTACCAAAATCCTAATGGCATTCTTTATATTTATTTATTTATTTATTTATTGGAGTATAATTGCTTTACAATGTTGTGCTAGTTTCTGCTGTACAACAAAGGGAATCAGCTATATATATATACATATTTCCCCATATCCCCTTCCTCTTGAGCCTCCCTCCCACCCTCTCTATCCCATCCCTCTAGGTCATCACAAAGCATCAAGCTGCTCTCCCTGTGCTATGCAGCAGCTTCCCACTAGCCATCCATTTTACATTTGGTAGTGTATATATGTCAACATTACTCTCTCAGTTAGTCCCATCTTCCCCTTCTCCCCCTATGTCCTCAAGTCCATTCTCTATGTCTGGGTCTTTATTCCTGCCCTGCCACTAGGTTCATCAGTACCTTCTTTTTAGATTCCTAATGGCATTCCTTAATAGAAAAACAATTTTAAAATTCATTTGAAACCACAAAAGACCAGTATTAGCCAAATCAATTTTGAGAAAGAACAAAGCTGGAGGGATCACAATTCCAGATTTCAAAATACATTACAAAGCTACAGTAATCAAAACAGTATGGTGACTACCGTGGCAGTGCAGTGGTCAATAATCTGCCTGCCAATGCAGGGGACATAGGTTCGATTGCTGGTCCAGGAAGATCCCACATGCCACGGAGCAACTAAGCCCGTGTGCCACAACAACTGAGCCTGTGCTCTAGAGCCCGCGAGTCACAACTACTGAGCCCACATGCCACAACTACTGAAGCCCATGCACCTAGAGCCCATGCTCCACTACAAGAGAAACCACTGCAATGAGAAGCTCGCACACCACAAGAAAAAGTAGCCTCTGCTCGCCGCAACTAGAAAAAGACTGCACACAGCAACAAAGACCCAACGGAACCAAAAATAAAATTAATTAATTAATTAAAAAAAAAACTGTATGGTACTGGCATAAAGACAAACATATAGACCAGTGGAACAGAATAGAGAACACATAAATAAATCTACACATGTACAATCAAATTATCTTTGACAAAGTTGACAAGAATATATAATGGGGAATGGATTGTTTCTTCAACAAACGGTGTTGGGAAAACTGGATAGCTACATGCAAAAGGAAATTGGACCTTTATCCTATATCATAAACAAAAATCTACTCAAAATATATTCAAGACTTAAACGTAAAAAAGACTTAAACATAACACCTGAAACTGTAAAACTCCTAGAAGAAAACATAGGACAAAAGCTTCATAACATTGGTCTCGGCAATGATTTCATGGATATGACACCAAAAACACGTCAACAAAAGCTAAAATAGATGAAAACAGATGAGACTAAAAAGCTTCTGCATGGCAAAGGAAACAGTCAACAGAGTAAAAAAGGCACCGTATGGAATGGGAGAAAATATTTACAAACCTTTTATGTGATAAGGAGTTAGTCTTCAAAATATATATGAAACTCCTGTAACTCAATAGGAAACAAACAAACAAAAAAAAAAAACTAATGTAGGCTAAGGACTTGAATAGACACATAGATACTTCTCCAAAGAAGGCATACAAATGGCCAAAAAGTATATGCAAAAATGCTCAATGACACTAATTGTGTGGGAATGCAAATCAAAACCACAATGAGATATCACCTCATACCTGTCAGGATAGTTACTATCAAGAAAACACAAAAGACAACAAGTGTTGATGAGCTTGTGGAGAAATTGGAACCTTTGTACACTGTTGGTGGGAATGCAAAATGGTGCAGCCACTATGGAAAATAGTATAGAGTTTCCTCAAAAAATTAAAAATAGAACTACAATATGATCCAGCAATTCCACTTCTGGATATTTACCCAAATGAACTGAAATCATAATCTCAAAGAAATATTAGCACTCCCATGTTCAGCTGATTAGGTGCAGCCCTATTCACAATATTCAAGATGTGGAAACAACCTGAATATCCATTGACAGATGAATGGATAAAGAAAATGAGATATATACATACATGGAATATTATTAAGCCTTAAAAAGGAAGTTCTGACACATGCTACAACATGGATGAAACTTGAAGACATTACACTATGTGAAATAAACCAGTTATAGAAAGACAAATACTGCATAATTCCACTCATATGAGGTATCTAAAATAGTTAAATTCATAAAACTAGAGAGTGGAATGACGGTTGCCAGGGGCTGGAGAGAGGGGGAAATGAGCAGTTACTAATCAACAGGCATAAAGTTTCAGTTAAGTAAGATAAGAAAGCTCTAGAGTTACTACAAAATATTCTACCTATAGTCAACAATACTGTATTATATACTTAAAAATTTGTTAAGAGGTTAGATCTCATGTTAAGTGTTCTTACCACATTAAAATTTTAAAGAAGTGTTGTTGTTATTATTATTATTATTATGAAGAAGAGGAAGAAATAAAAATAATTTGCCAAAAGAAAGAAGCTCTGGAGTCAGAGGGTTCAAATCCCAACCCTGCCAGTTACTAGCTGAGGGCCCTTGGGTGGGCTTCTTCATATACTTATTCATCTTATAAAAAGATCATCATAGTTCCTACCACCAAGGAGGCTGGGAGGATTAAAAGAGATATCGCATGCATGCAGAGGTCAACACAACATTGGCATTTCCCATGCAAGACCTTCAGGCCAAGGCCCCCTCCCCAGACCCACAGAAACAGCAAAGCCTTCTTCAAACGTGCTCATATAGTGCAGATGTACCAAACCAGGGGGTTCTAAGACTCGGATGCTCACAAAGTGGTCCCCACCTGGACAGGAGGCACTCGTAATCCCATTCAAAGTTCCTGAAAGGCTTCTTCCCAGCCTCTGCTCAACTCAAAGTTTGCTTGTCAACTCCTACAGGTTCCTGCAGCTTCATTCGGTTTGGACAGTCTCTCCTGGTGATTTGTGTATGAAAAACTCTAAATGCCTCAGTTGGCATATGAACAAAGGAAATCCTTTTTGTTCAAACTAAAACCTTTGAAGAAACAAGCCAGGGGTTGACATAAGAGAGCAGCCTGACAGTCAGCACAGACCAAGTAAATAGCCTAACAGTATTAACAGAACTATGTAAACAATAGGAGGCACCATAACTCTCCCACATGTCCCCAAATAAACAAAGCCCCAATCCACAAGCACCACAGACTGGATGACAGCAGGCTGGAAAATGCTGCCTAGAGATCAATCCCCAGTCTTTGTTCTGTTTTCCAAATCATTTAGCACAGAGACATTTGCTACATTGGACCTTCTGACATCAAAGCCACTGCTAAATAGTTCTGACAATTCATGAGTGCTATTTATTGTAGTTTATGACCTCTACAAGGGAAAAGCTTGCAGCTGCTCTTCAAAACCCAACACTTTTTTAAACCTTCATTCGTTTAACAAATATTTACTGGACACTCACTCTGTGTCAGACACTGAACTAGATCCTGAGGATCTAGCAGCAGCAAACAAAACAGAAATGGTTCCTGCCCTCAGGGAAACTATATTCTAATGGCACAGACAGACAAAAGCAAGTAGACAAAGAAACAAAATAATTACTAATTGCGGTAAGTTCTACAAAGGAAGCAAATGAGGAACTGACAGGGGGAATAATAGTAAAGTTTGAGGAAAGAGATAATATTTTAGCTAACATTCAAAGAACAAGGAAGGAAAGCCATGAAAAGAGATGGCACTTGTATAATTCCATTTGTATAGAATGTCCAGAAAAGCAAATCTATAGATACAGAAAGTAGATTAGTGGTTGCCTAGGGCTGGGGGTGTGAATGGGGAGTGAGTGTAAACAGGCATGAGGTTTCTTTTCGGGGTGATGGAAATGTTCTAAAATTAGATTGTGGTTGGTGATTGCACAACTGTAAATATATGAAAATCATTGAATAGCATATAAAATAGGTGAATTTTATGATATAAAATTATCTCAATAAAGTGACAGAGACAGAAAATGGATAGACGGATGGATGGATGGATGACAGATAGAGATGGATGGGTAGACTGATGACAGAAAGAGAGAGAGACTGAGATAGAGACTAAAGCCGAGGATACAGTCTTTTCTGAGGGCTCCTGAGCAGCTCTCACCAAACTCACACAGTGCTTCTCCTGGATTAGCCAAGAGTCTGATCCCTGATATCAGTATGGAGGTTCCTTAAAAAACTAAAAATAGAATTACCATATGATCCACCAATCCCACTTCTGGGCATATATCTGGACAAAACTATAATTCAAAAAGATATATGCACCCCTATGTTCATTGCAACGCTATTTACAATAGCCAAGACATGGAAGCAACTTAAGTGTCCATCAACAGATGAATGGATAAAGGAGATGTGGTACATATATACAATGAAATACTACTCAGCCATAAAAAAGAATGAAATAATGCCATTTGCAGCAACATGGATGGGCCTAGAGATTACCATGCTAAGTGAAATAAAGTCAGACAGGGAAAGACAAATATCATATGATATCACTTATATGTGGAATCTAAAAAAAAATGATACAAATGAACTTATTTACAAAACAGAAAGAGACTCACAGACATAGAAAACAAACTTATGGTTACCAAAAGGGAAAGGGGGGTGGGGGAGGGATAAATTAGGAGGTTGTGATTAACATATGCATACTACTATATATAAAATAGATAACAAGGACCTACTATATAGCACAGGGAACTATACTCAATATTTTGTAATAAGCTACAAGGGAAAAGAATCTAAAAAGGAATATATATATTAGTTAGTTCCTGAAACTAACACAATATTGTAAATCAACAATACGTCAATAAAATAAATAAATAAAAATAAAATGGAGAAAAAAAATATTCTGATCCCTGAATTAAAGGGACTCTACAGGAGAGAACAGAGGTTTTTTCCTTACTTATCTTTTTGGTTGCTTCGATTCAAAACAGAGAGCATATATTAATTACTAAGAGTCGTACTTAATCTGAGCCTATCTGCATAACAATTAAACTGTTCCTGAATTTCAGTTCAGGAGAGACAGAAAGAGAGATGGGAAGATCATCTCAGGTGGAGGGAACAGCATGCACAAGTGTTCTCATGAGGGAAGGCACCTGGCACGTGCGAGGACTGAGGGAACCACTGTTCTGGACTCAGCAAGAGGTAGGAGAGTGAAGAGAACAGGGCCACCAGGTCACACGAGGCCTCCATGGCCATGGTAAGGAACAAGTTGCTTTCCACTCTACAAAGTGGACTCGCTGTATTCGCCCTTCAAGTTATTCATGTTTTGATGAAGAAACAAAAGGCAGAATATAGAGAAATGATACATCCTTGATGTTTTACAATGTCCTGCCCCACACAATTTCCCATTGGCTCTGCCAACAACCCAGTCAGAAGACACGGTTTTATGAACTTCAGTTAGGAGATGAGGAAACTGATACATAATAAAGTTAAACTGACTTGCCCAGGTTGACACAGCCAATAACATGGAAGCTAGGAACTACCCTTATTTTATAAACAAATTCTCCCCATTTTCAAACTTGTGGTTTACCAAAATCCACATTACCAATCTCCCTGTATTAGTTATGCATCTCAGTATAACAAACCTCCCCAAAACTTAGTAGCTCAAAACAACCCTTAATGTTGCCCAGGAATCTATGGGACGGCTGGGCGATTCTGTTGATCTAGACCAGACTCAACCAGTCTTCACGGGCCTTGCTCACGTGTCTGTCACGTGGCTGGTCAGCTGGGATCCAGCTGGTCTCACTAACATGCCAAGCCAATAGTTTGACTGGTGGCTGAAGGCAAAGGAAGTGATTGGGCCACATATATTTTATCATATCATATTACAGCAATAGGCTAGCTGAGGCATTTTACATGGCAACAGTAAGGTTTCAAGAGAGCAAGTGGAAACATGCAGTGCTTCTTGAGACCTAGGCTTAGAACTGGTACCCACCTCTTCTGCTGCATTCTATTGGCTAAAGAAAGGGACAAGTCAGCCCAGAATCAAGGGGAAGAAAAATAGATTTTACCTCTTAATGGGAAGAGGTACAAAGACCCATTGCAAGCCAAGAATACAGGGAGGAATGAAGGATTATTGCCATTTTTTGCAATCTACTAAAATCCCATTCCCACAAAGAGCATGAATTAAATTGCCCCTAAAGGACTACTGATCAGGAATTATTCCTGGAGTCTCACTGTCCTCTCTGGTCATCTCTGGTTGTGAGGCAGCAAGAGAGGATTATAATATCTGTTCATCAGTTTTTCTTCCCCTCCCGACACCTCTTTCTTAGAGTCTTCTTGAGGGCCTCTGGCTCAACCCCTCCACCCTGGCCATAGCTCACCAGATGGATGGACAAGATGAACATTTCACTCAACCTGGCCAAAGACATTGTATTTGTTCCCTAGGGCTGCTATAACAAAGTACCACAATGGAGTGGCTTGAAACAACAGAAATTTATTCTCTCACAGTTCCAAAGGCTGGAAGTCCAAAATGAAATTGTTAGCAGGGTTGGTTCCTATTTCATGTTCTAGGGAGAATTTCTGTCCCATGCTTCTCTCCTAGCTTCTGGTAGCTGCTGGCTATGCTTGGCATCCCATGGCTTGTGGCAATATAACTCTGATCTTTGCTTCTGTTCCCACATGGCATTCTCCCCTGTGCCTATGTCTCTTCTGTTTCATCTTCTTATAAGGACCCTAGTCATTGGATTAGGGTGCACCTTAATCCAGCAGGACCTCTTTTTAATGAATTACGTCTGCAAAAACCTTTTTTTCCAAATAAAGTCACATTCTGAGGTTCCAGGTCAACATGCATTTGGGGGGATATCATTCAACCCAGTACAGGGATTCTCTGTCCCAGGTATTTGGAATTAAGACTTGGAAACACTTATTTGTCTTTGTTAATTCTGGAACAAAAGAGACATGTAAGGAGCTGGAATGGCCATTTCCTTCCATGTATGTAAAACAGAGAAAGTCAAACGACGGAGAGGAAAAGAATGAAGCAGATCTTTAGAAAGAAGCAGAGATAACAAAACATGCTGAGATGGAAAGAAAGACAAAGAGAGACACAGACCTTCCATCTTGGTTTCTCAGGGTCTTCAGAGCCCTGGCTCAGTTCCTCACAGGACCAGTTTGCACTCTCTACCCTCGAACTCCAATAGATACTGTTATATCCTTCCAATAAACTTCTCTCTTTGGTGTAAATTAGTGCGAATGGATTCTGTTAATTGCAACCTAAAATTTCCACAAAGCCAGAGATGAATTCTGTATCCTGCCAAGATGTTTCTGGTGGCCAGCCCGGCTAGGGGCGCCATAGGAAGATGTCAATCATGAAGTGGGCAGTCTTGTCCTGGATATTGCTGTTGTCTCTGTTCATTGCACAATGTTACACACGGTGGTTAGGTTCCCAGACCAGCCCCCAAACGATCTTTAATCTTACAATGCTGTTAGCAAGCTAACTCAGTTACAGAACAAGTAGATTAATAAGTAAACGTGGGCTTCCCTGGTGGTGCAGTGGTTGAGAGTCTGCCTGCCGATGCAGGGGACATGGGTTCGTGCCCCGGTCTGGAAAGATCCCACATGCCGCGGAGCGGCTGGGCCCGTGAGCCATGGCCGCTGAGCCTGCACGTCCGGAGGCTGTGCTCCGCAGCGGGAGAGGCTACAACAGTGAGAGGCCCGCGTACCGCAAAAAAAAAAAAAATAATAATAATAATAAATAAGTAAACGTATAAAACTGCATTCAAATATGTCAAATAAACTCACAAAATCTCCTTTACAGCCTGCCAAAATGAGGGGTGTCTCCTCTCCCTACTCATTCTTTGTTTTTGTTTTTTTGTTTTTTTTGCGGTACGCGGGCCTCTCACTGTTGTGGCCCCTCCCGTTGCGGAGCACAGCCTACGGACGTGCAGGCTCAGCGGCCATGGCTCACGGGCCCAGCCGCTCCGCGGCATGTGGGATCTTCCAGGACCGGAGCACGAACCCATGTCCCCTGCATCGGCAGGCGGACTCTCAACCACTGCGCCACCAGGGAAGCCCCCTTTGTTTTGTTTTGTTTTGTTTTGTTTTTAATTTTTCAGGAAACAGAGATAGAGACTGCTCAAAGTGTTTTCACTCTCCTTGTAATCTCAATTGCAGTGTTCAGTGATGTCATAATATGTAATGGACAATTTGGCCACTCAGTATCCTGTGAACATCCGGTAAGTCCATCATTTCCAAGGAAGAAGCCAGAACTCACTTTCCCAGCCTCACTTGAAGCTCGAGTTTAAGTGTATGACCCAGTTTTGCCAACCTGATACAAGTAAGCCTTAAATTTGGAAAGGAACCACAAGGGGAAGCAGCACTATGCCAAATCCACATTTTAATGAACAAAGTTGTGAAAGTATCTAGGGTACATTTGTGACAGAGCTTCTGTCCCTAACATTACCAGTGAAAGCACCAGTTTTTATGCTGAGCGGTTGTGCTGTCCTCATTGTAGTGTCCCCACAGTTTCATTTGGGCTTTGTTTCTGAATAAATAGCCAGCCTCAAGCTTCATCTCTGGCCTTCTCTGAGATTCTGTGAGCCTCCTATGTCCTTTAATGAAATCCTTTCTTAAATAAACCAGCAAACGTGGATTCTGTTGCCTGGAATTAAGAACCCTGACTGAGAGACGATATTTCTGGTAGTATTGCTCCTACCTTCTACCATAAGTAGGATTCTTCAACCATCTAGACTATCTTGAGCACTTGAGCTGGATTGTCTCACATAGCCTCAGATGTGGGTAACAGGACTGTTCTGACCCCTTTCATTGTTTGCCTCTTAAAAGCAACTTAAAATCCATGGTGGCATCCCCCATCAAAACTGAGGTATGTTTTTCATATATGTTATAAAGACATAAATACAAATAAGTATAATTTCTACATACTGGGGCTTTAAACAATTATTTTTCAGAAACTATATAATCTATCCCTTATTACAAAAATGCAGCCTATCTTTTATGAGGGGCACCAAGACCTTAGCTTATCTTGCTTGACAATAGTCATCGTAGTCTTTCAAACTCATCTGTTCTCACTGGAAGGAAAAAGTAAGACATTCTAGTGACAGGTGTTTCAGGTTCCACAAAGGGTATCTTTCCAGGGGTCTTCCATAACACAATCCATTTGTACATTTTTTTCTGTGAATTTAATTTTTCTGTGATATCTGATCATGCCACTCCATTGAGTAAAACTCAAGTCATTCTGTACTGACTTTGGAAAAAAGTCCAAATTCCTTAGCATTATACATAAGGCCAGACAACGCCTGTCTCTCCAGCCCTATGTCTTGCTATGCTTTAAAACTCTACTCCTTGTCTCCAACTTTCCGTTCTCAGCTATACTCCACTACTTGTGGTTCATTCATTGAATGGGGTATACTGTTCCTTGCCTCTGTAGCCTTGCTCACACTGCTTCATCTGCCAAGAGCCATCTCCTGTACTTTGCCCAAATGATAAACACTTACCCTTTTATCAATACACAACACCAGTGTCAACTACTCTAGAGTATCTGCATATTCACATATGGATTTCATTTGGTAAGAACTCTTTCATTTGTAAGTTAACAAATCATTCATACTGTCTTTAATTGGGAAAACGATTTGAACACTTTACAAAAGAAGATTTACAAGTGGCCAATAAGCACATGAAAATGTATTCAATATCATTAGTCATAAAAGAAATGCAAATTCAAATCACAATGAGATACCATTTGACAACCATTAGAATGGTTAAAATTATAAGAACTGACAAAAAGAAATGTTGGCTAGGATATGGAACAACTGGTACTCTCAAAAATTGCTGATGGGAGTGTAAAATGGTATAGGTACTTTGAAGAACTGTTTGCCACTTTCTTCTAAAATTAAACACATATCTACCTATGACCCAGCAATTCCATCTCTGGATACTTCTCCATGAGAAATAAAAATATAAGTCTACAAAAAGACTCATACAAGTATATTCATAGCAGCCTTATCATAATAGTGTAAAATGGAAATAATCCAAATACCCATCAACAGGAAAATGATAATCACTTATATATTCATACAATTGAATACTACTCAGCGGTATAATAGAACCAAACTCTAATATACATAACAGCATGGAGGAATCTCAGAAACACTGTGCAGAGCAAAAGATGCCACACCAAAAAGTAAAGACTGCATGATTCCATTCATATGAAATTCTAAAAAAGGAAAATATAATCTATAGTGATGGAAGTCAAAAAGTGTTTGTCAGGGCCTCCCTGGTGGCGCAGTGGTTGGGAGTCCGCCTGCCAATGCAGGGGATACGGGTTCGTGCCCCGGTCTGGGAGGATCCCATATGCCGCGGAGCGGCTGGGCCCGTGAGCCATGGCCGCTGGGCCTGCGCATCCGGAGCCTGTGCTCCGCAGCAGCGGGAGAGGCCACAACAGTGAGAGGCCCGCATACCGCAAAAAGAAAAAAAAAAAAAAAAAAAAGTGGTTGTCAGGGGAGGGGACAGGAGGAAGATTAACTGGAAAAGGGCACAAAGGATGACCTCCTGAAGTGACAGAAATGTTTTATATACTGTTTTGGATGGTGGTTGCTCAAGTTATATATTTGTGGAAACTTGTCAAAATGAATATTTAATCTGTACAATTTTTTTAAATTTAATAAACAGTATTTATTAAAAGTACATAGATCATGGAAGTACTTTTAAATAAGCAATCTCTGGGATGTGGGTTCACAAGACTCAACCAAGCGAAATCCCTGCAGTGAGTTCCTTCTTTGGCGGGGAGGGGTAAAGAGGTTAGAGTTCTAAAATGACAGTGACAATGATGGCAGGAGTCAAGAGTAAACAAAAGGTTGGTCCTAAGGAGGGAGCTGACAGAAGGGAAGCTTATGGGCTCGCTGGGCTGTACCATCAGGGCTTGGTGTCTTCAAAGATGTCAAGGAAGAGGATGAACAAGGAGTCAGGTAAGACTTGCTAGTGTGGTGGGAATTAGTTCAAAGAGTTACACGCATAGAAAATGAGAATGCTTGGAGTATAATTAGGAGGCTGGGAAGTTATTGTAAGGAAGAAAATGGCTGTGTTGTGTGTGCTATGGGGAAAGGGATTCTGAGTTGGTTACTGATATTCAAACACCTGCACTAATTAGGTGTGCTCATCTGGTATGAGTGGGGTGAACTTTGATAGACATTCCAGGTGAGGGGGGAAAGGATGCAGGGTTAAAGCTACTTTGTGAAACCTAGAGTGGGAGGGAGACATTGTGAAATAACATTAAAAGCATGAGCTTTGGAAATCAAATGGATCTGAATGATAATTTATTTATTAACCAGATATTTGGTCGAATATTATTCTGGGTGTTTCTGTGAGGTGGGTTTTCAATGAGGTTAACACTTAAATTGGTAGACGACTAAAGTAGATTGTCCTGGATAACATAGGTGGCCCTCAGTCAGTTGAAGGCCTGAAGAGACAAAAAGGCTGACTCTCCTCCGAGTAAGAGGGAATTCTTCCTGCCTCATGGCCTTCAAACTGGAACATCGGCTTTTTCCCACCTTTTGGACCCAGAATGGAATGATACCTTTGGCTCTCCTGGGTCTCCAGATTGCAACTCACCCTGCAGATTTTGGGACTTGCCAACCTCCCTAAGCAAATGAGCCAATTCCTTATATCCTTATAATAAATCTCTCTATATATGTATATATTATATATACACACACATATATCCACATCCTATTGGTTCTGGTTCTTTGGAGAACCCTAATACAACCTGGGTTCAAATCATGGCTGTTTCTTAATAACTGTGTGACCTTAAGCAAGCCCTTTAAACTTCCTGAGCCTATAAAATGGAAATAATTAAAAATCCATTTAGCACAGGATTGTAACAAGGATGAACTGAAATAATTTCACAAAGCATTGAGCACAGTTTCTGACACATAGTGATCAATAAATGGAAGTTGTTGTCGACATTATTTTTATCATTATTATAGAAGGCTCTCTTTTGAGGAAAAAATGCAGGTAAAACAGGACCTAAAGATGTATTTTTGGTGAGAGTGGTAGGAACATGTGTAGGAAATGTCAAAGCTTTACCTAGTCAACTGCAAAGAGTCCCTTGTTCTCTCCTTCTAGTGTTCTCCCCTATTTTCAAGAAAGCTACTTCTCTGTTTCATCTCTCTCATGTAACTCTTTGTATGAGAAAATTCAGCTGAACCACTTTCAGCTGAAACCCTGAAACCCTAATTAAAATCTTGTTAAAAAATCTTCCAAATATACATCACTTTTTCTTGACTTAAACATAGTGGATGTAAAAATGAGGCCCTTCTGATTTAGGATGTTGCAGTGGTACTGAGTTTTTACAGAAAATATTAGTAATCACTGTAATGCACGATGTATTTTCAAAACTAAATCTCTCATAGCAATTTATTTTGCTGTCAGCCTCTCATAAAATTAAGTGTGGCATCAATTCCAGTTTACTAAGAGTTTTGGCTAGCAACGCTTTACTGTAAAAATCCCCTCCCTTTGACAATTTTAAAGAAGAGAATAATATCTTCATTTTATATTCTTAAATCTTTTCTCAGGGTAAGCATGAAATATCATTGTGCAGAAACAGATTCCATTTCAGATGTAAACATTTCATTTAGCAACCAGTCTTAACTATCCACAGATGCAGTGGAGGTTCTGAAATTCTCATTTTTTAAAAGAGTAAAGACTGGCCAACTCCTCTGTGAAAAGAACCTGACTAATGCCAGTGTGTGGATTAGTTCTGGCCTGGAGAGCAGACAAAGTTCTATCATCTTGAATGTAAAACTACAGCACACTACTGAGATCCCAAAATAACTTAGAGTCTGGTCGTTGGTTTTATTTTCCTTGGCTCCTTCCTCATGGGTGGTGGTGGTGGGACTGGGGGAGAGGTTAAGGTGGGCCTGGAAAAGAAGGGAACTGTGTTCCCTACAGCAGCAATATAAGTCCACTGCCCAGTCCTCTCAACTATAAAAAAACCTCTCCCTTCCCAAAATGGGCAATCTGGTTTGGAAAACTCACATTTACTCAATGAAACAAAACTACAAAAACTGTAGCTCTTACTACATGCTAGCCCTATTCTAGATGCTAGAGATACAAAGATAGATACTAGTTCACAGCCCCAAGAGTTTAGTCTAGTGGGAGAGACATGTAAGTGAACAATCACAGCACAGTGAACAACCGAATAACAGATGTGACTCAAAGAAAGCAGGGACAACTTGGGGAAAGGGAAGACTTCACAGAAATGCTAACAGGCTGTCTTCAGGATGCAGGTGGTCCATTCCAAGGTTAAGTATTTTTAAAGCAAGAACTCAATTTCCAGACTAAAAACCTTAATTTCTGAACGTGAAAACTTTACATTAGGTTCTTATAATCTATTATATACACACAACAATAACCCACACAAAGGGAAATTAGCTCAGTTTGAGAACATGAGTCATCATCATTCACACCTGCTCAATTTAAGTCCCTCCCCAAATACGCAATACACTGAGGAGTATGTGGTAGCAACTCCCCAAAATTAGGACAGAGAGACTTTTGTTGCTATAGAACAATATAAAACACTACGCAACCTCTGGATGTATTCAGTTGTTGGATTGTAAACTGTTAGTCCTTTTTAAACTCTGTTAAGATGGATACCGAATTAGGAATAATGCCCTAAACTCTTGCAGTTTCCATATTTATATCTGAAAAATCTCCAATTTACCAAGGCCAATGTGGTATTTCTGCAAAAAAAATGAAAACTACACATTTGATTTATGGATTTCTGTCATTCATTCATGTCATAATCCTAAAAGCTACCTTTATTCCACAACTTTCCACCATTTCTTTCTAAGAAAAGGGCATATGAAAAGGGTTGGTTTTTTTTTTTAAGGTTATAGCCTTCAAAAACTTGAAATATAAATTTGAATGATCCAACAATTAGAAAATGTTTCCCCACTACCATCTGACATTGCCAGTTTATCATTCTATTTAATATTCTTTTGTAACATCTAACACCCTTCACCTAACAAGGTCAAAGGTTCCTTGAACACTGTTTTATAAGCTGCCTACAGAGACAATCCCTGTGAAACCTGAGGATGCCACACCAACAGAATGCAGGTCACTGTGATACGGCAGACCGTTCTGCAAAGTCAAAATTGTAGTTCACTTAACGCTCACAGCTTCTTTCCAGAACTCCCTCCCTGCCCCCAGCCTCCCCCCGCCCCAAAGAACGGGAAAGTGTCGATTTTATAAGACTTCTGGCCCTGCTTTCTTCAAAACGAAGCTTTTATCTGATTCCTGGAAGGTCACCTCGGTACTCCCAGGGCTCAGGATGCAGCGCCTAGGTTTTTGACCATGGGCGTTGTCTCCTCAACCAGTGACCTTCAGGCCTCTGTGGTTATAGCTCGACCCCTGGACGGCCTTCACACCACGGAAGGAACCATCCCTACCACTGCCACTGATTCAGAGACACGGCGGCTCAGTGGGGGCCCGGCCGCCCCCGCCAAACCACTGTTGGCGACGCCGGCCAAGCCCGGGGCCCCAATCAGAAAGGCTAAGCGACCGCCCCACCGAGGTTATCTAGGACCGACGCCCCAATGGGCTCGGTCCACACCGCCTGCCCGAGCCCTCGCCAAGCCCCACTCCTGTTCTGACTTCAGCCCACACCGCACCCCATCCACCAGGGAACTTTCCAGAACCCTGGCCCTCTCTGGGAAGTCCCGAGTCGCATCCAGGAGGGAACCCCAATTCGTTTATTGAACGCCTACGCTGAGCTCACGGCTGGGCTGGCACGCGGAAGAGACCCTTCGCTGTGGCCTAAGGAAGCGCCAGCATTCCAGCGGCTCAGGCTGGGACCCGTCCTCCAGGAGGACCAAGAGCGGGGCAGCAAGGGACCGGGAGAACCGCGCCCCCAGCCCCCATGTCCCCTCTGCCCGCCTTTACCTCGCTGGACTCCACCAGGGCCGCCGCAGCTAAAATCAGAAACGAGCGTGACGTGCGCGCTCACGTGCACTCGGCGCAGCGGCGCCAGGGCTGCGGCCCGGGTGAGTCACGGCTCCGCCCCCACCCGCGAGTACCTAATCTGTACCATTTTTAATGTAAAGTATACCTGAATTTAAACTGGCTTTAAAAATGAATCCTCTCCATAGATCCATACATGTATATACACACAACATTCTTCCTGTAATTTCTGTATGTTCCCAGACCACAGAAGTTCACACACCCTGGATTAAGAACTGCTGGACAAAATGACTCCTAAGAGCTTTCCAATATCTCACATTCTCTGAATTCTCTGAAGAAAAAACAATTCTGGAATCACAAGGTAATTACAAAGTCAATGGGGAAAAAGTAATCCCCCAAATTCCATTCATTCCCATTTCACCTATAACATAAACCAAGAAACACACACACGGTCTTCCTTGGAGGTTAGCTGCAAAGGTTAACGTCTTTACCCGCGCCCTGTGGAGTAGAGGCGGAAGTTAGGGAACTCATTGTAAAGAATAACAGGGATTGGAGACGGCTGCTAGCCAGAGGAGACACAGCACGGAACAGAAGCCCTGGTTTGGAGCCTCAGTTTTATCACTAACAGGCTGAAGAACCCTAAAGGAATTTTTGAATCAATCAGGCCAACTGTCTCATTTCAAAGATCAACACCCTGAGTTCCAGAGAAAGGGATTAACTGGCTCAAGGTCAAGTAGCAAGTAAGTAGCAGAGCCTGAGTTAGAACCAACCGTTGTGCACTCTGTTGTTTTGTTTGGCCAGTGTCTATTTTCTAGGAATTTCTTCTTTGTCCCATTATACACAGGGCTATAGTAGAGCTGCTATATTCCTTCAAAGTAACCCACACTACCAGGCCTACAGTTTATGGGTCTAGAGGGAGAGGTGAGCAGGGAGAGGGGAGAGGAAGGGGAGGAGCAGGAGGAGGAGGAGGAGGAGGGGGAAGGGGAGGGGGAGGGGGAGGAGGAGAAGGGAAGAAAGATTCCATCTGTTTCTTAAATTTTATTTATTTATTCGTATTTTTTTCCTGTTAGAAGTTGGTCTTTTTTTTTTTTTTTTTTTTTTTGCGGTACGCGGCCCTCTCACTGTTGTGGCCTCTCCCGTTGTGGAGCACAGGCTCCGGACGCGCAGGCTCAGCGGCCATGGCTCATGGGCCCAGCTGCTCCGCGGCATGTGGGATCCTCCCGGACCGGGGCACGAACCCATGTGCCCTGCATCGGCAGGCAGACTCTCAACCACTGCGCCACCAGGGGAGCCCAGAAGTTGGTCTTTTGAAGTTAGTTTTTTTGTTGTTGTTGTTTATTTTTCATTGAGGTATAGCTGATGTACGATATTATACAAGTTTCAGGTGTACAACAGTGATTCACAATTTTTAAACGTTATATTCCATTTTTAGTTATTAGAAAATATTGGTTATATTCCTTGTGTAGTCCATCTGCTTTTAGATGCTTGTACAAGGAGCCTGTGGCAATGGCCATTACCTGCAATGGTCTGGAAAATCCCTAAGTCAGAGGTGCCCAAGGACTAGGCCTGCTAATCAGCTTACAGATTATTTCTATAGAGCTTTTGAGAGTTCAGAGAATATTCAAGAAGGTATTTAGTAGAAGAAATTAGAAACATAGGCAGGATGCACTTAGACGTCAGTTTTAGTGGGGTTTTTTTTGGGGGGGATATGTCTCCTCAGGCAAGGGAAACAAAAGCAAAAATAAACAAATTGGACTACATCAAACTAAAAAGCTTTTGCACAACCAAGGAAACCAACTAAATGAAAAGGCCATCTACTAATTGGGAGAAGATATTTGCAAATGATATATCCAATAAGGGGTTAGCATTCAAAATATGCAAAGAACTCATACAATTGAACATCAAAAAAATAAACAACCTGATTAAAAACAGGGTATATGAATAGACATTTTTTCTAAGGAAGACATACAGATAGCCAACAGACACATGAAAAGATGTTCAACATCACTAAGCATCCAGGAAACACAAATCAAAACCACAATGAGGGGGGCTTCCCTGGTGGTGCAGTGGTTAAGAATCCACCTGCCAATGCAGGGGACACAGGTTCAAGCCCCGGTCCGGGAAGATCCCACATGCCGCGAAGCAACTAAGCCTGTGCGCCACAACTACCGAGCCTGCACTCTAGAGCCTGTGAGCCACAACTACTGAGCCCATGTGCCGCAACTACTGAGCCCGCATGCCGCAACTACTGAAGCTCACGCACCTAGAGCCTGTGCTCTGCAACAAAAGAAGCCACTGCAATGAGAAGCCCGTGCACTGCAACAAAGAGTAGCCCCCGCTCACTGCAACTAGAGAAAGCCCACGCACAGCAGCGAAGACCCAACACAGCCAAAAATAAATTAATTTTTAAAAAAACACAATGAGATATCACCTCACATCTGTCAGAACGGCTATCATCAAAAAGACCACAAATAGCAATTGTTAGCTAGGATGTGGAGAAAAAAGAACCCTCACGCACTGTTGGTGGGAATGTAACTGGTGCAGACGCTATGGAAAACAGTAAAGGGGTTCCTCAAAAAAATTAAAAACGGGGCTTCCCTGGTGGCGCAGTGGTTGAGAATCTGCCTGCTAATGCAGGAGACACGGGTTCGAGCCGTGTTCCCACGTGCCGCGGAGCAACTGGGCCCGTGAGCCATAACTGCTGAACCTGCGCGTCTGGAGCCTGTGCTCCGCAACAAGAGAGGCCGCGATAGTGAGAGGCCCGCGCACCACGATGAAGAGTGGCCCCCGCTTGCCACAACCAGAGAAAGCCCTTGCACAGAAACGAAGACCCAACGCAGCAAAAATAAATAAAAATAAATAAACTCCTACCCCCAACATCTTCTAAAAAAAAAAAAAATTAAAAACAGAACTACCCTATGACCCAGCAATTCCACTCCTGGGCATATATCTGAAGAAAATTAAAATACTAATTAGAAAAGATATATGTACCCCTATGTTCACAGCAGCATTATTTAAATAGCCAAGATATGTAACCAACCCAGTGTCCATCAATAGATAAATGGATAAAGGAGATGTGATATATGTACAAAACATAAACAGAGTTATAGATACAGAGAATAAAAAGGTGGTGACCAGAGGGGAGGAGGGTTGGGGGAGGAAATAAGTAGATGAGGGAGACTAAGAGTTACAAACTTACAGTTGCAAAATAAATGAGTCATGGATATGAAATGTACAGTGTGGGGAATATAGCCGATACCTATGTAATATCTTTGTATGGTATTACATAACTAGATTTATCATGAACATTTTGGAAATGTACAGAAATAGTGAATCACTATGTTGTGTAACAGGAACCAAAAATAGTGTTGCAGCTCAATTATACTTCAAAAAAAAAAAACATACAAACTCATGGATAAAGAGATCAGATTTGTGGTTACCAGAGGCAGGGGTCGGGGGAGGGGGAACTGGATGAAGGCAGTCAAAATGTACAAGCTTCCAGTTATAAGGCAAATAAGTACTAAGGATATAATGTGCAACATGATAAATATAATTAACACTGCTGTATGTTATATATGAAAATTAAGAGAGTAAATCCTAAGAGCTCTCATCATAAGAAAAAAATGTTTCCTATTTCTTTAATTTTGTGTCTGTGTGAGATGATAGATGTTCACTAAATTTATTGTGATAATCATTTCATGATATATGTAAGTCAAATCATTATGCTGTACACCTTATACATTGCTTTATGTCAATTATATCTCAATAAAACTGGAAGAAATGAAAAGAAAAAAAGAAGGTGTTTAGTCCAGAAACCATGAAAAAGTTATGAGGAAAATTAAACCTAATGGTGGTTCATATGTGACTAAAAAAGGAATACCTCTGAAGCTAAGATTCCTTATTTTAACTATATTGTTCATCATATAGTTATATTAGCAAAAATTAGAAATCATCTAAATGTTCAAAATGCGAAAAGTGTTCAATAAATTCTGATGTAGCCCTATGAAAAAATATTATATAGACATTAAGTAATCCTGCCCTAGAAGAATATTTAATGATTTGGCCATTGCTTTCCAAAAATGTTGTTTAAACAACATAATACACAACTATATAAAACATAATAATCCCAATTCTGTAAAAAAAAAAAAAAAAAGAGATACCTATTTAGATTTATGTGCATAGAAAAAAGACTGGAAGGAGAAAATATGCTAACAGATGTCATCTCCAGTGAGTCAGATCATGGATTTATTTCAATTGGTCCCTGGTTACCTAACAGAAATAAGGACACAGAAAAACAACTTTCTCTATTTCCACCCAAACCATCCAATTAAATTCAACCCATCAAATGCCAGCTTTCTTAAAAAGAAAGCAGGGCTTATTTATTGGAGTTGCAGACAAATAAAGTTGGCATCAACTTTATGTCTTTCTAAATGTTCTACTCTTGGTCCCAGGCAGGATGTTTTCAAGATCCTAAGCATCACCCTCAAGCTAATTAATCAATATAAATCACCCTTTGTGAGTCCAGTTTGCCTTGCTCCCAGGTTCCTGCCAAAGATGCTTGTTCTGAGGAAACCAAAGTGGTCAAGGTAGCCTCAATGTACCCTCCGATCAAATGAAGGTAACCTGTAGCACCCCAGCCCATTACCTGGGCTTTGTCCTCTCATAGTACCCACCTTGCTCCTATCATCACTGGTCTCCCTCTCGCAAAATTGACTCTACAGAAGCAAGGGCATAGTTTTCATTGGTTATTTACTCATATCTAACAACCTGATTGGCACATCTACCATCCAATCAGAACAAGTACAGGCAACAGCTCTAGAGGAGTGTTCTGGAGGCCTTCGCTGAGTTTGGCATTAACCTTTTAGTTCTGGATCATGGGGAGGGTCAGGGACATGGTCTTTAAGGAGTACCAGGTCAGCAAGGGTCCTGGGGAGGGATCAGGTGGGTCTCAGAGCAGCATGTATTACCAACCATAGGGATGTAACTCAACATTTTTAACCACCACTAGGGTCAGATCAGTGTACAGTACCACCCAGAGACTGACAGGAAGGGTCCTACTCTGGCCCCCACATTTTAGAAGACCTCACATGTCAGAAAAAAATATATTCCTTGAAGAACACATGGGCACCTTTGTCCGTCAGTGTTCAACACTATAGCAAGCATGGCCCGTTCCCTAAATACCTGCTTTTCGGACCAATGCCATTCAGGCTCCAGGGAAGCAGTTCTGCTCACCTCTTGCCCCATATCCTTGAAGAGATGGCTGAGTCCGAATGCCACGAAGGTTTGTGGATCGTGGCTCTGCTGACATCAAAGACAGGAAGGCAGAGTGCAGGAGGGTTTGTATGGTGGGAGTGCTTACGTTAGAGAAAAGACTAATTTGTCAAATCCTTCCCCTAAGGTAGCATAAATGTGATAGATTCTTGAATAATGAAGTATAATTTCCCAGTAGTGCTGAGGGTCCATTTTCTTTTTGCTTCTTTGTGTTCTAATATGTTATTCACAAATTAGCATGGTATTCATAATTGCACATGGTGACTAATGAATATTTGCCATATTAAACAATTCATCTGTTATGTACTATCCTGAAAAGATGGCCAAAATGTCTTAAGTAAAAAAATAAGATGCAGAATAGTATGTACATTATGTTCCCTTTTTTTTAAGTTCATATACACAGAGATACACAATTTGAACAAAGTAAATTTCTGGACTTTCTGTCTGGAATTTTCTCTTTCTGGGGGTCCACTGAGAGGGCATCTTACTGTATTTCATGCTCTTCTAAAGTGTTTGAATATTTTTTACTGTTCATAGATTACTTTTTCAATTTCAAGAAATAGTATTTAATAAAAAAAGAAATTCCTTGTACACTGAGTAATTTTCTTTTTTGTTTATCTATTTTCTGATTTTTCTACATTGAACCTGTATTATTTAGTAATGTCTAAACAATTCACTTCTAGTGAATTCATAAAAGCTATAAAAGTTATAGTCACTAGTCACTTTCCCTCATTAGCCCAATGTGCTTCCACAGGATTTTCTGTCTCTATAGCTCAGAATGTGGGTTTCTGGTTATGCTGCAGAAGGAAGCCACGATGCAGGGTGTGTGTATGAGAGAGAGACACAGATACAGAGACAGAGGCTGACAAAAACAGAGACAGAGACAGAGAGACAGACAGAGAACAATCACAACAGCTGCCACAATCTCCCCAGAGTAAACCCAGGAAAGCAGCAAAGATAACACCTTGAGAAAAATATTTCCACCTGGGGGTGTCCAGAGAATCTTCCCGGCATCACTCCTCTGGAAATCACAACTCCAACACTGCTTGGGAAGCCTGGCTAAGAGAAGCTGAGGCAGAGAGAACACAGTCCCAGCAGTTGATGGTAGGTTCTTATCAGCCCTTCAGACTGCAGAGGCCACTCACACCCACCAGCTTGCTAAAACCTCCCCTGTGCCTAAGCTTCCCAGTCATCCCAGCACACACTGCCGGCCCCCTAGCTTTGCACACAAGCTGTCCAAAACTCTGAAACCAAAGCAAGAAGTCTCCACAGTCCTGAGTTTCAGACCTCCAGCTCCAAACCCTTCTCTTTAAAGAATGCCTATTGGCTCCATTTCATCTCATCTCATTCTAAAATCCGCTAATTCATTGGGGGAAACAAGCCTTTTGATCTCTGATTGCCTAGCCATTCATAATAGATAACCTGCCTTGGGGGGAAAAAAAAGTCACCATTAGCTGTTCCATTTGATATGCCCCAGAGCTTCAATTATGAAACCCTACTAGTGGAACAGAACTTTATTCTAATGAGGCGAATCAATAACGGATGAGGGGGCAGGGAAGAGCAAGAGAGACACAGAAAGAAACAGAGAGATAGACAGAGACCAAGAGTCCAACCAACAGACATAGAGGGAGGAGTCAGAAACAGAGAGAGGATGAATGGATCAAACCTCCAACAGCCAAAGCATCACCTAGGAAGGTTTTTAGCACAATCCTGGTTGTTTTCCAAACTCAGACTTGGTAAAAACTGCCCCGGGACTTCTTACTTCCTTCATCACAGATAAAAATGGGAAGCAGGGCTTCCTTTTCCTGACAGTTCCACTACTGCCTAGACCCTCTCAGCAATGACCTTCCAGTGTGCAGAGCCATTATCTTAAAGGCCTTGGCAGCCAGCAGACTTGAGAGTGAGCAGTAATGGGGAATCCGTGCACACTTCAGGATGCTTACGTCATGAAAGTTTAAGTGTAAAGCAGATAAGGTTGGGGGGAAGGAAGCGTGGGGAGATGGTTCACGGGGAGTGGGGGAGAAACCTGGGAACAAGTTCAAAGGAAATACACTTTACTGTCAAGGACTTTGAAGTAATCAGCTCTTCTTTAAAGAAAGCTCTGTTACTAGGTCATTTATATGTGTCTTGGGTACAATTTCACTACTCAAGAAATATGTGTACAGGGTTCAGTCACATCAGTTCTGGTGATAGGGGAATGCTTAAGATATCTGAGCAGAAGGTGCTCTTCTGGAATATTCTGTTCCAATGCAAAACACTAAATACACACACACACACACACACACACACACACATCAAGTGACCTGACCCCAGGATATTTTCAGAGGCATCCAAAAGCCCCAACAGGGTGGTTGCCCATATCAAATCTTATGTACAGAGGCTCAGTAGGAAAGAAAGTTGGAATTCAACCCGCACAAAAGACAGCTTGCAGAACAGGGCTACAGCATCTACTTAATTCCTATCAATTTGCTTTGAAAAGCCTGACACAGACATTTTTGAGCCCTAAACAGGGTAACTGCAGCTCTCCTCAGAAAATTTGATCAGCAAGCTATTTGCATTCAAAGTCCAAATCTCTTAATCGTGGGTACCATGTTTTCAAATAATGATACCACCTGGAAACTGTACAGCACTTTATGTTTTTAAAGTGCCTTCACCCACTTGGTCTCCCAGTGCTAGCAGCCAGGCAGGGCAGGACACGGAGAAGGAAGCCACTCAAGGCAATGTTGTGCCTAAGGTCACACACGTGAGAAGTGATGTCCCAACTCTACATGTGGTTGAGTCAGGGACAACTGACTCCACGGATCTTTCTGCGATGCCTGGAAAGCCTTGTACGTTGACAGAACCTCACATTTTAAACGTCATTACTCTGCTGGCTTGCATGGGCATTCACATTCACTACCTCTGCTCCTCCTTCCTTCTGCCTGGAACACTCTTCCCCCGGGGAATAGCCACCCGTTATTCACGTCTTGGCTCAAATGTCATCTCCCCAGAGAGGTCTTCCCTAACTACCCTTTCTAGGAGGTAAGTCTTCACTCTGACATCCCTTGCTTTATTGCCTACATAGAATTTAGCACTTTCTGAAATTATTTTCTAAACTGGTGATCACATTAATCACCTGTTCCCCCAGCAGAACCATGAGGACAGGAACCCTGCCTAGCTTGTACACCACTATATCCCACATGCCTAGAACAGTGCCTAGTATACAGTAGGTGCCCCCAAATATTTTCTGAATGACTAACCTATTTCATTAATACTCATAACCAACCTTGTAAAACAAACACAAAGCATTGTTATTCCCATTTTACAGATGAGGAAACTGAGGCCCAGAATGATTGACTTGTTCAAGATCTCAGCTAGAAAGTGACAGAGTTGAGAAAAGAGCCTGGGTCTTTGACATCCAGTCCACTGTTACCTGCACTATATAGCTTTTTTATACCAAAAGTTTGAGAAGTGAGAAATTCTTATTAATCAAGAATTACTTTACATACCATTCATTTACTCAACAAAAGATTCTGAGCAGTTACTAAATCCAAGAAATATATTAAACACTATGGGAGATAAAAGGATATAGGCAAGATATATCTTACCATCTTTTAGGGGAGTTAAAATAATCACAAAAATATTAATAAAATAAAACTGAAAGTTGTAAGTGCTGTTATGGACTGAATTGTGTCCACCCCAAAATCCAAATGTTGAAGTCTGAACCCCCGGCACCTCAGAATGTAACCTTACTTGGAGATAGGGCATTTTAAAGAGGTAAAGGTTCAATGAGTTCATACGGGTGGCCCCTAAACCACATAACCATATCTGGAGATGGGCTTCAAAGAATGATTAAGTTAGAATGAGGCCATTTCACATATATACAATGGAATATTACTCAACCATAAAAAGAAATGAAATTGAGTTATTTGTAGTGAGGTGGATGTACCTAGAGTCTGTCATACAGAGTGAAGTAAGTCAGAAAGAGAAAAACAAATACCATATGCTAACACATATATATGGGATTTTAAAAAGCGGTACTGATGAACCTAGTGGCAGGGCAGGAATAAAGACACAGATGTAGACGAGAACAGACTTGAGGGCAAGGGAGATAAGGGGAAGCTGGGATGAAGTGAGAGAGTGGCATGGACATATATACACTACCAAATGTAAAATAGATGGCTAGTGGGAAGCTGCTGCATAGCACAGGGAGATCAGCTCAGTGCTTTGTGACGATCTAGAGGGGTGGGAGAGGGAGGGTGGGAGGGAGACGCAAGAGGGAGGGGATATGGGGATATATGTATACATATAGCTGATTCACTTTGTTGTACAGCAGAAACTAACACAGTATTGTAAAGCATTTATACTCCAATAAAGATGTGAAAAAAAAATGAGGCCATTAGGGTAGAGCTCTAATCCAATAGGACTACTGTCCTTATAAGAAAAGGAAGAGACACCAGGGAAGCTAAGGAGAGAGGCCTCAGGAGAAACCAAACCTGCCTACACCTTGATCTTGGACTTTTAGCTTCCAGAACTGTGAGAAAATTAATTTCTGTGTTTAAGGTACTTAATTTGTGTCTCTCTCTCCCCTTCTTATAAGGACATCAGTCACACTGGATTACTAGCCCACCCTGTTCCTGTATAACCTCATTATAACTTAACTAATTATATCTACAACAAAGCTATTTCCAAATAACATTACATTCTGGAGGTCAGGACTTCAACGTATCTTTTGAGGGGAGGGGGGAGATACAATTCAATCCATAACAATTGGCTGGTTCAATCTTAGTCAGAAAGACTCTTTCTAAAACTTTTTCTGGAATTAATGGAAAAGATAAACCCCACAAGGCTTGGGGCTTCCCTGATGGCGCAGTGGTTGAGAATCCGCCTGCCAATTTAGGGGACAAGTGTTCGATCCCTGGTCCGGGAAGATCCCACATGCCACGGAGCAACTAAGCCCGTGCTAAGCAACTAAGCCCACAACTACTGAGCCTGCGCTATAGAGCCCATGAGCCACAACTACTGAGCCTGCGTGCCACAGCTACTGAAGCCCGCGCGCCTAGAACCCGTGCTCCACAACAAAAGAAGCCACTGCAATGAGAAACCCGTGCACCACAACGAAGAGTAGCCCCTGCTCACTGCAACTAAAGAAAGCCCACGTGCAGCAACAAAGACCCAATGCAGGCAAAAATAAATAATTTTTTTATTAAAAAAAATAAACCCCACAAGGCTTGATGTAAAGATTATGTTAACACAGAGTGGTCAGGGCCTCACCAGCCCACCAGTGGAAAGAGACTGGCAGAAAGCAGAGCCTGAAGAGGGAGAGATAGAACAAGTCCTGATGGCTTTCTCTGAGCCCCTGGATCCACCCACACCTGATGCTGGTTTTCCTCAACAGAAAAAAAAAAAAAAAAGAAGAACGGAGCAGGCCGGAGCTGCTGCCGCCGCCATGACCCATGGTAACCCGCACGAGCTCACCTGCCAGAAGAACATGAAAAAGCAGAGCGACTTGGTTAAGGGAAAGCACTGAGCTGACGGGCTTTCTGCTGCCGCCCGCAAGCAGAGGGACTCAGAGATCATGTAGCAGAAACAGAAAAAGGCAAATGAGAAGGAGGAACCCAAGTAGCTTCGTGGCTTCGTGTCCAACCCTCTTGCCCTTCGCCTGTGTGCCTGGAGCCAGTCCCACCACGCTCGCGTTTTCTCCTGTAGTGCTCACAGGTCCCAGCACTGATGGCATTCCCTTTGCCCTCAGTCCACAGCGAATCCCTTTTGTGCTTCCTTCCCCTCAGGTAGCCTCTCTCCCCCTGGACCACTCCTGGGGGTGAGGGGGTTATTCCTTCCCAGTGTTTTTTATTCCTGTGGGACTCACCCCAAAGTATTAAAAGTAGCTTTATAATTAAAAAAAAAAAGAACCTTTTTTTTTTTTTTTGGTGAAAAAAAGAACCATCCAAAATTTATTCTCCAACAGACAGCATCAGCAGGTAAAAACTACAGCGGTTTCTCCGTAGATCATACATTCACAAGGAATTATTACCTTTACAAGTGAGAAAGCCTCTGGTGTATTCTCTGTAATAATATCCACTTCACAGTGTAAACGGGTACTATTATTGTGTTCACTTACAATTCCAGAAGGAAAGGCACAACTTGGCAAAACAAATTTTTTTTGGATCCTAAAGTCAGGTGCAATTACCAAAAGACAGACTTGAGAACAGTCGCAATCCATTTTTCCACACAGAAGGGCAGACTTCACCCAGAAATGTGGGTCTTTCTTTCTCCTTCCTTGTTAAATCCTCAAAAGTAACGTTTCATCATCTGCTTAGTATCACATATACAAAAGAGGGATTAAGAAAAAAAGAATCACAACAACATCTTGAACTTCCAGCTGCTCCCATCAATACATCAACTCTTAGGTTTACAACCGGGCCTAGGAACACTTCAGTGGTCATCAAATAAGAAAATAGAGACTATAGCTACAAAAATAACACGTGAGTGAGGTAGATAATTAAAGCTTTCACATCCAGTACTTGCCTGTTCCAACTTGGTAGCCTTCATGCAATACTCAGAAGAAAAAAAAATATTCATAATTACTTGGCATAAGTCACAATCAAGGAACTTCTGGTACAAATTAGTATAAGATGTTATTAGTTATTAGACTTAACTGAAGTAGGGGTTAAGTCTGTAGAAGTGAAAAAGAAACATCATTCCAGGTAGGAATGCTTGGCATATAGTGAAGTGCTCAATCATGATTTTTTAATGAATCGTTAAGGAAATTGAATGATAGAAGATCATGTATGTTTGGGGAGAACCAAGAGACCAATTTGACCACAGGGATCTCACTGAGACTCTGTACACTTTATTTTTTCTAATTTTATTGAAGTATAGTTGATTTACAATGTTGTGTTAATTTCTGCTGTACAGCAAAGTGCCTCAGTTATACATATATATATTCTTTTTCATATTCTTTTCCATTATGGTTTATCATAGGATATGAATATAGTTCCCCATGCTATACAGTAGGACCTTGTTGTTTATCCATTCTATACATAATAGCTTACATCTGCTAACCCCAAACTCCCAATCCATCCCTCCCCCAGACCCGCTCCCCTCTGGCAACCACACCTCTGTCTGTTCTCTATAGCTGAGTCCCTTTTGTAGATATGTTCATCTGTACACTTAAAATGGGAAAGTTGTATGTTATGTGAATTGTATCTTAATAAAGCTGTTTAAAAAACTGTCAAAAAACCAGTTATTCAGGTTATTACAATCTCTCTGTTCATTAATCCAATATAATTGGATAACTTAAAACCAACCATCCCAACTAATACAGAAAATAGAATCAATAAGATTTGACAAGTACACTACAGCAGGAAAAGGAAAGACAAAGCTACCTCCAAACCCAAGTTATTGGGGGGAAGTAGGGACGAGAATGGACAAAGGGAAGTCTATAAGAAGAGTAAGTTTGGGAGGGAAAGTAATGAGGTTGGTTTTGGATTTCTTGAGCTTAAGATTCTAGGATGACATGAATGGAGCTATATTCTATAGGACATAGGAAACATAAGATCAGGATCCATGGGAGAAAGATTTACCTCCCATAAGTGTGATTTGTGCTAACACAGAGGGGTGTGTCAGAGTTCAGTGCAGGAAACCGAAGTCACTCTACGTGTCAAGCAGAAGGAGATTTAATACAGGGAATTAATTACTCAAAAAGGAAAAAAAAAGAGCACTGGAAGGCTAGAAAGGGTAGAAATCAGGGGGTCTCCAAAGGACTGGGGAGATCAATGACATGCTACCATAGCTGCAATCCAACCTGCTGCCACTCCTGCCCCTAAAGCCCCTGGAGGCTGGTGGCTAGGCAATGGGATGCTGAGTGAGTCACCACTGCGGTGGCCTCTTAACACATTTCCACCACCTTGACTCTCAATGGCCATGGCTGCAGAGAGATCTCACGCAAGGGCAATGAACTGGGGGAACTTACCTTGCATCTGGAATCCTAGCTGCAAGAAAGATGAGTTACCTTTCCAATCTCTCCAGGTAGAAGGAAGAGGAAATGGCAATTGAGAATGCCAAGGCATGACTTCTACTACAAGGGATATATGAATACGATGACAAACTAGGTAAAAGAGCAACTAATTGTCAGTGAGATCACTGTACAGCTTTCAACAAGTGCTTTCACACACTGAGTTTGTTTCCCCATATCTAAAATGAGGCAACTGAACTAACCAATTTGTAAGGTCCTCTTCAGCCCGGCTCTTTTAGATAGATGTCTGTGAAAGCCACTCAAATCCTGACCTAGAGTTAAACAATTTTCTTCCTGGGAGTATTAACTTCCCAGCCAACAGACCAGCCCTACACATTTGAACATAATCATTAAACACCTGGCAAGAAGTGCCACCCCACAGTTTAATAACTCACATTCCAATCCAATTACTGTGCGTTTCATAAGCAAGTACTTATTAGAATACAGTTGTTTCTCTGAGCAAGCAGCATTTTTAGAAGGGAAATTACAATGATTATCTTCCAGATATAGGCATGAATAATATAATTATTCCTCCTCTCTCCTCACTGTTAACGTTTCCCTTCCAGGCTTAGATGGGAGGCTTCTAGCCAGTGACTCAATGCAGTCACTTTCCCACTCTGGACCCTTTTGCCCCTTCAACTTAGGGTCCTCCCTATCTCTTTATCAAAACACATCTGTCCTGGGTCCTAGAGGAGCTTAGGGATTTGACAAGGGTCCTACTTATTACCTCTTCTTCTCTGACTTATGACTGCATGTGAAGTTGGAGGGAATTTAGTGGGGAGACAAGCAGCACACTGACAGTGAGGCAACTGTATGGTTTGGAGCATCTGTGACCTCTTTCTGGGTCTCTGAAACCCCACCTGTACATTAAGAGGATTGAATTAGACCAGGAATTCTTAACCTGGGATACATGGGCAAGCTTTGGGGGATTTAAGGATAAGCCTAAATTATATGAAGTTAGGTCATGTGTGTAAGGAACATTCGTGTCCCCCGTTTCTATTTGGGGGAATAATGTGGTCATATCAGCACCACAGCAGAGCAAGTGATCTAGCTAAAGCAATCAGTGCTCTCTATTTCCTGGCAAAGGTACTGGTTTGGAGATGAGCATGTGCCTAAAACTTACAACCAGATCAAATCTTGTGACTTTTATTGGAAATGCTAAAACAGAGACATTCTTTCCTGCTAGACATACACTATTAAGAATGAAGTGCCAGGAGCTTCTACCAGCCATCTTGGAACCCACAGGGGAGCCAGCCTTGGGATAAAGCTGACATTGTAGGAGGCAGAGCAGAGAGACAGAAGAAATGAGTCTTGGAGAAACTGTTGAAGTGCTGGATCAAGGTTCACCTGACACCCCTGAAGTTTTTAATTACATAAACCAGTAAATTTCCTCCACTGTTTAAGCTGCTCTGAATAGGGCTTCTTCTGTAGCTTGAAATGAAAAGCAACTTAAATGATAGTATTATGTTTGTCTGTGAAATGCTCTAAGGAGAGAAGCCCGAGTTTTCAGGAGATCTTCAAAGGAATCTGTGACCCCCAAAAATATTTTAAATCCTTAAACTACGAAAATCTTTAAGGTCTCTTTGCAGCATTAGCATTCTGAAATCTTATGACTCTATGAAATTCTAAATTGTTGGTTTGACTGATAATGTGTAACCCGCACCATTCTAAAAATAGCTTTTTAAAAAATAAAGCTGATTTTTTCCATTACAAAAGAAAAAGATGCTTATTACAGAAACTTGTAAACTACAGGGAAAAAAACTGAACAGAAAGACAACCACTGTTAATATTTCTGAAGCTTCCACGCAATATTTTTATCTTTCTATGCATAATCTTAGGGAGATTTTCATACAGCTGAGTTCACACTATATGTGCAATTTTGTATCACACTTTTTTCACTTGACATTATCATATCATTCCCACATCATTATAAACCCTTTGTAAACAGCCTTTTTTAACGACTTCTTAACATTCTGTTGAATGAATATTCTATAATTTACTTTATCATTCCCCAAATGTTGGGCAAAATGAGGTTGTGTCCAGGTTTCATTTTTGGTTGTTTATTTTCTTGGGTTTTTGTTCTGTTTTGTTTTTGCTATTCTATTTCCTTTTATAACAGAAGCCTCCTTGCTGAACGTAAAGGAAGGAGGCACTGGTCCTGGAGTGCCTATCATGATGTCAGACCTTGTGGGGAAAGAGGTGGAGCGCCATCTGGACACGGGGCAGCCTCCGCCTTGGCATGGAGACAACTCCATCAATCCAATGTTAAGTCACCTGTGTCCCTCTCGTACTTCTTCCATTTGGATGGGGCGCCACAGGCAGCATTCCTGGCCTCTCTTCACCTTGAGATGGAGTGTCTGCCCTGATCGGTGAGCTTGGGAAGGAGCCCCTTTCACTGAGGACCAGCACAGCCCTCTGTGCCTTCCTGCTTGTTTTTAGCAGGTCAGGCCCCAGTTTGGGCAGCTCTGCAGTGATCCAGCTTTGTAACAGGGTGAGCAGTCTCATTCTGTTGTCCAGCAATAAAAATTCCCTTTAATCTCCAAAATGTCTGATTATGATAAAGGTGATATTTTGGTCACCTATCTCCTTAGGTTTTGTCTAATTTTTCCATTGGTTCAAGCAAAGAGGAAGGATGCTATTTATCCCCTTCAAACCTACAACTAAGACAACAATATCCTCCACTGTTGCTGAATTTCTTCTGTCCTCATCCCATAAGCAGGCTGTTGGGATTTGGGATTCTGTTTAGAGGACTTAGCTGAAGGTAAAACTTCTTGCTACCTGTGGATCTTGGCAATCAGTACTATGCTCAGATACCACAGATAATAGAATGTACTATTATTTATAACAGCCACTCCTGTTTCTTGAGTGGTAATCATGCACCCTGCATTGTGTTAGATGCTTTACACACTTCATTCAGGCTAACAAAAACCCTATGAGGCAGGTAGTCACCTCCATTTTACAAGTGAGGAAGCCACAACTCAGAGAGGTCCCATAACACCCAGATTCACACCGGCAGCAGTGGCCAGGCTAGGATCCACACTTAGATTAAAGCCCATGCTGAAAGCCCGTGCTCTTAACCTCTTGGCAGCCCAATGGGTTCCTCTGAGGAGGGGTCAGGACAGGGGCAGGCAAAGGAGGAAGGACCCCCACACTCCCTCAACACTCAGGCCAGGGAACTGCACCAGGCTCAGAGCCCCAGCAGAGCCGTTATCTTTCCCGAGGCCACCTCCACAGGGTCGGTGTGGTTTAAAGGGAACTGCGGGGGGGTGTGGGGGTGCTATTTATTTTGGGCTTCTGTTTTATGCAGTAAAATTCATATAACATAAAACTCACCATTTTAACTTGTACAATTCAGTGGCATTTAGTACATCCACAATGTGTGCAATCACCACCTCTATCTAGTTCCAGAACATTTTTATCACCCCGGAAGCATACCTTATTACGCAGTCATTCCCCATCCTCTCCTCCCTCAGCCTCTGGCAAGCACTCATCTGCTTTCTGTCTCTATGGGTTTACCTTTTCTGAATATTTCATAAGAATGCAATTACCTGTAGATTTCTCATGGGTGATAATAGCTCACAACTCATTCGTTCTGTAGATAGGGAAGCAGTCCTCAAAGCACAGGGTAGAAAGAATTCTCCTCTCGCTGCCTACCCTGACTTCCTACTTTGCCACTGGGCTGAGCACCCCGCCCTCTCCCTACCTCCCTTATACATTCACTCTAAAAAAAAAAAACCTTTCCCAACCAATGAGCCGATGACTAGGAAATCTAATGACTCAACCCTTCTTCTCCTGGCTCAAGAAGGTCAAGGCCAAAATGACAGAGTTTTAATCACAGTTTCAATTTCATTACTTGTGATTGGTCCGTTCATATTTTCTATTTCTTCCTGGTTCAGTCTTGGAAGGTTATACCTTTCTAAGAATTTGTCCATTTCTTCCAGGTTGTCCATTTTATTGGCATAGAGTTGTGTGTACTAGTCTCTTAGGATGCTTTGTATTTCTGCGGTATCTGTTATAACTTCTTTTTCATTTCTAATTTTATTGATTTGAGTCCTCTCCCTCTTTCTCTTGATGGAGAAACAGTATGGAGGTTCCTTAAAAAACTAAAAGTAGGGGCTTCCCTGGTGGCACAGTGGTTGAGGGTCCACCTGCCGATGCAGGGGACACAGGTTCGTGCCCTGGTCTGGGAGGATCCCACATGCCACGGAGCGGCTGGGCCTGTGAGCCATGGCTGCTGAGCCTGCGCATCCGGAGCCTGTGCTCCACAATGGGAGGGGCCGCGATTGTGCGAGGCCCACGTACCGCAAAAAGAAAGAAAAAAAAAAAAAACTAAAAGTAGAATTACCATATGACCCAGCAATCCCACTACTGGGCATATACCCAAAGAAAACCATAATTCAAAAAGACACATGCACCCCAATGTTCATTGCAGCACTATTTACAATAGCCAGGTCATGGAAGCAACCTAAATGCCCATCAACAGACGAATGGATAAACAAGATGTGGTACATATATACAATGGAATATTACTCAGCCATAAAAAGGAACGAAATTGGGTCATTTGTAGAGACGTGGATGGATCTAGAGACTGTCATACAGAGTGAAGTAAGTCAGAAAGAGAAAAAAAATATCATATATTAATGCATATATGTGGAACTTAGAAAAATGGTACAGATGAACCGGTTTGCAGGGCAGAAAATAGAGACACAGATGTAGAGAACAAATGTATGGACACCAAGGGGGGAAAGTGGAGGTGGGGCAGTGGTGGTGGTGGTGGTAGAATGAATTGGGAGACTGGGATTGACATGTATACACTGATGTGCATAAAATGGATGACTAATAAGAACCTGCTGTATAAAAAATAAATTAAATTCAAAAGTTTAAAAAAAAAAGAAAGAAGACCAAAATGGCACTGATTATGTCAGAAGTTCAGGAGTCCAAATAGCCTGGGCTCCTACAGGAGTCCTCAGTCAATGAGCACACAATTCCACTGTCATGTCCACCTCCACCCATGTTAGCCTTCACCCTTGGCATGGGAGCTCTGAACACTGTATACATTCTTAGAATGTGTTATCTCTTCTTTCAAGACGCATTCAAGTCTTCCTGCAGTAGCTATGGCAGTGAGCAGTGAGCCTGGTTCATCATTCCTGTCTGTGAATGGAGGAGGTTGGAGAAGGCAGAGGAGAACTTCAGAGTTACTCAAAGAGAGACTGCCAGAGTACCGAGTAGGAGAGGCAGAGAAGGACTGACTGATGGGAAGGCAGGACCAATGAGGCCAACAGGGATGGAGGGATTCTGTGCTGGAAAAGGACTTCTACATCTTTCAGGACCACCCTGTGGAAGTATGAATTGAGACAGAGACCACCTGGCTGTCTCTGGGAAATTATACAGGCACACAGCATTTCCCTGGAATTTCTCTCCTGGTCCACACCTGACATGAAGAAAAAGGTATTCACCAAGGACTTATAAATTCCAACAAGTTCCTAGGTCGGTTCCAAATTCTCTGCATCTCAGCCCAACAAGCGAACTACCTATATTCACATGACAGAGAAGGGGAAGGAGGGAGATGTAACAGGAGAACTGGGACAGATGAGACACAGCAGCCCTTGTCCTTGGTCCTACTGTGTCCCCTCCTGCCTTTTCTGAGTGGCATTCTGTGAACCTGAATGTCCAGTCAGGATCATGAAGGCTTCTTGCTCTCATTATCGTAGAACTTGTGTCACGCCCACCACCATCACCCACCCCCAACACACACACACACATACACCCCTCCAGTATCACTAAGTCAGTAGACAAACACCCAGGATCTCTTTGGGAGGTTACCATTCAATGGACTGAAAATACAGAAATGAGTGTTCTGTAGCTAACAATCCTAACCCTAGAGGCTTACCTGGGAGCACAGAACACTCCCCGCTCCACTGACACCCTGTTTCCTAGGGCTGCCACAACAAATTACCACAAACTGGGAGGCTTAAAATGACACAAACTTATTGTCTCATAGTTCTAGAGGCTAGAAGTCCAAAATCAAGGTATTGACAGGGCCATGCTCCCTCCAAAATCTCTAGGGAAGAATCCTTCTTGGCCTCTTCTGGTTTCTGGCGGTTATTAGTAACCCTTGCCATTCCTTGGTTTGTGGCAGTATCGCTGCAATCTCTGCCTCTGTCTTCACATGGTGTTCTCCCTGTGTGCCTGTGTACACATTTCCCTCTTCTTATAAAGACACTAGTCATGGATGAGGGCCCACCATAATCCAGCATGAGCTCATCTTAACTTGCAAAGACCCTATTTCCAAATAAGGTCACATTCACAGGTTCAGGGAGTTAATACTTGAAGACATCTTTTGGGGTAACATAATTCAACCCCCCACACCCTCTAATAAGGACCAAACCAGAGGCCTGTGGCATGTTAACCATAGTAAGAGTTCCTATTATCAGTTCCTTGGACCTCAAAAATATATCATCATCGACACTAAAAAACAGAAGTATTTATTTAGCACTTACCAAGTGCCAAGCGTTGTGCTATTTTATGTGGATTTTCTTGTTAATCCTCAAATTGACTCTGTGAAGTAGGAACTATTATTAGTCCCATCTAAAAAGTGAAGAAATTGGAGCTTTAGAAAATTAAGTAACTTACCCAAGGAATATAGTGATCGATCCAGGATTTGAACCCAACTCTCTCTGACCCCAAAGCCCACCAAATTTCTTCCATGCTTTATTTTTCACGCCAAGCTGTGCGATTTGGGGCAAGTAAGTACCCCTCTCTGGGGCTTCAGTAGCCCTATCTGTAAAAAAGATCAGTTCCCCTAGTTTTCTAAGGGCTCTTCCCGCTGTAAGTCCAGAGCTCTTTGAGTCTTTTCACCCAGGGTGAACAACCACTCTGGCCAGCTGCTCCACGTTTAAAATCCACTGCAGAAAGGTCTGCTCCCGGACGCCCTCCCCTCCCCTCCCCTCCCCTCCCTTCCTTTCCCCTCCCCAGCAGTCAGACATCTTGCAGAGTGTGTTTATGCATGATTCAAATAAACAGGACTGCAAATAACTTTTCCAAACTCCAATACCGGGTTCTGACAGCCTCATCAGAGGCAGGAATCATTTCTATCTGCACATACACTTCAGAGAGAGCCTAACTGACCCACAGGGAAAGACCAGCTCCACCAGCAACACATATCTTTACAGCACTTGGGGAAAAAAAAAAAACCTTGGATTTCTAATTTGTTTCTCATCAGCTGTGTGCTTCTGGAGCTAAGCAAGAACCATCAAGTACGCAAAGTCTTTCACTTGACTTAAATGAAAGTTCAGGTTCCAATTCCACATTTCCTGACCCCCTCCTCCTGGCATTTTTCCTGTGCTTTTCATTCCACTTTCCAACTAGGCCACATATGTGGGGCTCTAAATATCACCACAGGAGAGAAGCAAGCAAGGGAAGGGGATGGGGAATAACTACAAGATTAGGGGCAGTAAAGGAGCTGGTGGAAACATAAAGAACATCACTAAGAGGAGCTGGACCCAAAATGATCACAAAATCATAAGATGAATCACATTTATTGGATGCTACTGGTTTCAGGCATATTTTCTCTTGTAAAGCTCTCAGCAATTGAGAGGCTGCTGTGTATGGTCCCACTTTACAGATGAAAAAACCAAGGCTCAGCTAGTAAATGAGATTCAGGACCATGTGTGGCTGATTCCAAAGCCTCTTTCTTCTACAATCCTGGAGCCCCCAGGGACCACAAAGAATAAAACAGTCCCTGTTTTGCAGTTTACGCTCTACCGGTGTCACAGCTGCCAACTTCCAAGAGTATATTCTCTACTTTTTCTCATGGAGGAAGAGACAAGATTTTGTTTTAATGAAGCGATTAACAGATAAGATTACCTTGGATCCAGAGTCTCAGACAGAATCAACGCTTGTCAAGAAAGTGGTCATCTTCATTCTCTGTTCTCCTCCCTCTGCCTCCTGCGGCAATGTCAAAATCAAGGACTAAAGGATTGCTGAAACCTCTCGAAGTGACAAGATTTTACTCCCCTAAGCTACACTCCCCATCCCCTCCCAGCAAAGTCACACGTTGTGCAAACCTACGCTCATGTCCTGGCTCCCTGAGCCTCCCTCACCTGTACGGTGAGGGTGACAATGCTGTATACATCCTGAATCCCACAGCTTCTCACTCCACCAATCCCTAAGGCCCTATCCAACCCCATCTCCTGCAATAGCCACCTAATTTATCTCTTGCCTTTCACCCTTGCTCCCTATAGCCATGCTGTCTACCCAGCAGACACAGTGATCTTTTTAAAATGTAAATTAAGTCACGTAACTGTCTTGATCCAAACCCTCCAGTGGCATCTCATCATGCCTAGAATTTAAAAAACGCGTTGTCATGAGGGAATTCCCTGGCGGTCCTGTGGTTAGGGCTCCGCGCTTCCACTGCAGGAGAGCGGAGAATGAAGATGACCACTCTTTACAAGCGTTGATTCTGTCTGAGACTCCGGATCTGAGGTAGTCTTATTCGTTAATCGCTTCATTAGAACAAAGTCTTGTCTCCTCCTCCATGAGAAAAAGTAGAGAATATATGGTTCCGTGGTTAGGGCTCCGTGCTTCCACTGCAGCAGGTACAGGTGACCAGGGAACTAGGATCCTGCATGCCACGTGTCTCAGCCAAATAAAATAAAAAAATAAGATAAAATAAAATAATAAAATAAAACAAAATACTCTATGTCGTGGTCTCCAAAGCCCACTCCTGCCTGCTTCCCTTACACTCTCCACCTTGATCCCTCCACGCCAGCCACGTGGGCGCCTTCTATGGATAGTTCCTGGAACTGCCAAGTCATAGCTGTCTGCACTAGCTGGTCCTTCCGGCCGGCATTCTCTTCCCCAGAGTTTCACACACTTCCTTCCTCACTTCATCTGGGTGTCTACTCAAATGTCCCTTCTCCAGAGAAGCTTTCCCTCACCTCCCCAATTGCAGCTTCCCTAGCAAACTCTAAAAACTTCTTTGCCTCATTTTTTTCAAAACATTTATCACTACTTAAAATTTTACATGAGTATAAATTGTTATGATTGGTCACTTCCACTAAAATATAAGCTCCATGACAAAAGAAGTCTTGTCTATGTCGTTTATGCAATACTTGTCAAACAGTAGGTGCTTAATAAATATTAGTATAATGAATGAATGAGACCACATAAGTTTTGGCAAAGACTGCTAGCTGTCTCCAATATCCATTCTCCCCTCTTCCTTTAAGTAATCAAAACCCCAAGCTGTAGTTCAACACATTACCACCCACCTAAAGACTATGTTTCCCAGACTCCCTTGCAGCTAGATGTGTCTATGTCACTAAGTTCTAGCCAATTAGGGTTGCCAGATAAAATACAAGATGTCCAGTTATATTTGAATGTCAGATTAACAACCAGTAATTTTTTACTAAAGCATGTCCCAAATTAAAATTCCAATAATTGTTTTAGTATAAGTATGCCCCATTAGGACAAAAAAAAAGTATTGGTTGTTTATCTGACATTCAAATTTAACTGGGTGTCCTATATTTTTGTTTCCTAAATCTGGCAACTCTATGGCCAACAGAATATAAGAGAAAATAATGTCCACAACTCCGAGGTCACACCCTTAAAACTAGGGGACGTGTCCTCACTTTCTTTTCCTCTCCTTGTTGGCTGAAACACAATCGTAGAGGAGGTGTGAGTCATCTTTGACCCTGTAGACCAGGAGTCCAGGCCCCAGGCTGATAGGATAGAACAGTGCTTCTCTGCTCTCCAGATTCACCTGCTAGCTCAGACTTGTACATGAGAGAAAAACTACCTTCTGCTTCATTAAAGCCTCTGTTATTTTGTTCTCCATTAAAGCTGCTAAATCAATATCAGAACAAATGCAAAATTATGAATGAATTATGGTTATTCGTGTGCCTGCTAGATCATCAGAAAGCCTCAATAAATGTTTATTTCCTATTCTTCTCACTAACAGCGTTGTCCCCTCTTTACCAAATTTCACAGCCCTGTTTTGAAGGAATTTGGCATCTTCATGCTTTATCAGCAGCTCTTGGAAGCGCAGACTGTTTCAAAGCGGGGCTGCAGGAATTCAGCAGCCAGCAGAGGCTGTGTACCCTCTTGGCCTCTGAGGAGAGGGGCTCAAGGTGAAGCTTATTCATAGGGTAAAATTAGGTAAAATTAGGACCAATAAGATTTTCAGTTCTCCCAGCACTGATTGCCAGCTGCCTGGAGAAGCTCCAGAGTTCCCTGACACACAGCTCTGAGTCCTGGAAATACTCTCATCTATGGAAACCCAGGGAAAAGAGAAGCAGCTGAGAGTTCTTCTGCACGGGTGTCACCATCAGCTCAGCCACAGTCACAGACGCCCAGACCAGGGAGGAACCTCCGGGTCTCCGTGGCAAGTTCTCTCCTCCACGCCCATCCACTGCTCCCCACACCTTCAGATGGCTGGTCTCTGCTCCAATGTCACCTCTTTAGAGATACCTCCCCTGGCCACTCCATCTAAAGGAGAAGCCCCTGTCACCCTCCATTCCTGCCTTGAACTTTACAGCATCTATCTCTTCCTATTGATATTATATATCTACTGGGTTATCGTCTGCCTTCCCCACAAATTCCCTGAGGGCAGGGAATTTGTCTCTCTTATCCACTGCTTTACACCCAGCACCTCAGACAGTGCCCAGGTGATGAGGAGGTACTGGATAAATACTTTTGAATAAACAAACAAATAGAAGATAGATATGGATACAAATATAGATGTAGATATAGATCTAGATATAAATATAGACATATCAGGGTCACCAACAAGCCAAGCAGATTTTACCAATGGCTTCCAGCACAGGGTGACAAGTGACAAAACCTCCATGTGCATGATAATACTGATGTTTTGTTAAAGAAAACTCAGCTTTTAGTGTAAGCTTTGACTCCCTATTGACATAGCAACCTCTGCTGGGTAGAGGTAATGTTTGCACAGAATGTTAGAGCCAAAGGCATCTGAAGTTCAAGTCCCCGATGGAGAAACAGAGCCCAGAGAGATGATGGCGTCACACTAACAGTAGCAAGTAATATCTGCAAAGCACTTTTTAGTTTTGGAAGCATCTTTACTTCCTTATTTCTCACTTGATCCTCACAACAATTCTACTGGGCAAGTGGTGGTAATATTAATAGCATTATATTATTTACAATTGCCAAAGTATGGAAGCAACCTAAGTGTCCATCAACAGATGAATCGATAAAGAAAATGTGGTATATAGATACAATGGAATATTACTCAGCCATAAAAAAGAATTTAAATTTTGCCATTTGCAGCAACATGGTTGGACTTGGAGGGCATTATGCTAACTAAGTGAAATACATGAGACAAATATTGCATGATATCACTTTGATGTGGAATCTAAAAAAATACAACAAACAAGTGAATAAAACAAAAAAGAAGCAGACTCACAGATATAGAAAACAAACTAGTGGTTACCAGTGGGAGAGGGAAGGGGGGAGGGGCAATTTAGGGGTAGGGGAAGAAAAAGGGTTATTATGGGACTACATGAAATCATGTGTTTGAAACTTGAAAACTGTAATGCAGTATAGAATTTAAAGAATCTTTCATTCAGTAAAAAATAATACAATGCAATAAAATTAAATTAAAATGTTGGTAGCATTATAATTATATTGAAATACAATAATTAACCTCCTGAACTGTGCACTTAAAAATGGCTAAGATGGTAAATTTTATGTTATGTGTATTTCATCACTACCAGAAATTAAAATTATATATGGGTATATATATAAAACTATTAACCACAACTCTGTTTTGTACATAAGGCCAATAAAGCTCAGGGAGGCTGTGATTTGTAAAAGTCACACAGTAAGGGATGTGTGGGGAAGCCAGCCTCACATCAGGACTTGCTCTGGACCTTTTCTACAGGGAGAAGGAAACTTCACTCCACAAACATGCCAAGAACCAACCTCAAGCTAGAAGATCAGTGCCCTGAGTTTTCTAAGGAAGCTTCTAATACACTTAATCCAGCACAGCTGTTCATGCAACTCTGCTGGAGAGGCCTGCCTCTTGTGTGATACTGTGCCGAGGGGTAGCTGATCCAACAGACAACAGCTCAGTACAGACTTACGTGTCATTTACTCTCATTTCATGACAATTAATTTGCTTGGGGACCAAGGGTGTTCAGTGGTTACATTAAGATGCAAAGACAAAGTAAACATTCATGCATCCTTTATGTCCTCATTTCAAGACAGATAAGTCCCATCAGTGTCTGCAGAAGATATTCTCATTGACATTGTTTATCTGTTCCACTTGACTCCAAATTACACTTGAGAAACAAGAACTATCATACCACAGTGTTTTTATACAGCAGTGGTGACTATAGGGGGCCAGATATTAAAGAGAAAACATCTAGCCTGAGATTCTACTGCAGCATAAACTCAGTGAGATATGACACAAAGAATCAGGCCCAAACATGCAGGAGAGCAAGAAAGCCTTCCTGGAAAAACCCATCTGGACTTGAGTCCCTGCTTAATATGCAGCACTGTGCATGCTGGGTTTCATTTCACGTGCCAACTTTGCTCCAACATCTAAATCACTGTGTTACGAAAGAGTGTGAAGCCTAATCAGAAGTTACAGTCATAGCATGGAGCACAGTACATCATAAGTACCTGTGTTCTGATCCTCCTCCAGCTCTCCCACCTCACTTAGATCATGCATCTCTCTTTCATACCGGCTGTCTGGTCTTGATTCAATATCAGGCTTCTCAAGATAGGGTGGCAAAATGGTTAACTTTGGAACCAAAGAGAGCTACATTGGAATCTCAGCTCCATACTTAGCACTTACATGACCTTGGGAAGTTACCTAACCTCACTGATCTTGTTTTCTCATCTCACAAAAGGGGAATAATATTACCTACCCCATAAGATTGTTGTGTGAATTAAACGAGATATTTGGTGCAAAGCACTGGTTACAGTGCCTGGTGGCAGCAAGGGTTCAATAACTGGGCTATTCATGATGCCCTATTATGCCTTGCACTGTTAACTCCAGAGCACATTTTCAATAAGCATTTATTAGTGGTTATCTCAGGGTCATGAGAATGAATGATCTCTTGGTTGGTTTTTACTGTACTTCATTCAACACGAATTATGCTTTATTGAGCACATATTATGTGCTAGACCCTGCTGCACGTGGTTTGTGTCTCAACTCATCTAATCCTCACACAGTCCAATCATTCTGTGGGCGGGGGGAGCAGGAACACGCACCCGGGCAATCTGGCTCCGGCACCTGCCCTCTTAACCACTGCTGCCTCTGCCCAGGAGCAGCTGCTACTTGTTTTGTAACCAGAAAAGCAAAATGTTTTAAAAACAATTTAAGACAGTAAATACACACTTGTTGAATGACTGTCAGCTCTCATCTGAATTTGCAAGAAACTGATGACTGAGAGATTGACACTTCTTTTTAATTCAGTCGAAAATTACTGAGAGCAGAGTGTCAGGTACAAAGCAAGATGCTGTGGGAAATATAATAGAAGAAATGATGCCTTCCCTTCAGGGCCTTTAGATGTGGGCCTTTAGATGTGGAAGGTGAAATATTATTGCTAGTAGCTGACTTTCATTTACTGTGTGCCGTGTGCCCAGTCACTGTGCTAAACACTTTGTCTACATTATCTCATTCAATCCTCATGACAAATTGATGAAATAGGTATGATTAACGCCCGCATTGTGCAAATGAGGAAACCAAAGCTTTTAAATCTTAATAACTTGCTGGGGGTTCCAGGAAGAAAAACCTGCACAGGTTAAGTGCCACGTGGCTGCCACAGGCAATGATTCACATCCATCTTTCTCTTCCCCACTGTCTTAAAAAGCAGGCCACCTGGTGGGTGCTTGAAACATTCCTGGCAAAGTGAATACCCACTTTTCAATACACTCTCATTGCTAAACATCCGTGCATTTACCAGACATTAAAGTTTACATGCACATGATTACAGAGTTAGTGAGTTCTAAAGAATTCCACCTTCAGAGTTTATGGGCCTCTTCTTACATCCTCCCCACCAGCATCTCCTCTTCCACCTTCAGCATTTGGAGATGGGCCTGAAATGGAAAAGACATTGCCATCTCCCTGCTCTCACCTGTTAATTCTCAATTTCAAGATGTTCTATTACACCTGATTTATGGTCTGACACAGCTCATTCTAGCCCATGACCTTGAGCTTGTCAAATGCATGGGGGAAAATTTACTAACGACTGTGTTCATCTTAATGCACTGTAGGGAATTTTTTAAGTGAAAAAGCCTCAAGAAGCAGGGACATTTCAAACAGCCAATTATGAATAACAATCGTTTGATGGCTGAGCACTGTAGATCTTCCAGCTCATTCAGTTTTCATCTAATTAAATCTTTCATTTCCATGGGCAGCGTGCAGTACAAACTTGTGTCTCCTTTTGTTGGCAGGAGATAATCAATAGGAGACATGTGGATGCATTTCAGCATTTATTAGCAGCTCAATCGGAAGTTGTTTTATTTTAATAACATCCTTGCCTTCGTTCTGTTCAGGATAAATCGACAGCTTTGATGAATAACAAACAGAAAACTGGTTTATATTATCCCATTAAGAGTAAAGAAATCAGAGAATGAAAGGGAGCTGAGAAATTGAAAAACACTTTAAAGCTGTATTTTCCTTGTTATCAAGAAAAGGGAGAAACAAAAATGCCTTCCATTCACTGTAAAGTATCATCAAACCTATTTGACTTCAGTTAGATATCCCTTCCAAGACCAAAACAATAAAATCCCTCATTCTGAAGCTTTCTACCACTTTTATTTGCTGATCATAGTTAGTAATTCTTGGTTAATTTCCACTGGAGCTGCAATATGGATCAGAAAGGGGAGAACCAGGTACAAAATGTCATTCATTCACCAGAAATGAACCCAAATGCCCAAAAGCTCACATCCTGAAATAGCAGGTGCAGTGGCAGGGGTCGGATGCCTTAGAACAAATACACAAGGTTCACCATAGTGAGGCATTTACAAGAGCCTGCTGCACTCCTTAGTCAGTGGAATTTAAACTGAACTGTGGGCCAGAAGATCTCTCTTTGAAATCTCGCTTGGTATAGCCAACCATTTACTTGACAGTGCCATGTAAATATCTCTCAGGCATTTCAAATATAACATCTAAAAATCTGAATGTTTTGCCATAATACCCATTAGGATGGAGGTTATCCAAAAAATTAATAAATAACAAGTGTTGGCAAGGAAGTGGAGAAACTGGAACCCTTGTGTATTTTGAGTGTGAATGTGAAATGGTGGAGCCACCGTGGAAAACAGTTTGGTGGTTCCTCGAGAAACTTACAATAGAACTACCATACAATCCAGCAATTCCACTTCCAGGTATAAACCCAAAAGAAGTGAAAGCAGGGGCTTGAACAGATATTTGTACACCCATGTTCATAACAGCATTAAATAACAAGCAATAAGCAAGAGCTGAAAGGTGGAAGCAACCCAAATGCCCATCAATAAGCAGATGAATAAATAAAATGTGGCATATACATACAATGGAATATTATTCAGCCTTAAAAGGGAAGTTCTGACATAGCCTACAGCACGGATGAACCTGGAAGACATTGTCCGAGTGGAATAAGCCAGTAACCAAAGGACAAATACTATACGATTATATGAGGTACCTAGAGCAGTCAAATTCATGGTGACAGAAAGTAGAATGATGGTTGCCAATACTCAGATTTTTCTTATTGTGGTAAGACATATATTACCACAATAAGAAAAATCTGAGTATTATAACGCCCAGATATAGTTACCCTCTAATATTTCCCACCTGAGCATACAGTGCATCCATTCACTCAGGGGCTCCAGCCAGAGAGCCGGGAGCCAGTCCTGGTACCTCCACACTCAAGCCCCGAGCCCTCCAGGCATTTCTCCACTAGCAGCCAGACTGGGCTTTTACAGACCTAAACCGGGTCCTACTACCCTTCAGCTTCAAGCTTCCCCTTGCACTCAGAATCCAATGTGGACTCCTCACTCTGAAGCCAGGTGACCTTGCCAAATTCTTGTGCCACATCCTCCCTCACTCTGTACTTCTGTGCTTCTCCTCACACTCTGTACTTCCATTAGTTCCTCAAACTAACCAGGTTCCATCCTCATGCAGGGCCTTTGCCTGGAACATTCTCCCCTCATCCTTTGCAGGCCAAACACTCCTTAGACTTTAGGCCTTAGCATAAATGGAACTTCCTCAAGGGTGCTTCACAGTTGCCACATTGCAAAAAGAATGCCTCTTCTCTCCTGTCAAGTGCTCTCTTAGCCCCCTGGCACTTTCTGCATGCCTCTATTTGTATATCCCTCACTACCCACGAGACGGTCAGATGCCTGAGGTCAGCGCCCAAGTCTGCCTTGATCCACAGTCCCAGCACTTATTGCAATGTCTGGCACATAGTAGGTATGCACTTGTTGATGAGTGAATAAACAAAGGAATGCATGTTCTTTTAAATCACCCAAACAACGGGAAGCAGAAACCCTGCCTTTAACCCAAACAGCCCCCACCTTTTACTTTCTTAGACACCCAGACAGGCCTTTGTACAGTAACGTGAAACACGTCCCACCTCCACTATCCCACATACCTGCTCATAACCATTGGGACGTTCGCACCCAACGGCACCCTTACAAAGGGGCCTTGCTTTTCCTGAGATGGGGCTGAGAGTGACACCTGTCGAAGACAAGGTAATTGCTTGAGTTGTTTCCTGCAGTGATACAAATCCACTGACAAGTGCCATACAGCTGTTCCCATACTCAGTTTTCAATGGCACACTGCCTGCTGTATTAGTGGGCAAATTCCTTGAAACAACATGAGATCAGCAATATTGATGGAATATAAAATTAGGTATGTAGCTGCCAAGCACCCCAGAAAGATCCCGATTCCTTACCTCAGCAGTAATGATGAAGCTGGAGGCTCCCCGGCCATTCTTCCTCCCTTTGGCAAGCATCTTCCCCTAGGTAATGCTCCAACAAACAGTAACTTGGGTTACAGTGATGATTATTATTATTATGGACTCTATTTTATTCTCATTTAATTAGTAATTATTTTAAATTACATGGCTGAAGAGCTGCTACAATGGGTGTTTCTGGCAGTCAGGGGTTAATTCTCCAAAAATGCAGAAATATGGGCTATTTTCAGTTCAGCCGTTAGACGCTGTAGTGATGAACACCTCTCACTGCCATATGGTGTAGTCTAAACCTAGTGTCTTTTCACAACAATAGTTTCACTTCTATTACCATTAGAGAGAAATATGTAAAAACAGTTTTCTCTCTAAACAGAGCTCCCATTCCAGCAGGCCGTAGAGTATCCTAGAAAAGGAAAGCAAACAATCCTGCAGCAGAGATCGGTGCCAGTTGCTTTCTGCGCCCCCCTCAGGGATGCTCAAGTTTACAGCTGATATTTAATTGGCCATAAAATGCACATGTCTTCTTTTGGACTCACGAATCCGGTAACAAACCAGGGGTGAAATCCCAAACCCATGGGGCTCGCTGGTGGTGGATGCATGTGAAGCTACCTGGTAACACCCTGTTTTTGCATTTTTGACATTTAGGGGTGGCTTTATTTCTACAGATGAATATGCTCTCCTCAAATCACTGAATCCAGGGAAATAATAAGATGAGCCTGGAACATCTTTTTGTGTCATAAAGTAAGAAAGTCCTCAAACGATGAAGAAATGTCAAAAGGACACAGGAAGCAACTTGCAATGGCTCCCACTGGCCAAATCTGGGACATCTTGAGCATGAAAAGAAATACTGATAGCAACAGATTAGTATACAGTGAATAAAGTAAGTACTCATGAAGCTATACTGATAGAAATAAATGAATAAATAAATTAGAAAAGAAAGCTATTCTTTATAGTAAACAACTAATAAATGCAAAAGAAATAATGGTTATTAGAAAATCACCATTTACTAACCATCATAGTAATGTTTAATTCAATCAAGAAACATTAAAGGATGCTAAACTCTAGTGGGTGAGAGATTGATGAGGAAAGAGATACTTACATAGTCTCAAAGTATCTCCTCACAAGATACTTATTAATTACAAAGAGACTTTACAATAATTTTACAGTAGAGACACCTGGCAGACAGCAGCACAATAAGTGAATCAAAGTTAAAAATACCAATAACCAGGGACTCCTCTGGTGGTCCAGGGGTTAAGAATCTGCCTTCCAATGTGGGGGATGCAGGTTTGATCCCTGGTCGGGGAACTAAGATCCCACATGCCGCGGGGCAATTAAGCCCGTGCGCTGCAACTATTGAGCCCGCGTGCCACAACTAGACAGCCCATGTGCCACAACTACAGAGCCCAAGCACTCTGGAGCCTGTGCACCACAACTAGAGAGAAGCCCACGCACTGCAACAAAGGAGCCTGCATGCTGCAACGAAAGATCCCATGTGCTGCAACTAAGACCCAACGCAGCCAAAAATAAATAATTTTTTTAAAAAAGAGAGTAACTTAACAAAAAAAATGCCAACAACCAAATAGACATCGTGTGCCACCCTGTGGGGTGTGATTAAAAGAAAAAAAAAGCATCTGTGACATTCCAGTCAAAACACATAACCTGAGTCTAACCATGAAGAAACTGGTCAAGACCAAACTGAAGGAGATTCTAAAAAATGACTGGTCTACAATCTTCAACCATGTCCGCGTCACAAAACATAGGATTACCATATGATCCAGCAATTCTATATAAATATATAAATATGTATAAATACTCAAGAGAAGTGAAAGCAGGGACTTGAACAGATATTTGTCCACTCGTGTTCACAGCACCAATATTCACAGTAGCCAAAAGGTGGAAGCAACACAAGCCTCCACTGAAGGGTGAATGAATAAACAAAATACGATATATTCATACAATGGAATATTGTTCAGCCTGGCAAAGGAAAGAAATTCTGAAACATGCTATAGCATGGATGAACCTTGAAGACATTATGCTACATTAAATAAGTCAGTCACAAAAGGACAAATAATGTACGATTTCCCCATATATGAGGTGCTTATTAGAGTGGGAAGATTCACAGAGACAGAAAGTAGCATAGTGGTTGCCAGGGGCTGAGAGGAGGGAGAAATGGGGAGTTCGTGTTTACCGGATACAGAGTTTCAGTTGGAGAAGATGAAAAGTTCTGGAGATGGATGGTGGTGTTGGTTGCACAACAATGTAAGTGCACCTAATGCCATAAAAATGTACACTTAAAATAGTTAAAATGGTAACTTTTGTGTTGCATATATTATACGTCAATTAAAAAAAAAAGTATTCAAGCTTTCGAGTCAAACCTGGGTTCAAGGGCTGGGAGGAGGAGATGGGTAAGTTTATGGCTCTGACAGTAACGATAGTTTCACAGGTGTATACTTATCTCCAAACACTTCAAGTTATATACATTAAATACCTGTAGCTTTCTGTACGTCAATCATACCTCAATAAAGTGGCGAAGAAAAAAAAAACCTGGGTTCAAAGTCTAACTGTGTTACTAAGTCACTGGGTGACCCTTAGGAAAGTTCTTTAATGTCTTTGAACCTCAGGCTTCTCATTTAGAAAATGGAGACAATATTCAAGCCTACAAGACAGGATTGTTATGAGGCAGAAGATAATACATTTAGCACAATGCCTGGCACATAGTAGGCAGTGGATAATATTAGCAAGATGATAAATGTCCCCACACGTGAGATAACATTGCCACGTGTTTTTAGAGGACGAAGCTACTTTGGTGTGGTTGGAGTATGTGGTGCTGAGCGAAGGTACTAGAATGAAAAGCAGATCTTTTATGCCAAGATGAAGAGTTTACACTTTGTCCTGAAGCCTGTGAGGAATCACTGGAGGGTTGTAAGCAGGGGAGGGAAATATTAGAGAAGAAGAGAGAGAGGGCAAAGACATCTGTGTATTTCACTCCGTCATGGGCTTTCTCCTCTCAATCAACACAGATAATTAACACCACTGGCTTCAGGGAAAACAAACCATTAACAGAAATGCCACATTTAACACTCTCACTTTGCAGCAAACACCTTATCAGAACAGGGAACTCTGATATAAAGAAGTAACTAGCCACGTAATAAAGTTAGGCTTAAGCACAAACTCCAAAAAGACCGCTCTGCCTTTATCTCCCACTTGAATCACTGGGTGGAGGGTAGAGGAGTTCCCATGCTCCTATGACTTAACCAAGGCTTCCCACTGCCTTCTCCATCTGTCCCTTAACCCGTGCCAAGCTTCCTTTGGCCCCTTAACATCTGTGATGAGCAGGGCTGGGTCAGAAGCATTTTGCTCGGGTTCAACCTGCACATCAAGAATGGCCTGTGTCACATAAGCTCATCTCGTTTCAATGTTCTAATGTGGTCACATTTTCACAACTGTCACTGAATGTCATTTTAAATAGCCGCTCTCTACTGATTTTTCTCTCCATCTATAACGCTTAAGCATTTAGGTGAAACTCAAGGTAATGAAAGTAGCCAAAAGCACACATTTCTCCTGGCTAAGCTGCATTTTTCACCTGGTTCTGCTCAGTACTCTAAATGAGATTTTTGATTTTACTGGTTTTTTTCCTAATTACCTAAGTAATATACATTCTACCTAGAAAATGTCAAAAATATAGAAAAGCAAAAAGGAAAAATAAAAATTACCTATAATCTTACCAACCAGATATAATACGCTTAAAAATATTGGTATACATCCTTCTAGGTTTGTTTTTTTCCCCTAGTTTTCTATGCATATTACTACTTGCTCTTTTTAAAATTGGACTCATGTTGTACACACTGAAAAACTTATGTTTTAAATAATAACTAGTAATTAGTTTTAACACTTCACATTTTATGTCATTGATAGCATAGTGAACCTATCCCTATGTCATTCAAAAATGTGCTTTAATGACTCCATAGCACACCATCACATTGTGTGTATCAGAGCCATAATCTCTGCTGTCCAAGTTGTTGCCTGCACAAGCTGGTAGGCCTGGTGTGGGGTGGGGTCCCCGTGGAATAAGAGGAGCCTTTTTTCTAAGTCACACAATGGTGCGCATTTTAGCTAGAAAACGCCCAGGTACACAAAGGGAACATAACCTAGCCAGTTCCCCATCATTGGAATGTTTTAGGTCATTTCCAGTTATCTTAATTATGAATATCTTTGTACATATCTTGTTAAATCAAAGAATAGACAATTTTTGAGGCTCTTGTTAAGGTTGCTGGACTGCTTTCCTACCAAGTGTTTCAGAGTGTTCTTTTCTCTACAACTTTCCAATTCTGGACGTTTCCCTTGTTTTTAATCCTGGACAATTATATATGTGACAGGTACACACTTTTAATGTGTAACTACTTGATTACTAGGGAGAATGAATATTTTTAAATGTTTATTAGTAATATGTATTTCTTCCCTTAAAAATGCTCTATCCATATTTCTTGCCTGTTTTTCTACTGCAGTATTGGTCTCATCGATTGTAGGGCTCTTTGCATTTCAAGAATGTTAACCCTGTAATAAATACATTTATTTATTTTTGGCTGCGTTGGGTCTTCGTTGCCGCGGGCAGGCTTTCTCTAGTTGCGGTGAGTGAGGGCTACTCTTCGTCGTGGTGCGCGGGCTTCTCATTACGGTGGCTTCTCACAGGCTCTAGGCATGTGGGCTTCAGTAGTTGTGGCACATGGGCTCAGTAGTTGTGGCTTGCGGGCTCTAGAGCACAGGCTCAGTAGTTGTGGTGCACAGGCTTAGTTGCTCTGCAGTATGTGGGGAATCTTCCCAGACCAGGGATCGAACCCACATCCCCTGCATTGGCAGGCGGATTCTTAACCACTGCGCCACCAGGGAAGTGCCCTGCCATATATTTTTAAAACATTTTCCCTAACTGTATGTTGTCTTTCAATTTTTGCTTTGATGTTTTAAAATTTGTACATTAAAAAAATTTTTTTTACCATTTTTTTATTAGTTTCTGCTTTATAACAAAGTGAATCAGTCATACATATACATCTGTTCCCACATCCCTTCCCTCATGCATCTCCCTCCCTCCCACCCTCCCCATCCCACCCCTCCAGGTGGTCACAAAGCACCGAGCTGATCTCCCTGTGCTCTGCGGCTGCTTCCCACTATCTATCTACCTTACGTTTGGTACTGTATATATGTCCATGCCTCTCCTTCGCTTTGTCACAGCTTACCCTTCCCCCTCCCCATATCCTCAAGTCCATTCTCAGTAGGTCTGTGTCTTTATTCCTGTTTTACCCCTAGGTTCTTCATGACATTTTTTTTAAAATTCCATATATATGTGTTAGCATACGGTATTTGTCTTTCTCTTTCTGACTTCACTCTGTATGACAGACTCTAGGTCTATCCACCTCATTACAAATAGCTCAGTTTCGTTTCTTTTTATGGCTGAGTAATATTCCATTGTATATATGTACCGCATCTTCTTTATCCATTCATCCGATGATGGACACTTAGGTTGTTTCCATCTCCGGGCTATTGTGAATAAAGCTGCAATGAACATTTTGGTACATGTCTCTTTTTGAATTATGGTTTTCTCAGGGTATATGCCTAGCAGTGGGATTGCTGGGTCATATGGTAGTTCTATTTTTAGTTTTTTAAGGAACCTCCATACTGTTCTCCATAGTGGCTGTACCAATTCACATTCCCACCAGCAGTGCAAGAGTGTTCCCTTTTCTCCACACCCTCTCCAGCATTTATTGTTTCTAGATTTCTTGATGATGGCCATTCTGACTGGTGTGAGATGATATCTCATTGTAGTTTTGATTTGCATTTCTCTAATGATTAATGATGTTGAGCATTCTTTCATGTGTTTGTTGGCAGTCTGTATATCTTCTTTGGAGAAATGCCTATTTAAGTCTTCTGCCCATTTTTGGATTGGGTTGTTTGCTTTTTTGCTATTGAGCTGCATGAGCTGCTTATAAATTTTGGAGATTAATACTTTGTCAGTTGCTTCATTTGCAAATTTTTCTCCCATTCTGAGGGTTGTCTTTTGGTCTTGTTTATGGTTTCCTTTGCTGTGCAAAAGCTTTGAAGTTTCATTAGGTCCCATTTGTTTATCTTTGTTTTTATTTCCATTTCTCTAGGAGGTGGGTCCAAAAGGATCTTGCTGTGATTTATGTCACAGAGTGTTCTGCCTATGTTTTCCTCTAAGAGTTTGATAGTTTCTGGCCTTACATTTAGGTCTTTAATCCATTTTGAGCTTATTTTTGTGTATGGTGTTAGGGAATGATCTAATCTCATACTTTCACATGTCCCTGTCCAGTTTTCCCAGCACCACTTATTGAAGAGACTGTCCTTTCTCCACTGTACATTCCTGCCTCCTTTATCAAAGATAAGGTGACCATATGTGCGTGGGTTTATCTCTGGGCTTTCTATCCTGTTCCATTGATCTATCTTTCTGTTTTTGTGCCAGTACCACACTGTCTTGATTACTGTAGCTTTGTAGTATAGTCTGAAGTCAGGGAGCCTGATTCCTCTAGCTCCGTTTTTCGTTCTCAAGATTGCTTTGGCTATTCAGGGTCTTTTGTTTTTCCAAACAAATTTTGAAATTTTTTGTTCTAGTTCTGTGAAAAATGCCAATGGTAGTTTGATAGGGATTGCATGGAATCTGTAGATTGCTTTGGGTAGTAGAGTCATTTTCACAATATTGATTCTTCCAATCCAGGAGCATGGTATATCTCTCCATCTATTTGTATCATCTTTAATTTCTTTCATCAGTGTCTTATAATTTTCTGCATACAGGTCTTTTGTCTCCTTAGGTAGGTTTATTCCTAGATATTTTATTCTTTTTGTTGCAATGGTAAATGGGAGTGTTTTCTTGATTTCATTTTCAGATTTTTCATCATTAGTGTACAGGAATGCCAGAGATTTCTGTGCATTAATTTTGTATCCTGCTACTTTACCAAATTCATTGATTAGCTCTAGTAGTTTTCTGGTAGCATCTTTAGGATTCTCTATGTATAGTATCATGTCATCTGCAAACAGTGACAGCTTTACTTCTTCTTTTCTAATTTGGATTCCTTTTATTTCCTTTTCTTCTCTGATTGCTGTGGCTAAAACTTCCAAAACTAAGTTGAATAAGAGTGGTGAGAGTGGGCAGCCTTGTCTTGTTCCTGATCTTATGTACATCATTTTTAACTTGGGAGTAATCAAACCTATCCATCTTTTCCTTATGTCTTCTGCCTTTACTTTGATATTTAAAAAGGCTTTCTCCATTCCAAGCCAGATTGATTTCACCCATATTTGTTTAATTTTTTATTATACACCTCATAACTGCAACCTAGGTTCTTTTAAACTGGGTTTGGTTTATAAGGTTCACAGTCTTTTAACCTGTGCTGAACCATGTGGTTGCTTTGGCTGGCAGAGCATTGGATAGGGAATGGGGAATTGGATGAGGAAATGGATTATCTTCACCAATGGACTTGGGTCCTCTGTGCCTAAATCCTCTGTGTGTAAAATATAGGAAATTACATTTGGAACCCAAGTTTTACCTTTTTAAAAATTATAAAATATGGTACCTATACAGAGGGCTGCACAGTGTGATGAACAATCATAAAACAAATGTTCACATAATTGCTATCCATATTACTGGGATGGAGAGTGAGGGAGAGGACGAGAGAGAGGAAACGAGGGAGGGAAGAGGAGGAGGAAGGGAGAGTGGTGGGAGGGAAGGAGGGACGGAGGGAGAGAGAGAGAAGCCAGAAATTCCTACAATGGGTTCTTTCTCAAGGACTCACTCCTTGTATCTTTTGATAATCACTATCCTGACTGTTTCAGTCTTCACTTCCTCGTTTTACTTTATTCTTTGCTCTCATATGTATTCATCACCTATCTTTTCTGCATGTTTTTAAGTTTCTAATGGTTTGATTTTTATTCACTCTTATTTATAATCCATTTGGAATTTATCTTATCATACGATGTGAGGAATCAAAAGTTAATTTTCCACAAATGGTTTATCTATTTTTTCAGCACTGTTTAGCATAATACTTTCTTCCTGAATCAGTTTTTTAAAGTCAGATCTCTCAAGATGTAATTCATCCTCTTTAAGATTATAATGCCATGAATTTTGACAAATACATAATGCGTAGTCACAACAATCAAGACGTATAGATGGAGTATTTCCATCATCCCAAAAAGTTTGCTTGTGCCCTTTTGTAGTCAATCCCCCATCCCCACCTGCCAGCTCCTGGAAACCACCGATCTGTTCTCTGTCCATACAGTTTTGCCTTTTCCCAAATGTCAACTGAATATAATTATACAATGTATAGCCTTTTTTTTTCCCAATGTTTTTTCCAGCCTTCTGAGTCTGGCTTTTTCACTTACCGTAATGCTTTTGAGATTCATCCATGCTGCTGCTTGTATCAGTAGTTCATCCATCTTATTGATGAGAAGTATTCCATTGTAAGGACGTACCACAATTTATAGATTCAATCTTCCAGCATTAAGTATAATGGTAGCCATAGGGTTTTTGTAGATGTCCTTTATGAGATTGAGGAAGTTCTAGTTTGCTGAGTTTTTATCATAAATGGATGTTCAATGTTATCAAGTGCTTTTCATGCAGATACTAAGCAACACATCTTGGTCCATCTGCCCTGGGAGTAATAGACTCTGCCACTCCAGAGACTTGAGGTTGTAGTCTACTGTCCAGGGAAAATTGTCCAGGTTAGAAGGCAGGGCCTTGGGCCTCACATCCACTGATCACTGTGAACCCTGTGGGTAACTGAGTTTGCTGCCCTACCCCCAGTAGCTTAGAGCTTTTGATACCTAAAGGAGGAAAATCCAGGGAAGCCAATGGCATTTTGTGTCCCCAACATCCATTGATTGCCTCCCTCTGCCTGGACCTCAGAGGTGGGCTCAAGAGGGCCAGTTTCCTGCCCTGCACCCAATATTTCTTGTGAGCACCTGGTGAAAGTCTGTGGAAGAGAGTTTGTAGCTGAGTGGGAACTCCTCTTCTACCTCAGCTTTCCCAGATTTACACACTCACCCACACATGGATTTTGTGTTACAATTTAGCTGATTTCTTCTCCCCACATGGATAGTGGCTGTGCCTCTCCTCACCATGCTCTGCCAGAATGAAGACAGTTGTGAAGCCCATTTCTCCTCAGAGGGGCTTGTCTCTCTTCTGAGTGAGGTTACTTGGTTGCCTCACAACCTCATCTTTCTCATGAGCTCAACAAAAGTAACGATTTTGTAGTTTGTCAGTTTCTCATTATTAGGACAGAAGCGATGTGCTTAGCAGCTTTCTGTATCTTAAGCAGAAATGTAAGAACATTTCAATTCCACCTTTATCCTAAATCATATGTATATACTTGAGCCTGTTTGGCGGGCTATTTTTATTCTTACACAAGAATCATGCTACTTTTATAATAAATATTTCTTTCTAGCAGTGTAAGTCACCTCTCAATCTTCTAAAAATTCTTCAGCCTTTTATTAAGCTTCCCAGGTGACCTTAGGATTATATTGTCTAATTAAAAAGAAAAATACTTTTGACACTTTTATTAGAATTGAAATGGCTGAATTATTGAGTTATGCCATCCAAGAATGTGGTATGCCCTACCATTTATTTAAGTCTTCAAGTCTCCCAGGAAAGTTTTACAGTTTTATTTATATGGGTCCTGCATACTTTTCTTATGTCAAGTTTATGCCTAGATAATTTCTATTTTATTCTCTATTTTAATGCCTTTTTAAAATTGTATATTCTGATGATTGTTGATTTAAAGCATAAGCATTGACTTTTATATACTAATTTTGTAACCAGCTGCCTTACTGAACTCTCCTTACTTCTAATAATTCTTCAGTTGGTTTTCTTCGGTTCCTAGGGAGGTAATTATACGCAAGTAATAATTTGTCTCTTCCTTTCCAAAGATTTTTCTCTTATTTCATTTTATCTTACTGCTTTGACTAAAGTTTTGGGAAATATTAAATAACCATGGATAGTGGGCATACTCGACTTGTACCTGACTTTGGTGGGAAACTCCAGAGCTTCATCATTAAGTATGATGAAACCTTAGGCAGATACAACAAATTCGCTTACTGAGCAGTCAGTCAAATTCCCCTCCAGGCTGTACTTGAAAAAGAAGAGAAAGGAACAGCCCCTGACATTCGGAAGCTGGCCAGGCACTCAATGCCATTATTCTCCTTTTGGACGTAAACCAGGTATCTCACAGAATACCAACTCATACAAGGTCATTCTGAGAACATGATTAAATCAGATAGAGCAAGTCCACAACATAATTTTGTCTAAACACAGACAAAAATAAGGTTGCTGTGCCATCCACATAATACCAAACATCACCCTCTTTTTGCTAAAATGAGTGACTGTTAATTCTTTATCAATTAATGACACCTGTTTCCTCACCCTAGTCTACCCTCCCTATGTATAAAATTTGAGATAATCATAGAATTCCCCCACACACACTTTCTGATGGCATCCAATCCAGAGCAAACCTTAGCTTCCTTAGTCTCTCCACAACTCAATCAACCAAAGCCCAAATCCTATAAAGTCACTCAACCAAAGCCCAAATCCTAATATCCTCTTGCTGAGGATTCCCCATGGTTCCCCACAGTGTGTGTTCTACTTTGCTGCAACAAGTAATAAACCTGACTTGTTCAACTATAATTGGCTGTAGGACATTGACATGTTTTAAGAGGCTAGAAAACTAGAAAGTACATTTCTATACTCCTTTATAGCTAAGGTTCAGTCCTATGACATTTCTGCCAGTCACTGATACCCATGCTTAAATTAGTCTAACAAGATGTTGGAATGGGACACTTGCTACCTTAGTGTGGTGTCTTAGACTGAGGCACCACTGTGATAGGTATCAAGATGCCAAAATGATTGTGAGAGAATCACTTCTAACTCCCAATTATGACTCAAGTTCATCTTTTGATCAATTCTAATCCAGAACTGTACAGAGAAATAGAATGATCCAGCTCATTCCTACAAAGAATTTTAAATTTTTTCTGTATGTTTTATGCCCTTGTCTCATACGTATTTTTTCATTTGTATTTTTTTAAATTGAAGTATAGTTGATTTACAAGGTTATGTTAGTGTCTGGTATACAGCAAAGTGATTCAGATACGTGTATATATATATACACACACACATATACTTTTCCTTATTTTTTCCACTATAATTACAAGATATTGAATATAGTTCCCTGTGCTATACAGTAAGACCTTATTATTTACCTATTTTATATATAGTAGTTTGTATATGCTAATCCCAAACTCCTAATTTATCCCTCCCCCACCCCCTTTCCCCTTTGGTAACCCTAAGTTTGTTTTCTACATCTGTGAGTCTGTTTCTGTTTTGTAAATCATTTGTGTCATATATTAGATTCCACATAAAAGTGATATCATATGGTATTTGTCTTTCTTTCTGACTTACTTTACTATGATAATCTCTAGGTCCATCCATACTGCTGCAAATGACATTATTTCATTATTTTTTATGGCTGAGTAGTATTCCATTGTATATATATACCACATCTTCTTTATCCATTCACCAACTAACAGATATTTAGGTCACTTCCATGTCTTGGCTATTTGTATCATTTGTATTTCTTACTGGACTTACAAGATCTGTCCATTTCAATGATTCTTTCCCGCAAAGAACCAAGAATTAGGAGTGTTTTATTATCAAGTAGATTATGCTTAAACTTTCTTTTTAAGAACAAATTTCTGGTTTTAGGGCAGTATGGTTTTAAAAAGTGACCTAGGGCTTCCCTGGTGGCGCAGTGGTTAAGAATCCACCTGCCAATGCAGGGTACATGGGTTCGAGCCCTGGCCAAGGAAGGTCCCACATGCTGCGGAGCAACTAAGCCCATGCACCACAACTACTGAGCCTGTGCTCTAGAGCCCACGAGCCACAACTACTGCACTCATGTCACAACCACTGAGCTCACATGCCACAACTACTGAAGCCCGTGCACCTAGAGCCCGTGCTTTGCAACAAAAGAAGCCACTGCGATAAGAAGCCCGCACATCGCAACAAAGAGTAGCCCCTGCTCATCACTAGAGAAAGCCCACGCACAGCAACAAAGGCCCAATGCAGCCAAAAATAAACAAAAATAATTTTTTTAAAAGTGGTCTATATAATTCTTATTTGAGAGAATGTGAGGTCTTCTTTGTAAATCAATTTTACAATTGTAGAATCAATTTAGAGTCTACAACTGTAGAATCTAAAATTTGTAGAGTCAATTATACAAATTGTTATGGACATTTGAAAAGGATAGGTATTCTCCTTAAGAGTACAAAGTTTGAAATACTTATCACAGCTGCTACTATGTAGCAAACTACCTCAAATTTCAGTGGCTTAAACAATAAGAACTTACTAATTTCTTCATGAGTCTGTAGGTCAGTTTGTGGTGGCTAACCTATTCTCACCTGGGCTCATTCATGCTTCTGTCATCAGTTTTTGCTGCATCTGCAGCTGTGCTGATGTCTGCTGGGCTCTCTGGTGTTTTGTGGTTGGCTGGCTGTAAGCTGGGGCCCACATCTCTCTTCCACGTGGTCTCTCGTCCTTCAGCAGATCAGCCTGGGCTTGTTTACATGGAGAAGCAGAGGTCCAAGAAAGAAAGAGGAAGTAAACAGGGCCAAGGCTGAAAACCTGCAAACTGTCACTTCTGCCACATTCTATTACAAAGTAAGCCCAAATTCAAGAGGTCAGAACAGACTCCACCTCATAATAAGAGGCGCTGCAAAGTCACACTGCAAAGATCATGGATATAGGAAGAGGCAAGAACTGTGGCCAGAGAAAATGAACTTAAATCATTTCTTATGCTGGGGTCCACTATGGAAACTTGGAACTTTTCGATGACCTTCAGGAGGTTTAGAAATGGTTTCACATTGACTGCAGAATGTATTCCTCCATATGTGCATTCAACAACGCTTTTAGGTTCATTTATGCCTTTTCCTTAAATTCCACTTTGTGATATTAATATTGCCATCCCTTACTTTCCAGAGTGGAATTTTTATGAGTCTCCTTGGGCCATAAGTGAAAATTAAAATTCATTCAAGTCCCTATTGGACAAACATAAAAAATATTTTACTTGACTGCACAAGTATGATTCATTTTCCAATATTTTCTCTTTGACCCAATGTATTTGTGATTCCATACAGATAAATCCTAAGTTATGTACTAACATAACTCAGAGTAGGCTGGTTTGCTTAAGAATAAAGGCTAGAACCTGTCTTATACAGAGGTCTGACCCTAGACAGTTATATCAGAGACAGTGGGTTAAGAAGAGGTGTCTATTCCTAGAAGTGTTAATAATGTCATCTACATAGACAAAACTACATAGTTTTCTCCTGCTTTAAAATCTTTCTGGAAGCTCACCTACGCCAAAACATTTCCTGTTTTAAACCCACACATGTGACTGAGTTCTTCTTAATCAACTAAAATTGTAATTACAACCTCTGTACTAAAATGAAATGCATGGAAAAAAATCTAATCGTTTTCATCACATAGAAAAACATATCCCTTTTATTTTGCAATGTTTGCAGTATACTCACTTCGCATGCCTTTCCACTGAGTGTTAGCTGGAGCCTCATAAAGTTTGGTAACTCTGAGTCAGCTCCAAAGACAGTATATTCCCCATCAGCATCACACATCCCACATCTTATTTCTGGAAGGATGAAGTGGTCCTAACATTTACAGAGTTGAAAACAAAACCCAAGTTGGCATTCTGACAACATAACCCTTTACTGATCCATATGACATTTGTCATTTTACCCTTTCCCCTCATTGTATCTTTAAGAAAATAAACTTTCCCAAAAATCCAATGACTGTTTTCCAGGGCACCCTGATGTCTGCTCCCATAGGCCCATGTCCCTCTGCTTTCGTAACACTCAGCACAGTGAAGACTTGTAATTAGTGATTTACTGAATTACTCTGCCTTTCCCAGCAGAGTGTGAGCTCCAGGAGCAAGGGCTGATTCCTCTTTCACTACCTGTATCCTCAGCACCAGGCATATAACAGTTGCCCAATAAATTATGTTGAGTTAAAGAAAACAAAAGTTAACTTAAAAAAAAAATCTATCATGGTAGCAGTCGGGGTGATGGTTACCTTTGGATAGGTGGGTAGTGACTGGGAGGGGGTATGAAGGGGACTCAGGGTTGCTATCACATTCTATTTCTTCACCTGTTTACCTGGGCATGTTCACCACTTGATCAATTATTGAGCTAAACTTATGATCAGTGCACTTCCTGAATGTGCTACACACCAACTAAAAAAGTTTAAATCTATCATAATTCTCTGACAAAGAAAGAAGGAAATCACAAACATTCAGATATTGCCATTAAAGAATAATTAAGGCATTAGTTTCTGAACCATGTAAAGTTAATTTTAAGTGGGGACCAAAATGTTAATTTATGTTAGAAAGTGCACTCTCAGCCACGGAAACTAACCAGATGTACTTAGCAACAGTCACAATGGGAAAGATTCATTGAGAAAATGTATATATACAGTGCTTAAAACAGTGTTAGGTACCTAGTGCTGCATGTTAGCAATTAGTACACTTTAACAAACTAGAAGCAGTTCCAAATAAAGGCTGAATCTTAGATCACAAGCAAACTTTCTTCATTAGAATCTAAGATCTGTTTTGTCCTTAACTCTTTCAAAACAGTTTTAACAGCCTGATGAAGCAGCAACCTCATTTATGTAATTTATAGTTACGGAGTCCACATCACCATCTGGCGTGTTTTAGTCACGCCCGAGGAAGTCAAAACTCAAGGCTAGGGCTTCCCTGGTGGCACAGTGGTTGAGAGTCCACCTGCCAATGCAGGGGATGCGGGTTCGTGCCCCGGTCCAGGAGGATCCCACGTGCTGCGGAGCGGCTGGGCCCGTGAGCCATGGCCGCTGAGCCTGCGCGTCCAGAGCCTGTGCTCCGCAACGGGAGAGGCCACAGCAGTGAGAGGCCCGCGTACCGCAAACAAAACAAAACAAACAAACAAACAAAAAAAACCTCAAGGCTAAAACTCATGGAGCATCTGCACTGAAAGAGAGCCCAGAGACCCTCTGGCCCACTGATTCTCTAGCCACACTTCACTGGGGCATTCATTACAAGTGCAAACCCCCTGGTCTCCCACACCAGATCCTGACTCACTAATTCTGAGATAGGGCCCAGGGATTTGGATCTTTTAACAAGACCTTCAAGTGATTCTGAAGAAGGTGGTCTACAGACAACACTGAGCCTCTTATCTTCTAGATGAATGAAATGGAGGCCAGGGAGGGAGGAGACCTGCCCAAAGGCTTCTTCTGGTTAATGAGTATGCCAGGACTAGAATGAAGTTCGCTTTCCACCACTCCCGTGTTATTTCCATGATTCCATGCTATAATAGCTTAGGACCCAGAATGAATCTGCCCTAAACCTCAGTGGCTTACCCCACTGAGCTCTTTGCCTTTTTACCCACACATTAAGGTAACTGCAGAGGCCCAGAAACATACCTGTATATTCATTAGGTATGCAGAACCAGGTACTTAAACCTAGAGTTTAAATCATAGCTCCAATGTTCACAAACTGTGACCCTCAGACAGTTATTTGTAAAATATAGCAGGGAGCATGTCAAATAATGAGGTCCCAGTAAATGGTATCTATAATTAATGCCATCTTAAAACATGGCACTAAAGCTACATTCTTCATGTGACTAGAGGGATAGTCTCAAAGTACAGTCCCCTACAACAGAATCACCTGCAAGTGCTTGTTTAAAACAGATTTCTAGTGAATCAGAATCTCTTGGGCGAAACCCAGAAGTCTGCATTAATAAGCAAGCACCCCAAGTTCTTCCTCTACATACAAACGTTTGAGAAACACCGGACTAGGGCTGTGGACAGAGGGCCTACTGTCAATGAAAACACGTGTATCAACGAGAACCAGGTAGTGCTGAACACTCTTAACAATTTTCTGCTAACAAGAGGGAAGTGAGTGCCACCTACTGCCTTATTTTTATTTATTATTTATGATTTATTATCATTATTTATTTTTGGCTGCACTGGGTCTTCATTGCTGCACGTGGGCTTTCTCTAGTTGCAGTGAGCAGGGGCTACTCTTCGTTGCAGCGCGCGGGCTTCTCACTGTGGTGGCTTCTCTTGTTGCAGAGCACAGGCTCCAGGCACACGAGCTTCTGTAGTTGTGGCATGCGGGCTCAGTAGTTGTGGCTCACGGAATCTAGAGCACAGGCTCAGTAGTCGTGGTGGTGCATGGTCTTAGTTGCTCCGCAGCCTATGGGATCTTCCCGGACCAGGGCTCAAACCCGTGTCCCCTGCACTGGCAGGCTGATTCTTAACCACTGTGCCACCAGGGAAGTCCTGTGCATTAATTTTGTATCCTGCAACCTTACCAATTCACTGATTAGTTCTAGTAGTTTTCTGGTGGCATCTTTAGGATTTTCTATGTATAGTATCATGTCATGGGCAAACAGTGACAGTTTTACTACTACTTCTCCAATTTGTATTCCTTTTGTTTCTTTTTCTTCTCTGACTGCTGTGGCTAGGACTTCCAATACTACGTTGAATAATAGTGGCAAGAGTGGACATCCTTGTCTTGCTCCTGATCTTAGAGGAAATGCTTTCAGTTTTTCACCATTGAGAATGATGTTTGCTGTGGGTTTGTCATATATGGCCTTTATTATGTTGAGGTAGGTTCCCTCTATGCCCACTTTCTGGAGAGTTTTATCATAAATTGGTGTTGAATTTTGTCAAAAGCTTTTTCTGCATCAATTGAGATGACCACATGGTTTTTATCCTTTAATTTGTTAATATGGTGTATCACATTGATTGTTTTGCATATACTGAAGAATCCTTGCATCCCTGGGATAAATCCCACTTGATCATGGTGTATGATCCTTTTAATGTGTTGTTGGATTCTGTTTGCTAGTATTTTGTTGAGGATTTCTGCATCTATGTTCATCAGTGATACTGATCTATAATTTTCTTTTTTGTGATATCTTTGTCTGGTTTGGGTATCAGGGTGATGGTGGCCTTGTAAAACAAATTTGGGAGTGTTCCTCCCTCTGCAAATTTTTGGAAGAGTTTGAGAAGGACAGGTGTTAACTCTTCTCTAAATATTTGATAGAATTCGCCTGTGAAGCCATCTGGTCCTAGACTTTTGTTTGTTGGAAGATTTTTAATTGAAGTTTCAATTTCATCACCTGTGATTGGTTTGTTTATATTTTCTAATTCTTCCTCATTCAGTCTTGGAAGGTTGTACTTTTCCAAGAATTTGTCCATTTCTTCCAGGTTGTCCATTTTATTGGCAGAGTTGCTTGTAGTAGTCTCTTAGGATGCTTTGTATTTCTGCGGTGTCTGTTTAACTTCTCCTTTTTCATTTCTAATTCTATTGATTTGCATCCTCTCCCTTTTTTTCTTCATGAGCCTGGCTAAAGGTTTATTCATTTTGTTTATCTTCTCAAAGAACCAGCTTTTAGTTTTATTGATCTTTGCTACTGTTTTCTTTGTTTCTATTTCATTTATTTCTGCTCTGATCTTTATGATATCTTTCCTCCTACTAACTTTGGGTTTTCTTTGTTCTTCTTCTTCCAGTTGCTTTAATTGTAAGGTTACATTGTTTATTTGAGATCTTTCTTGTTTCTTGAGTTGAGCTTGAATTGCTATGAACTTCCCTCTTAGAACTGCTTTTGCTGCATCCCATAGGTTTTGGATCGTTGTGTTTTTGTTGTCATTTGTTTCTAGGTATTTTTTTATTTCCTCTTTGATTTCTTCAGTGATCTCTTGGTTATTTAGCAGTGCACTGTTTAGCCTCCATGTATTTGTGTTTTTTACTTTTTTTTTCCTGTACCTGATTTCTAATTTCACAGTGTTGTGGTCGGAAAAGATGCTTGATACGATTTCAATTTTCTTAAATTTTCCAAGGCTTGATTTGTGACCCAAGATGTGATCTATTCTGGAGAATGTTCCATGTGCACTTGAAAAAGAAAGTGTACTCTTCCGCTTTCAGGTGGAATGTCCTAAAAATATCAATTATTTTAGAATGCAAGGCTGAGACTGGTTCAATTCCTCTCTCCATAATTGAATGCACTCTGAAAAATGAATCAATCCTAAACGAGACAACCAAGCAATAGAAAGCATTGTTGGTAGGAGACATAAAAATAGTCATTATTTAAGTAAATAAAACTTTCTAAGTTAAATGGTTTTTGGAGTTTTAGATTAATATATCTAATAAACTCCTGTAATTTCAAGTTACTGCTAAAACAGTAAAGGAAAATATAATCCCTCATCCACTGGCCTATGCCAACAGTGAAAGGAAAAACTGAACTATAGAATGCCCTAAAATACTTCACTGAAACAATGTGCAGGGATGCTCCTGTCCACCACCCCCTCCCCCAGTTCCAGGAGAAAAATCAGGTGAAATAATAAGGACAAGTTTTCTTATCCTGTAACTTTCTACTCAAGTCCAGTATCAAAAGTACCACCTGCAGGGCACAAGCTAGAAAGCTAACATTGCCTTCAAACATCACTCAAAAAAGCCTTCTGAATTACAGTCTGTCACTATGTTTAAAGGTGATTTCTCATTGCTAGTTGCAAATACATAAAATATACCCAGAGGCTCAAGAGAGATGGGGAGAGCTTTATAAATATCCATATAAAACTAGCAGTTGTACTTTATATTTCAATAATTCAATGACAAATCATAAAAAGCATCTGTCTTTAATTTTTGTTGGTTTTAGGAAATAAATGGTAAAATATATACACTGTGGAGTCTTAATACCCCCATCATAGAGTGTGAATGATGGTCCGGTTGCGAAGCTCCTGGATATACTCTTTGGCGTGGGTGACTGCTGTCTTTGGTGCCTCAGGTGGAGGTGGAGGGCCTTCCACCAACTTCACAAAATAATGGCAAAAAACCTTCTCCATAATCCCAAAGCGACCTCTGCCATGGTATCGGATGCGTTTCAGGTACTGGCCTCGCCCTGAGGTGGACTGAGCTAGACAGAGAAGAAAAAGAAAATTATAGGAAACAACTATATCCACAAGATTACAGCTTGATCAGCTGAGCAATTTCTGCCCTTTCCTCAACTGGATTCTAAGACTACATGGCTCACAGGCTGGCTAGAGCAGGTTTGTCTCAAGACAAGTATACCCTGAGTCCTTCCTTACTAAGGACCAGGCTCTACTACAGGTGCTGGAGAAATAGGAGTGAACAAGAATAGCAAGGTCCCTGGCTCTGTGCAGTGCACACTCTAGAGGAGAAAGAGAGAAAATAAACATGATCATTTTAGTTAGTGACAAGTGCTATGAATAAAAGAAAACAGTGATGTGAAAGAGACTGATGGGGTGTTGGGAGGCAACTTCAGACTGGGGGGTGTCAAGAGGCATCCTTGAGGAAGAGACATTTGATCCAAGACCAGAATGAATCATTCATGCAAATATCTAGGGGCAAGGTGTTCCAAGAAGAGGGAACAGCAAGTGCAAAGGCCCAATGGTAGGAACATGCTTGGCTTGGTTCAGGAACAGAACCTGATGAAGCACAGTAAGCAAGGAAAAGAGTGATACAAACAAGGGGACAAGATCAGAGATGAAGGCAAGATTACACAAAGCCCTAGAGGCTGAGGGAAGACCTTCTGATTTTATTCTAACTGTATTATATTCTAACTGTTCCTTTGGAACCAATGATTCCCAAATGCTGTCCTCAGGCTACTACATCAAACTAACTTAGGGAACATATTTAAAATGCTGATGCTGAGATCCCATCTCTAGATACTCTATATTTGGGTTGGGCTTTGAAAATTAAATCCTGAGCAAACAACACTACGCCCCACCCCAAGCAATTCTGATTCACAGCCAGGCTTAGGAACTCCTGTATCACATCTGTCCCCTCATCTCCCCTCCCCGATTCAACGTGTCAAAGTTTGACCCTGCAAAATTTGAAGAAACATTTTAAACAGTACAAGAAGAAACCTGTTCACCCACAGTAAATCAGGGTAGTAATTACCTTCTACTACCTTCTGAATTTACTTAGTCTTATGTTTTTAGTTAATTTAATAAGCCTTTTAAAAAGGCAAAATCTATAGCATATGTAGCAAATTAATTCACTTCAATACTCACCATTCTTTTACTGTGACAGAACTTTATATTACAGGGACCATATCAAAGTATGTGCTCCACAACCCTCTAACTACAAACCTCTCATGAAATAGTTTCAACAGAAGCACCCTAGCTTTGCCAAAGAGAAAGCTAAGGATGAAAGTGATTAAGAAAACTGCCTAGGGTCTCAGTGAGATAAGGAGAGAACTACTACCCTTTTATCAACTTCATCTACTGGCATTAAAGAAATGAATATAAGAAATTCCAAAGATGGGGGTGGGGGGCAGGTGGGTGAAATGGGTGAAGGGAGTCAAAAGGTACAAACTTCCAGTGATAAAATAAATAAGCCATGGGAATGTAATGTACAGCATGGTGACTATAGTCAATAATACCGTATTGCATATTTAAAAGTTGTTAAGAGAATAGATCTTAAAAGTTCTCATCACAAGAAAAAAAATTCTGTAACTATGTATGGTGACAGATGTTAACTAGACTTGTAATCACTTTGCAATACTGAATCATTCAGTTGTACACCTGAAATTAATATAATGTTATACATCAATTACACCTCAATAAAAATTTTTTTAAATTTTTCCAAAGAAAAAGCAGCATTACACAAATCACTTTATAATAAAGTACTACCAGGTGCCCTGAATCCACTTGTCAGGAGGAATCCTACAAACAAAAACAGTGACACTGGGAAGAGTGTAGAAACTTCTAAAAAGATTTTATAAACATAATAGCTAATTTTATCCAAAACTGCTACTCTACCCAATCTGAGCACCAATTTGCAAATACCCTGAGAATAAGGAAGTATCAAAACTAGCTAACTGTGCAGGACTACATAATCTATCAAAACACAATGATCAGCCCTATCAGGGTCTACGTTAACTATCATTTTCCTTCCATCTCTCCCAAAACACATAAGAGAAGACACTCAATACCTGCTAAATGCCAGTTATGATTTCCTCCTTAATCCATAAAATATCATCTGCTTACCTTTATGCATATAATGCTATCCCTTTTTTATGTCAAAACAAAAACACTAATTCTTCTGAAACACCAGGATTCTTTAACACTCTGGAATGGGAATACCCAACACAGCCACTCAGACATCTGAATGAAATCAGGGCTTAGAATATAAATTCCAAATTGGTTTTTTTTTTTTTTTTTTTTTTTGGCCGCACCACACGGCATGCGGGATCTTAGTTCCCTGACCAGGGATCAAACCCGTGGCCCCTGAACTGGAAGCGTGGAGTCGTTTCAGACTGCTTTAGTACACAACCATTTCAATTAAATGAAACAATACATAGACGCCTACTTTCAGGTGAATCTGTTAAGAATGAAACATGGGTGAGGGTAGATCTAAAACTGCTGCCATTCATTCACCCAACATATAGAAATTCCAAGTTCCTGCTGGGTGTGAAGCTCCATCCTGGGCTCTAAGGATACAGCAGTGACCAAGATATCAAGAAGCCTTTCTGCTTGTCCCAGGCCCCACCCCTGGAGGCCTCCGAGCACAATTTCAAAACCAATGCTTAGAGTTAACAGTCTTAAAACACTGCCTTAATAACATAAATCTCTTACCCAAAAACTTCCTGTGTTTCCTCTTCAATACTGTTTTAACCAAATGCCACAGCTTGCCATGTTCAGCCCTCTGGAATCTAGGCCATGTTCACCTTTTCAATTTCATCTCCTCTAGGTCAAGCCTCTACTTCCTCTGCACTGTTCTACTCACTGTACCACATACTTACTGCTCATCCCAACCTATGTGCCTTTGGCTTAACTGGTTACCTCACTTTGAAAATTTTTCCTCTTGTACACTCCTTCAGATCCCAAAAGCGTATCTTTAAAAGCCAAAATTTTCTAGAAAATCTCCATGACTATTTTAACCTATACTGACCTCCTCTTCTCTATTCCAACAATACCATTTACCTGTTACTCTTTTTGGTCCCAAACCATATGCTACCTTGTGTAAGTGTTCATGTTTCACCTGTAAAAGTTACTTCCTCAACAAAACTTACACTCCTCTTGTATTGTCCCCAAAGTTCATGCCCCATAAGGAACAGAAATGATTTTGAAATACAACTTGTGCTAATTAATATCATTTTTTCAGTACAGATTTCTGGTAAATTTGCTCAAATTCTAAAATAAATTTCAAAGTTTTCCAAGTACATACAATACATGGTTTTGTTCCAACTAGGGAGAACAATTTATGTATTCTTCCAAAGGGCTATTACTGTCAAAGAACAAAACTACTTGTGCTAAATGTTTTAAATTGCTATAAAAGATATACCATCACCTAACTGTGTGCGTGGTATGCTCACTGAAGGCACTCAAATACTTTTTGAATGAAAGAAAAAACATAAAGACATCTCCAAAGTGGAAACGACCTTCTAAAGATAATGCCCAAGATAATGCTCTTCTAAAGATAATGCCCAGCAGGTACCATGTATTTAAAACATTGTCAATATTTCCTATTACTTGTATTTAGGTAAATACGAATCTTGACATTTTAACTTTAGAAACGCTCCCCCTTCCCCCTTCATCATTCTTAGCCCAGAAAACTGATTTACAAAGTCAGTCATTCACTTTCCCTGAAGTGAAGTACTATAGATGCCATGAATCATGAAGCAGTGACATTTTATTAGTCTATGTCCAGTTGTTAAGGCCTGTTCACAGTGTCATTAGTCATCATTGTAAGTTTGAAAAGGAAATGAACTTTCAAAGTCTGTGGTCATGCAACACCAGGTATTAGCTTTAGACTGATGACAAGCATTTGAGGGAATTATCACATAATGAGAACGTATGCTACCAAAAAAGCAAGTCCCTTAAAATGCCTGTACTTACTTATTTCAGGGGACTGAAAGAGCTATTGCTGAGCCGAAACAGTAGCCAACAAGTAACTAGTCTTTCAAAGCTCTAAAAGAAGTCTATGGAATAAAATGTCTAGGCCTTTTCAAAGACTGTAAGAAGATAAATCCATTTCCCACATTTTATAGGTAAGAATGAATAAAACTTACCCAGGCCTCTCCCCTGGGGTTTCAGATTCAGTAAGTCTGTGGTGAGGCCTGGGAATCTGTATCTTTAATAAGAATCTCAGATGATTCTTACCAGGGAAGTTTAGCAAATACAGGGATAAAATGCCTGATGTGTCGTGGTCAGATACTTCATCTTCCTGGGGGTACTCATCTCTTTTTCCTTCATAATGGAATTAGGCAACAAAATACTTAGCAAATGAGTTTTTAAAATCATAAGACAAATCCATAAGACAAATCTTATTAGCCCTACTTAAGAAAAGAGATTTTGACCCAGAACTATATGAAAGGGAGGTGTAGGAGGGGCAGATGTTTTTCAGCAGAAATGTGCATAAAGAGACCAGTGCATTAAAGGACCATTCGCATGGGACTGGTTAAGTTGATTTTTGCTTAAAGGCAACATTGGACTTTGATCCTTCATTTGGGAAGACAGGATTAAGCTCCTCACCCTCTCCCTCAACAGTACTACAACTGTTGAAACGGATTTAACACAAATTCCATTTCACTTGCATCTGATTTCCATTATGAAATGTTGCCTATCAGCTAAGAATCCAATATTCCTATAAAATTGAACAAAATTAAATAAATTAGATTTCATATTCAGTCATGGAGCAGGAAAGGTCACCAAGAGGCTTTAAGCAAACGGTCTTGCTCTTCATTTCATCTCTTCCAATGATTCTGGGTCCTTTTAGCATTATTTATTCATGCTGCTCCCAGAAGAAAATGCTTATGATTAATTACTGTGGACTGCATCTTCTGAGTTGCCATTTGATTCCCTTCTGTATAAGAGTATAACTAGTTATACAAGATTCAGCTTTAGGGTTTCCCTGGTGGCGCAGTGGTTGAGAGTCCGCCTGCTGATGCAGGGGACATGGGTTCGTGCCCAGGTCCGGGAGGATCCCACATGCCGCGGAGCGGCTGGGTCCGTGGGCCATGGCCGCTGAGCCTCCACGTCCGGAGGCTGTGCTCCACAACGGGAGAGGCCACGACAGTGAGAGGCCCACATAACACGCAAAAAAAGAAAAAAAGAAAAAAGATTCATCTTTAAAATAAGATATTTCAGTTGAAAATCATAACTCATTTGAATTTCAGAAGTAGGTGTGGTTGCCAGCATCAATTCCAGGTGAGTTGAGGTAAGATATTAACTAAATCAGAATAAATACCTCCAGTAGAGCAGAAGTTATATGACAAAGTGCAATTTAGATGTTTTCTTAAAATTCTAATTTTTGAAAAACTATAAGGCACAGCTACCTTCCCCCAGAATGATTCAGCCTTTTACCCTCCATTTGGAGAGTAGCAGTTCCCATATCTTGAGTTTAAAATATCTTTAGGTAAAACAGTCCTTCTTATATGCAGGTTTGGCAGATTGAGAAAATTTTGCTTTGACATCAACATCTGTTTGATTACAAAACTGCTGAGGTTAGCAGTAACTGCAGTAACTCCAGCCACTGCTCTACTTTACTGTGGTGTTAGGGGAGCGGGGGGAGAGCTTTGTAATAACCATTGACCTCTTTCTAAAAGAAGAGCAGTATGAAGGTATGCTACCAAAAAATCCCTTACATTTGTACAGTGTACCAGGCTTCCCAAAACATTTTCACATACATTAATTTAATTTGATGTGGAACAAGCATACAAAGCTGAGATAATGCTTCAGGATGTAATAACAAAGGGAAACCAACACATCTGGGTCATCTGAGCCTTCGAAGGCCCCTTGGCTTTTATAATTCAACAGATTTTCCATTCTGGTAACTGGAAGACTAACTTATAGGATACCTTTACGGATTAGGCACCTGGCTTGGCACATTATAAATAAAGATTTTTTTAAGTCCACCTGTGATCCTTTATATACCTCCTTAGGGTTGACAAAGAATTCATTTTTTTAAAAATCAGGTACATTCTTCCATAGTTTCATTATGATTAAAGGACCACTCTATACATCATCTTGATATCCATTATTTAATAATTATCAGCAATAGGTTTCATGATCTTAGTCTCATTACGGAACAGGTAACAATAAAGCAGTAAAGTTAGGACCATTTACAACTGACTAACATTAGCATGCTGAAGGCTGAAGAATAAGCTATTACCAGCAATTTTCACTGGCAAACACAGTCCAAAGTATTTAGATATCAAAGACTGTTATTAGATGAAGAACTTGGCATCACTGTTGGAAGCCACTTTCCAAAGCTAAGAATATTAAAGATCTTACCTATATATAAATTGGATCTGAATTCCACATTGTGGTCTCTCACTGCCATATCTTGTGCTTCTAAGAGAACCTTAAAGAAGGAAAAGAAAGGCATTCATATGGCTGACCTGAACTAAAACAGACTTAAATTTCTCATTTCTTATTGTTATCTCTGTGACTGCTAATCACATGCCTTCCTATTGCAGTCAATTTTAAAAAGAGAATATCAAATTATAACAGTACTAAGGAAAAGGGATCCAACAAGCTTTCCTTCCTCAGACAAGAACTGCAAATGCAAAGAACACAGTCCATCCTGCTAAGTTTTCAATGGAATGTGGAAGCTGTAAAGGAGGAGGTAACACTTGCAGCAGTACCCTTGGTAATGGGCATTGTGACTTTGAGCCATAGACTTGTCAAAAAGTTCAAGAAGCTCAAGGGCTAAATCGTATTGAAAATTCTTAAACTTTAGATCCAGAATAACCATTAACAACATCAGACAAGTAGAGAAAATCATACTTGAAAATTTCCTTTAAGAATTATTAAATTTGGGACTTCCCTGGTGGCGCAGTGGTTGGGAATCCGCCTGCCAATGCAGGGGACACGGGTTCAAGCCCTGGTCTGGGAAGATCCCACATGTCGTGAAGCAACGAAGCCCGTGGGCCATAACTACTGAGCCTGAGCTCTAGAGCCCACGAGCCACAACTACTGAGCCCATGTGCCACAACTCCTGAAGCCCACGCGCCCAGACCCCATGCTCTGCAACAAGAGAAGCCACCGCAATGAGAAGCCTGTGCACCGCAACGAAGAGTAGTCCCTGCTCACTGCAACTAGAGAAAGCCAGTGCACAGCAAGGAAGACCCAATGCAGCCAAAGATAAATAAATAAATTTATTTTTTTTAAAAAAGAATTATTAAATTTATACTCAAAGGATATTTTGAATTAACTTCCTCCAGAACACATTTTTTAAAATAGGACAATTGTTGTCAGAAATAACAGAAATCAGATCTTTTCCTCCTTTAAAGATGAAGAATGTAGTACAAAGCTGGGTACACAACAGATACTTAGTAACTGCATTCTGAATGGAAATAAATACACGCATTACAATAGAGCCTCTTAGAAGTCTGAATCCAACCACCTCAAATATTCACCCACTAAAAGATCTGACTTTATATGAAAATTAACTGAACTATAGGAAATAATGCTAATATCCCCACATGTCCTCAACTCAGCTTTCTGAAACAAAAACACTCATGTGCCTAGAATGAGTCAGCACAAATATCAACAGTCATGTGCACCTAGTGAATCAGCTACATTTAGAGATAGAAGTGTCTTTAGAGATCATCCAATCCAACCCCACCTAGTTTACAAATAAGAAAAATGGAACCAGACAAGTGTCTTGCCCAAAATCAGGACAGAAACTGTCAGAGAAAAGATAAGACTCCAACTCCCCTGAGTCCCAGTCCAGTGCTCTTTCCACTCAACTAGTTATAAAATCCCAACCTCTCAGTTGTGGAACTGACAAAAAAAAAATCTTTTAAAAAATTGATCAAGCCCCCAATCATTAAAAATAAGATGTATCACTTCACTTCACAGACAGACCATAAAATATAAATCACTATCTGGTGCAAATAAAAGCATCTCAGGAAAAAAAAAATACTTAAAGCACAGAACATTCCTAAGGTATAAGGACATTAATAAAACTGAGTCCCCTAAATCTGTATTATATAAACTATGCATTTACACTAGCGAATTCAGGATTTAGGCAAAGCTTACTCACACCTGCAAGCCAACTATTCGCTCCCTCCCCACCAATCTTAGTTTACCTCTTTAATTATCTGGGCCCCTTTTTTGTCACTGAATTCCAACTGAGCCAGAGCCTGGTCAATGGACATTCCTTGTATCTAGAATTAAAGGGTAACAGACAAGAGAAAATAAACAAATTAGTTTACAAAGTCAGCATTCCCTTTTCAGTGAAAAGTAAAAGTCTTACATAATCCAAATAACTTCTAAAATTAGCTGACTAGTTACATGTTAATTACATCTCAATAAAAGTGGGGGAAAACTTTTTTCATTAATAAAAATAGCTAACTAAACGCAGGCAAAAGAGAAGAAAACAAGTTTGAGAAGGGATGCCACCACCCTCTGTAGGTCAAAATCAAACTTAAAATTTTTAACCACTAAACCTGGATTACAATGTTTTCAATAATAATAAAAGAGAGCAGACATGACAGAGAAAGATCACAGGTTGGCAAGGATCACAGTAGGCACTAAAGGCATCTCCTTCTCCTATAGAAGAAATGTATTACAGGTGTATTTGCTGCTTTTGTCTTCTCTCGTATATAAATTTCATTTTCAAGGTAAAAAACTTAAAAATGCAACAGTTTTGAAATAGGTTGAATCAACTTTTACAGATACGTAAGTTTACTTCCTGGATTCTCTAACTATAGCCAGGTTCTTGATGCCTTTCTTCTAAAGTATCTATGTATCCAACATGATTTAGTTTGTCAGGAGGTAAAAATTAAGCAAAATCACCAATCTCTGAACTATCACTTTTGGATTACCAACGAAATGTCTAAAAATGTAATTATATTCCTCACTTTTTGGAAAAAACAGGGCAAGTTTTTTTGCTTTTTTCAAATCCTGGGGTAAAATTTATAGCTCCTTTCCCTATGTATTATATGGTAATAGTCATTTTAGCTTACCAATTTTGCCAAATACCACATCTTGTCTTTACTGTACTTTATTTGTCTTCGACAATGGTAGATTTCCTTACAAACAGGAAAAAAAATTAAGCAAGTTTATCAAAATGACAGTAAAACACTGTTAATAAAGTTTTTACTTTCTGTGCTTAATGAAAACGCTGCCATAAGAAATAAAAACATTATTAAGAATTTGGAAGTCTTCCCTGTGGCGCAGTGGTTAAGAATCCCCCTGCCAATGCAGGGGACACAGGTTCGAGCCCCGGTCCAGGAAGATCCCACATGCCGCGGAGCAACTAAGCCCGCGAGCCACAACTACTGAGCCCGTGTGCCACAACTACTGAAGCCCATGCACCTAGAGCCTGTGCTCCACAACAAGAGAAGCCACTGCAATGAGAAGCCCACGCGCCTAGAGCCCATGCCCCACAACAAGAGAAGCCACTGCAATGAGAAGCCTGCGCACTACATCAAAGAGTAGCCCCCGTTCACTGCAACTAGAGAAAGCCCATGTGCAGCAACGAAGACCCAAGGTAGCCAAAAATAAATAAATAAATTTATTTATTTATTTAAAAAAAAAAGAATTTGGAGACCCTTTTTCCCTATACAAAGTTATATTTTTCCAAATTCTCACTATGTTATAAAGATTACTAAGGGAAAAACAAACTGTAAAATGGCTAGTTTGTGACAAAATTTGCAACGCTTCTATAGAGAGGAATAGTAAAAGACTTAAACTAAAGTATTTTGAAAACATTTAGCTGGCCAGAAGAACAAAAGAAAAGGTACAAAAAGGTTTCTTGTTAGTGAGGAGAACAATGGCAAAATGGATAAAGTAACTTTTTTTTTTTTTTTTTTTTTTTTTTTTTGCGGTACGCGGGCCTCTCACTGCTGTGGCCTCTCCCGTTGCGGAGCACAGGCTCCGGACGCGCAGGCTCAGCGCCCATGGCTCACGGGCCCAGCCGCTCCGCGGCATGTGGGATCTTCCCAGACCGGGGAACGTACCCGTGTCCCCTGCATTGGCAGGCGGACTCTCAACCACTGCGCCACCAGGGAAGCCCCTAAAGTAACTATTTTCATAAGAAAACCAATATTGTAAGTGTTCGTTCAGTCAAGAGCACAGGTTCTAGAATCCGACTACCTGGGTTTGAATCCCAGCTCTACCATTTACCAACTACAGAACCCAAGCTACTTAACTTCTCTCTGCTTAAGTTTCTTTTTCTTTAAAATGAAGATAATAGTACCTAACACATAAAACTATAATAAGGATTAAATAAAGTTACCTATATAAAGTAAGTACTTTACAGTGTCTAGCAAATGGTAAGATCTTAGTAAATGTTAGCTTTTATTATCTTGTATTTATAGTGGTAGGTATATCCTACTGAATTTTTTAATCAATCATCCATTAAACAATTTATAGTTCACAAAGCACTTTTCAAGCCCATTATTTTATATGATCTAACTCTATGAGTTGGGAGAAAAAACATTTTATAAACCTTTTACAAAATGAAAATCAGAGAAATCAAGTGACTTGTCCAAGATAGCGAAGTTTGTAAGCTAGTGCCACCCAGGGAAGTATGTGAAGGGCTTAATACAATGTCTGGCAGGTGTATCTTTAAAGTTCCCCTCATGACTCTAAAACCCACATTCTTCCTACTATTATATCATAATGCCACTTTAAAAAAATTAGAAAACATTTTTCAAGGCAAATAAAAGCAGAGAAACCTCAAAACTTTCTAACATTCTGACTCCTGCTAGAAGTTTACAAATGCCTTAGGATTTACTCATTGCCCCATCTACTATTATTTAACTACATATTCCAAATGCTGAAGATCAGAATGAGATAGAATAGTAAATATTATCTGGCCTTCTTCTAAATAAGAGATAAAACTAATTTTTAAAATGTTTGCAGGTAGCGGATTGGAAAGCCTAAGGGACGCTGCAAATAAAGGCACAGTGTATCAACTATGTGGCTAGGTGAGCAAATTATTCCCTGTTAATAAGCAAGGTGTTTATAGACAGCATTAATAATTTAGTCATAACAGGTATAACTGTCACACCAAAATCAATTTACCAAATACTATTTAAAATCAGAAAATGTTAAGGTATTTTCCAAAAGTCTTAATTTGTCCCAGAAAAGGATTACTCCCTCAAACAAAATCTGTGCAAAATAGAGAATTAAATTAGGTTTCTCCAAAGTGCCTATATAAAATCTAACCAAATGTCTTCACACAGGCACTTATAGAAGTATATATGATGCAAAAGTTAATCAAAATAGTTTCAGTAAATTACAATATATAACAAATGATTTAATTGACACTGTTCTTCATTTGCTAGAGTTAGGTAGATGATCTACTGTTAACTATTTGAATTTTGCTATTTAGGATGTATCCTGAAGTGTGTTTAACATCCAAAAAGACTGGTACTTACAAAATACTTTGCTTTAGATTCTGGACCTGACAAATACTATTATGATTTCTTTATTTCCAGTTAAAGCCAAGTCCAAAGAGCTCAAGTAAGAAGTAAAGAAAGCTCATTAATTATAGAAAGTATATATATTTTTTAATTTTTACTTTATTTTTGGTTGCATTGGGTCCTTGTTGCTGTGCGTGGGCTTTCTCTAGTTGCGGCGAGAGGGGGCTACTCTTCGTTGTGGTGTGCAGGCTTCTCATTGCGGTGGCTTCTCTTGTTGCAGAGCACAGGCTCTAGGCGTGCGGGCTCAGTAGTTGAGGCGCATTGGATTAGTTCCTCCACGGCATGGGGGATCTTCCCAGACCAGGGCTTGAACCCATCTCCCCTGCATTGGCAGGTGGATTCTTAACCACTGTGCCACCAGGGAAGTCCCTAGAAAATATTTTATTTATGATATTTGTACAAATGTGTAAATTTTTGTAAATTTTGGTTAATTACAAAATGGAGTCAATGCTTAATAGCACAGATTCTATGACAAATCAAACTTTTAAGCTCTGATGGCATAATAAAATATGAAAGCTAACAACTCATTTGTTTAAGCTATTAAGATCTCTTTTTCTTCTTAGTTCCCAATCAGGTAGGAGGTCTTTAAATCAATAAATTAACTCCCCTAAATGAGAAAAAAAAACCCATAAAACTGTACTAATTCAGATTAATATCTAGATAGCAGCTGAATTTTAATAAAATACACGCCATCAAGTTCATATAAAAACTAAGCAAGTGGGCTTCCCTGGTGGCGCAGTGGTTGAGAGTCCGCCTGCCGATGCAGGGGACACGGGTTCGTGCCCCGGGTTGGGAAGATCCCACATGCCGCGGAGCGGCTGGGTCCGTGCGCCATGGCCGCTGAGCCTGCGCATCCGGAGCCTGTGCTCCGCAACAGGAGAGGCCACAGCAGTGAGAAGCCCGCGTACCACACACACAAAAAAAAAACCTAAGCAAGTGACATTACTTAGATTATATTGATTATCCAGTAGCCTTAAATCCCAAAGGACATTAAAAGATGTTTGCTAAACTGAATGATTTATAATTAACACAGTAATTCTACTTCTAAAGTACTTATCACAGTTCATTTTCTTAAAGATTCAAATGTTCCCACCTTGTTTATGCTATTATTACTTACTTATTAAACTTTTTAACAGATATGTATGTATCCCACAGAAAATTCATATTAAGCTAGAAATTTGTCTTTTATTTCAGACTAGAGCAATGTCTAGCAATTTGGAGAGGGCAAAGGGATTCTGAGCAACTAAAGATAAGTTAAAGTCTGGAAGGAATAAGGTATCTCTGGAAGGAATCCAATAATTAAATTCAAACCTTAGGTTCAAAGGTTTGTAAATTACAAAAAAAAAAAATAAGGATGAAAAACCTCACAACCAAGTGTGTCTATACTCAAGTATAAAACATTGGGGGCTTCCCTGGTGGTGCAGTGGTTGAGAGTCCGCCTGCCGATGCAGGGAACACGGGTTCGTGCTCCAGTCCGGGAAGATCCCACATGCCGCGGAGTGGCTGGGCCCGTGAGCCACGGCCGCTGAGCCTGTGTGTCCGGAGCCTGTGCTCCGCAACGGGAGAGGCCACAGCAGTGAGAGGCCCGCGTACCGCAAAAAAAAAAAAAAAAAAATTGGAAAATCATGCATATGATTTAAATATTGGCCAATGGCTTAAGCCATTCTTGCCAACCCCTCATGCTCCATTATCAAGCCTCTTGGAATCAAAAATCAGTCGAAACGTCTCAAGCTATTAGCTCAGTTTTAGAGTTAAGGTTCCTATCCAGGAGGTTAAGTCAAGGCAAATAAGTAAAACAAAGGCAATCATTTTAACTACAAAAAAGATAAATCTAGAACATTTTCTGTACCAATTAAAGGATCAAGCAAATTCCTGTATAATTTTTTTCTTTTCTTAACATGGAATAATAAATCACTGCTAGCCACATAAGAGCAAGAGTGCTTTATCAAAATCAAGAGATTAGTTCCACCCACAAACTTACAGCTGGTCTCCGAGGTTCTCCAGGCAGTTGTGGAGGATAAACAATTTTATTCTTCTTCTCCCATTTTCGAGATATTTCAAGAGAAGCACTTGTGTGAATATGTGATTGGGGTAAAACGCTGTGAGATGAAAAAAGCCTGTAAAGCAACAGACATTTAGAATCTTTTCCAAAGCTTATCTATCTTCTGAACCACATCAGCTCCATTTTGATGGAAACTATTTAAGGATCACGAGTGGAGACATTCTAGACATATTTGTTAACAAAGAATCGAGATTACATAAAATACCACAAAGAGTTAGTAGTTTACTGAAGGCTAAGAAGAGTGAAAAGTCAGTAACTCATGTAAGTCAAACAATAAACAGATATTAACCCAAGATTTTAATTGAGGTATAGCTGGTGTACAACATTATGTAAGTTTCAGGTGTACAGCATAGCAAGTCACAGTTTTTAGAGATTACATTCATTCACAGTTATTATAAAAGTTTGGCTATGTTCCCTGTGTTGTACAGTATATCCTTGGAGCTTATGTATTTTATACATAGTAGCTTGTACCTCTTAACCTTCTACTCCTGTTTTGCCCCTCACCCCTTCCCTCTTCCCACTGGTAACCATCAGCTTGTTCTCTACATTTCTGTTTCTTTTTTGTTATATACACCAGTTTATTTTATACTTTAGATTCTACATATAAGTGATATCATACAGTATTTGTCTTTCTCCGCCTGACTTATTTCACTAAGCAGAATACCAACCCAAGTCCATCCACGATGTTGCGAATGGCAGAATTTCATTCCTTTCTATGGTGGTCATGACTATTGATTCTCTACTGTAAGTCATCTCAGTCCTAAAATAGATTTAAAGACACAGAGGATCTCTGACATGATCTGTGGAATTCCTCAACTTTGTTGAATAATCAAGACAAATAACATCACTTTCTAATCCCTAAGAAATTAATGCATAAAGGTGGCTTCATTCGCCTCCTGATGTAAAAAGACACCACCCACCATCCATGAAGTAGTCTTTCTGCAAAAACAAACTCGAATTAATCAAGCCTCTAGATTCAATGCAGAAAATACAGAGACAGGGAAATCTGTTAAACAACACAAAGGGGATGCACTCAGCAAAATCCAAGCTGTACAAAACTCTACAAGACAAACAGCCCATTTTCTTCAACAAATAAATTACAAGGAGAAAAAAAAAGAGCTGAATAAAGAACCTACAGATTACGAGAATTAACAAAAGTCAGTTAATGGGTGGACTTTTAAAAAAAATTTTATTCAATGTATTTAAACTAAAAAACAAACAAAACAAACAAACAAAAAAACCCCAATTCACCCATTTCTCTCACCCCCAACCCACTGCCTCTTGCAATCACCAATCTGTTCTCCGTACCTAGGAGCCTGGTTTGGTTTTTGTTTTGTTTTGATTTTTAGATTCCACATATAAGAAATATCAAATGGTATTAGTGTTTCTCTGCCTGACTTATTTCACTTAACATAATACCCTCAAGGTCCATCCTTATTGTCACAAGTGGCAAGATTTCATTCTTTTTTACAGCTGATTAATATTCCTCTGTGTTTGTGTGTGTGGTGAGTGTGTGTGTGTTTATATATTTACATATATTTACAATTTCTTTAACTACTCATCCACTGATGGAAACTTAGGTTGTTTCCATACCTTGGCTATTGTAATGTAGCAATGGACATGAGTGTGCATATATCTCTCCAGATTAGTGTTTTTGTTCTTTTCAGAAGTGGAATTGCTAGATCACATGGTAGTTCATTTTTAGTTTTTTGAGGAACCTCCATACTGTTTTCCACAGTGGCTGCACCAATTTACATTCCCACCAACAGTGCACAACAGTCCCTTTTCTGCACATCCCTGCCAACACTTCTTATTTCCTATTTTTTTGATAATAGCCATTCTAACAGGTGTGAGGTGGTATCTCATTGTGGTCTGGATTTGCATTTCTCTGATGATTAATGATATGGAGTATCTTTTCATGTACCTATTGGTCAATGGCATGTCTTCTTGGCAAAATAGCTATTCAGATCTTCTCGTTTTTTAATTTGATTGTTTGGGGGTTTTTTGCTATTTACTTGTATGACTTTGTTGTATATTTTGGACATTAGCCCTTTATCAGATATATGACTTACAATTATTTTCTCCCATTCAGTAGGCTGCCTTTTCATTTTGTTGATGGTTTCCTGTGCTATGCAGAAGATTTTTAGTTTAATTAGGTCCTACTTGTTTACTTTTGCTTTTGCTTTTGGTGTCAGATTCAAAAAATCATTGCCAAGACCTATGTCAAGGAGCTTACTGCCTGCTTTCTTCTAGGAGTTTTATGGTTTCAGGTCTTACATTCAAGTCTTTAACCTATTTAGAGTTAATTTTGGAGTATGGGGTAGGATAGGATCAAATTTCATTCTTTGGCATGTGGCTGTCCAATTTTCCAAATACCATCTGTTAAAGAGACTGCCCTTTCCCCAACGTGTATTCTTGCTCTACTGTCATAAGTTAATTGACAACATATGTGTGGGATTATTTCTGGGCTCTATATTCTGTTCCACTGATCTATGTGTCTGATTTTATACCAATATCATACTGTTTTAATTACTATACCTTTGTAATAATAGTTTGAAATCAGGTAGCATGATGCCTCCAGCTTTGTTTTTCTTTAAGATTGCTTTGGCTATTGAGGTCTTTGGAGGTTCCACACAAGTTTTAAGCCGGTTTGTTCAGGCTTCCCTGTTGGCACAGTGGTTATGAATCTGCCTGCCAATGCAGGGGACATGGGTTCAAGGCCTGGTCTGGTAAGATCCCACATGCTGCAGGGCAACTAAGCCTCTGTGCCACAACTACTGAGCCGGTGTGCAACAAATACTGAAGCCTGTGCACCTAGAGCCTGTGCTCCGCAACAAGAGAAGCCACTGTAATGAGAAGCCCGCGCACTGCAATGAAGACCCAACGCAGCCAATAAATAAATAAAATTAAAAAAACACAAAACACTTTGTTCCATTTCTGTGAAAAATGCCATTGAAATTTTGATAGGAATTGCACTGAATCTGTAGATTGCTTTGAGTGGTATGGTCATTTTAACAATACTAATTCTTCCAATCCATGAACACAAAATATCTTTGCATTTATTTCTATCTTCTTCAATTTCTTTCATTAATGTCTTGTAGTTTTTAATATACAAGTCTTTCATCTCCTTGGTTAAATGTATTCCTAGGTATTCTATTCTCTTTGATGCAATTGTAAATGGGTTATTTGATTAATTTACCTATCTGACAGTTCATTATTAGTATAAAGAAACAAAAGATTTTTGTTTGATTTTGTATCTCACAACTTTACTGAATTTGTTTATTAGTTTTAATAGTTTTTTGGAGTCTTTAGGGTTTTCTTATCATGTCACCTGTAAATAGTGATAGTTTTACTTCTTCCTTTCCAATCTGGATACCTTTTATCTCTTTTTCTTGTCTAATTTCTGCAGCTAGAACTTCCAATACCATGTTGAATAAAAGTGGCGAGAGTGTACATCGTCGTCTTTGTTCCTGACCTTAGAGGAAACGTTTTCAGCCTTTCACCATTGAGTATGATGTTAGCTGTGGACTTGTCATATATGGCCTTTATTATGTTGAGGTATGTTCACTCAATACCTGCTTTGTTGAGAGTTTTTATCAAAAATGGATGTTGAATTTTGTCAAATGCTTTTCCTGCATGTCAATATTGAGATGATCATATGATTTTTATCCTTCATTGTGTTAACGTGGTGAATTGCACTGACTGGTTTGCAGATGTTGAACCATCCTTACATTTTTGGAACACAGCCCACTTGATCACGATGTATGATTCTTTTAATGTATTGGTGAATTCAGTTTGCTAAGAATTTGTTGAAGATTTTGCATACATGCTCATCAGGGATACTGCCTGTAACTTTTTGTGTGTGGCACCCTTGTCTGGTTTTGGTATCAGGAAAATGCTGGCCTCATAAAGTATGTTTGGAAGAATTCTACCCTCTTCTATCTTTTGGGAGAGTTTGAGAAAGACTGATTTTAATTCTTCTTTTAATGTTTGGTAGAATTCACCAGGGAAGCCATCTGGTCCTGGACTTTTGTTTGTTAGATAGCTTTTAATTATTCATTCAATCTCCTTGCTAGTGATCAGTCTGCTCAGATTTTCTATTTCATCATGATTCAGTCTTAGTAGGTTATATGTTTCTAGGAATTTCTCCATTTCTTCTAGGTTGTCCAATCTGTTGGCATATAATTATTCATAGTAGTCTCTTAAGATCCTTTGTATTTCTGTGGTATCACTGTCACACTCCTCTTTCATTTCTGATTTTATTTATTAGAGTCCTCTCTCTTTTTTCTTGTTGAGTCTAGCTAAAGGTTTGTCAGGTTTGGGGTTTCTTTTCTTTTTTTAATCTTTTCAAAGAATCAGCTCTTAGTTTTATTGATCTTTTCTATTGTGTTTTTAGTCTCTAGTTCATTTATTTCTGCTCTAACCTTTGTTATTTCCTTCCTTCTACTAACCTTGGGCTTCATTTCTTTTTTTTTTTTTTAACTATTTATTTATTTATTTATTTATTCATTTATTTATGGCTGTGTTGGGTCTTCGTTTCTGTGTGAGGGCTTTCTCTAGTTGCGGGAAGTGGGGGCCACTCCTCATCGCGGTGCGCGGGCCTCTCACTATTGCGGCCTCTCATTGCGGAGCACAGGCTCCAGGCGTGCAGGCTCAGTATTTGTGGCTCACGGGCCTAGTTGCTCCACGGCATGTGGGATCTTCCCAGACCAGGGCTCGAACCCGTGTCCCCTGCATTGGCAGGCAGACTCTCAACCAGTGCGCCACCAGGGAAGCCCCATTTCTTCTTCTAGTTCCTCGAGGTGTACAGTTAGGCTGTTTCTTCAGACTTTTCTTATTTCTTGAGGTAGACATTTATTGCTGTGACCTTCCCTCTTAGAACTGCTCTTGCTGCACTGCATAAATTCTGCTATGTTACATTTCCATTTTCATTTTCCTCAAGGTATTTTTTTATTTCTTCTTTGACCCACTGGTTATTCAGTAGCATACTGTTTAATCTCCTGAACTCACATCCTCCTACAGACACACTGAGTCTACAGCTACATGTGGAACGACTTCCTCTTAAAAAAAACTAAAGGCTGGCTGGGTAACAACTACGTATCAGGCAAACAAGAAGAAAATGACATCAAAGCAGGTAGGAAAGGTTGGCTCACAATCCTGTCATAAATCCCACCCCCAGTATGGCAACCCACACCTGGGAGGGAACTCAAAACCCAGAGCTTCTCCCTGAGAAACAAAGGGTTCAAACCCCACATCAGGAACTGCAACTTTTAAGACAGGCACTTCAGATGAACCCCCAAAACACCTAATTTTGAAAACCAATTGAGCTCATGGCCTGAGACCCACAAGATGGAGACAATCAGAGAAACACCTCTTAAAGAGTCACGCTCAGAAACTCACCTGCCCCAATGCCCAGCTCAGGGGCAGCTGATTGCACCCATACGTAAAGTAAAGGAGGCTCACCTGCTTACAGTAAAACCTCAGGCTTGGGGGACTTCCCTGGTGGCACAGTGGGTAAGACTCCACGCTCCCAATGCAGGGGGCCTGGGTTCGATACCTGGTCAGGGAACTAGACCACACATGTGTGCCACAACTAAGAGTTCACATGCCACAACTAAGGAGTTGGCAAGCCACAACTAAGGAGCCCTGGAGCCGCAATTAAGGAGCCCAGCAGCCACAACTAAGGAGCCCACGTGCTGCAACTAAGGAGCTAGTGAGCCACAACTAAGGAGCCCACAAGGAGCAACTAAAGAGCCCGCCTGCCACAACTAAGACCCTGTGCAACCAAATAAATAAATAAATATTTAAAAAAAAAGAAAAAAAACCCCTCAACCTGGGGACTTCCCTGGCAGTCCAGTGGTTAGGACTCCACACTCTCACTGCTGAGGGCCCAGGTTCAATCCCTGGTCGGGGAACTAAGATCCCACAAGCCATGTGGCACGGCCCAAAGCAAACAAACAAACAAACAAAAAAAACACCTCAGCCTGTGGATCAGGCATCCAATTTAACACACACATTTAGGAGCCTGCTGGAACACTCACTGTACGGGGATGGAGACCTAGTGGACGCCATCTTTGCCCTCTCCCTTTGCCGTGTTCCCTGCATTGGCAGGCAGATTCTTAACCACTGCGCCACCAGGGAAGAAGTCCCTAGGCGGTAACTCTTTATTGCCTGGCTCTGGAGGTCTGGGGAGCTTGCGCTCCTGGTCACATGGGACTGTAATAATAGGTGTCACCCAGAAAAGAGTTCATAACCCTGTTTGACACCATGATTTTTATGACTGCTCCTAGGGGACACTTCTACATCGCCTGACTCTGGTGACCAGTAGGGCTTACGCTTGTGGGCCCCCTAGGACTGTAACCAACAGAGAAAGAGTTCCTAAACAGCTGCCATCCCCAGGGCACAGCAAGAGGCAATAGACCTTTGAGGTCTGTCTTTCTGTGAAGGAGGCCTATTAGCTAATCATCACAACTGTGGCCTGGGGGCAGGCTTCTAATTAAACAACATATGGAGGGGCTGACTGTAATCCTTTATACACGACTGGTGCAGTATCTGCGGCTGACATCCAGAGGATGCCCATCACCTGGCCCTGATGGCCAAAGGGGCTTGTGTTCTGGGGTCTCATGGGACTTTGGCAATTAGGGAGGGATGGTTCTTGGCAGGCTACCATCCTCAGGAGACTGTGCAGACAGCAGACCAAGGCACACTCCCCATTCTTTCTGTGAAGGAGGCCACTCTGCCTGTCCTGGAGCTTTTGACTGAGTGGCAGGCCTCAAGTCTGGCACACATTTGGTGGCCTATGGAGCTGCTCTCAACAGTGCAGGCTGTAGACACCATCTTGGTGCTCTTTCTCTGCCTTGCTCCAGCTCACCAGTATCTCCCAAAAAAGAAGCTTATACACTCATCTGGACAGTGTATCCTGATTTTTGCAACTGCTGCCCAGGGGACAGATCATGTGGCTCTGGGGGCCAGCAGGGCTTACATTTGTGGCCCCCCAGAACTGAATATATCTGCATACTTATAAAGCTGCTGCCTGAGGGTCTAGCTTCCAGTCCGACTGAATCTAAGTGCTGAAATCCTCCTCTTTGGGACACTGTCTATTCTTGGCACATCCTCAACTACTGGGAGCTACTAATAACATAACAGGATGCTTGGACAAGCACAAAAGTTTGAGAGATGACCAAAAGCTGGGGCAGGGTTGAATAAAAAGTTTTATCTCTTACATGAGGCCACTCCTTTAAGACTGGGAGAAGTGGTTGTTTCTTCTACTGTATAGAAACCAACACAGAGAGTCAAGCAAAATAAAGAAACAGAGGAATATGTTCCAATTCAGTTAACAAGATAAAACCTCAGAAAAATATCTTAATGAAACAGAGATAAGTAATTTACCTGATAAAGAGTTCAAAGTAATGGTCATAAAGATGCTCACCGAACTGGGAAGACAAATGGATGAACACAGCAAAATCTTCAACAAAGAGATGAAAAATATAAGAAAATACCAAAGAGAAGTCACAGAGCTTAAGAATATAATAACTGAACTGAAAAATACACTAGAAGTGTTCAACAGCAGACTGGATAAAGCAGAAGAAAGAATCAGTCAACTTGAAGAAAAGGCAGTGGAACTTACCCAAGCAGAGCAGCAAAAAGAAAAAGAATGAAAAAATTTGACTATAGCTTAAGAGACTTATGGGGCAATATCAAACAGACTAACATCTGCATTACAGGGCTTCCAGAAAGAGAAAGAAAAGGGCAGAAATCTTACTTGAAAAAATAATGGCTGGGGAATTCCCTGGTGGTCCAGTGGTTGGGACTCCGGGTTATCGCTGCCAAGGGCCAGAGTTCGATCCCTGGTCAGGGAACTAAGATCCCGCATGGCCAAAATAAATAAATAAATAAATAAATAAATAAATAAATAAATAAATAAATAAATTACTATCCCTCTACTCTACCATTAAAACTCCTCTTAAGAATGGACTTGAGGACATGGGGTGGGAGGGGGAAGCTGGGGTGAAGTGAGAGTAGCATGGACATGTATACACTACCAAATGTAAAATAGTTAGCTAGTGGGAAGCAGCAGCAAAGTACAGTGAGGTCAGCTCAGTGCTCCGCGGATGACCTAGAGGGGTGGGACAGGGAGGATGGGAGGGAGGCTCAAGAGGGAGGGGATATGGGGACATATGTATGCATATGGCTGATTCACTTTGATGTACAACAGAAACTAACACAGTATTGTGAAGCAATTATACTCTAATAAAGACCTATTTTTTAAAAAAAAACTCCTCTTAAAAAAAAAAAAAAGAGGGAAAAAGAAATAATGGCCGAAAACTTCCCTAACTTGGGGAAGGAAACAGACATTAAGATCTAGGAAGCCCAGAAAGTTCCAAGTAAGATGAACCCAAAGAGACCCACACCAAGACACATTATAATTAAAATGTCAAAAGTTAGACAAAGAATATTAAAAGCAGCAAAAAAAAAACCAAACAGAAAGTCTTGTTACATACAAGGGAACCCCCATGAGCCTATCCACAGATTTTTCAGCACAAATTTTGCAGGCCAGAAGGGAGTGGCATAAAACATTCAAAGTGCTGAAAGAAAAAAAACTTCCAACCAAGAATACTCTACCTACAAAGTTATTCAGAATTGAAGGAGAAAGACAGTCTTCCAGACAAGCAAAAGCTTAAAAGTGTTCCTCACTACTAAACTGACCTTACAAGAAATAAGAAATGTTAAAAAGACTTCTTTAAGTGTGGACTACTATAATCTTAAAAGTACAAAAGTTATTTAACCATTGGAAATTTGAACATTAACTGGACATTTGATATTTTTTAATAATATACATGGTGAAATATTTATGGATGAAATACTATACTATCTGGGATTTGTTTCAAAATATGATGGGGAAGAGCAGGGGCTCTAGATAAAACAAGAAAACAAGATAGGCTATGAGTTAATAATTGTTGGAGTTGGGTGATGGGTTCATGAGGGTTCATCATACTGTCTACTTTTGTTTACATCTGGATATAGCCAAATAACAACAAACTCTGGTGTTTCCCTACTGCTCAGAATATAGTCTAAACTCCTTAACAAGACACAGAAGGCCTTCCACAATCTAACACCAGCCTGGCCATCTCAGCTTATTCACCTTAAAACCTAACCACACAAACATTCATTGTTCCCTGAACAAGCCACATTCTTTCGTATCTTTACACGTTTGCTCATGTTGTTTTCTCCTCCCTTATTATCTCCTAAATGAAATGCTTGTCCTGTTTTAAGTCCCAGCTCAAGTGTCACCTCAATGTGAACCTGATCCCTTCTCCAAGACAACCAATCCCCCCATTGCTTTAGTACTTTGTTCTTGCCAGCCGTAGAGCAATGAGTTGTACTACTCCTGAACTGTAAGGTGGCTGCAGAAGAATGAGTTCCTGTAGTAAGTGTATTGATTTGAGCATCTGGAGGGCAAGCATGACATCCTTTGTATTTTCGCACCGAAGACAATATCTGGCACATACATACTGAGTAAATATTTAACCCAGACTTAAATATTCAAAGTTGTTGTATACTGGCAGATTCTCACACAATACATGCAATTAGATTATATACTTGGCAGTCTTTTTTTAGTCCTCAAACCACTCGGGCTAAAGAATTTTAAAAATCGATTCTTCTAGTGGCTCACTTCTCCTACTCTACCTCAAGTTCACTGATCAGTGCCATCAAAATACCTAACAGAATCTGTACTTTTGCCATCCACATTTAGCTTGCACTATTTTAACTGAAAAGCACAAAACCAGAACATATGATGTAAGAGGACAGAACTGTCTAATAAAACTATAAGCCAGGTGATGAGGGCAGAGACTACAGAGTCAACTAGACCTGGGTCTAAATCCTAACTCTAATACTAGATGAATGGCCTTGGGGAAGTCACATAACTTTCTAGGCCTCAGTTTTCTCATCAGTAAATGAAGTAATATTTGTAATTACCTCATAGGCTTCTTCTTTTTTTTTTTGGCCACACCGCAAGGTATGCGGTATCTTAGTTCCCCAACCAGGGATAGAACCCACGCCCCTGCAGTAGAAGCACAGTCTTAACCACTGGACTACCAGGGAAGCCCCCCACATAGGCTTCTTAAGGAGCTCAAATGAGATACTTTAAGTAAAATACTTAACCTGACACATAATAGGGCTCAATAAATTTGAGATTATTACTTTTAGAATGAGAAGAATAGCTACTTCATTCTGTTGGTGGTATATAAATAATTAACAAACAACACCTTACAAAGTCTAGCACAAGATAAACACTGGTAGCTAGTATTAACTTTAAATTAGGCCCTCTGAACAGTTCATGTCTCCTGTTCTCAAAAAAAAATAAACAGTTTGAACTGTTTGAGTTGTGTAAACTTCATATTACACAATTTCAAACCTTCTTCTCATGTTTATAATCATGATCATTTGTTTCTATGAAGTTTTAATTCGTGGGTGCACTAAGTTTGTCAATTTCTTTATCTATGAGAAGAGGAATTGGTGTACTTCATCTCCAGGGTCTCTCCAAACCTTAATTCTTCTTTCATCTCATGGATGACAGCAGGATTACAGAAATATGAATGCTTTGGCTTCTATTTAACTCTTCAGTGAAGCCACTACTATACTAAACAGTCTGAAAGACTGCTTGAGGGTGAGGCCCATGCCTTCTATATCCCCCATATCTAGCATAGTTTTTGATACTCCTCAAATCCTCAATACACATTCAGTGAATTAAATATAATGGCTAATAAATTAAACACATTATGAATTAATAATGACAAAGCTTTTTGAATGCCTACAATACTTTCAGGGCTCAAATGCTTCATAAAATGAATTATCAACCAAATACTAAACAACTGTAATCAAATCAAAGTAAAATATGATTACAAACGGGGTCTTTAATTCATAAGTGTACTAAATCAAAAAGTTGTATGCGCCCTCTCCTGGCCAACTATTGGAATAACACTAAGTTAAAGCAGGAAACGAAGCGCTCATAAAGTACAATTGAAAATAAAATTAATTCAAAATTTAAGGCTTTTTTTTTTTTTTTTGCCATGCCACTCGTCTTGCAGGATCTTAGCTCCCTGACCAGGGGTTGAACCCAGGCCACGGCAGTGAAATCACTGAGTCCTAACCACTGGACCGCCCGGGAATTCCCAAAACTTAAGGCTTTTATGATACCACTTTATGTAAGAAAGCCTGTGAAGAGTCACTAAAGAAAACAAATTCAAGAAAAGGAAGTTGGGGGACTTCCCTGGTGACACAGTGGTTAAGAATCAGCCTGCCCCATCATCAAAAAATCTACAAACAAGAAATGCTGGAGAGGGTGTGGAGAAAAGGGAACCCTCTTGCACTGTTGGTGGGAATGTAAATTGATACAGCCACTATGGAGAACAGTATGGAGGTTCCTTAAAAAACTAAAAATAGCACTACCATGTGACCCAGCAATCCCACTACTGGGCATATACCCTGAGAAAACCATAATTCAAAAAGAGTCATGTGGGCTTCCCTGGTGGCACAGTGGTTCAGAGTCCGCCTGCCGATGCAGGAGATACGGGTTTGTGCCCCAGTCAAGTAGGATCCCACATGCCGCGGAGCGGCTGGGCCCGTGAGCCATGGCTGCTGAGCCTGCGCGTCCGGAGCCTGTGCTCCGCAACGGGAGAGGCCGCAACAGTGAGAGGCCCGCGTAACGCAAAAAAAAAAAAAAAAGGTTCTGAAGAACCTAGGGGCAGGACAGGAATAAAGACGCAGACATAGAGAATGGACATGAGGACATGACGATGGGGAAGGGTAAGCTGGGACGAAGTGAGAGAGTGGCATGGACATATATACACTACCAAATGTAAAACAGATAGCTAGTGGGAAGCAGCCACATAGCACAGGGAGATCAGCTCGGTGCTTTGTGATCACCTAGAGGGGTGGGATGGGGAGGGTGGGAGGGAGACGCAAGAGGGAGGAGATATGGGGATGTATGTATATGTATAACTGATTCTCTTTGTTATAAAGCAGAAACTAACACACCATTGTAAAGCAATTATACTCCAATAAAGATGTTAAAATAATTAATTAATTTTTTTAAAAAAAAAGAATCCTCCTGCCAATGCAGGGGACACGAGTTCGAGCTCTGGTCCAGGAAGATCCCACATGCCATGGAGCCCGTGCACCACAACTACTAGAGAATGCGCTCTAGAGCCCACGAGCCACAGCTACTCAGCCCACGTGCAACAGCTACTGAAGCCCACACACCTAGAGCCCACGCGCCACAAGAGAAGCCACCGCAATGAGAAGCCTGCGCACCGCAACGAAGAGTAGCCCCTGCTCACCACAACTAGAGAAAGCCGTGGGCAGCAATGAAGACCCAATGCGGCCATAAATAAATAAATTTATAAAGAAAAGGAAGTTGGAATTAACAAATGATAGCATGGCTTATTACTAGAATCCATTTTCTTCTGTAAAATTTCTTCCAACAAATATTAGATTTTAACTCTGCCTAGAGCTCTAGCTAGTTTACTGTTAGCATTCTAAAGAATGAAAATAAATTAAAATCTTAAAAAAAAAAAAACGAAAAACAGAAAAGAAACCCAAAAGGCAACCAGGATCAACTTTTATCATTTTGAAACTCAAATATCACTACTGGTATTTACTATACCCTTTCATTTACTAGGAAACCCAAATCCCTTTAGCTTCACTGCATCTCCGTAAACTGGGTGAAGGAAGGTAGGCATGAACCACCACTCCAGAGCGCTTGTACATGAAACACACACAGGTTCCCACAGTACGGTGAGATTGCCTGAGCTCAAGCAGAAAGTGAATGGTATGCTGGAACTAGCATATGAATTTCCCTTCTCTCATGATTCTGGTGTTTTCTATCTACCAATACTTGAGGATTAAGTTTAAGTACCACGTTTCAAATCCTGCCCATAGTCATTAGGCATTGAAGAGTAGCAGATACCAGCCAAATTTTAGGATTAAGAGTTAACTCGGATAAGACAGAGTATCTGAAACTTTCTCATGTCACAATTTGACAGAATACTTCCTCTTTGTTACTCAAAGTTTACTTTGAAATTTAGTACAAGGTATACTCAAGTCCCAAGTGAAGATAATACTGGCCTCTGGCTCAATCTTAAGAAACTCATGTTATTAGATGCATCAAGGAAAAAGTGCTTTGTTCCAAATTTACTTCAGATAACATTAATCCCACACTTGTGGCTGAATAAAAGAACATCCTCCCTCTTGCCTCCATTAAAATCTAAAATAAAAAGCTGAAGTGATATGTATATTCTCATAACTCAGTATAATTTTAGTACTTTGTGAAAGTCAAGGACAATCAAACAAGGCAACAAGAATTTAGCAAACAAAAAAAGTGAAATCCCAGCAACTATGGACCATGGTAAGTTCAGAGTTTTTCGACCTCGGCATTACTGACATTTTAAGCAGGTCACTCTTTGTTGTGAGGGCTCTCCTTTGTCATAAGGATGCTTAGTGGCATCCCTCACCTCCACCTACTAGATGCCAGCAGCACCCCCTGCCTTGCGACAATCTTGCAGCGCCTCCAAATGTTGCCAAATGTCTCCTGGAGGGAGGTGAGAGGCAAAACTGCTCCCAATTGGAAGTCACTATTAGCTAAAGCAGCATTAAAACAAACAAACAAACAAAAACAAAACGACAGTGCTAGTTTTTGCAGACTAGGGAGCATGACCTCTCTGTTCCAAAAGTTTCCAGTTATCATGCCATACACATGTGGATGGTTAGTAAGTCAGATTTTCTCACTGTGTAAAGCAATAATGACTGAATGCCTAAATTTTACATTCTTATTCATAAGAATAAGTGGGCCCTTAAGGCTGCCTGGCATTCCTACTGTATTTCTCTAGTCCATTTACTCTCCTAGCCCCTGTAGACAAAGTTCCTACCTCTTCCTTGCTAGTTAAACCTCCCATATCTCCTCCCTCATCCTCAGTCTCAGCTGAAAATTGTGCTTATTCGCTGAGAAAATTGAACAATCAAAAGAGAACTTCCAGGGGACTTCCCTCAGTTAAGACTCTGAGCTCCCAATGAAGGGGGCTGGGGTTCAATTCCTGGTCAGGGAACTAGATCCCACATGCATGCCACCACTAAGGAGCTGGCAAGCTGCTACTAAGGAGCCCGTGAGCTGCAACTAAGGAGACTGCCGGCCACAAGAAGCAGGTGAGCCACAACTAAGAAGCCCGCCTGACGCAACTAAGACCCAGTGCAACTAAATAAATTAAATTAATTAATTAATTGTTGCTTTAAAAAAAGAAGAAGAGAACTTCCACAAGCTCCCACCACCTAATCTATATACCCACCAGCATCCATAGCCATACACACTTACTATCTTCATTTGTTACTATGAATGCAAGTCTATGCCCTAATCAGGACCAATCTCATCCCTTGCTCCCTAGATCCCATTTCTTCCCATCTACTCAAGGGCACTGCTTCGGCAATTCTTTCTTCCCCCTTTAAATCATCAATTTTTCTTCTCTATTGGAACACTACCATCAGCAAACAAATATACTCTAATATCTCCCAACTTAACTGTCCCCTGACCAACTCCCTCTAGCTACTGCTGCAAAATTCCTTGATTGAGTTACCTCAACTCCCTGTCTCTAATTCCAGCCCTCCCATTCATCCTTAACCCTCTCCCATCATTCCATCAAAACTGCTTTATCAAGGTCATCGAAGATATCTGTGTTGTAAAATCCAGTGGACAATTCTCAGTCCTCATCTGAGAATGATCTAAGTATCCCTGGTAAAAGGGCTCTCTGACTACCCAACAATTCCAGTGTTGGAGGGTGGTTCCTCACACCACCACTAAGCAACGCTCTGACACCAGCTGGGTGTCCTACAATTAAATTCAATTCTGACACTCTCTACCTAGGGACAGCATCACATTAAGGGCTCTGTCCCACAAGACCACCCTCCACTTCAGATGCCAATTACAAGCTCAGGTTGTTACATGTGCTTCTGACCAACTGGCTATAAATCAAGAGGTTCTCATGATGCCCTTCTTGGGTTTGATTAATTTGCTTCACCAGCTCACAAAATTCAGGAAACCCATTTACTCACTAGATTACTGATTTTTTATGAAAAACAGTAAAAGATATGAATCAAAAGCCAAATGAGGAGATACATAGGGCAAAGTCCCAAACAAAGGAGCTTCTGTCTTCGTGAAACTTGGGGCCCAGCACAGTGACGTAGAAACATTCTGGTTCCCCACTCAGAAGCTCTCTGAACCCCCTCCTTTTGGCTTTTTATGGAGGCTGCATTACATAGGCAGGATTAACTAACTCATTGGCCTTTGGTAACTGATTCAAGCTCCAGTCCTTCTCCCCTCCCTGGAAACCAGGAGGTGGTGGGACTAAAAGTTCCACCCCTCTGTTCATGGTTGGTTCCCCTAGCAACCAACCCCCATCCTTAGGTGCTTCCCCAAATTCACCTCATTAGCATAAACCTAGTTGTGGTGGAAAGGGGCCATGTCAGGAATAACAAGACACCCATTTCACTTTATGGCTCTGAAGCCATAAACTGAGGACAAGAGAACAAATATGATGACAAAAGAAGCTCTCATAACCCTATGGCTCAGGAAGTTCCAAGGGTTTTGGGAGCTGTGAGCCAGAACCATGGACAAAGACAAAATATACATGAGAAATGTATTTTGGCCTATTTGTCATAAATCATAATATCACATCTCTTAATATCACCTGCTCTTCCTTGAGGCACTTTCTTTACCTGAGTTCCAGGACACTACACACTCTGTGTTTTCCTCTCACCTCTCTAGACACTTCTCTAGTCTCCTTTGTTTTGTCCTCCTCAACCTGATCTGTAAATGTTGGCTGCCTCAGGTAGGAATCAATCCTTGGACTCTTGTGCTTTCTATCTACTCTCATAGTGAAGTCAACCAGACTCATGGCTTTAAATACTGTTCATACACCGATGGCTCCCAAACCCACAGGCCTTCTATGAACTCCAAACTCATATATCCAATTGCGTCCTCACATCTCTACCTGTATGCTTACCGGCTACCTCACACTTCACAAGCCCCAAATCGAGCTCCTGATGGTCTCCCCAACTTGCTCCTCTGGAAGTCTTCCTATCTCAGCAAATGGTGACTCCACACTTCCATCTGCTCAGGTCATAAACCCTGGTGTCACCCTTCTTTCTCACACCCCACCACATCCAATTCAACAGGTCCTGTCAGCTGCTGTTAATGCACTGCCAGAATCCAACAATTCACCCACCTTCACAGCCACCCTAATCCAAGCCACCATAATCTCAAACTTGAAATATCCAATGGTCTCTACTTCTATCCTTGCTCCTCATCCCCACTCTGGTCTGTTCTGAACACACAAAGAGCCACCACCCATAAACATAAGTCCGATCATATCACTCTTATACTGAAAACCCACCAATGGTTTCCCATCTCACTAAGAATAAAAACCAAAGTACTTACAATGATCCATAAGGCTCTACATGATCTCCTATTCCTTCTTCTGACCTCATCTCCTACTATGATCTTCCCTCCTCACTCACTGCTTTTGACCATACTAGGTATGTTCCCTCCTCAGGGCCTTTGCACTTATGTTCCATCTCTCTAGAATGGTGTTCACCCAGATGCTGGCATGCCTTGACAGCCTGCTCCCTGGTTTCTTTCAGATCTTTACGCAAATGCTACCTTTTTTTTTTTTTGCGGTACGCGGGCCTCTCACTGCTCTGGCCTCCCCGTTGCGGAGCACAGGCTCCAGACACGCAGGCTCAGCGGCCATGGCTCACGGGCCCAGCCACTCCCCGGCATGTGGGATCTTCCCAGACCGGGGCACAAACCCGTGTCCCCTGCATCGGCAGGCGGACTCTCAACCACTGCGCCACCAGGGAAGCCCTACGCAAATGCTATCTTAATGAGGCCTTTCCTATTAAAACTGCAACCTCCCTCTTGTATACACACACTTCCTATTCCCATTCTCTGCTCTCATTTTCTCCTAAGCAGTTGTCACTATCTAATATACTCTGTATTTTACTTATTATTTGCCTCCCTCACTAGACTGTGCACTCCATGAGAGCAATGATTATGTTCTTTGTTCACTACAAAATTCCTAGTGCTAGAATAGCCTGGCACACAGCAGGCACTACATACATATTTGTAGAATGAATTAGAGAATACAGGGGACAGCCAGGTAATATAAATAAGAGGGCTGGGTATAGGTACCTATGTAAAAATTTCACACCTGGTTGGAAAATGAGGAAAACTGAAGAATATACATCCCATCTAAAGAGTGGTACACTCTTCTGCTCTAGAAAATTGCTGCCATGCTTTGCAATGCAAAATAGAATCTAGAAACCTAGATTTTCATGAGCAAGCTACTACTTTTTAAACACTGATTGAAAAAGAAGGTTTTAAACACAATATAACATACAGACAAAACATATCTGTAGGCTTGATTCATCAGACAGATCTCCAATCTGTAACCTCTCGGGGTAAGCTAGCACAGCCCCAAAGCGGCTAGCCGCATAGCACAGGGAGATCAGCTCGGTGCTTTGTGACCGCCTGGAGGGGTGGGATAGGGAGGGTGGGAGGGAGGGAGACCCAAGAGGGAAGAGGTATGGGAACATATGTCTATGTATAGCTAATTCACTTTGTTATAAAGCAGAAACTAACACACCATTGTGGGGCAATTATACTCCAATAAATATGTAAAAAAGTAAAAAATAAAAAATAAAAAATAAAATAATGTCAAGAAAAAAGAAGTTTCATTCTTCCCTGCCCCCATGTTACTCTTCTTTTTCATGATATAGCACATATTTATTCATTTGTTTTTATTTTTATTTATACTTATATACTTTGGGGAGTTTGGCCCACCATAGAGGGGATGAGAACAAATTTAAAAAGTCACAATTCTCAGTAGAACAATTTTTAAAAAGAATCTGAGAATAAATTAGAAAGTTTATAAATATATTCTTGTTCAACTTCCTAGTTCACAGATCTAACACCTTCCCTCAGAAAAGCTAGTGGAAGCCTCTGGTGTCAATAATCATGTGAAAATAAGGCATTAAATCTTTCAGATCACTACTGTATCATTCAGAACAATAACAGTCATATTCTAGTGAGTAACTAACTGCATGGGTATATAGAGCTTCTAAAGCCCTCATTTTGTCCTAAGGAATACTTAAAAGAATTTGTATAATCAGCATATAAACTATTCTATTACATAAAGCTGGAAATCTGTACCTATACTTAATTTGCCATAAGGGTTCCTTCTTGGCACTGGAGTGGAAAAACCTGAATCTCATTTCTGGCAATCTCTCAGACTACAACTTGCATCTGTTCAGGCTGACTGATGGTTCAACTTACACTTACTGACCAAGTAATAAGGATAGGGTACTACAGGTACTATTCTAGGTGATGGGAATGCAAAGAGACATAAAACCTATTTCCAGCCCTCAAGTGACTTAAAATTCAGTTAGAGAGATAAAGGATTAACCATAATGTGCAACAGGCTTAAAATGTCAGAAGAAGTCACAGGAGGGCTGGGGTAATCAGGATGGCTTTAAGGAGTTGGGACTTGAGCTGAGTGTTGAACAAAGTATGGACTTCCACATTCAGAAACCTGGTAAAAGAGCACTCCAGGTTAAAGGCATAGCAAAAGTAAAGGTGTGATTTACAGGGCATCTTTCTGAAAAAAAAAAAGACCTGAAGATGATACAATAGACCTCTTTTGAAAGAGAATATAGTGGGCTGGATGGTGGCCCCAAAGATATGTGCACATCCTTACTCCCAGAATCTGTGAATAATACATTCTATAGAAAAGGAGGTAATTAAGTTAGGGATCTTGAGAGGAGGAGCTTATCCTGGATTATCTTGTTTGGCCCTAAATGTAATTCTGTTTTTCTTAATGAGAAAGATGCAGAAAAAGTTTTGAAGCAGAAAAAAGGAGGGAAAGGTGAGGTAAAGACAGAGAGAAGCCAGAAGAGGCAAGGAATGGATTCTCCCCTATAGCCTCCAGAGGGAGTACAGCCCTACTGACACCTTGATTTTGGATTTCTGGCCTCCAGAACTGTGGGAGAATAAATTTCATTTGTTTTAAGTCACCCAGTTTGGGGTGATTTCTTACAGCAGCGCTAAGAAGCTAATACAGAAACCTTTCATATCCATGAGTTAGACTTGAAGGAGATACAAACTCTAACTGAAAGAAGAGTCTTGAGAGTGCTTTCAAAGGAATAAAGTGTCACATAAACAAGAGACTCACTAAACAAACATAAATATTATGGAATTGAAAATGTCCATCTATAAGGTCTCCTTGTTTTAGTGCATGGCCATTTTAGGGCTTATTGTCAAGCCTCAATAATGGTCAATTTTTCTTTTTTCAAAAGTAAATGTCAGGGAACTTGCCTGGTGGTGCAATGGTTAAAAATCTGCCTGCCAATGCAGGGGACACAGGTTCGATCCCTGGCCCAGGAAGATCCCACAAGCCACAGAGCAACTAAGCCCGTGTGCCACAACTACTGAGGCCGTGCTCTAGAGCCCACAAGCCACAACTACTGAGCCCACACGCCACAACTACTGAAGCCCGCGCACCTAGAGCCTATGCTCCACAACAAGAGAAGCCACAGCAATGAGAAGCCTGCACACCGCAACAAAGAGTAGCCCCTGCTCGCCACAACTAGAGAAAGCCCGGGCACAGCAACGAAGACCCAGTGCAGCCAAAAATAAACTAAAAAAAAAAAAAGTAAATGTCAGGGAATTCCTTGGCGGTACAGTGTTTAGGATTCTATGCTTCCACTGCAGGGAGCACAGGTTCAGTTTCTGGTCGGGAATCTAAGATCCCACAAGGCACACAGCACAGTCCACCCCCACTCAAAAAAAAAAAAAAAAGTAAATGTCAGCATACACTTGATTTCTATTTGAATCCTTTTAACTAAAACATAAAAATAAAAGATCATTAAATCATACCATTTTGATCATGGTTTGTAGTTCTTGGGGACTGTTGTCACTTTTAGGAAATACAACCTGAAGTGATGAGGAGTAAAGTACCGTAACGTGTACAATTCACTTTCAAATGATTCAGGGAAAAAAGCATGTATATTTATAGAGTTATGTTTACAACTGATGACATTGCAATCTTTCAACTTTCCTGCAGGACTGACATTTTTCAAAATATATTGAGGAAAATATTTCACCCATTAACACAAGGGTCACTGCCTGACACATTTTCCAACATACTTTACACCACTAATCATTATTGTGTAGTTACGTTTATCTTTGTGTATCATTATTGTCCTTTTGTTTAGTTATGATGTCCCAGTGCAAAGATTCCTATACTAAGGATTATGAAATTACAAGCCAAACTATGAATGCGATATGCATTTTTCTGGGAACATTTCTTGTGGCTTTCGTCATACTCTCAAAGAGGTCTGTGACTCAAATTTAAGAACCACTGTCCTAACGGGCAAGGAATCACAAGCCCTCAGATCATAGGGTAAGATCTATTTAAGAGAGCACAAAGCAGAGGGGGTGTCAAATCTGCTGGCCATAGCAATCAGAACACTGAAAGCATGGATGCATAAAAACAAGAGATAATTACTACCCCTTACACTGGAAAAGTCTCTTAAGAGTGACTCAACTGAATAGGCTAATGTAGATTTCAGTTTCTTATCTTCCTGCCAATTGTTCTACAAAAGTAGGGCTGATAGATGAAATATGTAATTTCATCTAAGAGTGTTGAGTAACTACTGATTGGTTCCAGCATTAAATCTGATTCCTCTCAAACAACTTCACAGCAATATCATCCCCAGTCAAAACACCTCCACAGTGCCAGGCGCTAAAACAGACATTTTACGTATTAGTCTCTTAGTTCTCACAACCACCCTTGAAGTTAAATATTATCCTCATTTTTTGATATGAGGAAACTGAGCCTCACAGAAGTTAAGCAAATGGCCCAAGACCACAATATTTGTCCCTGACAGAGACCTGAAATCCAGCTCTATCACCTGAAGCCCAGTATTTATTCAAATATATCACACTGTTCTCATCATTTATCCACCAAACTGCTGATTCATGACATTTCCAACTTGGTTTTTCTTGTGGATAATTTTAACCTATGTACAGCTTAGTAACCAGTGCCTTCAAACTTTTAAACCACCAAAATATACTCTTCACTCTTTAAACTCAAACTCACCTCTTCCAGAAAGACTCCTCCGACAAACCCCTTCAGGGCTCATGACTCAGTCTCTCCCAGGATATGATACAGCACTATTTTAATCCAGAGAATTTTTTGTTTAGATCCTAGGTTTGCCATGTAACCTTCAGCATGTCACAAAAATTCCCAAATGCATGCATCAGTAAAATGGGAGACTTGAAATTCAAAGGTTGGAAATTGTCAGTCTGCTACCAAATATAGCCTGCAGAAAAGTTTTATTTGGTCAGCAGCATTTTTAAAATCTAATTCAATGCCTTTACAGGAGGAATGCACTCTATGACTGCCACAGGCCCTACCATTCTCTTTTTACAAAGACCACTTCTGCTAGTTCATTCATTTCTATTACCTGTCTGGCAATTGGTATGTAATTAAGTTTCCAACCACTGACTTAGATATCTCTAAAATTTTACACGGTCATCATAAGCATTAGTTATGCCTTTTCTACTTAGTTTTCATGTGGTCATTTCCCCACTAGAAAGTTCAGAATGGGGACTTGTAAAATTATATAACTTCAAAACTAGAAAGAGCCTCCAAGGCTACCTAGCAAAATCCAACCCTCTTGTATTACACAGATGACAAGACTGAAGCCAAGCTGCTTTAGTTACTTGCTCAGAGCTTCCCAATACAAGTCAGTGTGGGACAATTTAAATCAACAAAAATCAACAAAATATTCACTTTGTGCAAGACCCTATACTGGAGCTACAAAAAGAAACAAGAAGTGTCCCTAACTGTCCAGGATACACAAGGTAGCAAAGGACACAGACACATATACATGAAGCCATTATTTAAGGAACACATACTAAAGGAAAGGAGAAATTGATTTCTTTCATTTTTAGTGAGATCATGAAGGGGAAACAGTTAAAGAGGGGTCTGAATAATGAAGACTGCTGTTACTGACAGAAAGTGAGAGAAAAGTATGAAAAACCAAGAAACAAGTAAAGGCACAGCATCCTCAGAAAAAGTAAGTAAATCAGCATGGCTGGGGGTAGAGTGATAGAAGATAATCTACGAAAGCAGTGAAGACAAATCCTAAGTGCCAGTACTTCCTACTTTCTTCTTTAGCCCACCTCTTCCTCCCTCGAGCCGAGAATCTAGATATAATGGGAACTCAATAGTAGTTCATAATGATAAAAACACTAATGGTAGCTAAGATTTGGGGCGGGATTATTATACACCATGCACTGTACAAAACACTTCATAAGCATTATCTCATTTAATCCTGATTAAAAATCTATGAGGTAGTACTAATTTTCCTCTCGTATCATAGAAGATAACTGAAGCTTAGAAAGAATAAGTAACTCTTCCAAAATCGCAGTTAAAATGTGGACTCACACTCAACTTATCTGTCTCCAAAGTCTATGGACTAAACCAAAATTAATGTTAACAAATACATCGATCAGAAAATTTACAATCAGATTGTCAACCTCCAAAGAGCCACAGCTGTACTCCAGAAGAAGAACAATGAGAAGGGAGCAGAGAAAGCCTCTTGCCAGTACTGACTTCAGCTGCATTCCCTAACCTTAAAGAACGCTTTGTCCTGAGGTCAAAAAATGCTCTAAAAATATAGTATAAAGCTTCAAAATTCCTGTAACTGAGGGACCTTGGGCAACTTACTTTACTTTGAGGGCTTCAATTTCCTTGTCTGAAAAAATGGGTAGAGCAGTACCTACACTACGTAGGATGCTGTGAGAAAGAGATAAGGCGTACAAAGATTTTAACACAATGTCAGGCACGATGTAAACCGCACCTGGCTACAATACAGTCCCTGCCCACATAAGCAAATAATTACAGAGATAACTAGAAAAGTACGCTCCCAGTTTGGGTGGGAGAATCTAACCATATCCAAAAAGATTAGAAAAGAGTGTTCAAAAAAGACATTTACTACGTCCCTTCGGTCATAGATAATCCTGATACCCGCAGGGCTATGCAGTACGGCGGTGAAAACACAGGGTGGCAAAGCAGAGACTCTGGCTGTCTCGTTCGCTAGCCTCAGAGCCTAAGCAGAGCCTGGCACTTAGGCTCTAAGTAACTGAGACTAGTAAGACTAAGGCTTGGACCCTTCCCCAACTCCGAGGCGAAAGACTTACCCCAAGGCCAGCTTCCCCCTCAGATTCTGCATCCATAACGCACCTGCAATATCAACACACGCCGTCAATTCAGACTCCCACCTCACTCCCTTCCTCCACCCACCAAGAAATCCTTACCCAAATGATCCAGTATTGCCGCCGCCATCTTCCTCCCGCCCTCTACGGAAGCCTCCGAGTTCAGAGGCCGTGTGGGCAAAACGCATGCGCAATTCTCCGGATTTAACCCCCCTCTTATCGCGAGACCGAGCCGCAACTGACACGCGAGGTGTTGTCATGGAGACCCGTGAACACGCGGCCGGCGCTTAAGGTGTGTTCTGATCAGCCTTGCTTGGGAATGAATTACTTAACAAAGGTCAAAGACTAGCGAGTTTCCGAAAATTCGTCGGGATCCAGAAAAACTGCGAAGCCTCACCTCACAAATGGTCTGAAAGGATTAGGAAAACAGAGACCGTGAACCAAGCCAACTAACCTGGGAGGGCTTCAGTTTTCTTAAAAGAACTAAGTATCCCTACGGCACAGGCTTGTGAAGATCACTAGAGATTGTGTGAAAGCTCTTTTAAAGAACAAACATACAAACTACTATGTATAAAATGAATAAGCTACAAGGATATTTTGTACAACACAGGAAATATAGCCAATATTTTATAATAACTTTAAATGGAGTATAATCTTTAAATATTGTGAATCACTATGTTATACACCTGAAACTAATATTGCAAATCAACTATACTTCAATAAATAAAAATAAAGAACAAACAGTTCAAATACAAAGTATGATGCTAATCTCCAGGTTGACCTCCAAGAGATGAGTTAATAATCAGCAGGGGGCTTCCCTGGTGGCGCAGTGGTTGAGAGTCTGCCTGCCGATGCAGGGGACATGGGTTTGTGCCCCGGTCCGGGAAGATCCCACATGCCGCGGAGCGGCTGGGCCTGTGAGCCATGGCCGCTGAGCCTGAGCATCCGGAGCCTGTGCTCCGCAACGGGAGAGGCCACAACAGTGAGAGGCCCGCGTACCGCAAAAAAAAAAAATAATAATAATCAGCAGGCACTTGCTACCATATATGGCCAGCAGGCATTTCACGAAATCTCATGTATTCCTCACAGCAATCCAACTAGACCTGTATTATCAGGTCTTCAATTGAGAAAAAAGATTTAGGATAGGTTAAGGTCTCTCAGATAATACCTGGCAAATACAGTGGTCAATCTAGGGTTGGGTGCCTCCAAAGTTAGTGCTCCTACCCACATCCGAATAAGTAAATATATATATCTATCTATATCTATATCTATATATCTATATCTATATATATATATATATCTTTTCATTAGCATAGATAGCTCAGGTTTCGTTTGCTACATATGCAAGAGTTCCTGGTATCCAATGCAAACAAGCAATACGGAGTAGAAGAGTGTAAGCGCAGAAACTGAGCATTTTAGGACGTTTGAGTTGGAAGGAAATTTTGGCTCTTTCCTCCACAGCACTTAACACATACAGCCCCTGCATAGAGTTGGCACTTAATCAGATCAAAAGAGAGTCACTCTATTCTGCTGCTTCTTGGGTATCAAAAACCAGAGCCAGGGGTCTCCCTGGTGGCGCAGTGGTTGAGAGTCCGCCTGCCGATGCAGGGGATGCGGGTTCGTGCCCCGGTCTGGGAGGATCCCATATGCCGCGGAGCGGCTGGGCCCGTGAGCCATGGCCGCTGGGCCTGCGCGTCCGGAGCCTGTGCTCCGCAACGGGAGAGGCCACAACAGTGAGAGGCCCGCATACCGCAAAAAGAAAAAAAAAAAAAAAAACACAGAGCCAGAATTTCCACCCAGTTGCAGAAATTTCTGATTCGAACTTTTATCTTTTTGTTAATTGGCTTCTTGTAGATACGTTTAAAGCATCTCCAGAGCTACCAAGGCGCCCCGGCACATAGCTTTTAAAATATATTTGATGGGATAGGGTTGAACAGGTCCAGAGAATAAACCAGCAGTGCCGGGAGGTGACTCCATCATTCTAACCTATTAATTAACCTTCCTTGCTGTAGCAAGTGAGAATACCTAACCAGCAGCACCAGACCCTCCCGCCGCAGGCGGCATTGGTGGGGCAAAGAGCCGCCCGCGGGGCCCAGCCCTTCCCAGCCCCGAGGCCGCAGGAGCGGCGCGCGCAGTGAGACCTGGACCTCCGCGCGCGCCGTAGCGGCGGGCCCAGGAGGCGGGGCTCTAAATTAACCACGCCCCCTTCCCGTCTCCGGCGTAGGGCTACAAACTGTCTGCCTCAGAGCCTGCTTCCCTCGTCCCCGGTTGCTCGTGATCATGGGACAGGAACCGCGCACGCTGCCGCCCTCCCCTAACTGGTACTGCTCCCGATGCAGCGATGCCGTGCCCGGGGGCCTCTTCGGCTTCGCGGCGCGGACCTCTGTCTTCCTTGTCCGCGTGGGCCCGGGAGCGGACGTGATCCCAGGGACGTCCCCATTTCGAGGTAATTCGCCACCTCTTGGCCCCAGCCTTCCTGCACTAATTGCGTTCCCCGGGGGCGCCGAGTGGGCGTGTCCAATCACCCCCCTCTCTATAGATGGGGAAACTGAGACTCGGGCAGGGAGGAGGGTCCGCTCACAGTCATCTAAACTGAGTCGTGTCCGGGTCTCCAAGGTTGGCTGTACACCACGCTGCGGCTGAGTGGTCCCGCCTCCTGGCGCTCTCACGTGGATCCGCTGGCTTACTGAAGAGTTATCCATGTGTCTCGCCAGGCATTTATAACACCTAGCCCTTCCTCCCCAACCCAGTGCGTGCGGGCCCCCTGAGAGCCTTCCTGGGGTTGGGGGCTGCCTACAGCTCCAGGTCCTAAGAGAGAGCCTGCAAATATATGATACTCATTTCTGTAAGATGAATGACTTGAGCCGGATGCTTTCAGGCTCCAAACTAGGTTTTGATTATGCCTTGGGATATGGCATGCCAGATATTTATTCTTTTCCAAATGACTTCTGGCCAGATCTAAATAGGAATCCCTTTTACATTCTTCACTTGAGCTGCTCCTCAGCCTAAGAACTAGGCACATCAAGTGATATGAATGGTATTTTATAGTTGAGAAGACTGAGACCCAAGAAGATAAAAAGACTTGTCTGAAGTCAGGTGGCAGAGCCAATACCAGCACTTGGGGTTTCTGATTGTGAGTCCCTGGAAATTTTTGTTATTCCATGGGATAAGTGAGGCCCCAATCACCATCTAACAACAGAAGGACTCTGCCAGGAATCCTAGGTAGCATTTTAATCTGGAGTCTGGTTTTGCTTGAAGTCATAGGGGAGTTGGTGGGACACACCGAAAGGGTGTCTGGCTTCACGTTTTGTCATCACCCGGGTCAATACAACCTGTGCGCCACCAGCTCCGATGACGGGACTGTGAAAATCTGGGATGTAGAGACAAAAACAGTTGTGACGGAACATGCGCTCCATCAGGTACCATGACTTGCTGGTTTCTCAGACCATTATTATTTATCTGTACCAGAGTTCTCTTTCTTCAAGTATAGTTTTGCTAGCTCATCTGTGCAAGGTAACTTTTATAATTGTGTTTGTTCATTAGATTAGAAGCTCTATATTGTAAGGTACCTCAAAACTTTTTTGGAAGGAGATGCATATAAATCAGAGGTCAGCAAACTGCACTGCTGCCTGCTTTTGAGAATTCTTTCATTGGAATACAATCACAGTCATTCATTTAAGTACTGTCTACAATTTTAAGTATTGGCTGCTTGCACACTACCGTGGCAGAGTTGAGTAGTTACAACAGAGACAGTATGGCCCACACAATCTGAAATATTTACTCTCTGGCACTTTACCATGAAAAAGACTCCTGATATAAACTGTAAGTGAATGAAACTTCTTTCCAAACTAGATGATTAATTGATATACCTGCCTAGAGAATGTAGGAAAGGACTCAGTTAATCTTAGTAAGAACTTTGCATTAATCTATCGAAGGAAGAAATTTTTTAAATGGCTCTTTGATCCCCAGTAGCCTAAATTCTCCTATCATTTGGTTATAATGTAGTCTTGCTCTACAAGTGGTCCTAACTGTATTTATTAAGTACCTATAATGTGCCTAGCATTATACAGGTTAAAAACTAAGTAAAACAAGTTCAGCATTGACAAATGAAAAGCAAAGATATCTTTGTTTTGTTTTAAAGCATACAATATCAGCACTGCATTGGTCTCCTCTAGTAAAGGATTTACTAGTATCTGGAGATGAAAAAGGAGTAGTTTTCTGTTACTGGCTTAATAGAAATGACAGCCAGCACCTCTTTATAGAACCCAGGACAATTTTCTGTCTTACTTGCTCACCTCATCATGAAGATTTAGTAGCCATTGGGTAAGTACTGTGCCATCTGCATTGATGATCTATTTTTGTTTATGATCTTACTTTGCATTTTCTTTACCTTCTCCTGTCCCTTTATTCCTCAGAGGAAACCATTTACAGGTATTAACCACTCTCCCTTCACCCCTGGTATCATTTATTCTTGTGACCTCTGGGTCCTCACTGTCTCTCCCATTCTATTTTTGTTTCCTCGGTTTCCATGATACTGTACTTTACTCATTCTTCATATCTGATTTCTTCAGTCAACCTCCAAATGTCAGAAATGTCCTCTTTCATCTTTTTTTCCTCCATACTTACCCTTGGTTATAACATATACCCCCAAAGTGTCAAATGACTCAGCTCTGTCTCTGGTTCTTAGCTCTCCCACTCAACTGGGAAAGCAATCTGGCATTAGGATCTGTCTCCCCAGTGATCACCAAGGTTGTTTCACATGAGCTGCCTGAGAGCACAATCCCCTCTCCTTCACCACTCCATTTACTTCTCTCCCAAAGATGTTCATTCTCTCTAGTTTGAAGACTAGACATAAGCACAAGCATGTAGGAGGAGAAAGTTCAACTGGAGTGGATTCAAGAGACTGGGAGGTGAGGTAAATACATATGGAGACAACGTTTCCACAGTTGGTTGTGACAACGTGCATATAGACATGAAGCCAGAGGAGATGTATGGGGGTCAAGGGAGTATTAAATGGAAGATAACAAAGGCATGTTTTTATGCTGATGCTGAGGCAGAAAAGGGGGAGCCTGTGGCAGGGGTGAACAGTGAAGAATACATGAGTGATAATGGGAGGTCAAGAGGAAACTGGATCCAGACCACAAGTAGAAAGAACAGCTGAGAATGCGGAAATAGGTGCAAGTAGGTTCACAGATCTTGTTGGAAGAGGAGGGTGTTTCATTCTGATGGCTGCTGATATTCTTAGTGAGGCAGAAAGAGGTGGAGAAGAAGTCAAAGAGGTGGAGTCAAGTTCAGGGTGGGGAAGGAGCTGGATGCAGGAAGAGGGTATGAAAACAGTCATCTCAGAGAAGAGGAAAATGAACTTACTGAGAGAAACTGCAGGTCCTGTGGTCCTGGTTGAGTGCCAAGCCAAGGATCGTGGTCATGAATTTTAAGTAAACTACTCAAACTGGTTGAGAAAGGAAATGGTTGGATTCAACCAGGTTTGGAGTTTTGTGGAGTAAATACCCCTGAGAGAAAGGGGGAACAAAGGAGATAAGGGTGTTTTTTAAGGAGTGAATATAATGATGGATCATGAAATCTGCACTGCATGGGGAGAAGGACAGGAAGACAGGTGTGGGTGAGTTAACAGTGAAAATGGAAAGGGTCTGTGATCGGAGGTCTCCATGAAATGGGAGCATTGTCTTGGTGGGAGTATAAGAGAGGGAGCAGAAAGGGTGGTAGGCAGGGGTCAGAGAAGCGTGAATCAAACTGACCTTGAAAGATAAGCAGGAATTCACAAGAAGAGTCTTTCAGGTGGAAGACAATCAAACAGGATTGAATCAGAATTTGTTTTTAGAGGTTCTTCAAAACAGTCCCTGAAGTCTTGACTGAAATTGCAAAACAGGTTGATCACATGACTATTAGGTTATTTATCTTGATGGTTTTCAAAGTCTGTGTCTTCAAAGATTTGATATATTCTATGATTTCATGTTTTTTAAATAAAGCTGTAATGGGGAAAATTTTTTTTAATAAAAGGAGAAAAATAAATAAAGCTGTAATGGTATTTTTCCCTGTAGGACTGTCTAGTGTATAGGAAATGTAAACAGGTATGTCCACTTTGGAGAGCAATTTTGCACTTTCTAGTAAAGCGAAAATGTGTATATCTTAACATCCTATTACTAGGCATCAAACCTGAAACTTGCTTAAGTGTGTATAAAATTATTAATAGCATTTTTTGTTTGTAATAGTAGAAAAAAATGGAAGCCCTTCAAAAGGAAAATGAGTAACTAAACTTATGGTATATTCACACGGTGGAGTACTATGCAATAGTATAAACGACTGACCAGGAACTAGAGTTACAGGTGTCAACATGAATGACTCACAAAAAGAATGAGTGAAAAAAGCAAGCTACAGAAAAACAGACAACATGATACCATTTATATGAGTTTCTAAATGTACAAAGTAATTCTGTATCTTATTTAGGAATATATACAAAGAAAGGCTAGGACTAATGTAACACAAAATTTAGGAATAGCAGTTTGCCTCTGGGAAAGAAAGGGAGAGAGGTTTGATTGGGGTGGGATGTACAGAGGACTTCAACTGTATAGGTCATATTTTTTTTTCTTAAGCTAGAGAGTAGATATTTCTTGTGTCTGAAATACTTCATCATTTAAAAAAAAAACAAAAAACGATTACAATTTCTGAGTTTCTTCTGAATTCAAAAACTGACAGCCTTGGAATATCCAGATCTATAAGTTAGAATTCTGCAGCTTTTGTTAGAAAAGTAAGATCATTTGTAAAAGGAAGGAGATATTTTTAGTTTATTAGGACAAATTCATTTCCAATTAGGGAAATTGCTGGACCCCTGTCAGAACTATTCTTCTATAAGTTCCCCTTGAGCACAGGCATGGTCCACTGTTTGAGCTTCATGCCAGGCAATGTGTATAGTATAACTTAATGCCAGCAGTTTGGCATGGGGGAGGGTTTTTTAAAAAACTGGAAAACATGAAATAAGTACTTTGGAATAAGGACAGAACAAGATTATTTCTTGCTCTTTTTCCTTCCCCCTACCCCAAGTGCACTTAACTTTTAGAAATGCACAATAACTCCTAAGCCTAAATGTTTCCTAGAAAGACAGTCTGTCTTCATTTTTCAGTAATATTTCTAACTCTTGTTTTTTAGCTACAAGGATGGCATAGTGGTTATAATTGACATCAGCAAGAAAGGAGAAGTTATACACAGGCTTCGAGGCCATGATGATGAGATCCACTCCATAGCCTGGTGCCCCCTGCCTGGTGAAGATTGTTTATTCATAAATCAAGAGGAAAATTCAGGTAGAGATGATTTAAGAGGGTTCGGTACTCTTTAGACCTAAAGAACAAAGTGGGTAGAATAGTATAATTTGAATTATGTTTAAAACTAGATTTTACAGATCAAATCTATGAAAACAGTAACTAAGTTTCAGGAACCCTTGCAAACTAATTTTTCTTTGATAAGTGCATGTTTAATGCAAATTAAAAACAAAATTACCATCTCTACCCTAGAAGAACTTGAAATCCCCAATGGGAAAGTTATAGCACAAACTCCAGTAAAAAAAGGCTGCTACTTAGCCACTGGAAGCAAAGATCAGACCATTCGTATCTGGAGCTGCTCTAGAGGCCGAGGTAAGACTGACATTTAACGTTTCCGTTGTGGTATAACCTATTATCAATCCAGTAGAAGTAGAAGCTTATTATTTCTTGTTATCCTCAGTGTGTGTCATCTGTCAGAAAGCAGTTCTTTACTTTTCTATCCAGAAAGTTTTAGCCTGGGCTAGAGCTCTCTGCACTCTGAACATCTGGCTTTGGTGTTGGCAATGAGGTTTTCTACTGCATTCACAGAAAGATCACTGTTTGGCCTGGAGGGCAAGATGTTTGTTACGAGAATGGGAATACCTGAACTTGGCAAGGCCTGGATCAAAGGAATGGAAAAGATCTCTAGAGCTAGAGCTTTTAATGCACAAATGCAGAATTAATAATATATACCTAATATAGAAGTACCTGTTTAAATGTAAAAGCTCACTTTACCCAAATTACAGAGACCCTCAGTCATATAGCTTTCCCAAGCTTCTCTTCGAACAGAACTTTTACCTTAAGTTTATATTGAACAGATTGAGAGGAACTCCAGGCAGAATGAATTCTACCTTTACAGTAAAAATCTAGCTTTTCTCTTTACAGCAGTCTTCTTTCTCCAATTTATGTAAAACCATGGAAGTTTTTTCATCTTTGTCCAAATGCATTAGTACACGTAAAGCAAGTAGCACAGTGCTTGGCACATAGTTAGGGTTCAGTCAGTGGTAACTAGTCGTATAATTTTGGAAAGCAGAATTTTTTAAGGTTTGTGGACTGCTTTTGGACACACTTTGGCTGATACTCCCTAGCGGGGACAACATCGGGCTAGGAATCCCTCCAAAAGGGTAATCTCTGAACTTACAGATGTCTAATACAATGGTATTCAATTCTGGTCATGCAGCAGAATCAGCTGGAGGTGCCTAGACCCCACCTCAAATCTGCTGAATCAGAATCTCTAGGGGTAGAGCCCTGGCATATGTAGTTTTAGAAGCGCCAGTGGTAGTTCTCATACACAGTAGGGACTAAGAACATCTGGTCAGTAGCATGTCAGGAGTGGAGAACTTACCACCACAGCTGTCAAATTTGTCCCCTTTGTTGGATTTCTTGCCAACTAGAAGATGGAGTCCTACTCTCTGTGCTTCCTACCCTCTGTCCTTCCAACTTTGAAGAATCTTGGGTTGTGTTACCACCTGGGTTCTCCATCCCAGTTGGAACCTCATTTTCCCAGACACACCATATTCTTAATGTTTAAGTTGCCAAGACAGCCTGTAAGAGCTTGTTTGACCAAAATTTGCTAGACTAGTATTAACCACTATATGCGTAAATTTCCATGAGAAAATGAGGTCTGAATTCTAAGCAACCAAACTAACAAACTTTGAAACATGAACTGTAGGTGGCTTCATGCATGTACTTTCATTGTCTTGACTGTCCATGGACCTTCTTTTAATCTGCAGTGGTGATGACTTTGAAATTGCCCTTTCTGAAGAGAAGAGGAGGGAGTATAGACCCAACTGTTAAAGAGCGCCTTTGGTTGACACTCCATTGGCCCAAGGGTCAGCCAACACAGCTGGTATCCAGCTGTTTTGGGTAAGTCTTTTTGGTCATGCTCTCTGACATATTTTGTTCTCTCTAGCCTCAGGAATTCCTAGGCCTTTCTTTCTAGACACAGAAGATGGAGAAAGCAGTGACTAAGGTTTATATTATAATGGGCCATTTGTAATGGAAAAATCATGGAACTAATACCTGTGCTGTCTAATAAGAGTTGTGGTGCTTAAGTGTGGACTCTCAAGTCAGGCGGAACTGAATTTCAGAATCAGTCTGTTACTTACCGGCTGTTCATAAGCAAGACCCTTCACTTTTCTGAGCTTCAGTGACTTCACAGGAAAAAAGGGGAGGATATAAGTGTTTCCTCTCTCTTAGGATGAATATGGCCATTCACTAAGCAAAATTTATTGAGCACCAGATTCTAGTTGCTTGAGATGATAAGTGAATTTAACAGACAAGTTCCCTGCTTTTAAATGAGGTAATACAGGCAAAGCATATAGAAATACCCCAAAGTGTTAGTCACGACCCAACTACCGCCACTGCTCCAAAAGAGACATACTATGTCTTAAAGCCTTTGTGGCTCTGCAAATTATGGTGGCATTTTATAATTAAAGCTTTTAGGAAAAATCTGTTCAAAAGGTAGTCCAGTACAATTGTATGATTCAAAAAGAATTAAAGGATACAGTAAAGCTCCCTTTTTTTTTTTTAAATATTTCGGCCACACCACACAGCTTGCGGGATCTCAGTTTCCCAACCAGGGACTGAACCTGGACCGCTGCAGTGAAAGCACCAAGTCCTAACGACTAGACCACCAGGGAACTCCAAAGCTCCCTCTCCACCTCTGTCTTCGCTACTTGGTTCCCCTCCCCCTAGGCAGTGACTTTTTTTGTTTTTGTGTGTGTTTTTCCAGAGGTATTTTGTGCCTATTTCAGAATATGTAATTTTTATCTCCTTTAAGGAACAATGAACAGAAATTATTTTGCAGCTGAGGGCCCACACTCTCTGGCCCAAAATCACTTGTTTTCAGATTGCTCATGAAAGAGAATACTTGTTTTTCCTTCACAGAGGCGAACTGCTACTATGGGATCTCACTCAGTCTTGGAGACGGAAATATACCCTCTTTAGTGCTTCATCAGAAGGGCAGAATCATTCAAGGATTGTGTTTAATTTATGTCCTCTACAAACTGAAGATGACAAACAGCTGCTGCTTTCCACATCAATGGACAGAGATGTAAGAACAGCTTATTTTGCATTCAGCACTGTACAGCAGTGATTGAGGACTTGCATGGGATTAGAGGGCTTTTTCAAACCATACATCATTTCTCACACCTCACCTTGCCCCTGCGTTCCAATTTCAGAGTTACTGTTACTGATTGGCATTAAATACATTAGCAGCAGAAAAGTAGGGGAAAGCTGAGAAACCACCAAATGCCTTTTTGTTAAAGCAGGTACAACAAGGAAGAGTAGATGTGTCCATGGAAGGCTGTGCGAGATCATCAAGCCTTAGCTTTCAAATACCCTCGTCTATAGTTTAGGTAGCAGAGCCATCTCCTCTTGGCACAGTCTCTGTAAGAGACAACTGGCTTTACTTGAGACACCTTTCTGTTTTACAATAAGCTAGGCTTGTTTGACCATTCTCTTCCAAGTCACTGTTAAACAAGTGACAATTAAAAACTCAGCACTCCTCTTCCACTGGCTATGATAAAATATTTTGCTTTTGAAGATAATGATTCTGATTCTTCCACTGTCCTGAGGCCACCTGTATCTTTTTTTTTTTTGAGTTTGCCAAATGAGAAAATTACCAATGCTGTAATACAGTGATACAGTAGAGTGGAAAAGCCGCTGAACTCTGGGAAATAGGAAGCCTGGGTTCTAGTTTATTGTGCTTTCGATTCACTTGGCATCTTAGGGGATAAATGTATTCTAAGATCCCTCTGAGCTCTACAATTTATAACTGATTTATTTTTCTCATTCCTACTGGAATAGTTAAGTTACATTATCCTGATGTACTCTGAGCCCATCCTATTTGAAGTGTTGATTCTTTTTCCTGTTTCTCTGACCTTCTTTATAAAGACCCTAACCCTTAATCTTTTCAGGTAAAATGTTGGGACATGGCCACCCTGGAGTGCTGCTGGACCCTGCCTTCCCTTGGTGGGTTTGCCTACAGTCTGGCTTTCTCTCCTGTAGACACAGGCTGTTTGGCGATAGGCGCTGGTGATGGCATGATCCGTATATGGAATACATTCTCCATAAAGAACAACTATGATGTGAAAATTTTTTGGCAGGGTGTCAAGTCCAAGGTTACAGCGGTAAGGAAGCTTTCTTTGAGCTTGCCACGAACTTTTTTCAAATAACTAATTCTCTTTTAGAGAGTACCTATTCATAGAAATGAACTCTATTGGGAATTCAGACTTCTTCAAGGGTATTTTCGATGCAATTTGAAAGTGGAACAGCAGAAGGACTCTCTCTGACCAAACCCATTACATACCTCCTAATTCCGAAATTTGGCTTTGTTTGTAAAATTAAGGTTTTGTTCAAGTCACACTATTTTCTAATAGTAAGAAATTAGAAATAACCTGGATGTACATTCATAGGAGATACATTAAATTATAACCACATGGGGAATAGTATTAAACTATTAAAAGTGATAATGTAGATGTTTCTTTGATATGGGAAAATGTTAATGATTCATGAAAAATGCAAATTACAAAACATGGAATGCAGATTACAAAACAGTATGTATAATTTTTTTGTTTTTCTTCAAAGTGATATCTTTGTTGTGGCTATTTAGTCTAAAAGCAATAAAGGTTTGTGGTTCAAAACGAAAACCACAGTACAGAAGTGTAGGAAGCAAAAAATGTTTCCTACCCCACCCTTGACTCCATTCTCCCACTTCCATCATCCAGAGAACCACTGTTGACAGTTTGTGACGTATCTTTCCAAGCTTTGTTAATGATGAATAGAATCATATTTTCTAAATTGTTCTGGAATCTTTTATTCCCCACTCAACAATGTATCATGCATATCATTTAAATGTTTGAACCTATTTTTGTTTTTTCAATTATATATAAAGTTCATCCACAAAAAATGTCTAGAAAGATACAGAATTGGCAATGGGGTGTTTTGGATGGTGAGATTACAGGTGACTTTTGTTTTTTTTGTTTTTTTTGTTTTTTGCGATACGCGGGCCTCTCACTGTTGTGGCCTCTCCCGTTGCGGAGCACAGGCTCCGGACGCGCAGGCTCAGCGGCCATGGCTCACGGGCCCAGCCGCTCCGCGGCATGTGGGATCTTCCCGGACCGGGGCACGAACCCGTGTCCCCTGCATCGGCAGGCGGACTCTCAACCACTGCACCACCAGGGAAGCCCTACTTTGTTTTTAATACTTCTTTGTTTCTCTCTTTTAAATAGTGAGAATTTGTTACTTTTAAAATTAGAAGACAGAAAGAACAAGAAAGTTTTCCAACTGAACACTTGAAGTATAACCTAAGGATTCCCTTAACACTGCCCCTTTCCTCATTTTTTTGTAGCTGTGCTGGCACCCAACCAAGGAAGGCTGCTTAGCTTTTGGAACTGATGATGGAAAAGTGGGATTGTATGACACCTACTCCAACAAGTAAGAAATAGATGATTCCTATTTAGCCCATTGACCAAATTGTCAGTGAGTTAATTTTGAGTTCATAAACCTGGATGTATATCATAATAGGGCTGGGAAGCATCTTTAAGATTCTGACTCTGAGATTAGGCTTAGAAGTCAGAATTTTATTTAAAAAATCTTTTTCAGGTGATGGTGGTTCAGCCCATCTGACCTGTGGGAACCACTAAAATAAACCATTTGCTTTTGTTTTCCCTCAACATTTTTTTACAGAAGTTTTCAGACATGAAAGAATGTTAAAAGCCGAGAACAAAGAACATCTCTGTACCTTCCATCTTGATTTACCAGTTGTTAACATTTTGCCATACTTGCTTTATTTGTCTACACTTAACAAAAATGAACAGTAATCTATAATATGAGCTAATATCCAGTGCATATACAAATTTCCTCATTTGAGCCAAAAACATTTTCCCTAGTGGTTTTTTTTTCAAACTTTTTTCAATCAGGGAGCACACATTGTATTTTGTTATGTCTCTTTAGTCTCTTATTCTAGAATAATCCCCCACTTCTTTCCATAACATTGCCTTTTCAATTTGAAGATTCCAGATAAGTTGTTTTGTAGCATATTCTGCATTTTGGACTTGTTAAATCTTTGTGGTGACTTGTAACTCATTTCACTATTCCCTGTATTTCCTATGAACTGTCTAGAGCTGCACTGTCCATTACAGTAGTCTTTAGTCACAGGTGGCTACTGAGATGTGCTGAGTGTAAAACATACTCGAGAGTTCAAAGGCTTAGTCCCCAGAAAAGAATGTAAAATGCCTCAGCAATTATTTATTTTCATTATATTTTAAAAGATAATACTTTTTATATACTGAGCTAAATAAAATACATTCTTAAAATTGAATTTCACTTGTTTCTTTTACTTCTGTTAACTTGGCTACTAGAAAGCTTTGATTTGCAGATGTGGCTCACAGTATAAATCTACTGGGCACAGCTATTCTAGATGCTTGATTAGATTCCAGACTTGCACTGTTCAGTTTGGTAGCCACTGGTCATGTGTGACTATTTATAGTTAAACTAATTAAAAATAAATAAAATTAGAACTTGAGTTCTTAGTTGCATGAGCCACACTTCCAGTGCTCAAGGGCCATACTTGGCTAAGGGCTACTTTATTGGACAAGCACTGTTCTAAGCCAGGGATTAGAGAATTATGGCCCATGAGTTAAGAATAGTTTTATCTTTTGAAATAAATGAAAAAGAATCAAAAGAATATTTCACAATGTATGAAAAGTAAATAAAATTCAGATTTCTCTGTCCATAAGTAAAGTTTTGTTAGAGCCCAACCACGCTCTTTTTTTTTCTTTTCTTGGCCGCATTGGGTCTTTGTTGCTGCGCATGGGGTTTCTCTAGTTGCGGCAAGCGGGGGCTACTCTTCATTGCGGTGCGTGGGCTTCTCTTGTTGCGGAGCATGGGCTCTAGGCATGCAGGCTTCAGTAGTTGTGGCACATGGACTCAGTAGTTGTGGCTCGTGGGCTCTAGAGTGCAGGTTCAGTAGTTGTGGCGCACGGGCTTAGTTGCTCCACAGCATGTGGGATCTTCCTGGACCAGGGCTCAAACCCATGTCCCCTGCCTTGGCAGGAGGATTCTTAACCACTGCACCACCTGGGAAGCCACACACTCATTTTTTTTACCTCTTGTCTGAGGCTGCTTTCATGCTACCACAGCAGAATGGACGAGTTGTGACAGATATTGCATGTTTCACAAAGCCTGAAGCACTGACTATCTGGCCCTTTACAGAAAAAGTTTGCCGAAAGATCATTTGCATCTAAGTGAGAATCATTCATTATACTGTGCAGCTAACCTTTTTATATGCCAGTTTTTTTGGTACTTATGTATAACTGAATACACGTTAACTATTTTTCTTCATTTCTAACTTTTTTTTAAACAGGCTACACTATTTCAAAGAAGTATTTAATAAAATAAAACTATATATCAATTTAAATAGGTTTGTGTCATCACAAAACTGCTGACTAATTCTGGTAAATTACTATCATTTGGTTATTATAAGCTGAATATCCAAACTGATACCAGCAAAGGTATGTAGTAGGAGGAAGGATGTTGCTGTAGATACATTGTTAATATTGAGCCAGAAATGCTTATTCTACTTCTTTCAGCCAAAGAAAAATTGGTTCATTGTCTAGAGTGATAATGATAAATGTGTCAGATACATGGAAATAAAGAAGTCAACAGCTAAGTTAGTTCAGTCATAGGTTCTAGAATCCTGGAATTCTAAAATCATACAAAGAATACAGTATATGTTAAAGGTAATAACCGCACTGCCCTGTCCTGACACATCACATATCATTAATCACCATAGCAACCTTCAAAAATACCCTGAAGAGCAACATTTCTTTAAAAAAAAAAAAAATCAAAACCTCAAAAAGAACTACCATATGATCCAGCAGTTCCACTCCTGGGTATATATCCAAAAAAAAACAAAAACACTAATTCGAAAAGATACATGCACCCCAGTGTTCATAGCAGCATTATTTACAACTGCCTAGATAGGGAAGCAACCTAAGTGTCTATCAACAGATGAAAGGACAAAAAAGTTATGTGTATACACACACACACACACACACACACACTGGAATAACTGCAGCCATAAAAAATAATGAAATTTTGCCATTTGAAGCAACATGGATGGGTGTGGAGGGCATTATGTGAAGTGAAGTAAGTCAGACAAAGAAAGACAAATACTGTATGCTATCACTTATATGTGGAATCTAAAAAATACAACAAACTAGTGAATATAACAAAAAGAAGCAGACTCACAGATATGGAGAACAAACTAGTGGTTGGGGTGGGGTGGACTATAGGGTGGGGGAGTGGGAAGTACAAACTATTGGGTATAAGAGAGGCTCAAGGATGTACTGTACAACATGGGGAATAGAGCCAGTATTTTGTAATAATTAAATGGAAAGTAACCTTTAAAAACTGTAAAACAAATTTAAATTTTTTAATTAAATAAATAAATGCATTATTAGGTAGAAAAGATGGAAGAAATGAACGTTTGTGAAGAATAAAAGTATTAATCCAAGGAAAAAAAACTTTAAAATCTATCTACTCTAAAATCTTGGGAATTCCCTGGCAGTCCAGTGGTTAGGACTCCGAGCTTCCACCACAGGGGGCACGGGTTCAATCCCTGGTTCAGAACCAAGATCCCGAAAGCCAAAAGGCACGGCCAAAAAAATAAAATGAAATATAATCTTGTCTTAGTTTAAGAATGTGATGTTAACGACAGGGTAAGCCAAAAATGACTTCCAGTCTTTTACTTGAATATAAGGTGGATACATTTGAATGGTGATAATATATGCTTAGCAGTAACCTTAGTTATGGGCTTAACAGTTTGCATTTTCTGTCTTGTCCTGTTTTTCTCTAGTTGTGATAGCCTTTACACTGGTATATAACTACAGTAACATTAGAATATTTGACAGAGAAGGGGAGAATGACCCCAAACTGGCCAGTTGGGGAGGTTAATAACATTTTTTTATTGGGTGAAGTATGTTCGGGACTTAATTATTTTGTTAGTAGTTATCATGACATGGTATATTATTTAAGTGTTTGCTTGTTTACAGTCAGTTATTTGGAGAAGGGTACTGTTAAATTATTTTTCTTTAATATCAGCAACTAAGTTTATATAACAGGCAACTTTTTGAAAAAGATGGTCTGTTTTCCACTATATCTTTTTGTTTTAAGTCTTTCTGTTTGTAATCCCCCTTCCCCCCAGGCCTCCACAGATTTCTAGCACATATCACAAGAAGACTGTATACTCATTAGCCTGGGGGCCACCAGTACCCTCCATGGCACCCGGTAAGTGTGACTCATTCTGTAACAAACGTGAGAGTATTCTCTTTCTTTCAACTTAATCCTAGGATGTGCAACCTGGAAAGAGTCATAAATATTCTAGTGCAGTGATTACTTAAGCAAGCTGCTATGTCCCCAGGGGTCCATGAGGGCAGTTTTAACAGGTGACAAATTAGAAAGCATTCACCCAGAATAAGCCTCTCCAAACTCCAAACTAAAGCATATTTGGTCTCTTTGAGCTGAATTTTTTCATTGTGAATATAGTTATCTCATGCTGGGTCCTGATACCTAGTCTAATGATTTTCACCAAAATTTGCTATCACCTTTTAATTTTATCAGAATTATAATGTTGGGAATTCCCTGGCGGTCCAGTGGTTAGGATTCCGTGCTCTTACTGCCAAGGGCCCAGGTTCAATCCCTGGTCCAAGAACTAAGATACCACAGGCCATGCAGTGTGGCCAAAAAATAAATAAAGTAAGATAAGCAATTTATTAAAAAAAACAAAATTTTTTTAAAAAAAGAATTATAATGTTAATGATCATCTGTTTTCACCTACAGTTAAAGCAAACTTAGAATTTCTCAAATGATCTCTTGTTGCCTTTGACTATATTCTGACCCTTTTCCTTTTCTAACCCCTCAGCCTTATCTTTCTCTTTCGTATGCCTACAGTGGTAGGCCTTGCAGAATTTTAAAAATGAGTGTGTTCAGCAAAAGTCTTTGGTAATCTTTTCTTCACCATATATAATGGAACATCTGTAAATTTCCATAATAATGTAAACGTTTACAGTATAAATCATCAGAACTCAAGCAGCATTGCAATGGTAGTTCATTCATTCATTCATTCAACAAATGTTGATCCTTGATTTGTGCCAAGCATAGTTCTAACAGTGGTGAAAATAAAACTTGCCCTTACAGAAACCCACCAGAACCACTGTTTGCTTCTTAAAAATCAACAGGATGATTGCTGTAACACCACAGAAATCTTTGCTTTGAGTACAGCTTCTTACAGTTAGTCATAGCAAGTCCTGCAGCTCCATATATTTAAATGCCCAAAGAGTACTTGTTTCAGTAAGAGAAGGTAGATTCCCCAAAACTTTGAAAACATGTTTTCTGATCCCAGCTTTGGCACCCCTACTATTTTGAGTGGCAGAAGAATGTTTAAAGCAAAGATGTTGTATTATAAATATTAATGTAGAATTAATATACCCTGTTTACTTCTGCCCCCAACAACTGTGTTCAGATGCAAAGAACAGTGACTTTATTCCAATAAATTAATGTAATTCTTTTAAAACATCTCATAGTATGATATGGTCATACTATAGCAACAAATAGTTAAGCTGGTAAAGTACAAAACTGATAAGCTTTCTTTTCTTATATAGGAGGAGAAGGGGACAGACCTTCCCTCACTTTATACAGCTGTGGAGGGGAAGGGATTGTCTTACAACACAACCCCTGGAAGCTTAGTGGAGAGGCCTTTGACATCAACAAACTCATCAGGGACACCAATTCAATCAAAGTGAGTTCTTGTGGTCTAAAGTCTTCTCATGATCTCTCCATCTTCTTGGCTTCTCATCTTGCATGATAAATGCCATTATAAGAGGTATCCATTATGCTCAGGCAGATTTCAAGCTTCTCTCAGTTGCAATGGTGATTTATTGTAAACTTTCCGATCTTGAATATAAAGCAGCCTTTTCACGCCAGCCACTTTCTCTGGAGTGAGGTGTTCGTAAAAATAATTTTTTAAGATGGTATTCATGTGCGGCTATAAGGTATTTTGCTCAAGACAGAATTGTCATTTTGTTTTTTATTTTTTTAGTGAAATAATTACAGATTTATACAAAAGTTGCAAAAATAATACAAATAAGTTCCTTATATCCTTGACTGAGATTTCCACATTTAGCCACATTTTCTTTACCATCCTATCAATGTATCTGTATGCCAGAACTGTCTTTTTAAATGAAACCATAAATGTTGAGATTTCCTTACTCTTTCAAATGAGCCTCTTTTACTGTTGCTCATTATTCTGTATTGCTAGCATAAAAATAACATTTAATCATAAATTGAATTATTTTTGTTGACTGTATTCCTTCATGTCTTAAATGTAATCTGAACATTAACATTCAACAATGAATAAAAGAGACAAAATTCCTATTCTTAACAAACTTTTAGTTTTGTGACAGTTAAATGTATGGATCAGAGGCTCATATAAGGAGTTTGGGCTGGAAATAGAAATTTGGAGTCCCTTCACATGAATGGTAGCTAAAGAAGCTGCAGGTATGTATGAGGTGATCTAAAGAGACAAGAAAGAAAAGAAGAGGGCCCAGGCAGCTTTGGGGAACACCAAAAAAAAGTTAGGAAAAAAAAAAGATTCTGGAAGAGAAACAGAAGAGATAGGAAGAAAAAGGGTAGTGTGTATGACTTCTATCAAAAAGGCGATGAGGGCTTCCCTGGTGGCGCAGTGGTTGAGAGTCCGCCTGCCGATGCAGGGGACACGGGTTCGTGCCCCAGTCCGGGAAGATCCCACATGACGCGGAGCGGCTGGGCCCGTGAGCCATGGCCGCTGAGCCATGGCCGCTGAGCCTGCGCGTCCGGAGCCCGTGCTCCGCAACGGGAGAGGCCACAACAGTGAGAGGCCCGCGTACCGCAAAAAAAAAAAAATAATAATAAAAAGGCGATGACCCCCATGTTATCAAAGCCAATGGATATGTTTCATGTCTTATTGTGGGATAAAAATCATTAAGTTCATTTCACAAGGTTATACACTGCAGACATGTAGTATTTACTGGCCTCTCTTTTTTATCCCTTTAGGAAATCGTATTTCAAATACTTTCTCTTAGTAACTCTTTGGTGAATTATGTAGGTTACTTTTAAGAATGACTGTTGTACAATTAGAACATTTTTAAACTAGGGATTTTCTTTTTTTTCCCACACTGTCATCACTGATTTGTAAGAAGAACAATGTTTTCAGTCAAGATTGGTTTGTTTTGCTTTCTAGTACAAATTGCCTGTACACACAGAGATCAGCTGGAAAGCAGATGGCAAAATCATGGCTCTTGGCAATGAAGATGGGTATGTGTTTTGTTTCTTTAAAAAAAAAAACTTTGTAATTGCATATATATTTGATCACAAGCTAATGCCATCTGTAATGTTAGTTGGGAAAACCTAGTTGTATTTGATATTCTGACTTATCCTTGACATCCTTAAATGACTCAGCTCTCTGCATCTTTGAGAACTGCAAAATAAGTTAAATATTTCCAGCCCAAAGAGAATGTTTGCCTACTCTGTGTTTTGGCTGTTGTGTGCTTCACAGAATCCTCATCTCCAGAATTAAACTGCCTAAATCTCCCTTCATTTTTTTTAAAGTAAACCTAGGCAGAAATGCTTTTTAGGCCTCACCATGCCCTTTCCAACATCTTTTTGTTTTTGTTTTTGTTTTTTTTAGGGTTTTTTTTCCCTTTCCAATGTTGATCATAATAACATAGTCCTATTTCAGCCATTTGTTTATGAATTCTTCTTTTTAGCTTCTCCCTTGCACCATTTATTATAAGAGCCTGATAAACACAACTTTCCAGAGATTGTTGAGATTTGTGAAAACTGTTTGAAAGAACTACTTTTTGTATCTGGTTCTTTGTGAGAGAATAACCTCTGCAGTTTATATAGGGTTATCCTATTCCATTTCACCTTTCTTTGACAGATGGGATGAGGGAGATACCTGTGTGCACTGGACTGTAATTTGAGCATCCATCTTTCTTGTCTTGGTGTGTTTCTTATTGCAGATCAATAGAAATATTCAAGGTTCCTAACTTGAAACTGATCTGCACCATCCAGCAGCATCACAAGCTTGTGAATACTATTAGCTGGCATCATGAGTATGGCAGCCAGCCAGAGTTGAGCTATCTGATGGCCTCTGGGTCCAACAATGCAGTCATTTATGTGCACAACCTGCAGACCGTCATAGGTAACTTTGGTTTCTTTCCATATTGGGGGTGGTATATGTGTTCTGCTACTTCTTGTTCCAATTTCTGTGCCTTTTTCCTTTCTTTTTGGTATTAAATACTACTTTTATTATTTTTCTGCTTTCAAAAGTAGTATATTCACCTTATTTAAAATACAACAAAAGTTTCAAACATGACAAAATTCCCTAATCCCATCCCTCAGTAAAAACCAGTGTTATTAGTTTGCTGCATGTTTTCTCCAGATTTTCTAAAGTATAGTTATTGCTATAGTTATTCCAGGCCAGGGGTAGGGATATGACTTTGCATCTTGTGTGAAACTGTCACTCTCCAAAAAGATTTTGCCAGTTTATATCCCCTTCCCTCAGTGTTTCCGTGTGTGACTGCATCTAATTCTCACAGTCCTGGGAGGTAGGTTTTGTTATCTTCATTTTCCTGATTAAATTGAGGCTCAGAGAGGTTAGCTCACTTCCTTAAGTCCCACAGCTAGTATATGATAGAGCCTAGATTCAAACCCAAATTGTCTAATTGCAGAGTCTGCATGTGTTCTAGTAACTACTAGTCCCTGCCTGGCACATTGATCTTTTTCATATTTTCATATGATGTATTCCTTAATGAATCTTAAACTTCTCTGAATTTCTTCAGCACCCAGAAGAACCATAATAAGTGGTCAGAGGCGCCTGTTCTTTTAATGTGAAGGAGATGTAATTACTTTTTTTTCTAATATGAAGAAATTATAATGTGACACTAATCTGTTTCCAAAGTGCTGGAGAGTATGTACTGTCAACCATAGTGAAAATTTCAAGTTGACATTTTAAATTTCTCTAGAACTAACTTCCAGTGATTTCCTGAGAATCTTTATTTGTAATACCAAAAAAAATTTTATTCTAGCAGTGACTCTCTCAAGTTAAAAGGAATATAGGAAAACTAATAAAGTGTACATAGATTTTTCTAATAATAAATAGTAGACAGTTTGTAACTAATAAGCATGATATGTTAGAAAGCTTATCCTAGTCTTCTGATTCCAAATTAAATATCTACTTTGGCAAAGGACATAAACTTATTTTTTTTAAACTGAAGTATAGTTGATTTACAATATCGTATTAGTTTTGGGTAGACAACATAGCTATTCAGTATTTTTATAGATTATATCCATTTAAAGTTATTATAAAATAATGGTTATATTTCCCTGTGCTATACAATATATCCTTATTGCTTATTTATTTTATATACAAGTCTGTACCTCTTAATCCCACACTCCCATCTTGCCCCTCCCCTCTGCCCTCTCCCCACTGATAACCACTAGTTTGCTCTCTATATCTGTGAATCTGTTTCTGTTTTGTTATATTTATTCATTTTATTTTTTAGATTCCACATGTAAGTGAAAACATACAGTATTTGTCTTTCTCAGTCTGACTTATTTCACTTAGCATAATACCCTCTAGGTCTCTTCTGTTGCAAACAGCAGAACTTCCTTCTTATGACTGAGTAATATTCCATTGTTCATATATACCACATCTTTATCCATTCATCTGTTGATGGACATTTAGGTTGCTTCCATATCTTGGCAGTTGTAAATAATGTTGCTATGAACATTGGAGTACATGTATCTTTTAGAATTAGTGTTTTCATTTTTTTCGGATACATGCCCAGGAGTGGAATTGCTGGGTCATATGGTACTTCTATTTTTAGTTTTTTGAGGCACCTCCATACTGTTTTCCATAGTGGCTGCACCAGTTACATTCCCACCAGTAATGTACTAGAGTTCTCTTTTCTCCACATTCTCACCAACGTTTGTTATTTGTGTTTGTGTTTTTTGTTTTTTTTTTCTTTGGCTGTGTTGGGTCTTCGTTGCTGCACGCGGGCTTTCTCTAGTTGCAGCAAGCAGGGGCTACTCTTTGTTGCGGTGTATGGGCTTCTTATTGCAGTGGCTTCTCTGTTGCAGAGCACAGGCTCTAGGCGCGCGTGCTTCAGTAGTTGTGGCACACGGGCTCAGTGGTTGTGGCTCGTGGGCTCTAGAGCACAGGCTCAGTAGTTGTGGCACACAGCCTTAGTCACTCTGCGGCATGTGGGATCTTCCCGGACCAGGGCTTGAACCCGTGTCCCCTGCATCGGCAGGTGGATTCTTAACCACTGTGCCACCAGGAAAGTCCCTATTTGTGTTCTTTTTGATGATAGCCATTCTGACAGGTGTAAAATGATATGATTGTGGTTTTGATTTGCATTTCTCTGATGATTAGCGATGCTGAGCATCTTTTCACGTGCCTGTTGGCCATGTCTTCTTTGGAAAAATGTCTATTCAGGTGTTCTGCCCATTTTTTAATTGGGTTGTTTATTTTTTTGACACTGACTTCTATGAGCTGTTTAGGTATTTTGGAAATAATCCTTTATCAGTCATTTGCAAATACTTTCTCCCATTCAGTAGGTTGTCTTTTCGTTTTGTCGATGGTTTCCTTTGCTGTGCAAAAGTTTTTAAGTTTAAGTAGGTTCCATTTGTTTATTTTTGCTTTTGTTCCTTTTGCCTTAGGAGACTGAGCCAAAAAAAATACTGCTATGATTTATGTCGAAGAGTTCTCTTCTAGGAGTTCTAAGGTTTCAGGTCTTACATTTAGGTCTTTAATCCATTTTGAGTTTATTTTTGTATGCGGTGTGAGAAAATGTTGTAATTTCATTCTTTTACAGGTAGCTGTCCAGTTTTCTCAGCATCACTTATTGAAGAGCATTAACTTAATACTTAAGAGCAGTGCAGATCTTTTTCTATTGTAATACTATCACCCTAGTTTGTTTTTTATTTCATATCTACTGAATAATAGAAAAAGGAAAAAAATGGCCAGAATCCATTTCATTTTATTTTTACCTTCTTATATTTAAATAATTGAGACTTAGAGGAAAGTTGCAAGAATAGTACAAAGGACTCCCGTATACCCTTTCACAGATTCAACAACTTGTATTTTGTCATATTTGCTTTGTTCTGTGTGTATGTATGTATTTTTCCAAACTGTTTGTGTTGCATGTGTCATGCCCCATATCCCTTAATATTTGTGTATTTTGTAAGAATAAGGCTATTCCCTTACATAACCATAATTCCATTATAACCTTCAGTTAATTTAATACAATAGTTTGATCTACCATGCTTATTCTAGTGTTGACAATTGATCCAATATTGTCCTTTATATCTAGAACAGTCCCTCAGCCTTTTTTTTTTTTTTTTGCCACACCACGCAGCCTGCGGGATCCTTGTTCCCCAACCAGGGATCGAACCCGTGCCCCCTGCATTGGAAGTGTGGAGTCTTAACCACGGGACCACCAGGGAAGTCCCTCATCTTGATTTTTTTGAAGAATGCCAGCCTGTTATTTTGTAGATGTCCCCTCAGTTTGGTTTGGTCTCCTATTTTCTCATGACTAGATTCACGTCACACATTTTTAGCTAGAGTGCCATATACGTGATATGTTCTTGGTATCACATCCAAAATGTATTACTTTCATTTTGATGGCTTTTAGAAAGAAAGAATGATAGCTAACACTTCTTGCAGTAAGCCCATGTGCCAGGCACTGTGGATATGCCTACACACTTAACTACTAAACAACACTGCCCACGTAGAAACAATATTGAAAATCACACAGAAAGCACGTGGCAAAATCTTGACTCTTGCCATGTTAATACCCTCCTTTATGTCTTTCTGTTGTTGTTGCTGGTAGAAATGACATCATCCCCTTGTCTTACAGAGAGCAATCCTGAATCTCCAGTGACCATTACAGAGCCCTACCGGACCCTCTCAGGGCACACAGCCAAGATTACCAGTCTGGCATGGAGCCCACATCATGACGGAAGGCTGATATCTGCTTCCTATGATGGTACAGCTCAGGTACTATTGCGTCCTTGATTCAGTGGGTTCTTCACTATGTACTCTAACTTAAACTCTTCCCTCTTTTCCCCCAGTTTTGTACAGACTCCTTCCCTTACCATTATCTTCTATAGAAAGGGATTTTTCTGAGCTCTAGAGGGCATTTTAGTTTATTAAACATATCTGGGCCCTTGGCAGGCTAAGTTTGGGGTGTATTTTACTTTGATGAAAGGGGAAATATTAATAGGAACTAGCTAAATTCTGATGTTTTTAAAGATTTCATTCTGACCTACTGTCAGTTTAATGGACTAAAGTTGATGTGAAAAGTACTCCTCCCATTCTGTTCTATCACAGAATGGTGACTATAAATAATGAAAAAATATTTCTAATAATAAATTGGTAAGTCAGACCTCCAAGTTCTCAAAAATAAAGATGAGATGCCAAACCGGAGGTATGGGGTGAGTTTCGGATATCAGAACCAGAAGAGACCTTAGGATCTATCATCTGTGATGGATGTCTGTCTCAGTACTGAGTGGTAAATAAGCTATCTGCACAGAGCTGAGAGCCATGCCGGGCCACCCTTTGTGCAGTGCAGACTGGAGTAATTCAAGAAACAGCAAGGAAATTGATCATTTGCCCACAGACAGAAGAATCACCTGTGAGAAGTTAGAACCCTAAGCATCCATCACATGTGCAGGTGTGGGCTCTGAATTAGAATTCTCTTCATGGTATCTGAATCCCCAGCCCAAAAATAACATATGATACTGGTTCAGGACAGTGAAATCCATAGGGCACCATTAAAGCTTACTCAAAATCATCCACATGGGAATGCCTCTATATCCCAGAATACATAAACCTCCCACAGGAAATAGCACTTTCTGAAACTGAACTCCTAAAAGTACAAATCACAAGAGGAAATAAGAGTACACAGATTTATAAGATTTTTTTTTTAAATGTATACCCCCAAAAAAACAATAGAATAACCAGAAATTATTCTCTGTGTGACTTTTGGTTTTAGGTGTGGGATACTCTCCAGGAAGAGCCTCTATGCAATTTCCGAGGACATCGAGGTCGACTGCTTTGCATCGCATGGTCCCCGTTGGATCCAGACTGCATCTACTCAGGGGCAGATGACTTCTGTGTGTACAAATGGCTCACTTCCATGCAAGAACATTCCCGACCTCCTCAAGGTCAGTCAAAACCTGGAGCCCATAAAGGCTTGCCTAATTCCCTTTCTCCTTTCCTCAGTAAATGAGTTGACTGGAGTCAAGCAAGGAAGACATTCCTGCAGGGCGGCAGCAACAGGATGGTAGGGTTGGAAGCCCAAGCAAGGATAGCAGCCATGAGGGGCCTGAGGACAACACCCAAATAGTAACAAGTATACCTAGCACCCAGATCTTGTTTTCTAAATATCATTCTCCATTAAAAGGGACCGACCAGGGCTTCTGGAGAAATGGCTAATTCCAGGTTAGGACAGGAAAAATACAAGATGAGCCTGCAACATCATATGCCACAAAGGAAGTAAGTGCTCAAAGAATAGAGATCATCAAAAGGACAAAGAAGCCAGCTTGAAGGGGCTGGCTACCCAAATCTGGGACAATCTGAACTTGAAATAATTAACAGAATTCCATTTCTGGCTGTAAAAGAATAACTGGTACCAGATTTGCCCACTCACTAGAAATAGCTAGAAAACTAGACAGAGTATATAAACAACTAGAAATATACCCGAAGAAATGAAATAATACATCCATATAAAGACCTATAAAAGAATGCTTATAGCTTTATCTATAATTGCCACAAACCAGAAACAACAACCCAAATGTACATCAGCTGGTAAATAAACTATGGTATATCCTGTAGTGGAATTCTACTCAGCAATAAAAAGTAACTACTTTTAAACACAACAAAATGGATGAATCTCAAAAAGGATTATGCCTAGCAAAAGAAGCCGGGCACAAAGATTAAATACTGTATAGCTAATACAGAGTATGAAATGTAGTTATAGGGCTTCCCTGGCGGCGCCGTGGTTAAGAATCCGCCTGCCAATGCAGGGGCCACGGGTTCGAGCCCTGGTCCGGGAAGATCCCACATGCCGCGGAGCAGCTAAGCCCATACGCCACAACTACTGAGCCTGTGCTCTAGAGCCTGCGAGCCACAACTTCTGAGCCCACGTGCCACAACTACTGAACCCCAGCACCTAGAGCCCATGCTCCGCAACAAGAGAAGCCACTGCAGTGAAGAGCCCGTGCACTGCAACAAAGAGTAGCCGCTGCTCGCCACAACTAGAGAAAGCCTGTGCACAGCAACAAAGACCCAATGCAGCCAAAAATAAATAAATAAATTTTTAAAAAAAGAAAAGAAATGTAGTTATAAATCATATGAATTTCTAAAACAGACAAAACTAAGCTACAGTGACAGCAAATCAGTGATTGCCTGAGGCAATGAAATGCATAACCTAAATCTAATCATGAAAAACATAAGGCAGGGCCTCCCTGGTGGCGCAGTGGTTGAGAGTCCGCCTGCCGATGCAGGGGATATGGGTTCGTGCCCCGGTCTGGGAGGATCCCATATGCCGCGGAGCGGCTGGGCCCGTGAGCCATGGCTGCTGAGCCTGCGCGTCCGGAGCCTGTGCTCCGCAACGGGAGAGGCCACAACAGTGAGAGGCCCGCGTACCGCAAAAAAAAAAAAAACATAAGGCGGACCCAATTTGAAGGAAATCTGACAAAATAACTATCCTGTAATCTTCATGAGTTTCCAGTCATGAAAGTCAAAATAAAATCTGAGCCTGTTCAGGCTGAAAGAAAGTAGAGACATAACAAGCCAGTGCGACATGTAGTCCTAAATTGATTCTTTTTGCTATAAAGGACATTCTTGGTACAACCGGCAGAACTTAAGTGAGGTGGGAGTAGACAGGAGTAATGTATCATCGTTAATTTCCTGATTTTAATGGTTGTGCTCTGATGATGTAGGAGAATATTCTTGTTTGTAGGATACACACTCAAGTATTCAGGGGTAAATGGGCATTGTGTTTATGATTTAATGAAATCCCAAAAGGGTTTGGTTTGGTTAACACTTTGATAATATAACTAAGAATTCATTGGGAAGGAAGGGAAAGGGCCAGAATGTTATCAAAAAGAAGAGTAATAAGGTTTTGGAGATTATCTCCTAGAGTGCTTTTAACTAAGAATATATACTTTAATCTATCCTTTTCTGAATTGTGATTTCTATAGGCAAGAAAAGTATTGAATTAGAGAAAAAAAGGCTCTCTCAACCTAAGCCAAAGCCCAAAAAGAAGAAAAAGCCCACCTTGAGAGGGCCTGTAAAGCAGGAATTGTGTAACGGGAATGAAGAAGAGAGTGTAAAGGAGAGCTCGGGCCCTGTTGAGAATGGAGTGTCAGACCAGGAGACTGAGGAGGAAGCCCGGGAGCCAGAGCTACCCTGTGGTGTCACCTCGGCAGGTATGTGGCCAAATCCTGTGTTTCACTAACTCTCTAGGACTTAGTAGTCATGACCAGGAAACTAAGCCAGGTCTACCTTTGAACTGTTAAGGGGATCTAATGGATGATTGGGATGGAAATATTGAACTTCTATAGAGAAAACTTCTTATCAACTTGAGCAGGGTAAGACTGTGGGACAAAGTGAAACTAGGGCAATGTATACATAGAAACTTACATGGGGAAAGTTTGAACAATATGATGTCATCAGCCATGTTTACTGAAAGAAACCATTGTCCCTTACAAATATCTGACCTAGAAACTATCACCACTCTGGGAACTTGCAGGCAAACAATATAAATAGGACTGACTCATGTTCAATTCTACAGCAGAATATTTTGATGTGACAGAATTTTAAATGGCCAAAATATATGGTACAGAGTCCTCCCTGACCCTCTCCATCCCAAGGGATGGCCACTGGGACCCACAGTTTGGGTAAATAAAGATCTAAAAAGTTTAATGGATTTATTTTTTAGATTCATCAGAATACTTCTTTATCATAAAATGTTCTTTTACCCCTGTAGATCAACAACTTAGTTTGGGTTTTTTGTTTTTTGTGGGGTTTTTTGAGTTCATGGTGTGTACACTCAGGATTGTGACTCTGTATCCCATACACTTTAAATTTCTATTGGTAAAGTTGTTCCTCGTTTGTGGAATTAAATATGCAATTAGTCCTTTGTCACCCAAGCCAAGCTTGGAACTCCTAGACCTATGGTATAAAGCTGTGGAGGCTAGAACCTTTATAACTTTTCCTTAGATCAATTAGTCAAGAGTTCTAAGTAATAAACCTACAGATTCCTGGAAGGCAGTTTGTGAGATGGGGAAAGGGAGACTACCCATGCCTCCTATCTGAAATATTCCATCTTATATTTGGGGTAATAGATAAAATCACACCATTAAGACTGGTATACTCTTAATTTTTAAAAAGAACTAGATTCTACATTGTTCTTATCCACATTTTTTTTCTTTTTCCCCATGATGTACTTTCTAAAGAACCAGTTATCTGCACTCCAGCATCCTTAGGTTTTGATAAGTCAAAAGTCACCATTAATAACAAAGTCACTTTACTGAAAAAGGAGGCACCTAAAGAAAAGCCAGGTTGGTATTTAATAATTAAAATATTTGGGGGGACTTCCCTAGTGGTGCAGTGGTTAAGAATCCGCCTGCCAATGCAGGGGACACGGGTTCAATCCCTGGTCCGGGAAGATCCCATATGCTGCGGAGCAACTAAGTCCGTGCACCACAACTACTGAGCCTGCACTCTAGAGCCCGCGAGCCACAACTACTGAGCCCGCATGCTGTAACTACTGAAGCCTGCGCTCCTAGAGCTCATGCTCTGCAACAAGAGAAGCTGCCGCAATGAGAAGCCCGCACACCACAACAAAGAGTAGCCCCCTCTCACCACAACTAGAGAAAGCCTGTGTGCAGCAATGAAGACCCAACGCAGCCAAAAAATTTTTAACAGAAGAATAAAAAACAAGTTAATTTATTTGGCTATTACAAATAAATAAATAAAATATTTTGTTAAAGTATCCTCAAATATTACATGCAACTGAAAACTCAAAAGTTTTCAGTTTTTCATTTTGTTTTAGATTTTAAATATTTGTAAGTGTTTTGATTGTTTCGATTTGGGGTTATTTTTTTAGTACTTGAGGAACTGTCATTTTGCAGTTGTTGATATTGCTTCACAAGTTTTCACAGGGACACGTTTGTGTGTGTTGTGAACATGGCCCCCAGCTAATTTAATTTGAAAGCTTCCTTATAAGAGTGGGAACTTTCTCTGCCCAGCAGTATCCCTCCAGTAGGTTACATATACAATGGGCATGCATTCAGTTTTGTGTTTTTGATCAACTCTTCCTCAGACAGTCTGTACTTTTATTACATTTCAGAAGCCTTAATCAAGAAGCGAAAAGCTCGTTCCATGCTTCCACTGAGTACAAGTCTGGACCACCGATCCAAAGAGGAGCTTCATCAGGACTGTTTGGTATTAGCCACTGCAAAACACTCCAGAGGTACAGAAATACACTTCCTTGGCCCATCCGTAGTCTTCTGGGAACTGACACATAAGAAGTGCTTGTTTATATGTTGTTATGAATGAGCCAACAAATGTCCAAAATTGTTGTTTTTCTGCATCATCCCTCCCCCACACCCTGCTGCCAGGTACTGTCCGCACTCTGACCACTGTCAGCACTCTCCAGTGCCTTGGAGACATAATGCTCTGCTTTTCTATTATAAATCAAGTTGTTGCCAGCCATATGGGTGCTGGAATTGGTATGATGGCTTAAATATCTCAGCGTGAATCAGTTCCATCAACTGTTTTTCCCCAGTAAACAGCATGTACATGTAGAAAAAAAAATCATTTGCTCATTGGAAATAACCCTTAATACGGCAGTTCGTTTAAAAATTTTTGATGGAAGTTTTTGTTTATAGAAGGTTTTTTGGTTTCAGTTTTTCAAAGCCCTCACCTAATGTGTGTTATTTTGACATTTGAGCAACTTTTTTCTTTTTGATTTTGAATTTTACGTGTTGAAAAGGGATGCACATGATAAAATGAAATTCAAACAGTATAAAATCTGAGCCTGACAAACCTAACAAACCTAACAAAGTATTTTCATATTTTGCTATCTTTGTAACCAGCAGGGGTCTCTGTTAGGGTAAACAAGGGCACAGGACTCTCTTTCTCAGCATCTGAAATGGGTGTTACATACATTCGGAAGTAACTGGACAGAAAACGGTAACCTATTAAATGACTTCATCTGAATTTTGGTCTTTTTGAATTAGCAGAGCCAAAGGAGGATGTGTCTGCTGATCTTGAGGAAAGATTTCACCTGGGGCTTTTCACAGACAGGGCTACCCTGTACAGAATGATTGAGGTTGAAGGTGAGACTAGTCCAATCAACACAATCCTGTCCATCTTTACGCTTCCCTAACGCTTTATACATACCTCTTTTACGGCTGCCATCCTGTGGTATGGTAATGGTTAGTTTTACACATCAGCTAACAAGGTTTTGAGTTCCCCTATTTGCATGTTCACAAACAACCCTCACTCGCATCTGTCACAGGACCCTAAACATACAGTGTTCATTCTGAGTGTCTGAGTGCAAGTGAAAGTGGGTGGGTGGGTGGACAAGTGACTGAGTGGGCTTCAGTCCCCATTATGAACACTCTGGGAAGTGACTTACCCATCAGCCAGTGACTACATATTATAGGAATTTATTCCTTTCGTTCATCCTGCCTTTCTTTTTCTAGAAGACAGTACAGACAGATGTTTCTGAAACATCTTCCAAATATTTCTCCTCCAAACAGGAAAAGGTCACTTGGAAAATGGCCACCCTGAATTATTTCACCAGCTCATGCTTTGGAAAGGAGATCTAAAAGGTGTTCTGCAGACTGCAGCAGAAAGAGGGGAGCTGACAGACAATCTTGTGGCTATGGCACCAGTCGGTATGTTCTTTTCAACAAAAGCCCTAGCATCTCTAGGATACATCCACTAAAGATAGACACTGTCTTGAAGGACAATTTGGCCATGTCTAATAATTAAATTTAAAATCCACATCCCTTTGACCCAGCAGTTCTAACTGCAGGAATTTAACTGCACCTACACATGCAAAATGGCAGATATATATGGACTATGATTGCAGTGGTATTTGTCATAGCAAAAGACCGCAAGAACCTCTATGTCCATCAGTATAAGACTGGTTAAATCTTGTATATCTATACAGTAGAAACTCCTATAGATACCCAAAAAATGAGGCAGCTCTGTACATTCTGATACAGAACGGAGCTCCAAAATTTAGTAAGTGAAAAGAATCAAGGTATAGATGCACAACAGAATATTTACTACTCTGTCACTGATACTTATACATGTGTGGTTATATATTCATAGATTATTGCCAAAAGTTTCAAAAGAAACTAATAATAACGGTTGTCTCCAGGGAGAGGAATTTGGACAAGTTTGGGTAGTAGGATGCCAGAATAACAAGGAAATTTTTTATGCCATGCCTCATTTTTTAGCTTTTTATTGAAGTATGCCAGAGAGAGAGATGGAAGTACACAGGTCATGAGTGTACTTGAATTTCACTAACTGAATACACCCTTGTAACTAGCACCCATATCAAGAAACATAACATTACCAGCACCCTAGAAGCTTCTCTCGTGCTCCCTTTCAGTCAGTCTACATGCACCCCAACAAGGGTAAGCACTGTCTGACTTCCATACTCATGTACATTTGAATTTTGTACTATTTTTTATGTATTACATAATCAGAGAAACAATTTACATTTCAAAAAATAGGGATGGGGAGAGGTAGATGAAACATGATCAGATGAAACAGCAACTGAATTACTATCTAAATGTTCTGCTTAATGCAGTGACTAACAACAAGCATTTTCAACCCAAATGTACATGCTTTTTTTCCTTAAATCTGTTTTTTGTTTGTTTGTTTGTTTGCTTGCTTTAAGCTGGTTACCACGTGTGGGTATGGGCCGTGGAAGCTTTTGCCAAACAACTGTGTTTTCAGGACCAGTATGTCAAGGCTGCCTCTCACCTACTTTCTATCCACAAAGTGTATGAAGCTGTGGAGCTGCTCAAGTCAAACCATTTCTACAGGTCTGTATGACGCAACAGTTGAACCAGCAGTTGGATGTAATGTGAAATTAATCTACGTAACAGTTCTGTTTCATTATAACCACCATAAAACCTTTATTGTAATTAAACATCTCAAATGTACACAAATGTATGTTCACTAGCTTAAACATCAGTGCACCCACCACCTATACTTAACAAATGTTCACTTTCAGCAATATTTGCTATTGATATTTTTTAAAATTTCTTTATTGTTAATACAAATAAAGAAAAGAGCATGACACAAACGAACAGCTTAAAGAATTACTAAGAGAGGAACTTTTTTAAGCCCCACCTGTGAAGTGAGAAGTATAACATTCCAGACTTAGTTGAATTGCCTTTCCCCAATTCTGTCCTCATCCCTTCTCTAGCAGTAACCACTCTTCCGAGACTGGTGTGAATCCTTTCTGTTCAAGTTATTATTCTTCCACTACAGTACATATTTATTTAAGTACAGAAAACAAAAGCAACAAAATACTTCTTGTAGACAGCATACAGTTGGGTCTTGTTTTTTATCCAGTCTGATAGTCTCTGCCTTTTAATTGGAGTGTTTTAATGTAAATATTAGTGCAACTGATTTAAATCTACCATCTTGCTATTTCATTTCTTCTTTTCCTGCTTTCTTTCTGATTAAATATTTTTTTTTATCTCCAGTACTGGCATGTCAGCTATAATCCTTTATTTTTTTTAATGGTTACTTTAGGGTTTATGATGAGCATCTTTAACTTATCAGTTTACCTTCAGATAATATTGTACCACTTCTTGCATACATCATACTTCTTTCTTTCTTCATGTCCCTTCCACTATTGCTGTCATATATTTCACATACTATATACATGTTATAACCCCACATTACAATATTAGAATTCTTACTTTAAACAATTACCTTTAAGTTTTTAAACATTTTCTTATATTTGCCCATATATTTATTTCCAGCACTTTCCATTCTCTTACATAGATCCAAGTTTCCAATTGCTGTCAATTCCTTCTTTCCCGTGAAGAACTTTAACATTTTTTTTGTAGTGTGGTCCCACTGGTGACATATTCCATCAACTTTTGTTTGTCTATAAAAGTCTTTAATTTTGGCTCTATTTTAAAGGATCTTTCAGTGGGTGTAGACTTCTAGATTGGAAGGTTCTGTCATTTTGTGCTTCATAGATATCATTCCATTTTTTCTTGGCTTGCATTGTTGACTTGACTACTGCATTTATTCTTATCTTTGTTACACAGGAACTATGTCTTTTTTCTCTGACTGTTTTTAGGACTTTCTCCACCACTGATTTTCAGCTATTTCATATGATGGCTTTGGTGAGACTTTCTTTTAATCCTATTTTGGTGTGTTGTCTTCCTTTAGAGAATGCCGAACTCTGTTCTGGCAAGCCGTAAAGTTACCTGCAGATCAACTTGATCTTTTCCTGGCTGTTTTAAGCTTTCTTAGGGCAAGTTCAGAGAAATCCATACTCTAGAATTAGTTTGCCCTCCTGCCTTCTAGTGTCTTTACCGAATGCCTTGTGTAAGTCAACAAATCAGAACTCAAATGTCTGGGTGGTCAAAACTCGTATGTCTCCACACCCTGAGTGAGCCCTGGGAATTATTCAGCTTATCGTTCCCTGATTATTCTTTGTACAGCCTTAAGGACTTTCCTACATATGCACAGCTTTGTGTTTAAACCAGAGACTCAACAGGATCCCTAAGCACCGTTGTGGAGCTCTTTCTCTGGACAGCTTCTTCCTTCCTACTATCCTGCCCCACAAATTCCAGTTGCTTCATCTCCCCTCAGCCCTGACTGCTGAAGCTCTGCTGGGATTCCTTCTGGGAAAATGGTTTTAGGCAGAAAGCCAGGGCCATGATTGGGCTCACAACATTTGTTTCCTTCTCTCCGGGATGACAGTCCTGTGCTGACTGGTGTCCAATGGCTGAAAACAGTTGCTTCATACCTATTTTCTCCAATGTTTTAATTTTGCAACAGGAGGATACGTCTGGTCCTAGTTGTTACTCCATCATGGCTGGAAGTAGAGGTCTCAAATTATGTACTTCTTAAATATTGCTGTGTCTAAATCACCTTAGTCTAAAACACTTTTATTCCAGCTACAACTTTATGTTGGCTGCAACTCAGAAGCTGTATGTCATTTGGCAAATAGTAGTTCCGTCAGTTAACACGTATCCTCCAAATGTTAACACATCTCACTATAAAATATCAAAAAAAATCACATTCCTTACTTCATCAGAAAAGTCTTTAACTTTGGGGAAGCCGTCAAGCTCACAGTGGCAGGCACAAGTTTCCTAAAACTCTAATTTTCACCTGAAAGCTGAAATTTTATCATTGGCAACAGTACTGTTGGTTGTTTTCCATGAAATGACAGGCTTACTTTGTTCATTTTTGAGAAAACATCTGCCAAATACTCAACACTAAATAACTATAGTTTGTCATTCTTTCAAGAAGTAATGAGATTCCATCTTAAAAAAAAGCAACTAGTTCAGCTTGCAATTCGTTCATACAAGTTTTTCATAGAGAGAACCGTTGTACTTTGGAATTCAGCAAAGAATACAAAATGTTCTTCCCATTTTGTCACACAGAATATTAACAGGATGTGCAAGATTTACTGAAATTAATCATTTCTCCTTTTCAAGGAAATTTTTTTTTTTTTTTTAACGACAAGGGCCACTAACTGGATTCTTGCTCCAGATGCCAGTAGTTTACCCACCATTGCTTTCGCATAATCAGTACAAATGTCAACACACTGAGAAAAGGCAAATAACCTCTTGACATTATTGTGAAAATAGTCTTGACCTCATGAACCCCCTGAAAGAGCCTTTGGAACTCCGGGAATCCACAAACCACACTTTAAGAACTGATGACATAGGTGAAGAATTGATCACAGCACGCAGTTCTAACTTGCCGTGTAATGCAGGGATACAGTTTTTTTATGGGAAGTTGGAACAAGACAGACAACACAAAGGGAATGGCTTATCCTACCTCGCAGCCCCTCCTAGGGCCTCTTTCAGATTGGCTAATTACCTATTCTTGCCTCTAGGGAGGCTATTGCAATTGCCAAGGCCCGGCTGCGCCCAGAGGACCCGATCCTGAAAGACCTGTACCTCAGCTGGGGAGCCATCCTAGAAAAAGACGGCCATTATGCCTTAGCAGCCAAATGGTAAGTCTGAGGGAAACAGGAGTGCACTCAAACAAAGAAGAGCTTCTGAAAGAGCTGGATGAGGATGGAAGAAAGAAGTTTAGAGGTGGGGGTGAAATAACTAGCAAATTAAAAAGCATATATGTATTAAAGCCAGCTTCATAAGATTCATCAGGATCTACCTACTTGGTATTTATGTAAGTCACCATAACTTCAAGAAATCCAAGTCGTGGACTTGGAAATCACTCCTTTCTTTAGGGATGTCTTGTATCATTAAATATGGGAAATGGGAGGGAATGACTCCTTTGCTTGGGTTCAACTCAGCAACTGCTGAAGTTCCTTTATTTCCTTAACCTGTATAATGCTGCCTCTTCGGCTTCTGCTGCACTGGCCTCAGCCTTCACAGGGACAGCCACAGGTAATGACACACCTGGGACCACAGAAAGGCACGCAAGGCAAAGTGGACAGAAAGAAATGATTCAACCCTCTGGGGAGCAGGTGTAGGCGATCTGTTTATGACACTCTGCTTGAGTTTTCTTTTGTATTTTAGCTATTTAGGAGGCACTTCAGCTTATGATGCAGCCAAAGTTTTGGCCAAAAAGGGGGATGTGGCATCACTTAGAACGGCTGCAGAGTTGGCCTCCATCGTAGGAGAGAATGAGTTGTCTGCTACCCTGGCTCTCAGATGTGCCCAAGAACTGCTTTTGGCCAGGAACTGGGTGGGAGCCCAGGAAGCCCTGCAGCTCCACGAAAGTCTAAAGGTTAGTCTGTTACTGCCTCTCCTGCTTTTAAGAGGGATGAGCCCCAAACCCTTTTCTAGTCAAATTCCAAGTGAATTACCCAGTTGCACAAGCTGTACCAATTTGGTAAGTATCCTTAGAAGTGTCCAGCAAGCCCTGGCCATACTATCCCATTTAAGTACTGTGGCTTGTCAGTTGCCACATTCAGAGTAAAAGATAATGTGGTTATTGACAGTAATTCCCACCGCTTAGCAGTCGAATAGCCTTTAGTCAGTTCAGCCCCTGTGTTTCTTCATTGATGTCATCAGCACAAAACTGAAGAGGAAGAGGGTGTGCTTTGAAGACAATGGATTGGCTTTAACAGAAATCATGTTGCTCTACCTGTAGCAGCCCTCTCCGGCTGTTAGCTGTCATCCTGCCTGTATGGAACAGAGACCTTCCCAAGCTTAAGTGAGAAAATATTATAGGGATATACAAGGAATCTCATGGCAACTGAAAACCCAGCAGAAGGAAGGAGTTGTTTTAGGCCTTTTCTCTGTGCTCTCTTCTCTTCCAGCTGATTCCCTCTGTTAAACCTACGTGGATACAGCCCCTAACCACTCCCCCAGCTCTCAGATCTACACAGCTTGTCTGCTCTAGCACCTTCTCCCTATGATGCTTTAACTTCTGTATGCCTTAATCTGAAGTTTGGGCAGAGAAAAAAACTAGATGAGTCCAGCCCATCTTTTCTCAAACTGGGCCACAAGTCTTAAGTGGCTGGCCTGCATGTGGCTTTAATTTCAGTGAGTAGGGCTATAGCTGGGGTGTCATATTATAGATATGGTTGCTAAAAAAAAAGTGTAATAAATATGGTTGCTTGAGCTCCAAGAGCTGTGGGTAGGAATCCCCCAAAAGGCATTTGGAAAAACTGTCTGTTAGATCACCTCTTTTCCCCATCCCACAAGACTCACTGGGCTGGCAGCACACTGGCTGCTGCAAATGCCAAGGGGGAGAATCTGAGAGACTGGGGAGAGCTCTAGATAATGGAGCACTTCCCTGCATAACAGCTCCTCTCCTTTGTTATCGGGTTCCAGGGTCAGAGATTGGTGTTTTGCCTTCTTGAGCTACTGTCCAAGCACCTGGAGGAAAAGCAGCTTTCAGAGGGCAAAAGCTCCTCCTCTTCTTACAATGCGTGGCCCGCAGGCAGCGAAAGGCCCTTTGTGGAAAGGGTGACTGCAGTATGGAAAAGCGCCTTCAGCCTCGACTCCCCAGAGCAGTCCCAGGCAGCATTTCAGCAGCTGCAAGATATCAAGTACCCATCTGCTACAAGTAACACTCCCTCCAAACAGGTACCCCTTCTGCATGAGCTTTTGATATTAATCACTCAGTAGTCTAAGACTTCTCTAATCCATGTCTAGTATAATAAGGAAACATGCAGAATGCCAGTTTGTATTTCAGAAAAGATTAAGCCAGGCCTAGGAAACCTGGAAAGATCCCTTCAGATTAATTAGAGCCCTTTATCTTTAAAGTTAGTCTTCGATCAGAATTCCCTTCTAAAAGAAAAAGAAAAAAGTCTAAAAACAAAGAAAAGCACAGAAACTAATATAATAATAGGTACCCATCAATTAGAATTAATTAACAGATGTTCACATTTTGTCATTTTTGCTTCATGGAGTCTTTTGGTTTTGTTTTGTATATTCTTTTGCTTTTGGTGAAAGAATCACGTTGAAGTCCCTCATGTTCCCGTCCCCGGTGCCATTTCCCTGCCCTAGCTCACAAAAATTTCAACCCCTGCATCAGATCACATGTGTTATTTTGTGGCTTCCTTATGTGATCATTGTTTATAAAATCTTAAACATACCTGTGCACGATGACACCCAGCAACCCCACTGCTTAGGCATTTCACTAAAAGAGGTGAACCCAGGTGTCTACACAGTCTTGTACAGAAATGTTCATAGCATCTTAGTTCATAATAGCCAAATCGAAACAACACAAATGTCCATCAGCTGGTGAATGGATATACAAACTGCAGTATATCCATATAGTGGAAAACTACACTATGCAACAATAAAAAGGAACAAATTACTAATGCAAAAAGAGTATCAGTGAATCTTGAAAGCATTATGGTAAGTCAAAGAATCAAGTCACAAAAGACTACATACTCTACTGTTCCATTCATATGAATTATAGAAAAGCCAAAATTATACTGGCAAAAACTAGATCACTGGTTGCCAAGGGATGAGGAGAAGGGAGTTGAATGCAAAGGGGCACAAAGGAGTATCTTACAATGAAAATGTTCTGTGTCTTGATTTTGGTGGTAGTTATGCCATATGTATGTGTGTGTGTGTATATATAGGTATACATATATATATATACACACACACATATACATATTTGTCAAAACTCATCAAATTGCACACTTAAAATTGATAAATCTTAATTACACTCCAGATTTTTTTTAATTACAGCTTTTAGTTCAAGAAACTCACTTTTTGTTTTAATTTTTGTTTACTTTTTTAAGTTTTGTTTTAATTTTAATTTTTTGTTTTAATTTGCATTTAGCAAATGTCAAGGCATTTTCTTAGCATGAACAGACTTTAACACCAGACAGTGTATGTTGCGGTACAACTAAATATGAAAGTTTCCAGTGAGGAAGCAAAAATGGGTGGTGGAGATAGGAGGACCTTTCTTAATTGTGGACTGTGTGTACCTCCCAAGTGCAGTTAATAGGAACATTTCGGGTGTCATTCCCAGTGCCTGATGTGAGAGGATGTTTAACTGAGATTCTGGCTCCTCTCTCCAGCTCCTGCTTCACATTTGCCATGACCTGACCTTGGCAGTGCTAAGCCAGCAGGTGGCCTCCTGGGACGCAGCTGTGGAAGGACTGCTTCGGGCTGTGATCCGGAGCTACAACTCGGGAAACTTCACCATCATGCAGGAAGTGCACTCAGCCTTTCTTCCGGAGGGTAAAAGACCCCCAGCTCTGCTGGAGCACACCCACTAAAGGATGATGTAACCACCGCCAGTGTTGTGGCACCAGGAGTACATAGGTTATTGAAAGACAGACATGGGCCAGTGTGTCATATAGTAGACAGTTTGAATTCTCTTACCCAACCTCCTTAAGAGGTAGCCAGAATGACTAAGCTGTTTTCCTTTACCTGGTCCTACCTACCTACCTCACTGCCTCCTATGTACTTTCCTACACACAGCTCTAGAAAAATAGCAATGTGCTCACAAGTTATTAAGAATGGAGAAGACATTCCTTGAGCTGCACAATTAGGCACTAACCTAAAACACTGTGGTTTTTCAGAGACACAGTGGGATCTTACCCCCAGAGCCTTCAGTGGGACAGATGAAATACTTTTTCTATCATGCTTTAAATGGCCTGTAGCAATGAGGACACTGCCTTAGGCCAAGAAATGTTTAGCTCTGGTTGGCTTCTGGTGGAAAGCATGTGGTCCCATGGATCACTGCTTTTCTGTTTCTTGGGATCTGATCTGCCTCTTGGGTGATAGGAAACAACATGCGGGCAGGAAGCCAGATTTCTGACAGATAAAGAAATGAACAACCCTAAATCCTCTTCTTCTCTCCTAGGCTGTGACCACCTAAGAGACAAACTGGGTGACCATCAGTCCCCCACCACACCAGCTTTCAAAAGTTTGGAGGCCTTTTTTATTTATGGACGTCTGTATGAATTCTGGTGGTCTCTCTCCGGGCCTTGCCCCGAATCCAGCATCTGGGTAAGGGCTGCTCCCAGAAGGACAACCTCTGTTGAGCAGAGCCAACAGCTTGACAATGTCAGCCCTGAAGAAACTGACCCCAAAGCTTCCCAGCCAGAGCCAAGCAGAACTCTAGAACTAGACGTGACACTCACAGAAGAAGGTGAGCAAATGCTGAACGCTTGTAAGGAGCTCTTTTCAGAAGAGCATGCTGGTTTCCAAAATGCACAGAGAACCATTGCTGAAGTCCAAGAGACCTTGGCAGAAATGATCCGCCAACACCAGAAGAGTCAACTTTGTAAATCCACAGCAAATGGCCCTGATAAGAATGAACCTGAACAGAAAGCAGAACAGTCCCTCTCTAGTCCTCAGAACCAGTGGTAAGTACTGATTCAATACAACATGGAACTAAAATACCCTGCTGGATTCTCACATAGTACTTGATGAGACTGATCAGGTCACTTGGAAGCACCACATGCAGTCATTAAGGCACAGGCTTTGAAGTCAGATGTGGGGTTCCAATCCTGGCCCTGTTCAGTGACCTCAGGCAGGAGTCTTAATGTCTCTGAGCTTTAGTTCCCTCATCCATCAATGGAGTACCAACTCCATCCTCACTTGTTTTGAGAATTAAACAGAATCACAAATATTGTTAACAACAACAGTACAATAAAACCCTACTTTTGTGCAATAGATTCCTAAATAATCAATCATGTAAAATAGGGAGTTGCATTATTGCATCATTAATGAAAACCATTGTTTTTTTTTTTTTCCGCCGTGCCATGCGGCTTATGGGATCTCAGTTCCCCAACCAGGGATTGAACCCGCACCCTCGGCAGTGAAAGCAGAGAGTCCTAACCACTGGACCGCCAGGGAATTCCCAAAAACATTGTTTTTCAATTGTTCAGTACTATCCCAAAAAATACACAAAAAGGGTAGTGTACAGAATTACACACTAAACTGTAAAAAGAATCCCAAATAATCAGATTGCTGCAGCATCCTAATCATTTCCATTGAAAATAAGGGCCAGGTAGATATAGATGATTATTAATCACTTTAGAGCCCTTTTGCATTATCACAGGGCACTTCGCTATGGACATTTGCAGTGATTAACAGTTACTGATTAGTTGTTACGCCGAGTGCCTTTAACCTTGATTATGTCCCCCCCAGCACAGGGCCTAAAATATAGTAACTAGCACAGTCAATAAACTTACAGCTATTATTACTAAACTTAAAAATTAAACTTACATTTGTTGCTCTAAAAATACGACGAGTGAAATCTTGAGTCAGAGTTTTGAGTTACTTCTCTAGTGAGCTACCACACTCTAGGCAGTGCTTTATGTTTGGTTTTAGTAACAAGAAAAACACAAAAAAGTTCTCTAACCCAGCGGCTCTTAACCTTTGGATCAGAGGGCCCCTTTGAGAAGCTTAAGACACTCTTCCCAGAAAAATGTGCATCCATACACCCTGAGGGTAGGAACGCCGGCTCTGTCTAACCCATTCCCCAGAGAAATACAGGCCCTTTGCATTTGGCTGCATATTGAATCCCCTAAAGGTCCTTAATTTTCACTGGGGCTCTATGTCTAAGAAGTGGGGATTTGGAAAGTGGTGAGGAACAATACTGCATTTTGCAAATTTTGTATCACATCACATTAAATTCCCTTCTCTTAGCCTTTGTATTTAAAGATAAGAGATAAAGACCCAGGTGACAAAGTAATTTTATTTACAGGATAATAGATTTAAAAGTTATGTGGGGCAAGACATATAACTTATACTTTTTTTATTATTATTATCACTAGTAAAGAAGAAAAAAATGAACCAGTTTCTCTGCCTGAATTAACCAAAAGGATTACAGAGGCCAATGAGAGAATAGCTAAGTTTCCTGAGAGTATTAAGGTAAGATTTATATAGCAGTTCATTTGATAAAACATTACTTTTTTTTTTTTGGCAGCATGCGGGCCTCTCACTGTTCTGGCCTCTCCCGTTGCGGAGCACAGGCTCCGGACGCGCAGGCTCAGAGCAGCCATGGCTCACGGGCCCAGCCGCTCCGCGGCATGTGGGATCTTCCCGGACCGGGGCACGAACCCGTGTCCCCTCCATCGGCAGGCGGACTCTCAACCACTGCGCCACCAGGGAAGCCCAAAACATTACTTTTTATATTATCAATTGACTACACCAGATTCTTTAATGTCATCTGAAATCTGTACACATTTGTATGCGCTTAAAAATGGAAGAGCCAGTTGCCTTTGATGAGCTAAAATGTTTTGTGAGAGCAGAATTATTGACACCACAAGCAATTTTATACCTTAGCCTTCAGAGAAATCTAACAGATTTTCTAATTACGAGGTAAAGTAAAATTACAGTTGGTACCATGTATTTGATCGCTTACAAATGGATAGCTATATTTGGATGTGGCCCTAGTAGTAACAGAAGCATCATGTTTTAAATTCATTTGAGTAGGGCTCTAGGAAAAGACTGTATCATTTGAGAGGGACATCTCAGTTTTGAGTATCATCTCTGCTTAGAGTAACTGATGAAGTCTTAGGAGAGAAATGGCTCAACTGTGCCAGAGAAGTGTCATGAGATAAGACTTGAGACACTCATGCCTTCTGTGCAGGTGTTTGTGGCTTTTTTTTTGCAAATGCTTCCTTGTTTATCCCCGTGTCATCTTTCAGACCTGGCCCTTCCCAGATGTGCTGGAGTGCTGCCTCGTCCTGCTTCACATCGGGTCCCAATATTCTGGCTTCGTGACCCAGGAAATGCAGCAACAGGCTCAAGAGCTCCTTCAGAAATACGGCAGCACTAGAGTTTACAAACGACACTACCAGACCCTCTGCACGTGAACTTTCAAGGACCTCTAAGAAACTGTGCCAAATTCAAAACATCCAACACCTTTCACCTCTGCATTTACACCTTTCCAGACATTCACTTTGATCCCTGTATGTTTCTGCAGTGAGCCAGATAATACAAATGAGAGTCAAGTTTCAATCAACTCTACACTTAAACACAATGAAATCTGACTTTGGACTCAATTGTGGTTTCCTACTGGAGGAAAGTTCATGAAAAGCCAGCAGTAGTTACTCAGAACTAACACCTGCAAAGTGATTGTTGATAATCTCTAAAGCCTTGCCTTATGCAGGTTTCGCCCAAAGAGGAGAAACTTTTTTAATCACCCAAAGTGCTACATTCTTAAACACAAGCTACCTTTATAAATGCTTTGCTTGATCATAAACATGTACACTCTTGTTTGAGGGTAGAGATTATGTCTTCCCTTTACTATTTTACCCCTAGCACTCATTTAAGAGTGTCTGGTATCTAATAGGTACATAATGGAAACTTTCAACTGAATAAGTTGGGAAACTGAAAGAATGCTCATTAATAGCTTAGACTTAAAGGACTCTAAACTGAGCTCATTGATACCAGCACTGGCTGACAACTAAGGCTTGTGATTGGTAGTTGACCTTACTGCGTTAGCAGAACACAGGAATTCAAGAACATCTGGCAGCACAATAGCACCCCCGTCAGCCACGATTTCACTTTCCACAGTTTCAGTTACCCCCAGTCAATAGCAGTCCAAAAATATTAAATGGGAAATTCCAGAAATAGACAACTCATAAGTTTTAAGCTGTGGCCATTCTGAGTAGCATGATGAAATCTCACGGCGGTCTCACTCCGTCCTACCCAGCACACGACTCATCCCTTTGTCCAACATACCCATGCTGTATATACTACCTGCCCATTAGTATAGGAAAAACAAAGCATACATTATAGGGCTTAGTACTACCCATGGTTTCAGGCCTCTACTGTGGGTCTTGAAACATAACCCCCACAGATAAGGGGAGACTACTGTATATGCAGAGGCTGAATTACACCCATAGTTAGTATTCTCTTGGTTACTCTTCAGGACCATCCCTTTCTGAGGATGACCACTAACACAGCCCTACACACACATATATATACAAGGCAAAGTTCTTTACAGTTCTACTACACTTGGGCCCCTTTCTTTAGCACCACTTTATTTATTTATTTCTGGGGGCTCTGAATATTTTATCTTAAAAAAAAAAAAGGAAAGAAAGAAAACGGGGGGGGAAGTGTCCCCACAAGGGGGTAAGGCCCCCAGTGGGCCCTGCCTGTTCTCCCCGGCTCCAGAGACTTCTGCATAGGCCTTAGCTGCTTGCCGGCCAATCTCCTCTTCCTGGGGCAGCAGCCACTGCTAACCATCCTATCCCCACTTCTTGCTGAAGCCTGTTCCCCAGAGTCCTCAGGTGCACATCTGAGCTCCAGGGAAAGGAAGAACCAGTGGAAGCGCCAGTGTCCTGGGGCAAGCCAGAGCTTTGCTTGTCAGCAGACCCTCCACTGGCACAGCACCACTTTAATAAGCTGTTTCTTATCTCTCCCATGCAATGAGCACACCCCTACTCAACACTCAGTTCCTCAACCCTTCATCTCAACATTTCTCCTGACATGTCAGTAAGCCTGTTGTCAACTGTGGCAAAAATAAACACCTATTTTAAATCCAAATTTGTTAAGGATATATGTGTAGGGCTCACAGTCACCAGCATGCTAAAGCACCTTGGTTGAGAACCACTGACTTATGCTGCTTTACCACAAATCTTACGATAAATATATCTCTTCCAATATGTGAACATCCCAGTCAAAATCCTAGATCTGCTCCTGTACCTGACTTCTTACAACCCTACATTTTTGGGCCAATAGATAGGATTGGAAACAAAGTCCTGAACCAAGTCTAGGATATCAGATGTTCAATTTATCCAAAAGAAGTCCACTAATTAATAAGTGAATCTGCCGTATATAATGGAGTAGCACCAGGAAGTAGAATTGAAACTGATTTCCTAGTAAGGCCCAATAATCAGCGAGGCGAATGAAGTAGAGAGACAATTCCATTTACACAGCTGCTCATTAAAGGCTTCCTACAAAGAGACATTTTTGTATGCAAGCCAACTTGTGGAAAATGGAGGCAAGAGTTAGGGAACAGACAAGATGCTTCCATGTCACTGACAGCGAACAACCATCTTCTAAAGCCAGCAATTCAGAGCTTTGAAAGACCAAACCTTCATGCCAGTGGTTAAAAAGAAATCTTTATTTTACAAAATTAAAAACATAAATAATATTTACAAGCATCTTAAATACCAGCTTATAATACTTGACATTTTTGAATCATTTTAAATTGAGTTTTCCATAAGCTTTTAATATGCAAGACTTCAACCACTTCAGTGAGTTACCAGTTTTCATTTCCACTATTCCAAAGGAGTTTTTGGTTTTTTGAAATTGTCCATACTGTAGTCATTCAAAAAAAATACAGTGTACTTTTTAAATGACTAGTTAAAAAAAAAAAAAAACACAGTCCTGAGCTTCCTACCCCAGTTGTAGGATATTACTCCAAGAGAACCCTATAACCCAAATTCCTTACTGTCCTGTTTACATGTAACCACTATAACTTTAAAGACTCACATTTCTGGTACTCACCATAATCCATCTCCCTAACTTCTCCTCAGTTTGCTGAAAAGGAAAGGCAGGGAAAACAGAGAAGAGAGGCAGGAGAGTACAGACGACCATCTGAAATCACATTACTGAAAATGTAAGACTTATGATCCAAAAACCTGCTCTTAGTAATTTCCTTCGGGATCAAATCCAAGGTATTTTATGAAATGAAAACTTAAAATGATTTCAAATGATGCACATGTGACAGCAAATCTCAGTGGCACAATGGAACACAGACTTAAAGGAAGTGGTTAAGTTAATACCCATTCTGGAGTTCCTTGTGAATAAAGGGTAGACAGATTCAGTAGAATTTTGTTTTTAAGGGAAGTTTTCATTATCTGGTCTTCATATTTCAGCACTGAGTAATTCATTTCCATGGAATAATACATGAAGACCAACAAAGTGTGAGGAAAGCAAATGTCCTCGAGAAGGGTCAAAATAAACGAAAAGAAAGGAAGGAAAGGAAAGGCTCAACATCTATAACCCGCTTCACAAGACCACCACTTGGTTCCACTTTCCCTTGAAGCCCTCAGCTCAGCTGAGAATCACAGCAAGAAGTCTTCATCCTCAGAGATTAGCAACAAATTTAAAAGAAAAAGAATGACACAAGTAAGAGTTATATACATTTTACTAGTTTGTTTCTGACTTGTCCTGGATTTTAGAAGGTGTCAAGGGAGCCATGGATGCTGGTGGCAGGAGGCAACTGGAGAAGAGAGGCTTAGGGATGAGGAATAGGGAAGACTTGTTTACAAATTCAGAGCAAACTCCCTTCTTCTGGATCTAAAAGACATCTTTTGTCTTCAGTAAAACCAAAGTCTTTCTGTCAACGCAGATGGTAGGTACGGTTTGCTCAAAGAAGCGTCTTCTCTTGGGGAGGAAGGTAAGTATACACAGTCAGCACACTAAGCACCACTCTGGGACCAGGCCCGCCGCGCAGAGCCTCGCCGCCATCACTGCTGCATGTTGTTGATGATCGCCAGGATGCTCATCTTCTCCTGGGCAGAGTCCACATCCTCATTCTGCTTCTGGGCCACTCCCGTGCCTAGGCCATAGAGCCGCCCACAGTACTTGGCATCATCAATACTGTCCTCAAAAAACAACTGCAGAATAGGACAGAGAACCCCTGGTGAGAATCATGCCAAGAGTCATGCCAAGAATCAGGCCAAGCCGCAACACTACTACATCAGCACCTCCCAGCTCTCTTAAAGCCTTGAAAACCTAGCCAACTAGAAACTAACTTCATAAAGAAAGGCTCCAGACCTTTCCTACACAGTCTTTTCATGCTCCTTTCTCTCTACATAGGCTCCCCTTTCTGAACAGACTTCCACTTTCCCTGAGTTTTTACTGCCAGGATCCCTGTGCTGCTGTTGCTGTTTAATACAACTGCCTCTATCTCCTCCCTTCTCTTTAACAGGCAGTGCAATGGTGAAGAGCTTGAGCTCTAGACTCAGACTGACTCACTGTGTGATCTTAGAAAAATCACTTCAACGCTCCTTAAGCCACGGTTTCCTATCCGTAAAATGGGTAATATAATAATAGGTTGTTACGAGTGAGAAAATGGACAGGAAGCACATACACAGCAAGGTATCTCACCCTTTTGGGCACTACTAGGCAGGATAACTCTCTGCTGGGGGGTGAGGAAGGTTGTCCCGTGTATTGTAGCACTCTAGGATGTTCAGCAGCATCCCTGGCTGGTAGCACACAACCCAACTCCCACAGGTCATGACAGCCGAGAATGTCTCCAGACATTGCCAAAGGCACCTCAGAGGGCAAAATTGGGAGCATGATGCTTCCAGCTATGTTCTTCCTCCTCAAGATTGCTTCGGCTATTTGGAGTCTTTTGTGGTTCCATACAAATTTTAGGATTATTTGTTCTATTTCTGTGAAAAGTGCCACTGGAATTTTGATCAGGATTACATTCAATCTGTAGACTACTTTGGGTAGTATGGACATTTTAACAATATTAATTCTTCCAATCCATGAGCCCGGAATATCTTTCCATTTATTTGTGTCTTCTTCAATTTCTTTCATCAATGTCTTAGAGTTTTCAGTATACAGGTCTTTCACCTCCTTGGTAAAATTTATTCCAAGGTTATTTTATTCTTTTTGATGCAACTGTAAATGGGATTGTTTTCATAATTTCTCTTTCTGATAGTTCACTATTAGTGTATAGAAACAACTTTTTTTTTTTTTTTTTTTTTTGCGGTACGCGGGTCTCTCACTGTTGTGGCCTCTCCCATTGCGGAGCACAGGCTCCGGACGCACAGGCTCAGCAGCCATGGCTCACGGGCCCAGCTGCTCCGCGGCATGTGGGATCTTCCCGGACCGGGGCACAAACCCATGTCCCCTGCATCGGCAGGCGGACTCTCAACCACTGCGCTACCAGGGAAGCCCAGAAACAACATATTTTTTATATTAATTTTTTATCCTGCAATTTTACTGGATTCGTTTATTCTAACAGTTTTTTGGTGGAGTCTTTAGAGTTTTCTATATATGTCATCTGCAAATAGTGAGTTTTCCTCCTTTCTGATTTGGATGCCTTATATTTCTTTTTCTTGCCTAACTGCTCCAGCTAGGACTTCCAATAACATGTTGAATAAAAGTGGAGAGAGTGGGCATCCTTGTCTTGTTCCTGATCTTAGAGGAAAAGCTTTCAGCTTTTCACCACTGAATATGATGTTAGCTGTGGGACATTTGATAATTAATAGAACTTAGCATAAAATAAGTGGGTGGTTTCACAAATGTGTTCATATGATAGAAATCAGAAGAAAAGCAAATAATTGCAAGGATGAGAGGTGCTAGGAACACCAAGTACACTTGAGTGACCTCCATTTCAGAATGCTTCTTTGCCTCCCAAATCACATCTAATATACTGAATACATGTATAACAAATAAACCAAAAACAAAAACAAAACACTGCTTTCAAGGTGATCACCAACTTCCAAGAGAAACTATAAATTTTCAACAAACCTCAGCCCAAAAAACCTTTGCCTTACCTCTTTCATCCTGAAGAATGCCATTCCCGTTAGCAGTGAGTCTGAGCCTGCCTGGTGCTGCCTTCCAATTCTCTGCAAATCCAACTGATCAGCAACTTCCTGAAGACCTCCCTGGAGATGTAAGGAAAACAAATATAATATTACAGACCCCACTTCTCTACTGGAGTCACCTATGTCTATTCCTGAGTTTACTTCTTGTGGTGACAGGAAGTAGGAACAGACCATTTACTTAACAGGTCTTCCCCAGCAGTATCCCCTTTTCAGCCCTCCAAATGATACACTGTGTTATATTCCACTTTTCACTCTGATCGTTCTTTTCTGTATCGTTAATTTTGTCAGACCTCCGCCCCTGAAAGTCCTCACTGCTGTAAAACAAGGTTGGGGAAATAGTAAATGCCAATCCGATTCTAGATGGCAAACCTCTTATATCAACAATTTATTAGAGGAGGGAGTTCTTAAATTGTCTAGAGCTAAGAACCCCTCTGAGAGTCTGGTACACTGTAGACCCCATTCCTAACATATCATACATATACCTCATGTCTCTAACTGTTTCACTAGGTTCGTGGGCCCTAAGTGAAGAATGCCTGCCTTAGGGTGAGAGTAGCAGAAGGCTCCCTTCATGCCCAGGTTAAAGACAGTTACCACACAAATCCCTGTGCCAATCAACTCTCTATATACCCTGTCTAGCACCATGCTGGCACCTAGCAGGTACTCAAGGACACATGCTGAACAAACTGCAATAAAGCAAAATGATAAGTCTGCATTTTTGTCTTCTTGTTGTCATTACTACTATTAAGAAAAATATTGTGTACCTTAAGATTTTTGCAACTTTTCATCAGGTATTTCACATCATAAATGGATGGGAAGAAAAGGTTCAGAATGTGAAAGAATTCATGTTCCTCTTCTGGCAAACGAGAATCCGTAAGTAACTTTACCATGTAGCCAAAATCATAGCCACTACGAGGAAAGGATGAGGCAGTAAGGTGAAAGAGCAGGAGTGAACAGGCCCCAGCACTGAACTGCTTTATTTCTCAGAGCTTAGGACGCTACCTCATGGTAGGAACTTTCAGTTTTCCAAAGTAGTTTATCCTGTCCTCTGAGCTTTCCATTAAATAACCACATAACAGATTAATATGGGAGATATACAAGAGAACCCAAGGGTTTATAAATGTGGGTTTTACTCATCAAAAATTTAAACGTACTGAAAGGTATGGAGTCCCCTGGGGGGGCTAGTGGTTAGGATTTGGCACTTTCACTGCTGTGGCCCAGGTTGAATCCCTGGTTGGGGACTGAGATCCCACAAGCCAGGCGGGGCGACCAGAAAAAAAAAGAAAAGGTACTGAAAGGTAAAATAACTTCTCCTAAGGGGAATTTGGCTTTTGAGTACCCAGGAAACTCCAGGCCAGCCATTTAAATGACGAGAAAGAGATGACCAAGTGCTTCCATCCTTCCCACCCTCCATCTTTCCACTTGGCATATGCCCACTGCAGCCACATGATACAGCCTAGTACTGTGTGAAATAAACCAGCATGTGCTCCAAAGTGTTTTCTGAAAAACTGAAATGTAAGCAACTGTTACCATTTCAACTTTATAACTGCTAGTGAGCAACAAGAGTGCCAGAGGACTGCAAAAATAACATAAGAATTCAATTCCTTGCTTCCAAAGGAAGAGAGAAACACTCTCGAGACTGACCTGTGAAATGAAAGCCATTTGACATTGTCACAGAGAACCACCCCTGATGTCATAAGCAGCTCTGCAAAGTGCAATGTGTCAATCCCTTCCTCTTCATGCTTCTGAAACTGCAGTCCTGAGTTAGCAAGGAGATCTATGGAATCCTGGGAGTACATGTCCTCTCTAAAAAGAGAAGGTGTTTACTTCTTAGCTGGTGGTAAGGTAACAGAGTAGTGGGCAACAATATTACCATCACCTTATAAATTACAGAATAAGTATTCTTTTTTTTAATTTATTTTTTTATATTTTATTTATTTTTGGCCGTGTTGGGTCTTCACTGCTGCATGCGGGCTTTCTCTAGTTGTGGCAAGCGGGGGATACTCTTCGTTGTGGTGCGTGGGCTTCTTATTGCAGTGGCTTCTCGTTGTGGAGCACGGGTTCTAGGCACGGGGGCTTCAGTAGTTGCAGCATGTGGGCTTCAGTAGTTGTGGCATGCAGGCTCCGCAGTTGTGGCTCATGGGCTCTAGAGCACAGGCTCAGTAGTTGTGGCGCACGGGCTTAGTTGCTCCGCAGCATGTGGGATCTTCCTAGACCAGGGCTCAAACCCATGTCCCCTGCCTTGGCAGGTGGATTCTTAACCTCTGCGCCACCAGTGAAGTCCCTAGAGTAAGTATTCTTGAAATACTTTAATAATTTAAGAATAAATCAATTAATTCCTTCCAGTATTCTAGCAAACACACAAAGTAATCTTACCTGTGACAGAAAGAAAAATGGGATTTTTCCCCCACAAAATAAGTGTCTTAATTATGAAAGATCCACATTTTCTCATTATTTAATGAAAAGCAGGACTTCCCTGGTGGCGCAGTGGTTAAGAATGTGATCTTTTGTGTCTGGCTTCTTTCCCTTAGCATAATGTTTTCAAAACTCATCCATGTATAGCATATGTCAGTACTTTCTCTCTCTGTACTGTGCAGTAACATTCCATGGCATGGATATACCACATATAGCCATTCCTCAGATCACAGACATTTGGACTGTTTCCAATTTGGGGCCTTTATGAATAATGCTGCTATGAACACTCACATACAAGTTTTTACATGGATGTATGTCTTCATTTCTCTTGGGTGGAATTGCTGGGTCATACGCTAACTCTATTTTTAACCTTTTGAGAAACTGCCTGTTTTCCAAAGAGGCTGCATCATTTTATATTCCCAATAGCAATATATGAGAGTTCTAATTTCTCCACACCCTCACCAGCATTTGTTGTTATGTTTTTTTGATCATAGCCACCTAGTGGGTATGAAGTAGTATCTCATGGTTTCGGTTTGCATTTCCCTAACGACTAATGGTGGTGACCATCTTTTCATAAGCTTATTAGCCATTTCTAAATCTTCTTCGGAGAAATGTCTATTCAGATCTTGTGCCCATTTTTAAAATTTATTTATTTATTTATCTATGGCTGTGTTGGGTCTTCGTTGCTGCGCACGGGCTTTTCTCTGTTTGTGGCGAGCAGGGGCTACTCTTCGTAGCAGTGTGCAGGCTTCTCATTGCAGTGGCTTCTCTTTGCAGAGCACAGGGTCTAGGTAGGCGAGCTTCAGTAGCTGTGGCTCGCGGGCTCAGTAGCTGTGGCTCGCAGGCCCTAGAGCACAGGCTCAGTAGTTGTGGGGCACAGGCTTAGTTGCTCCGTGGCACAGGAAATCTTCCCAGGCCAGGGCTCAAGCCCGTGTCTCCTGCACTGGCAGGCAGGCAGATTCTTAACCACTGTGCCACCAGGGAAGTCCTTGTGCCTTTTTTTTTTTTTTTTTGCAGTACACGGGCCTCTCACTGTCGTGGCCTCTTCCGTTGCAGAGCACAGGCTCCAGACATGCAGGCTCAGCGGCCATGGCTCACGGGCCCAGCCGCTCCGCAGCATGTGGGATCTTCCCAGACCGGGGCACGAACCCGCGTCCCCTGCATCGGTAGGCAGACTCTCAACCACTGCGCCACCAGGGAAGCCCCCTTGTGCCCATTTTTAATTAGGCTGTCTTTTTATTGTCGACTTGTAAGAGTTCTTTAAGAGGGACTTTACTACTTTTTGAGATTCCTTACTCCATCTTCTGCTTGACTACTCTCTCCAACCCCTACTTGGGTTTGGTGGAAACAAAACTTAAAATTAATAAAATCAGTTAGAAATCAGTCTGTACAAATGTAACAAATCTAAGAATAACATTGAGAAGTGTCCCAGACACTTACGTAAGGTTGAATTTGAAGTTGAACTGCCAAGTGTTGATTCCAGAAGGATATTCTCCCTTCTCATTCGTGAATGTAAGGCCCAGCTGGATAATTTTTAAAAGGTCAACATTGCACCGTAAAAGCTGATACTGGTAATCTATGGAACTACGAAATTCACCAATGGGTCGCACCACAACACCTGGAAATTCTGTGTCCTAGAAAAGGAAAAAGTCTCTCATCGTGAGGTTTCACAGAACACTGAATGCTGAAAACAACAACAACAACAAACACTGAATGCTGACTTGACCATAAATAAAAGTTTTATCTCAATTTATGAAAGTTATGTGAGAAGCCCCAAGCTCAGGCACAAAAATTCACCTTAAAATACTGATTTCACTGATGTATACAGAAGGAGCAGTAGAAACATGAAGGTTTACACAACAACTTGGAGATCCTAAGCAGGATGTGAATAGAAGTAGTTGACTAACTCTAGGTCTATTAAGAACATTCTAGGTTCGGGAATTCCCTGGCGGTCCAGTGGTTCGATCCCTGGTCGGGGAACTAAGATCCCACAAGCCACGCAACACGCCCCCAACCCCGCCAAAAAAAAAAGAACATTCTTGGTTCATATACAGTTAATTAGGAACAGTCTAGGTTGAGAACAAAACACTATATAAATAAAAATACAAATATAGGAAAGTGAAACAGCCATTCAACAAAAGTAATAAATAGCCACATTTGGCTTAAAGTAAAAAACCTGGAACAAGATCAGAGAGAGTTCTGAATACCAGGCTAAAGACATAATTCTATACCCTCCACAGCAGGAGTTGCAAACCAGGCAGCTAACGTAACAGAGTAAAGTGTGCAGGGTATTAAAATGGTATGAGTAATGGGGACTGGAGCAAACTAAAGGGTACATGCCGCCCCTAAAAGAGGCTCTTGATATCACTATGATACGTGCCTCCCTCCAGCCACTCAGTGTCAGGCAGGAATGTAGACCCTATAATGCCAGATCTGTCCATTTCTTCCAGAGATACCAGAAATCTGGAATTTAAGGAAGGTCTCTTGATTTTTAAATGTTGGCAACTACTTTTTAAAAACTGCTTTAACACTGCCAGTCAAATTCACCATACCTGTGGGAGAGATGTGCCCTATGGACTGAGACAACTTCTGCTTAGAGACTTGAAGACCAAAGTAACATCATAAACACTAGATACTAGAGGTTACATCCTTTTCAGACACACAGGCTACCTTGATGTTTCATAAAAGCAACATAACCTTCCATGATGTTTAATTTACCATGGCTTTAGTATAATCATTTCTTTCAAAAATCTCACATTAAATATTCCCTAAGTCCATACCAGAAGGTGAGTCAAACAGAGTAGAGCTCTTTACCATGGCGATATAGCTGTAACTGAGCACGATTTCTCGGATCTTCCTCATCTCTTCTTCTAGATTGCTGGCCCAGACTTCACAGATGACCTGGCTGTTCTCCACAAGTGCCGCAGGCATCCTGAAGAAACTTGAAGTCGCTTTCAGCTGACTATGTTAGAGGGCAAGTCAATGGTTGATCTGATCTACATTCAAAAACATATTTTGAAATCACATTAATTTACATACTGGCATTAAGACATTAACAAAGACATCAAAACAGTATTTTACCATCACTTCATCAGCTTAAGCTAAAACATTAGGACTATTATATTTATTCTCCATTTTATATGATGAGGGAAACTGCCTTTGTCAAAACAGACACACATACAAACACACACACACACACACACTCACTCTCCCTCCCTCAGTTCTTTAACTTGAAGAAAATAAAATTACTTAAGAAACATGAAGAAACTTTTGCCCAAGCTGCCCTTTAGCACAGAAATGAAACCATTGCCCTAAACCAGTTTTTGAGCCCTCTCCAGACACCTAAAGACTAAAATAGTCCCGTTAACACAAATATGCCCTTACCATGACTTTCACATCACTTTGCACAGGGACCAAATCATGGAAACATTTCTAAAGGAATCACTTTAGCCAGTTTAAATGTACTGGGATCTCCGAAAGCCTGAAAGAATGTGGACCTGAACTCTCACACTGAAGTCCTAACACCGTATGATGAATATGGACGTGGGACTTGCCCCTCCACTCCCCCAAAAAAGGAAATTCTTTTTCCCAACAATCCAAAAGTCAAATACAACTAGAGGCAAATAGATCATGAAGTGAGAGATGTACGTTGTAAAAACCAATCCCAAGTTGAACAACCACAATGAAAATCAGAATTTATTAATGTCTACTTTTCAACATACAATATTATAAAGAAACTAAGTATCAATTCAACAATAAAAATAGAGAAGACAGCAGGTATAAATAATTCAACCAGAAGCAGAATGATTTATAGTGTATATTCTGGGAGGAGACTGGGGAGGCAACAGTATTCTACACGATAAAACTCAACATGGTTCAGCCTCCGAGTAATGCTGTTATTATAGCAATGATACACTTAGTTATAAAAAGACAAAAAGGAGCTTATCATAAGGGGATTTCCTTAAAACGCAAGCCCACGCACAGATCCTCAACACAATGTAAGAGTGGGCTCCAGCGCACATATTTAAGGAACAATTCCTAGAAAGAGTAAAACGAACCTTTGCTTTCTACTTTCAAGATAGGCAGATACAACAATAAGAATCTGGATCAAAACAAAATTGGCATTCTCAAGTGTCATCATTTCTCTGAGGCACTTCTGAGAAAACAATCTGTTGGTTTGTCACCAACCCTTGAAGATTCCATTTATTCAAGTTACTCTACACTTTTACAGATGCTTCTCTGAAATTATAGTAGACTTACTGTAATTAAACTTAAGTAGACTGTGGTAGCTTCCTAACAAGTACGGGTGAACACTTCTTAAAGGCAGAATCCACTTCTTCTCATTTTTGTTCTATACACAATGGGCATGAATTAAAGGCATGCAGATGAAGAAATCAAGAATATCAGAAAATGGCAGAAGTTCAGACTGAGCGTGTAGTAAATTCCACTATCTGACCATAATTAAGAACATGTTGGGGGAATTCCCTGGCGGTCCAGTGGTTAGAACTCAGCGCTCTCACTGGGGTGGGGGGGTGGGGGGGCACAGGTTCAATCCCTGGTCGAGGAACTAAGATCCCACAAGCCATGCAGCAAGGCCAAAAAGACAAAAAAGAAAATGTTGGGGCTCAGAACTTTCGATTCTAAACCATGCTTAAGGTTTTCCCCTGCAAAAGGGCATAAAACCATTTCTATGCCCATTAATGTTAAATCAGTACCACTTCGCTTCCTTATTTCCCTAACTGAAACAATGCACTCCCTTTTAGGTGTCACTTTAGACACAACCATAAACTACTTTAGGGGAAGTGGGTATCACTAATTGAAACATTTCCATAAAAGCAAAAGCAACTAAAGGGACTCAAGCAAAAAATGTCTCTGGCCTCCAAGCAGCAAAGAGCAGACTTAAAAAGAGGGCAATTAGATATTTACATTAAACCCTTAGAACAAGGCTCCCCAGCTAAGAAGCTCTTAAGGTTTTATCAAAAGAACTCAGGAAACAATATGAAGAGGCTCCCTCTCATCAAATAAAATATGATATGAACATCATTATGGATAATTACTACGATGCATCACAACTTTTCAGATAGAGATTTAAATCCAGGGGTTCATAATGAACTAAGAAAATTAACTTACTTGGCCACCATTGGAGAATGCTAATGAATGGACTTATTTTTAAAAATACATATCTCATCTTTCCTATATAAACTGTAACCCCAAGTAACCAAATAGTTGAAGGAAAGTTTCTCTTTATAAAAGTTGTATAAATAGAGCTTCCCTGGTGGCGCAGTGGTTGAGAGTCCGCCTGCCGATGCCGGGGACACGGGTTCGTGCCCCAGTCCGAGAAGATCCCACATGCCGCGGAGCGGCTGGGCCCGTGAGCCATGCCCGCTGGGCCTGTGCGTCCGGAGCCTGTGCTCCGCAACGGGAGAGGCCACAACAGTGAGAGGCCCGCGTACCGCAAAAAAAAAAAGTTGTATAAATAAAAATAAATAGGGAATGACAGATTATCACCGTTTTGTAACCCCTAATGAATTTAGAGATCTGGGCAATAATCATAATGGCATTTATACAGAATTTCCAGAAAAGGCAACTTTATAAAGGCAGAAAAGACTACATGGTGGGATGGGACTGAGAGTTATATAAATGGGAATGAGGTATCCTACTGAGGTGACAAGAAATGTTCCCAAACTCCATTAAAATGATTATTGCACAACTCAGTAAATTTACTAAAAATCACTGAGTTTTACATGAAAATGGGTGAGTTTTATAGTATGTAAACTATATCTCAATAAAGTTGTTAAAATAATCACTAGGGCTGTAATCATCACAAAAAGAGACCACCAGGTATTATGTGCCTCAAAACAACACATCACCACTATAAAACAGTCTTGACCAAAAAAAAATCTAACTTGAATCTGACCAAGCCTCTAGATTTAACTACCAATGTACAGAAAATACAGGCAGAGAAACATATTAAATCACACCAGAGAAATGCAATCAGCAAAATCCAGAAACTTCTATAGGAAACTAGAGAACCCAGCTTCTTCAACAAATAAATTACAAGAAATAAAAGTAAAAGACTCTCAGGAGACCTATCAGTCAATCAAAACATACAGACCTAAATTAAACCCTGCTCTAAACAAGCGATAGGAAAAAGAAAAACTATAACATTTTTGAGACAAGTAAAGTCTGAACAATGCCTGATTTGGGTTTTTTGTTTCAGGGTTTTGTTTATTTTGCTTTTTTTTTTCTTTCTGGTGTTATACTGTGGTTATGGTTTTTTTTAAAAGAGTTCTCACCTTTTAGAGAGAATGAAAAATAGTTATAAGTGATACAATATGAAATGTGGGGTTTACTTCAAAATAACAGTGGAGAAAACTCACAATAACTTTGTACAGTACTATCTTTCTCTACATTTTACAGATAAGAAAACTGAAATGCAGAGACATTAATTTTAAAAGGTAGTGCCCATGGCTTCCATTTCCAAGAAAATTCTTTTTACAATATAGGGGTTGGGGATTAAGAGGTACAAACTATTATGTAAAAAATAAGCTACAAGGATATATTGTGCAACACAGGGAATATAGCCAATATTTTATAGTAACTGTAAATGGAATATAACGTTTAAAAATTGTGAATCAAGGGCTTCCCTGGTGGTAGTGGTTGAGAGTCTGCCTGCCGATGCAGGGGACACGGGTTCGTGCCCCGGTCCGGGAAGATCCCACGTGCCGCGGAGCGGCTAGGCCCGTGAGCCATGGCCGCTGGGCCTGCGTGTCCGGAGCCTGTGCTCCGCAACGGGAGAGGCCACAACAGTGAGAGGCCCGCGTACCGCAAAAAAAAAAAAAAAAAAAAAAAAAAAATTGTGAATCACTATGTTGTACATCTGTAACATATAACACTGTACATCAACTATAATTTTAAATTTTTTTGGATTATTTTTAAAAGCTAACCATTGTTATACATATCTGACAAACAAGGAAGTCAAAACCAGACCAGTGGCAAAACATTTAAGACATTCTTCCACCAAACCCTTACCTAGGAAAACTTCCAAGCCCCAAATGTAGTGCCACACAATGAAAAGGAATCACACTGCACACATTTAACTTAGCATAAATTACTGGATATGCTAGCCAAAAAAGAAATAATAATAAAATAATACTAGCAATTCTGCCTGCCACTTTCCACTCAGTGAGCACATGCTCCAGTATGAGCCTAAAATGGGGATCACAAACATACCATTCCCCTTGGTTATTAGTCTTCCTCCTTCTAAGCCTCTCAGAGCCAGCACTGCACAGTGCACCTCACAGTGCAGAATAACTCTATGCCATTCACTTATGTTTATTTGTGCAACAGGGCCCCTAAAAGTAAACCTAATGACTCTACTTGGGTTATAACCAAAGACATAGTAACAAGTTTCAAAACAGAAGGAAAAACGACTGTGCTGGATTTACTGAGAAACACTATGGCCACCTCCAACTCCACACCTTCCTAAGGAATTTTTAAGGATAATTTTGGTTGCATGCACTGCTTGCCTTGCAGGCTGACTTTAAAACTTGACTGCCACATGAGCTACTCTACATGAAAGCAAAATACAAGCCCTGATACCTGCTGTTTCCCAGTACTAGACTGTATAAGAAGGTAACCCAGGAGTTACTGAGGTCTCTGCCCTGCGCTCATCTGTAGAACAAACTGTGCAGTTCGCCCCCCAATGATCTACAGTGTAAACTTCTCCAAAACAAAGCTCCTTACTAACCCAGGAAAGCTCTGAAGAGCAAAGTAAATGATAAAGGCAACCGAAAGCTTTCTCTGCAAGCAATTCAGAGTGCCAGACCTTGCTGGAGAAAAGCACGTTTTGGTTTTTCTGATTGTGTTTTGTTTAAGGCTAAGAGTGCAAGGAAACAATAAACATCACTTCCCCATTCTAGACGACCGGACAAAGGCTTTGCCGCGCATGGGTAAGATGGAAAAGGAAGAAGCAGCACTTCACAACAAATGGCAGCCGCTTGGAAGAGGGTTCTCTCTATCCACGGCCGCGGGGGCCGCAGTCCTCCGTCCCCGCCAAACACAGTATCCCAAGACACCACTCTCTTGGCTCCTCCAGAGCCAAGAGCTCGGGTTCATAAAGCCACCGAATAGCAAGGAAAAGTTGCGGGGACGCAAGAACCAAGAAGGGGGAAGCCCGCAAGGTTCCAAAGTCAGGTCCTCTGACTCACACCGTCTCTCGTCATCCTTCTCTTCCTGTTCAGGATCACTCTCCCTCTTCAAACCACCCTCATCCCTCTCCTCCTCCTAACTCCCTTTCTTCTCTTTTTTTTTCTTTTTTTGTAAACCGAAGATTTTTAAGTTGCATGCCTTAAGGACAGAGAGACCTAAGTTCGAAGCCAGGACACGGACGAGCTGTGTGGCTTTGCATAAGTTACTTAACCTCTCTCGTGCCTCAGTTTTCCCTTCTTGTAAAATGGGTCGTCTAATGGTGGTACACACCTCGGAGGACTGCTGTAGGGGGTAACAGAATGAAGCATATAAGGTGCTGGCACATATCACTAGAATATTAATATCGTGTGGTAGTGGTGGTTATTATGACGACTAGTCGATGGACCTCTTTCTCTTTTCACACACCCTGGCCCTCTCGCACGCTCCCACTCCCCTTCCTCCCGCAGGCCCCCGATGGCCTCCCACACTCTCTCATCTCACGCTCCTCTCTGATAAGCGGGAGCCCGCTTACCCTGACCGGCAGGGCCCGCGAAGCGCGGGCAGACGGGCTGGCGGACACACTACCCGGGAGCGGCGTGACCCGGTGTTCTCCGCCCGCTGCCCCGGATCGGCTCCTGGAACCGAGCGGCTCAGTGAGATGAGCGCCCTCATGCCCAGAGCGACCTTACGCACAGCCCTCCAAACAACCCGGCCGTACCGCTCTACCCACCCGATCCTCCCGACTCGCCTGCTCCCTTCGCGTCGCTCCAGGCGGGCGCGCGCCTGACGCTACCTGCCCCTCCCCTTCTGCGCGCCCCGGCGACTCCGTGCGTGTTCGCCCAACCTGTGAGCTCGCGGGAGCGGCGCGCAGGCACAAAACCAAGAGGGCGCCGCGAAAACGCCGGGGCGGGGCGACCTCAGAAGACGCAAGTGAAATACGGCCCCCTACGGCCTTCGCTGGGTTAGTTTCGCTGGTTCAGTTCACCAGGATCACTGCTCCTCCATTTCGGTTTTACTTCTGTGCGCTCAGAGGGGGCGTGGTCTAGAACTAGCGCCCCGTGGTGGGCGTGGCCTAGCTGAGGCTGAGGAAAGGGCGTGGCCCGTCTGACCAAATCCTCCAAATTACAACCTGCCCGTCTACCTTCTTTGGAGGGCAGTTAAAATCGGCGGGAGCTGAGTTGGGAGGAGGTTCGCTGGGGGAGATCCTGACCGCTTCCTTCTGTACTAATGCGGCCCCCTGGACCCTTCACTTACAAAACCTCTACCATACGGCTTCCTTTCTGGCAAACAGTGGGTTGGGGGTGGGGCAGCACCCCGAAACCGAGTTTGGGTGACTTCAGCCAAGGCCCGCCTCCCCCCTCCGAGCCTCTGGGAGCTGAGCGAGCAGCGTTACCATAGCAACCGGCCCGCTAGGGTCAGCTCGAGTTACAAAGAAGATGCTGCCTAGGTTGGGGAGACGCAGGGCGAGCGCTGGCGCTCTCCCGCTTCCCGAGAAGGTCCGAGACCTGGCGGACGCTAAGCGAGCTCGCCAGATCTTCGTTGTGAGACCAGTGGGGTCCAGGCCTATATTAGGAGGTTCCTTCAAAGCTCCCACCCGCCCTCCTACTCTCTGTGAATCCTGTTTGGAAAGAGCTCTTTGCCAACGCCTGTCCTTAGCAGCGTTTGTTCTACAGTGGTGGGAGAGAAGACAAAGCACGACTTCCCGCACACAGCTATCAGTTCCGGGCCGCCCTCCTAGTCAGTCGCGCAAGACCTCCACCCTGTCCTTGCGAGATGGTGCGGACTCCCCAGAGTATGGCTGTGGTCATACTCCTTGATGCCTTCCCTCGAAGGGGGCTGTTAAGTAGATAGCAAATTCACCCCCAAGTCCCTGCACCTTCCTACTTTTAACCATTTCCCCCTAAAGAGGCTCTCCAAAATCCTACCTCCGTTTCCGAGACTGGAGGCAGGGCAAGTCTTCAGCGGCAAATTCCAACCTGGATTCCCAAAAGCTAGTCTCCAGGGACGTGAACCGCCCCCCCCCCCCCAAATGCACTTTCTGAACACTCCTCCCCTTCTCCCCTTCACATGAGTGTCTGTCTCCTTATCTGTAACATACGGATATGAATAACTATCTCAGCGGATGTTTGCGTTAATAAATGGAAAAACCACCCCACACTGTAGAAGATATATAAGTGTATTCAATAAATAATTGTTTCTGGCCTGTCTCAGGTTGTTATCCCCGAGATATTCAGTGTTTGTTAGCTCTGCTGCAGACTTAGCACTCTTGTCGTTCTGTTCAGCAATACTATGATGCAGAAAGCAGGTAAACCGCTCCCTTCCCCCTGTCCTGTAAGTTTCTAATATTCTGTAATCCACTCTGTAATTACATTCAGGAGAGCGTAGGCCTATCAGCAGCTAGTCGCATGAAGAGCAGCCTGTTTTTTCCTGCAGCACTGGGCCTGGTGTGCACTGAAACAATCAAGCAGGAAACATACCCCATCTCCTTCCCCCTAATGCCCCCTCACCCAGAACTGATTGTTCATTTCTCAGGTTACTGAAGACAAGGGTAACACAAACACAATGACGGCTTGTGTTTCCAGAGACCTTGGAGTGTTTGTTGCAAACAATGGATTTTATGCTGCTCTTATTGCAAAATTAGAACAATTGTGTAAATCACTGATTCCTGATAGGAGGGAGGCCCCAAACAAACAAGAGGGTAGTTGGAGTAGAATATATTCATTAATATAATATCACATTCGAAAAAAAAATATTGCTTCTGAATTACAAACTATAGAAAGTAAGGCTTAAACATCTTCTCAGCTGGGAGAGTAAAGGTTTTAAAAAACCGAGGAACATTGGTTGTAAAACGGGTCTCCTTAAGAACCAGACAGGGTGATTTCCTTAGCCAGCCAAGCCTTTCCGTTATTACCAACTCTAAATAAATCTAACAAGATGACTTTCTTAAACTGGAATATGTATAGGAAGATAAAATCTAAAATACATATTTGGGTTTGAAATATTTTGAAAATGGAGAAAAAGGTAAATGCCTCCAGGCATATAGTACTGCTATATGAGCCCAAATCTCAAAAACCTTTATAGAGTGCTGACACACCTAGATACCTGTCAGCTGATTAATTCCATTCCATTACAGTACCCACTGACCCAAGCTTAGACAAGATCTGTCACTTTGTATAATGTTGTTTTTTTATCAGATAATATATATATATATCTTTACATTCAACTGAAGATGCATCCAGCTGTCTGGTTTCCTTGGTATAGTTGGATAAATTTCCTGCTTTTGAAGTGTGTTGTCCCTGCTTTTCCTACATAATAGAAAAACCTTCTGACTCTTGACAATTATCAGCAGAGCATCAAACTTCCCCTAATGTAAAGCAAAGATCATGTTTCATGACTAAGCATTTGAGTATTATTTTGATCTTTTTATTACAACCTGAAAAACCTTCTGATCTCTGATTAGATCAGAGATCAGAGTTCATTTTTTAAAATCCAGATATAGGTATCATTTTATTTGTATCTCATTTGATTTTCCTTCTCCCTTGGAGTCTACTAAACTAACATTTCAAAATCTACCAATAGTGATCATAAGACTTATTTCCACAGCTGAGAGGGTCCATCAAGGTGTCCTAACTAATACATTCCCCTAATTTCACAATAATTAAATAATTTTAGGTTACCCAGATCCCAAAGATAGGACCAGGATTTGAGTCTTCTGATTTCCAGTCCAGTATGGGACTGGGTGTTCACCCAATCAGTTGTGTTTACGGTCCATTTGCTATGGGCAGGGCTGCATTTTGGCACTGGAGGATGCACTGGCGAATGAAACTGATATGGTTCCTGGCCTGGTGGAGCTTAACATTTGGTGGCAGGGACTGACCATAAAACAAGTAAGCAAGCATTCAAGTAAGAAATAAAAAGATAATGAAACTTGTGATAGCCGTCATGAAGGAAACTAATGAGGTAAAAGTCATGGAGAATAACTGGATTGGGGGAAGACATAGGCAATTACTTAAAGAAGACCTCTCTGAGAAGGTGGCATTTGGGGAGAGATGAGAAGGACAAGAAGGACGAAACGAGAGAGAGAGAGAGAGAGAGAGAGAGAGAGAGAGAGAGAGAGAGGCATGAGCAGCAGTTGGGAGCAGTAAAAGGATTAGAAATGAGTTTTCTGTGTTAGTGAAAGACCAGGGCAGCCACCAAGAGGTGGAGCAAAGGCAGAGTGGATCCACAGGAAAGCAGAGGCCCAGTGAGCCTAAAGGCTGGGAGGCTTTAAACTGCACTCTGTTCAAAGCGCATCAGGAAACCCAGAAGGATTTTACTTACAGGAATGACCTGATCCAATCTATGTTTGTTTTTTGTTTTGTTTTTTGGGTTTTTTTGGCCACACGGCATGTGGGATCTTAATTCCCCGACCAGGGGTTGAACCCATCCGTGGCCCCTGCACTGGAAGTGCTGAGTCTTAACCACTGGACTGCCAGGGAAGTCCCCCAATCTACGTTTTTAAAGATTACCTTAAAAAAAAAAAAGGGACTTCCCTGGTGGCGCAGTGGTTGAGAATCTGCCTGCCAATGCAGGGGACACAGGCTCGATCCCTGGTCCAGAAAGATCCCACATGCCGTGGAGCAACTAAGCCTGTGCACCACAACTACTGAGCCCATGTGCCACAACTAATGAAGCCCGCGCGCCTAGAGCCCGAGCTCTGCAACAAAAGAAGCCACCGCAACGTGAAGCCCGCTCACCACAACAAAGAGTAGCCCCCGCTCGCCACAACTAGAGAAAGCCCGCGCACAGCAACAAAGACCCAACACAGCCAAAAATTAAATAAATAAATAAATAAATAAATAAAGATTACCTTGACTCTCAGGGTCAGAGAATGGAGTAAAGGCAGAGACATCTTAAATTTTTAAATTTGAATTACAGTAAATTTGATAAGAAAAGAAAAGAAAGCTAGCTTCCCCCAGGCATGATGAATCTGTTGCCTATGGAAATATTTGATGACAACTTAGGTAATTTTACTAGGTGGGTCTGATTAAGTAAGAGTGACTTGCCACTACTTCTTTTGATTTTTGTTACTGTGAAACTCATCAAGGCTGCTAAATGAATATTCAGTACTTTATAAAGAAGAAAGTTGATCTCTGTCTGTACAGAGCAAGGCAAATAGAAATACAAGCCAATGGAAAGAGAGCAGGAAAGCACATCAATATAGATAAGAGTAAAACTTTTACTTTGGGACTGTCTAGTCACTTCTAAAGATCTCTTCTCTAGCTCTCCCTTCCTCTCCCTGTTCGTGAATGTAACAAACCCATCTCTGGTGTTACAGCCAGATCTCAAAATCCCCTGTGATTTTTTTTTTTTTAATGTGACCAGTGTTGAGGATCTTGTTTTGAACTTCTGTAACATTCTGTAATTTTCTAGGACCAATGGGATCCAAAGGCTTCAGAATATCTCTGAAGTTTCTAACCAGATGTGTTTGTTTGTGGGATAAGGGATATATTCCAGAAAAATTGGTAAACACAGTTATAAGTCTCAACTCCATTAGAAATAGAATGGGCCTCAGAGATCCTCTAATCCAACTGGCTCATTTTACAGATGAGGAAACTGAGACTCAAGAGAGGCCGAGGTCACAAAGCTGGTCAGTGGCAATGCTCAGTTTGAACCCAGATCTACCTTCTTCCAGGATCTCAGGGCCTCTCCTCCTTTAAAGGAGATCAGCTAAGGGAGGGGCCATCTTACACAACCTTGAAATAACAGGAAAGCTAAGCAAGTCCTCAAAATTAGAATGGAGAGAAAACCCAGAGGACCAGAGAGATATTCTCGTTTGTGCAAGCTCTACTGAGAACCTACTATGTGTGAGAGTTATTAGAGCCATGAAGATACATAAAGCTCCTATTTGACCTGATTACAGAAAAAATTACTTGCTACTCTAGGGAGTGTTGAACACATAAGCTAAGAAAGTTCAGAAAGAAAAGAACAAGTGATTTCCCTGGTGGTGCAGTGGTTAAGAATCCACCTGCCAATGCAGGGTACATAGGTTTGAGCCCTGATCCAGGAAGATCCCACGTGCCACAGAGCAATTAAGTCTGTGCGCCATAACTACTGAGCCTGCGCTCTAGAGCCTAGGAGCCACAACTACTGAGCCCACGTGCCACAACTACTGAAGCCCGCACGCCCAGGGCCCATGCTCTGCAACAAGAGAAGCCACTGCAATGAGAGCCTGTGCACCACAGTGAAGAGTAGCCCGCGCTCACCTCAACTAGAGAAAGCCCGTGTGCAGCAACGAAGACCCAACACAGCGAAAAATAAAATAAATAAATTTATATATAAAAAAAAGAACCAGAGGCAGAGTAGTGGTCAAGACAAGGAAGGAAATTCTGGATGGGAGGATTAGTATAAGCAATTACTTGGAGGTAGGCATGACAGAAAATAGAAAAAATTTTTCTGTACATAGCGATCAATAAATATTTGCACATGACAGTGATGCTTAGAGCACAGGAAAATAGGAAGTAGTGAGGAATAATGGTATATGAGAGGAGCTAGATTAAGGCGGGCCTTGGAAGTGAGGTAGCAAAGGTTTGATCAGTGCACAAGGCAGACTTGGATGGCCAGGAATATATACATTACACAAATATCTGGAATATTGAAAAAATTATTGGTGCCTCTAAAAGGACAGATGATGAAAAACAGGAACAAGTTGTACAAAATAAAATTTGTAACAAACATTGAATGTTTACTGACCTTTGTGCTGTGCAAGGAGTTAGTCAGGGAAAGATGACTAAGACATGGTCCTTTATTGGCCAAATAAAGTATGACACATCTAGACAACGGGACAGCACTCAGCCTTAAAAAGAACATTGTAGCTCTTAAAGGCACTATATGGAACAATCTCCATATGTGCATGCTAAGTGAAAAAAGCAAGGAGCGTAACAAGTATATATGGTAAGCTGTTTCTCAAGATGGGGAGATAAATATGTTTCTATTTACAGAGACAAGCTCTGGATGCATATACAAAACACTCGTCCCAGGGGTTTGCCTCTTGGGAGAAGTAGAGGGCTGGGAAGGAGTAAGAAAAGCCTTGCTTTTTGCTGTACACTCTGTTTGACCCTTTTGTTTTTTATATTAGACATACCTATGACCTATTCAAAAATAATTTTTAGAAATTTAAAAATAAAAGCTCACTTCTTTTTCAAAGGTCTCACCTTTTTACATCACGGGTCAACCTGTATTCTAACTTCCCCTGTTTCAAAGTGTAAACTTCACCTCTCCAGGGGTTCCTCTCCTGCATCTAGACTGAACAGTAGTAGTTGATACATCTCTCCTCCCTTGGCTGCCCTCAGCAGCAACAGAAACAATCAAAAATGAGAAAATGAGGCCCTGTGGTCCATGTCACCTTTTCATCCACTTGAACTGCCCGTCTTCTGCCTTCAACATGATCTGACCCCCATGCCTCTTATCGAAACTGCCTCCTAGGGGACCGTGACATTTTCTTAAGTTGAGGAAGATGTGGGAAGCTTGTAAAAAGAAGAAAAACAAGCCCAGAGGTCAGCCAAATGTGCTTTCTCCAGCTCTGGCTTGAACTGCGCATTTCCTCTCAGCTTTCAGGAGATGTCCTTTGGCAAAGAAGGGCGCTTTTGTCTCTCGTCAAAACAGACCCAAATTCTTTCTCCTGTCACGTGCCTGGCCGGAGCCAGTCAGCTGCTCTGTAACATGATCACCTTGGCCAGCCTCCCAGCCTTCCGACTAATAACAGGGCGAGGCGGCAGCACAGCGACAGCGGCTGCCAACGTCGGGGCTGGAGGAAGAGAAAGCGGGCTTGAGCTGTGCCAGGACCTTGGAGGAGCTGGGAGACAGCCCACTGCAGAGGTGAGCGGGAGCTGCTGGGCAGGGAAGCTGGTCGCCAAGGTCAGGACGCGTCCAAGTTCACTTAAAGAAAGGCAAAGCGTACCCTTCTCACCTCTGTGTCCTCTGCACTCACAGGGCAGGTGAGATCTGCCTCTGAACAATGTCCTGGGATGTTTTCTTAGTACACAGAGTCCCTTCCTGTCTCACTAATGTCTGCCGTCCTCTGCCCATGTTTGTACAATCTACCTCCTCCGTAGTCTTGTTTTTCTAGCAATTGACAGCTAATTCTGTCAAACGGACTTGCTTTGGCTTCAAAACCACATGAAAGAGAAAATCCCAAATCAGAACTCGAAAATCCTACTGGAAAAAGACTGCCAGGAAGCAACTGTGGTTGAACTGTTTCTCCTCTCTAACCTGCCAGGGTCACCTGGAAGGGTTGGGGCCAATTACAACAGTCTTAAAATTGCAAAGGCCCCTGGTCGATGTGGGGACTAGAAGGTGGACAGCCACGTCAAAGCTGTTTTGATCGACATATCGGGATTTATCAACAGATGCTCCACTTTCAGACTTGCTGATGTCCTGGTAGTAGCTCAGGAAGGATTCCCACAGAGGTTACCGAGGGAGAGGAATACAGTGTGTGTAGATGGGTGTGAACAATGGGCCACTGGTTTTCAGGATGCTATATGGGTCTTTTGGGGCATAATGCAAGCAAGACAAGACAGAGACTTGTAGGGTGCTTCAGTTTCGTATGCAATTCCAACTAACTTTCTCTAGTTGGGATATAAAGATTCAATTCAATTTGGTAAAACAAGTGCTCTGAGCGTTAGCTTCTGACCTTAGAAAGGTAAGTGTGTAGTATAGGAAAAGGTGCTGACACATTCAAGAGCAAATGTTGGACACATTCTGAGGGCAAAAAATAAGGCTCTTAATTCTTTTCCCCTTCTTTCATTTATTCAACAAATATTTCCTGAGTATCTGCTACATGCCAGGTTTGTGTTTGGTACTGTGGATCTCATAGTAAACAAAATAGGCAGGCTTTCAGCCTCACGGGCATGCAGTCAAGTGGGGCAGTAAATCATAAAGGGTATAAGTACCCAAGGCAAAAGCAGTGAAGGGAGCATTGCTAAAACTGTCCAAAGGGAATAATTTTTGTCTCAAAATTCAACCTTTTCCTTCATGCATTTTACCTTCTTGAATGAATATCTTCCCCTCCGTAAAAGTCTCACATACGTACAGACCTTGGTCATAGCAGCTCCTCGAAACCCTCTTCATCAGAGGCTTTAAGCTAGAGGCAGGCTGTTCAGCTTTTCCCAAGAATACAAACAGCCTGAGAACAGAGGCTGAAGTAATGGGAGTTTCAGTCCTCAGGAGAGTAGCCCTCTCCCGTATGAAATAGAATTTATGCTATTCTGAAAACACATGTGGCACCAGGCAAAGTGTTAGGAAACCTGGATTTTGCCAGAAACTGTGTGGAGTTTGGAACAAGTCAGTTTTGCTATCTGAGCCTATCTCCTTAGCGATAAAAATGGAAGGGGTAGACCAGATGGTCCATCAGGTCTTTTTTTTTTTTTTTTTCCTGATAATTTCATGAGATATTTACAAAGAAACCATGCACATTCACATAAAGATAATATATCTTGTACCTATAAAATGGGAACCTTCACCAACCATGCAGAATATCCAGGAAGCTAGAATCTGAAAGAATCAGGCTGCAGACAAATAAAAATTAAAATTAAACTGTCTACTTTTCCCACCCTCATCCCATTCCCCTTCCCTGTCTTCAGATTTTTTTATGTTGTGAACATGCACTATAGCCTCACTGTGCTTTTACCTAGATTGGGGATTCTGCAATAAATCATTGCTTTCAAAACAGTCAGAATCATCTGCTTTCAAAACAACCACACTAAAAAGTATCTAATTTGGATAATCTTATAATATCTATCGAAATCCCTTTAAGGGAGAATCAATTCATTGTTATTAAGTATTAAAATATTTACTTTTAGTGCATTTAATTTCTTTCTCTCTCTGAATGCATTCTCATCATAAATGTTATTTCATATCCTCCTCCTACATACTTTCTCACTTGGAAAATCAAAGTTATATAGTATTACATTATTAAATAGGACCAAGAAGCATGTCTTATTCACGTTTGTATCCTCTGTAGCTAGCATTGTATCTGGCATACAATAAGTATTTCTTGAAAGAATGATTATTATCTTAGAAAAACCATGCTCTATTTTACCTTTTGTATTAAAAAAAAAAGCATACACACAATATCTAATCCATTATTTGTGGCTGACAGAGGCTGGTCTCATTCCTTTGTGTCCTTTTACAATCCAAATGCCCACCCTGCATTCACCGACATCAGTACATTCTATACCTTTCGCAGACTTAATCGGTATAATGAGCACTGAATTCAAGTTCTGCCACTAAATAACTGTGTAATTTGAAGCTGAATAATGAAGATTTCTATGCCTCCATTTCTTCAAATGGAACATGGGGGCATCAGAATAGATGAGCTTAAGACAACTTCTAGTTCTTAGATGGGAGACTTCAAAAGGTAGAGAAAAAGAGAGGAGGTACCATAAAAATGTAATGATTATAGTACCTTGACATAGTAAATATTTAATAATTGTTGTTGTTGATTTTGTTTGCCAAAACTTCTAACTTGAACAATACCACTAGCAAACAATGTCAAGGAAATTCTTTGGGTGAAGACACATCGGCCCACCATGTCTGGGGTCCCCCCTGGAACCTTTCTGACTGACTCTGTTCAGTTAAAACTGAAAACAAGTCTACAGATGTAGAGAGGCACAGAAAACAAGCTGCTTTGTCATAAAATATTCAGAAGAATGATACGGTTGTGTAGCTTAGAGGAATCAGCTACCTAGACAAACATCTCAGGAAATAGCATATGGGCCTATTGGCTTAGCCAAAGAAAAATGGCATATCACGAAATGTTTCATTGCTTCTAATGAAGTCAGATGTCAACAGATAAATGCTATGACTCCTGCAGCCAAAGGGCCTTCCAGCCACCAAAAGATAAAGAGTCACTTTCCCTTTGACCAGAAGGCTGATGTGTCAAGGTCAAGCTTATGTATCAGCCCCTAATCACTCAGTCTCAGCAAAACAGTTTCTATGACATGGACGCAGCAGGCATCAGCACCCTGTGGAGTCAACAGAGCCGCCTCCTCCCAGGGTCTTATTGTACTGACAGCCATCCTAGTCTCACTTAGGTGTTTAATTTTAATACCTACTTAATACTTTACATCCAGCCTCCATCTCAGAAGAGTTTGAGATAGCTTCCAATAAAAGGATATATGCAGTAGAACAGTTGCAGAAAAATAAAAACTGATTAGAACCCATCAGGCACTCAATAAATACCTTTTTATACTGTTTTGATGTGGGGGGGGCAGTGATCTGTAGAGAGAAGAACCAGGTGCTTTACTGCTATTGCTTTGCTTTTGGACCGTGTAAAATCATTACCAAAAAAAAAAAAAAAAGAAGAAGAAGAAGAAGAAACAGGGCACTGGTCCTTGTCATAGTTACCTTTAATAATCTAATGAATGCTATAAATATGAAAAATGAACATGGAAAAATCAGCATAGAATTTCAGGGGAGACAAAGATTTCTCAAAGCCCTTAAGGAACTGCAATTAATATGATGAAGAGTAAAGTAAAAACGAATTACTCTGTGAATCTTCAATAAAATATTTCCTATGAATGAGCACTGAATTCATTAAAAGTTTTTTAATATTTCTGTAATTTTCTGAATAGGTAAAATATACTCATGGTACAAAATTCAAAAGGCAAAAAATAAGGCACACGGTAAAAAGATAGCCTTCCTTCTGCATTGTCCCCCAGCCACCGAATTCACCTCACCAGAAGCCACCACTGTAACCAATTTCTTATTCTTCCAGCAATAGTCTAATATTTTATGTGTTATTCTATGTATACATAAACAGCACACACACACACACACACACACACACATGTTCCACACATTACTTTTTCACTTAAGAGTTCTGGAAAGTACACATAGGGCTGCCTTATTCCTTTAATGGCTACAGAATATTTCATTACTAGATGTACTATAATTACTTAACCAACCCTTTATTGATGGAATTCAAGGTGTTTCCAATTTTTAGTCATTAAAAACAATGCCACAATGAACATCCTTGGACACACATCATTTTTTATATACTGGATTATATAAAAGGAAAAAAAATCCCAAGAAGTATAATTGAGCATTAAATTTAACTCTGAACTTACAGGCAGCCAAAGCAGAAAGGGGTGAGAAGGACCAAAATGGATTGCCTTTTTGCATTCCACAAGTAAACTTCTTCCAAAGAGGAGAACTTCTTTTAAAAAAAAAAAAATTTAATTTTTTTATTGAAGTATAGTTGATTTACAATGTTGTGTTAATTTCTGCTGTACAGCAAAGTGATTCAATTATACATATATATACATTCTTTCTTTTATATTCTTTTCCATTATGGTTTATCATAGAATATTGAATATAGTTCCCTGTGCTATACAGTAGGACCTTGTTGTTTATCCATTCTCTCTATATTTATTAGTTTGCATCTGTTAACCCCAAACTCCCAATCCATCCCTCCCCCATCCTCCTCCCCCTTAGCAACCACAAGTTTACTCCCAAAGAGGAAAACTCCTGTGCACTAATCTCTTTATAAGAATTTATCAGCTGTATTCTCATAAAAAGTGCACTACTTCATTTGGGGAACTAAATAATGGGGTAAGGAATATATTCAATGGCAGTTTTGATATTCACGTGGCAGATTCTTACATCTATCTTGATTTTTTTAAAAAAGTATGATATAACTAAAACCCAGCATTCCTTGGATAAGCTAAAATGCAATTTAGGAGGAAAAGGCTTGGTTATAAGGTTGGAGACCACGAGAAAGCCTGGGCACTGTCCTCCTTTAAAGATTTCTTGGGCATGCCAGATCTCCTGCCCTACTCGGTGTTTTCTTAGCTCTGGACCAGAACTTAGGCTAGCACTTTTCATATGGATTTTTGAAATGATGGGTTCATGTACCTAGACTGAGAGTTTGCACCTCCAGGAATCCTTGTACGTAGTAAGTTCTTCGTAAATGTTCCTGGAAGGAATAGATGAGCTTCAAAAGGTCAAACACCGTGTCTTATTAGCTTTGCAAGCTCTTGGCAAAGATAATGGTGATGATAAGATATCGGGGAAAAGCTAGATGAGACTTTGACTTGTAAGTGAAGTTTCTGTGGCGTGGCATGGCATGGCAAAAAGAGTCCTGGTAGCTAAAGAAACAAACAGGCAAACAAAGAAACAAACCAAAAATCCCCTCAGCTTCCATCCCAAACAGGATGGATATCTCGACAGGGTCCACAGAGCCTTTCACACTTCCTAACAAGCACTGAGGAGGGAAATCCATGGTGATGTGAAGGTTCTACCTTTTTGCACATGGTTTGCAGACATTAAGATCTCCAAGTTGTTCCCAACTTGAGGTGTTTCCTTTAATATTTGGTTCCTTGTCATTAAGACACTTTACAGGCTTAGCCCCCAAAGTACCTAGCACAACTGGGTAGTTAAAGATCTGTGCTTTCTGGGACTCCAGGCAGAAGGCAAACTGCCAGACTGAAAATGACCCTGCTTCATCCCAGAATTCTACCACTGTGTGAAAGGTAACTTCATGAATGGGCCCATATCCATCTTGAGGATGGGGGCCAAACTTGGGAATTGGGCCAATAGGAATTGCTCAGCACAATGAAGGTGGAGAAAATCACTATTTAAAGGAGAATTCTTAAGGACCTACTGTATACCACAGTGAACTCTACTCAATACTCTGTAATGGCCTATATGGGAAAAGATCTAAAAAAAGAGTGGATGTATGTATATGTATAACTGATTCACTTTGCTGTACACCTGAAACTAACACAACACTGTAAATCAACTATACTCCAATATACAATTTAAAAAAAAATTTTTAAAGGATAATTCGGGCTTCCCTGGTGGCGCAGTGGTTGAGAGTCCGCCTGCCGATGCAGGGGACACGGTTTCGTGCACTAGTCCGTCCGGGAAGATCCCACATGCCGCGGAGTGGCTGGGCCCGTGAGCCATGACCACTGAGCCTGCGCGTCTGGAGCCTGTGCTCCGCAACAGGAGAGAATTCTTGGGAATCCTTATAAATTCAGGTTACTGAGTAACATCTGTTGTCCCCGATGTGGCGCAGGGCTGTTTACCATAGTTTGGGGCTGACACTTGTCATCCTGAAACGCTTGTGCAGTTATTCTCTGCAAGCCTCAGGCGGTACAGAATATGACTATAGAGCACCCCTAACACTCAGGTAAGCAAAGGAATCCTGACTGCCCTCCTGGGTCAGAAAAGGGAGTGAATGCCTGCAGCTTCACTTTATTCCTTCTCTTCTGTTGTGTGTTTTTCTTTCTTTCTTTTTTTTTTAAGAACTCAGCACAGGGTGGAGCTCCACACCTCCAAGCTACAGCAGGTTCTCCTGCTGCTGGCCAGGCAACAGAGGGTGCTGGAGGAGGGAGTGGAGGTGACAAAGAAGCAGGCCTAGAGGGGTGGGGCTGGGGGGCTATAGTGTGGCTGAAATCCATTCCCCTGCCTCCAGGTAGAGACTGGGCTGACACTGCACCAAACATTCAGGTGCCTTTTCTTAAACCAGATGCTATCTCCCTTACTGGGAATCAAACCTCCCGGTATTTCTCCCTGACTGGCTTTTCCTCTGAGCTGACTGCCTCCCTTCTGCTGTGATGTGAGTCACAGTGGAGCTGGTGAGCAGCTTATCACCTCCCTCTGCTGTGCTAACTTCTCAAACCCCTGGAGGCACTTTATACATCACCATTCCTCTCTTCCCTTCTCCAGCCTAAGTATTCTGTAAGAAATGAGGGTCAAGGGGAAGCTGTATCTCCTAAGGTCAAAGCTGGTAAAAATGCATCTAGAATAATAAAACCAAGCATAATCATCCACAAAAGAATAAAACATCCTTAGAGATATTGGAAGCTGGGCCTGATCCTGGCTCTGCCATCCGTAAACTCACCTGGCCTCCTTTCTCTAGGTTCCTTCACCCTTGTCACATGGCAGGACGATGATCTGTAATGCTCCTCTTCAGCCAGGTTATGACACTATTCGATAGCGACAATAATAAGTGTTGGTGAGGATGTAGAGAAGTTGGAACCCTCATACATTACTACTGTTGGGAATGTAAAATGGTGTAACCACTTAACATTCCTCAAAAAGTTAAATACAGTTACTATACGACCCAGCAATTCCACTCCTAGGCATATATCCAGGAGAAATAAAAACGTGTCTACACAAAAACTTATGCAAAATTGTTCATAACATTATTCATAACTGCCACAAAGTGGCAACAACCCAAATGTCCATCAACAGAGGCCTGGATAAACAAACTATGATACATCCATATGACAGAATGTTATCTGGCAATAAAAAGGAGTGAAGTACTGATAGATACCACAACGTGGATGAACCTTGAAAACAGTACGCTAAGTATAAGAAGCCAACCACAAAGGACAACATACTGTAGGATTCCATTAATATGAAATGTCCAGAATAGGCAATGCCACAGAAACAGAAAGTGGATTAGTGATTATCGGGGGCTAGAGGGGGGTGAGGATAGGGAGACGGGAAATTCATGGCTAAGGCGTGTAGGATTGTCTTGGGATGATGAAAATATTCTAAAACTGACTGTGATGATGAATGCACAACTCTGTGAATATACTAAAAGCCATATATATGTACACTTTAAATGGGTAAATTGTATTGTATGTGAATTTTACATCAATAAAGATATTATTTTAAAGAACAAATACAACTTTAAAGTCTCCTCAGCCTCATCAGCAGAGCATGTGGCCAAACTTTTGGATTTTTGTCACGCTGGAAGGTGAGAAATAATATCTTATTATAGTTTTAATTCACATTTCTCTTATTATGGAGCAAGTTCAGCATCTTTTCAGTTTAGAGTCCATTGATATTGATTTCTTTTTATTATATACTAAATTCCCATGTATATTTTAAGGTCTATTTGCAGACTTTCTAATCTGTTGTATATGTCTGCCTACTCATGTGCTAGCACACAATTTCAACTATTAAAACTTCATGGTGGGGCTTCCCTGGTGGTGCAGTGGTTAAGAATCAGCCTGCCAGTGCAGGGGACACGGGTTCGAGCCCTGGTCCGGGAAGATCCCACATGCCACGGAGCAACTAAGCCTGTGCGCCACAACTACTGAGCCTGCGCTCTAGAGCCCCCGAGCCACAAATACTGAGCCCACGTGCCACAACTACTGAAGCCCATGCACCTAGAGCCCGTGCCCTGCAACAAGAGAAGCTACTACAATGAGAAGCCCGCACACCTCAATGAAGAGTAGCCCCCACTCTCAGCAACTAGAGAAGCCTGTGCGCAACGAAGACCCAACACAGCCCAAAATAAATTAATTAAATAAAAATTTAAAAAAAAGAAAAAACTTTATGGTGGGACTTCCCTGGTGGTGCAGTGGTTAAGAATCTGCCTGCCAATGCAGGGGACACAGGTTCGAGCCCTGGTCCGGGAAGATCCCACATGCTACAGAGCAACTAAGCCCCTGACCCACAACTACTGAGCCTGCGCTCTACAGCCCGCGAGCCACAACTACTGAGCCCGTGTGCCACAACTACTGAAGCCCGTGTGCCTAGAGCCCGTGCTCCGCAACAAGAGAAGCCACCACAATGAGAAGCCCACGCACCGCAACGAAGAGTAGACCCCACTCGCCACAACTAGACAAAGCCTGTGTGCAGCAACGAAGACACAACACAGCCAAAATTAAAATAAATAAATAAATTTATTTTAAAAAAACCTTTATGGTGAGACAAGTAGGGGGACAGTCAACCAAGTCAAGCTGGGCAGCAACTCAGGGTAAGTGCAATCCCCAAGCACCCTCCCACCAAACCCAGCCACCGTCCCAGGCTGTCACCTTCACAGAGAAGTCATGGCCTTATTTCAAATATGGAGAAACACAAAGTTTGTTGCAAAACACTTAATAGAAATGCCAAGAAATGTGATAAAGAAGAGACTGAAAAAGGTCAAGATCTAAAAGGTCATTCAGATTGGCACAGAGAAGTCACAAGAACACACTCCAAAGACACAAACCATCAGAAAAACCTAGCACTTAATTTTGTGAGAATAAAGCCTAGGGTAAATGCTGTGGCAGCTGGAGACCAAACTGCAGTAGCAGTAAGCAAAGGCAAGTCTGGCAGGTGTAGTCAGATCTTTGGATGCTACATTGAGGAGTATGAACACGGACAAAGACTTCTGCCTTGAAGGACAATTTAAACACCGGTTTGACACATTGGATGTTCAAATGCAACAAAGGGAAGACACAATGAATAGCATTTCAACCCTAACAACACCACAAAGCCGAGAGGCTATGTCTCTTCAAGAAACACACCACCAACAACAAAAAGAAACAGCAGATGGCACTGGCCTTGACCTCACTATGGAGCCACCACAGGGTCAGTCAGGTGGTGTTGGCACAAGAACAGGATGAACTGTCAGAGACGTACCCACATCCGTGATCAAGTGTAAGGTGTAAAGAACTGATGCTTCTGAAATATTCCCTGGGTGTATATGTATATGAATGTGTTACACCAGAGTTACATAGGAAACACTGCCTGAGTCAGCATGCATACTTGTCTACAATGCTTTCTTTTGGCTTGCTGTACCTTGAAAATACACTGGAAAATTCCAGAAAATTTCTACCTTGCCAGATTTTATAGTTCTGTACAGTATGTGTGTAAGTGTGGAGGATATACTCTTGTAGATGTTTTTGACAGTATAGAACTAGCTTGTAGTAAAAGGAATATTGTCCTCAAAACTTAGATCAAAACTCTAGTACTGGGCTTCCCTGGTGGTGCAGTTGTTAAGAATCCGCCTGCCAATGCAGGGGACACAGGTTCAAGCCATGGTCTGGGAAGATCCCACATGCCGCGGAGCAACTAAGTTCGTGTGCCACAACTACTGAGCCTGTGAGCCACAACTACTGAAGCCCGCGCACCTGGAGCCCGTGCTCTGCGAAGAAAGAAGCCACCGCAATGAAAGCGCGCGTGCAGCAACAAAGACCCAATGCAGCCGTAAATTAATTAATTAAAAATATTTAAAAAAAAAAACTCTAGTGCCAAAGTATTGTATAATCTTTAGAATAAAGGTTTTTATTTTTTAAGTCAAAATAGTTCATCTCTGCATGCATTGACTTGTGATGCATAAAAATAAAAGCAGGGAAAAGCACACCTAATATGTTGACATGGCCATAAAAAGAAACGATATTCAGTTATTTGTAGTGAGGTGGATGGACCTAGAGTCTGTCATCCAGAGTGAAGTAAGTCAGAAAAACAAATACCGTATGTTAACACATATATATGGAATCTAAAAAAAAATGGTTCTGATGAACCTAAGGGCAGGACAGGAATAAAGACACAGAAGTAGAGAATGGACTTGAGGACACGAGGAGGAGGAAGGGTAATATGGGACGAAGTGAGAGAGTGGCATGGACATATATACACTACCAAATGTAAAACAGATAGCTAGTGGGAAGCAGCTGCATAGCACAGGGAGATCAGCTGGGTGCTTTGCGACCACCTAGAGGGGTGGGATAGGGAGGGTGGGAGGGAGACGCAAGAGGGAGGGGATATGGGGATACATATATACGTATAGCTGATTCACTTTGTTATACAGCAGAAACTAACACAACACTGTAAAGCAATTATACTCCAATAAAGATGTTAAAAAATATGTTTACATGGCCAAAAAATATCTCATTCAGCATATATTATGGACAATGCCATTTTTTATCCTTTTTGTTTCATTTTGCTAAGTAGAGATGCAATTGGTTTTTAATCTGTGTTCACCACCTTTTGACATCAGAATTTTTATTCAGTTGTCTAATAACTACTATTTGGATTCCTTAAAATAACTTTTATTTTTCATTTGATCATTATCTTTATATAACCAGGAAAATTCTGCAACGTCACATTAGAAAATAAAAATGATCAAACCTTAATTTCTCCACTTATTAGATATTGGTTTTATTAAGACTTCCAGAAAGATTTACCCTGTCATACTTTCAAATGGAGATCTCAAACGCATTCCTAATTATTCTCCTTCTAGCCAGTTCTTGTTTGACTGCATTTTAGAAGGAGTTTCATGCATGGCATTCCTATCCATTTACTTGGCCATAGAATTGTTGACTGGTTTCAGGAAAACCTTGGTGGTTGTTTTTAAACTGACAATAACAAAGAATACAAAACTGAACCAACTCAAGTTAGAGCTACTCTTTAAGTCCTGGTTAAGAGTCCATTGATATTCTTTTATCTCGCAGGAACAACTCTTTACTACCTTGAAGAAATGAGAAGAGCGTAATTAAGTTTTTTAAAAAGCCTTAAAATGTGTTTTAAGAGTTGCTAGACCTAGTATCCCTCGTGCCCGTCCCTCTACTCTTCTGCTGTATTCCTGGCTATTCTTGCTTATTTGTTTCTCCATGTAAATTTTAGAATCAGTTTGTCTGCCAGGGGTTTTTTTGGTTTTTTTTTTTGTAACTCCCAGGTGATTTTAATGAGTTGCCAGCATTAAAAACCACGGCTGGCCATTCACCTTGACTCTCTCTATTCCTTGCTTCCTTGGTTGCATGTGAAAATGACATCTAGGCTCACCTGTGCTTTTTTATTCCAGATGAAGGGAGAAGCTGGAAGTGTGCCACACAATGAGAAGCAAAAGCAGGTAAACACGAGTACCTCACCCACCAAACTGGTGAGAATGCAGCCAGTGACCCTTTCCACATCTGCGCCTGCAGCGTAACTGACACCACCACCCCCAAGGTTTCGGGATAGCTGACACATTAGTGAAGTGCTCGCTTCAGTAGCTGAGCAGAATCACTTGACTCCAGCTGCCTGATTATCACTCAAGCCTCTTTGCCCGCAGGAAAGGCAGCTGAAGAGCCCCGTAGCTGTCCCACCAAGGTCTCATGGCCCTTAGAATGCCCCAGGCTCAGGCCTTTGGAACCACCCCTTTCTACAGTTGCTCTGGGGACAAGAGAGGCCCACTGGGGGCTGGGAACTGGGGGTGGGAACCAGCTGTTGACCCCAGATAACTTCTGTGCTGCATGCTCCTGCCCTTCACAGAGACCTTTGTCCTGTCTATTTACCTGGCCCTCAGGCTGCCAGAGAGAGAAAACACCACGATCCCTGAAAACACATCTAATCTTACATGTGAAATTGAGGTTTTAAATTTGACTTGGCTTGATTTGATTAAACTCAAATGAAAAATTCCTAGTGAATCTGGAAAGCTCATGAAAAGGGTCCTTTGAATCCTAAAAAAGGAATAATTGCAAAAGCCCAAGATGACCTGTCTGGCAAATTTGGGGGTGACCTTTGAACAGCCTGTATAAAAGAACAAGTTTCTGTGGTCTTAGCAATCCAGCCCTTAATGGGGGGAGACAGAGAGAGAGAGAGAGAGAGAGAGAAACAGAAGGTCATTTTCAGAGCTCAGAGAGAGAGAAGGTCATTTTTCAAACCTCAGGACCCGAGGGGTACTAGACCTTTAAAAACATTTCACTAGCCATGGAAAATGACTTACTAACTTCTTTTTGGTCTTCTGATCAAAAGTGGGATGGGGTAATCAAAGAAGAAAAGAGTCAGTGCAGATTCAGGTTGCTCTGAATGAGTCAGTCAAAATGGTCTGCTCCTTTAGATCTCCAAAGGCTGGATTAAAACATGGCCCCCTATTAGATCAGCTTCCCCTACAATAGTGTATGTGACCTGGTTCACTAACTGCACACACCTATAAGGACCACCACCTCCAGTCCTCTCTCATGAAAGATTATTAGCAGACTGCATCTGGGTGTAGAAACATAGGCTGTAATGGACATTTGTCATTCCTGCCCAAGGTACTATAGAAATTGGTGACAAACCTGGCAGCCAGGGTTTTCCTTCTGCAAGTCTGGGACCTGCTGGTTGACCATCGAGCTTGCAATGACCACTGTTTTAGGCTTTTGGAGGAGAACATGTAAGGACTGCCCAGTGATGGCCAGCGGTCTGTTCTTTGCCCCTAGAAGCCATCATTGTCCCATTCAGCTGGCAGCCCAGACTAATATCTCTGGAAGGCAGAGGACATATTACAAGTCAGAAAATATGTTTATTTACTCTTTTCTTCAAGGACAAAAGGGTAATGGGCATGGGAAAATAGGCCTGGCTCAGGAACACAGTTGAAGTCCCTGTGGCCTCATCAAGGATTCTGCAGATCCTTCTGTGATGGCCATCCCAGCTTTGCCTGTCCATTGGAATTAGCTGGGGACCTTTAAAAGACAGGGAGGCCCAGCCCCACCTCCCCTGCCCCCGCACAGACTCTTATGTAATCGGGCTGGGGAGTAACCTGGATATTGGGATTTTTTGAAAACTCCCAGGTGATTCCAATGTACAAATAATCTGCATCTCTGTTCAACAAGAAGACTGGTCATGAAATCCCATGGCTCTTGGAAGGCTCATCTGTCTTTCTCTGGGTGACGAAATTGCATGCTAGATTCTCTGGATCAGGTTTGCTCTCTTCCCTCCCCCAACCTTAAGCTCTAACTTTCATACTCACCTTCGCACACAGCCTGAGAGCTCTTGATAAGGAAGAGCCTTCCACGGAAGCTGGGAAAAGGTCAGCAGATGTGCCATGGTGGCACGATTGAGATCCTGATGGCACCTCACTCCTGCCGGGCTTCAGCAGTGCAGTGAGCTGCGTGTGAAGGCAGGAGGCTTGTTGGGACCTGACGCTTTCTTGTCCTCCCCTAGGAGGGACACATCTGGGGCTCCATGAGGAGGACGGCTTTCATCCTGGGCTCTGGCCTTCTCTTGCTTGTGGCCCTCTGGAACTCAGTCACATGGTGAGTTTTCTCGGCCAGCTCTAATTCGGGAGCTGGGGGCCGTGCGGTGGCGGTCTACGGGCAGAGCATGGATTTAGGAGCTGTCCACCCACCAGTCTTCACCCAGAAACATGAATGAGTTTTCTTTCAAGGCATCTTCAGAGATTTTGGGGTGCTTCTGGCTACTTCTGGCAAGCCCAGTGGGAGAGGCTGCTGTCTACATTTGAAGGGAAGGAGTGGCTCCTCTACATTCTAGGTGAGATTCCCAGACCACCAGCACTTAGGGTTTGGGTACATGGTTATAGCTTAATTCTTTTTCTTTTGTTCTCTACCTTGGGACTTCTCAGTTTATTACTCTAAGGAATGAGGACTTAAAGTTTAAGGCACTGGTAACCCCAGAGTGCTAAATTTGGGGGTTAATCTGGAATGGATGTTTAAGGATATCTAAGAAAAGAAGTTGAGACACCTCCTCCATCCCCCCAAATAGAAAAATAAAGAAATAGTTTGTGTGAAAATAAATGCTTGTGAGAGCAGTAATCCTGCTTCTAGATGTCAGGTCCAGAAGTGCAAAGGGCTGTTCTGTCTCATGTGAGGCTGTGTCCTTGGACCTGGTGCAATCTAGCTAGCTGTTGGGCCTTGACAGCAAGTGTTCACTCAAAATGTATTTACTGACAGTGCTAAAGCCTGAAAGCAAGCTCAAAACATAGTAGAAGAAAAAACCTATTTTAACATCAATATTTATGACAGCATTATCTACAATAGTGACTGTCCTCCGTCATACATTCATTCACTCACATAATATTTATTAAGTTATTCTGTGCCAAACTCATTTGTAGGATATAGAGATATTTAAGATAAAGTATTAAGGTAAAATGTCTACCCTATTAAAAAACTATGTCACCGTTTGACTGGAAGAAAATTAATAACTACAAAACAAACAAACCTCAACCAAAAAAACTTTGTCACAGTCTAGAATGGGAGATTAAAAAAGTGTCAGTTGTCACAAAGCAAACATAGAAATAAAATGTTTCTGATGATTGTTTTCTTCTAGGAAGAGAACTCCGAAAATGGGCTGAATATTAAACATGACAGGTTAATGGAATCTTAAGCACTCATTGAAAAGAACAATGCAGATTGCAAATATACATGGGGAGAGTGGTGGGAAAACATTTTATATGTTTCTGTTACGATGATGGGAAAACCACCTGTCATCTCAGTGATAAGCAAATACCAGAGAGAAAAAATATTTGCCATTTGAAATGTTAGAACTGGAAAACAGTTCAAGATCACCTCTTGTGATTTTCATTCGGTATTCCTCAAGGAGCCCTTGGATTGACACACAGGCAGGCACCTCGAAGGGTGGCCCGCTGGGCAACCACCAACCTAACATTTTTTTTTCAAAATAAAGTTTTTTATTTCTGAGGATAAAAGTAAATACATGCTCACTGTTAAAAATAAAAATCACACAATTCAAATAAGCATAAAGAAGGTGAAAACCACCTACCTCTCATATCCAGGAAATAACCACTGTTAGTATGCTGCATATTTGGTTAAACTTAAAAGACATCTACTACTTTTTAAAATTTATTTGTTTTATTTTTGGCTGCATTTTTTTGGATCTTCGTTGCTGCGCGCGGGCTTTCTCTAGTTGCGGACAGCGGAGACTACTCTTTGTTGCGCTGCACAGGCTTCTCATTGCGGTGGCTTCTCTTGTTGCAGAGCACGGGCTCTAGGTGCTTGAGCTTCAGTACTTGTGGCTTGCGGGCTCTAGAGCGCAGGCTCAGTAGTTGCGGCTCACAGGCTTGGCTGCTCCACGGCATGTGGGATCTTCCCAGAGCAGGGCTCGAACCCGTGTCCCCTGCATTGACAGGTGTATTCTTAACCACTGCGCCACCAGAGAAGTCCCGACATCTACTATTTTTTTAACTTTTTTTTCATTGAATTGATTATGGACATCTTTCCATATCAACCGATATAGATTTGCTCAATATTGTAAGCTGTCCTGTCTATTCCATTGTGTGGAAATATTCTAATCAATTTAGTCCATTCTCTGGGAATTCCAGTGGTTAGGACTCTGTGCTTTCACTGCCATGGCCTGGATTCAATCCCTGGTCAGGGAACTAAGATCCGGGACATTTAGGCTACTTAAAGGTTCTACGGTGCTTTTTTTTCGATTGCTGAGATGGACATTTATGTGCATCAGTGTGTGTATGTCTTTTCTTTCTTCCCCCTCTTTCTGTCTTTGTCTCTCTGTCTTAGTCTGTCACTCTGATCTTTTCCTCACTTCAGACACTGCCAAACTGCCCTGAGGATGTTTGAGCCAATCACATTTCCTCACAGTGCTAGCCAAGTATTTTTCAGGTATCAACTGCCACACAGCACAGTGATTGATGGAGCAAGACGGGTACCGGAGGAAGAATAGAGAGACAGAGAATTAAGTAAAACACCCTTGCTCCTCGGAATATTGAAATTAGAGGAGGCGGCAAATCAAGGAAAAATAAAGTTAATAGTACAAGAGTTAGGTAACACTACAACGTCACTTGAGTAACTGCCAACTGGGGTGGACAAAGTGCTTATTTGTTCACAGGAGGAGAACAGAAATCCTTGGGATGACTTCATGGAAAAGTGGGATGTGGAGCAAAAAGCCCTATCTAAATGTGTGTTGATCGGTATTTTCTAAAATACCCTGCAGAACATCAGTTCTATCGGAGGTTAATGGGTGGGGAGACCATACGACTTATCATCGAAATGGGACATTTGTGAGAATAAAGGAGGGGTTATTAATCATGATGCTGGAATGATGGATACGTATTGAAACTGTCCTGGGCAGACAGGGACGAATGGCCAGCCTATTCTGAGATGTTCTGAGAAGACAGAGTGCTGGGTAAAGAAAAGTTTGAGAAAGGTTGAGTTTAACAAAGTCAAACAGGAATTCTCAGAGCTGTGACCACACTTGTCTGGACCCTGACTCTCCAAGAAGGTAGGGTGTGAAGACTGTTTTAACCAAGGAGCCCCTTGAGAGGTAGGTTTTCCACTTTGGAAAATGCTCACTGGACGCCTGAAGTACCCCTGCTCATGTCATCATAGGGTCATGGGGATTGGGGAACCCAAGTGCCCGTGGTGAGCTGTACCATACCAAACTCTTCCTCTGCTTCTCCCTTTGCTTCTCCCTTCCTTGGCTATTCTTAAAGGGCTCAAGTGGGCACAGACACCCAAATGTCAACCGAAATTCATTTCTGTTTGGAGTGTATCATACATCTTACCATAATTTTGTGTTTTTTTCTCCAACCACCTAGAAGGTTGTTGTCCCCGTTCTACAGCTAAGAAAAGAAATAGAGACACTCCTTAAGTGACCCATCCCAGTCCCCACAGCTGGTGTGTCACCCCAAGACTGAAGGCAGGCCCCCAGCCCCGAGCACCAAGACACCAAGGCCCTGGCAAGGGCCTGCCTACAACGCAGCCTCAGTTACCACCGAGCATGTGTTCAGGGAATACGTGCGCCACCAGCTCCTGAAGTTGTCCTGATGGTTTCCTTCTTCTTCCCAACCTTAGGTGCCACCCAGGTGCCCATTCTGTTCTTCTGGACCGTCAGTGGACTTCTACTGGTGGTTGACACAACTGGAAAGCCTAACTTCATCTCCCGCTACCGAATTCAGGTCGGCAAGAATGACCCTGTAAGTGTTGCTGCAGCTTCTCCTGGTCAAAGCACAGAAAGCAGGGGCTAAAGCCACATTCTCCAAATTCTGCTGGCTGGCCCAGGAGAGACCGGGGCCAGTGGGAGCCAAGTGATTCCGTACAAGGCTCCCCCAGGTTAGAAGATTAGAGAGAGGAAATAGTATGCCCCAAATCTCAGAGCCAGCCAGCCAAGACTAATGTCAGTCAAGACTAATCTTCTGACTCCCAGGCCTGGCTCTCTACCTGCCTGTGCTGGCCTACGGCGCTGTGGTCAGCATTTTAGCAACAGAAATGACTGTCTCAGCCCAGCACTGGACCGAGTCCCAGATATGTCAGGTAGGTCTCCACCTATCCATGGGAGAAGGGACAGCAATAACTAGCTGCTGAAAACACGGATAACAGCTGCCCTTGTGAGGGAGGGACACAGCTGCTGAAATAACGGATAACCCCACTATCATATTAATTGTGAGTGTGTCGGTGGTGGTTGTTTTTTAAGCAGGTCCTCCTTCCCAATTATTCAGTACCACCAATAGTATGTAGGCCATCCATGGTAAACAAGGCCTGGACCTTGCTGACAAGGAACTCCTGGCCCAGAAGGAGAGAAAAAGCCAAGCACATATCTTGTATGTACACAGGCCGGGGAATTGAGCCCCACTGTTCACTGCTCCCTGAGCCCGGCTTGCCTGCTCAGTGCTCTGACAGCCTCAGAAGCCTTTTCTTACACAACAAGGAAGAAGTTGATTCTTAAACCCAGATATTTTTTACCCCAGCTCCACCAAAACCACATCCTGGCTTCTTTCCCAGACAAGACAATCATTTACTTATTTATTTGTTTTTATTTTTGGCTGCGTTGGGTCTTCGTTGCTGTGTGCAGGCTTTCTCTAGTTGTGGCGAGCGGGGACTACTCCGCGTTGCGGTGCACCGGCTTCTCATTGCAGTGGCTTCTCTGGTTGCGGAGCACGGGCTCCAGGCTCTAGTTGTGGCACGTGGGCCCAGCAGTTGTGGCTCGTGGGCTCTAGAGCGCAGGCTCAGTAGTTGTGGCACACGGGCTTAGTTGCTCCGCGGCATGTGGGATCTTCCCGGACCAGGGCTTGAACCTGTGTCCCCTGCATGGGCAGGCGGATTCTTAACAACTGCGCCACCAGGGAAGCCCAGACAATCATTTTTAATTATCTGTCCAGATGCCTGGGTGAGTCACCTCAGCTCTCAGGGAATTCTACCCAGGCCAGCACTCTAGAAAGCAGAGTGGCTGATAAATAGTGCCCTTGATCCAGGCTTTCAGGACGGTCCCTTCCTGAACCAGAGCTACTGGCCTGGCTCACAGTTCCCCTCACTTGAGACGGCAGGGGCCTCCTCCATGTCCAGCTCAGCAGGCAGGGACCAGAGACAAAGGGTTAAAAGCAGGGCTTGTTCCTTGAGAATGTTTCACCTGTCAGACCACGGAGGTCTCCTTACCAGGCACCCCTGACTAAATGCATACTTCTTCAAGGCCAAGTACTGTAAACATCTTCGTCATTCACAAGAGAAAACAGAGGCTTTGAAATGTGACATGGCTTAGAACCATGATTCACACTCAAGTTTTGTGACACCAGGGCTTGTGCCCTGAACCACTAGGCCACATCAGCTCTCAAGAGAATCACCTAGCGCAATAAACTTCACAGTCTACAATGAATGGAGGGCCACACAGGGAAGGTCTCGTGGCATTTGGCAGAAGCTGAGGTTCAGAAAGGTGCACTGACTAGTTCAAGGTTAGACTGTCCTTGGAAAGGGAGCCAGGGCTCGTCTCATCTGCTCCTACACTGTGTGCACACTCAGGTAGCCACCCAAGTTAAGAAGGAAGCCCCAGACGCCACTTGGTCTTCGGCCCATTCCAAGAAGCTCTGACCCCTGACCTAAGACATCAGAAACAGGTCATCGAGTGGGACCTGAACGCAACGGCATTCATAGGACACCACCAGCCGCCCCCGCCGCCCCGCTCTGGTTACCCTCCCACTCTCCCGGCCTGGATGGCTAGTTCACGCCTCTCCTCCCTCCTCAGATCCTCAACACCTGCGCCCGTCACCTCCTCCCAGAGGGTGGCCTTGCCTTAAGCAGAAGACAGCTCCCACAGCCGTGCACCACCGCAGCCTGGGGGCAGCACTTGCGCACCCGCTCTGCCTGCCCACCTGCTGCAGCCCGTGGCCTCTCTCTGGTCCTACTCCAGCCCGTTCCTCCACTGTCTGCACGCTACACCCACCACCTCTTGTTTACTCCAGCAAGTTGCTCCAGCAATTCTTCCTTCTCTTTCTTTTGTCCTTTTTTTTTTTCCTTCCTCTTCTGGATTTTACCCTCTGGCTTATTACAAACCTGCTATAAGTTTTCCCAGCTTAAAACCCAACCAAAACCAAAAACCTTGCGTCCATCTCCCATACTCACTCCCACTCCTATTTTTGGTCCCCTTTGCAGCAAAGCTCTTTAAAGAGTTGTCTATACAGTTTCTGATTTCTCCCTGTCCACTGTCTTTTCCCAAAATTTCAGAATTATGAAAAATTGAAAACACGTATACAGAAGTGGAAAAGGTAGTAGTACCCTGATCACTCATTTATATACCACCTAGATTCTCCAGTCTTGTCTTAAACATTTTACAATATGTGCTTTTTCTGTATATAAAACCATAAATATCTATGCATCTGTAATTTTTTGCTTCATCATTTGAAGCTAAGTTCAGACACCATAAAACTCTAAATCCTTCAGCCTGCACCTCCTAAAATAATCACAAAACAATCCTCTCACCTCCTGTAGAAACCTCCTCGCATCAGGCCTTCACCTCCACCGCTCCACCATGATTGTCCTGGGCAAGGTCACCAGTGTTCCTGTCACAGGCTTGTCGCATTAGACCTACCAGGGCTGTCTCCACAAGTTGCTCATGCCGCATCCTGCTGTAGCTTCTTATACCGGCTGCCAAGGCCCCACTGTGTCCTCACAGCTCGCCACTCACCCCTTCACAGCCTCCTTTCTGGATCCTCCTCAGCCTAACCTCCCCACCCTCTTTACGCTGACGCCCAGGGCACAGCCTCGTCGTCTTCTCTGTCCTCATCCTCTCAGCGTCGTGACTTTAAATAACCGCCTCAACGCCAACAGCTCGCCAATTTACCTCTCGAGCTCAGAACTCTCTCCCGATGCAGGACTAAACATCCAAATGCCTCCTTGGCATCCCCAACGCAACATGACCCAGAGAGAATTCTTGATCTCTCAGCCTCCAAAGCCTTTGATACCCACAACCTCCCCAGTCTCAGCTGGGGAGCCTCTCAGTCCAAAGGCCTTGGAGTCACCCCTGGCGACTGTCTTTCCCTCGTACACCACATCCAACCTATCAGGAAACCCTATTGGCGCAATTTCCAAAATGGATCCGGGATCCAGCCCTTTCTTACCACCTCCATCACCACCATCCTCTTATATGCATACTTGAGCACTTCTAGTCTTCCTGTTTGTATTCTTGGTCTCCTACTGTCTGTTCCCAGCACAGCAGCCAGAGTAACCCTGTAAGGTCCTGTCACTTCTCCGCTCACAACCTTGGGATGACCCTCGCTTCTCTTGGAATAAAAGCCAAGGTCCTCATAGTGGCCTACGGGGCCCTATACGCACTGGCTCCTCCCTGCCTCTTTGACCTCCCCTCCCACTTCTCCCCACCTCACACCTCACTCTTCTCCAGCCAAGTACGCCAGGAGTGTGGCCTGTCATAGAGCCTTTTCACCAGCTCTTCCCTTTGCCAGAAGACACTTCCCCCAGATACCTGTTTCCCTCATCTTTGTTCAAATCTCACCATCTCAATGAAGTTTACCCTGACAATTCTATTTAAAACGATAAGAGTATAAACTCAGTGAGGGCAGGAATCTTTGTTTTGTTCACTGCTTCCTTCCCAGCACACAGAACACTGCCTGAAACATAGAGGGTGCTCAATAAATATCAGCTGAATGAATAATCGTATGTCACACCCACCTCCTGGTCAAGGCTGCCAGAAGAGGTGTATGGCTTCCTCTGTGGTGCTCTCAAACCAAGGCTGCCCAGACCTGGCTTCACCATGGGATGGAACTGAAGGTTTAGAGAGTGAATTCTGGTCCATCAATACAAGCAGGACATGAAAAAGCCAGAGGAACAGGCAGGCCTGAAGTATGAGGACCACGCTGAACCCAGCCTCACCTTGGAGCAGAAACCCTCCAGCTTGCAGACATTTCTCAGGAGGGAATCCCCTTTGAGAATGCCAAACCAGTTCATCAGGACCAGCAAGTGAGCTGTGGTCATGGGGCTGTTCCCAGGAGCTCCAGGGCTCTGACAAATGGAAGGGTCAGGGGTCACTGGTTCCCAAGGAAACGCTGGCTGTAGTCTTGAGGCTCGAAGGGATGTGAGCACGTGGGGCCAGCTCTCCACAGCGTTCTGGGGAGAATGCGCAGGCAGCCCCTCATCCTGACAGCCCCACCCTGAAAACCAGCAAGACCTGCTCACAGCAAGCGGGACAAGAGGCCAGATAGCAGCTCCGTGGCTCCCATCCAGGGAGGCTGGACCACATGAGGAGGCCGGCGACCCTGATCTCTGCACCTGATCCTGGTCAAGGCTCTCTGGACGAGCAGGGACCAAAAGGCTGAAGAAGGAATGAGGCTGGGAGCCTTCTCCAGCACCCTGGAGGCTCCCCAAGATGCCTGTCGGGATTACGTGGGGTTGGGCCTGGCCAGAGAAATGGGGAGGACAGTGGTGGAAGCTGCAGAAGCAGGAAGGAGCAGGCAGCTTCAGGCAGGGACTAAGGCCTGGGGAGGGGAGTTTCCAAAGGCAGGGCATTACCAGGTGGTTCCATCCCTGGGCTGGGCAGCACTCAGGGGTTGCTGGCTACAGCCAGACATCACTCCTAGCATCCAGCCCCGAGTGAGGGCCTCCCGAGAGCTGGTCACAGAGGAGCCTGGTTCCTAGAAGGGAAAGACCTACTTCTCACACTCTCGTCCACCTCCTTTCTTCCCTCTTCCCCCCCGGGCAGGTGGACCCCATGAAACTACGCCAGTCTATCCACATGGTTCTCTTCAACCAGCTGGTGATCTCTTTCCCCATGATGGTCTGGCTCTATCCCATCCTCAAGTTGGGGGGCGACCCCTGCCGCCGAGAGCTACCCACCTTCCACTGGTTCCTCCTGGAGCTGGCAGTCTTCACGCTGACTGAGGAAGTGCTGTTCTACTACGCACACCGGTGAGCGCTTTCCTTCCTGAGCACAGCCAGCTCCTCACTCTCCCAGGTTCACCCACCAATGGGGGTGAAACCTGGCCTCCTCGGAGTTGTAGGGGTGCGACCAACAGCACCTGGAATCAAGAGACTCCCGCTAACTAGTTAACACGAAGACAACTCTTCGCTCCACAGCTGACAATGTGCGACCACCGACGAGTGTCTGGGATCTCCGTTCATGTGTGTGGCAGGGTAGTTTCCCATTCATCCCTTAATTGAATCCTTTCTGGCCATCCTCCCCATTTTACAGCTCATACAACTGAGGTAGAGAGAGGCAACGTCACCAGAACTCACAAGGCAGGGCTGTCGGAGCACCAATCCAGTGTGTTTTCACTGGACGTGAAACTTTGCTCCATGGATATGACCCCAGTTCCTACCTTTGGTTTCTCGTGTTCTGGTGGGGGAGGGGGAGAGGGAGGTTGGCTGATTTATCAACTGTTAACTCTCTTCCCAGCCTCCTTCACCACCCAAAACTCTACAAGAAAATCCACAAGAAACACCACGAGTGGACAGCTCCCATTGGTGTGATCTCCCTCTACGCACATCCTATTGAGCATGTGGTGAGTAGAGCTCGGCTCCCCCAGAGGAACGGGCAGCGGGCACAACCCCCTTCCCCAAGCTAGTCTCCTGCACAGAACGGGATCACACTGGCTCTTTCTTCTGCCCATTCAACAGCTACCATTTGTTGTTGGCATATGCCGGGCGATGCTGTATGCCCAACATAAGTTATCTCATTTAATCCTCCCAACAACTGTTTAAATCCTCATTTTGCTAATGAGGAAGTTGAGGTTCAAACAGTGAATAACTTGTCCCACGTTTCATGTCTGAAGGAGTCCAGCAAATCAAGTCCAGAAACTCACTCAGCTTCCCCAGATCTGTGTCAAGAAGTCTTCCCGGACACCCACCTGCGTCCCCTCCATCCCCTTGGGCCCCTCTTCAAACCGCCCTCTCTTTGCAGGTCTCCAACATGCTGCCGGCGATGGTGGGTCCAATCATCATGGGTTCCCACTTGTCCTCCATCACCATTTGGTTTTCTTTGGTCCTCATCATCACCATCATCTCCCACTGTGGCTACCACCTACCTTTCTTGCCTTCACCTGAATTCCATGACTATCACCATCTCAAGTAAGGCACTCCTCCTCACTGTGGGTCTCTGGGCAGTAGCCCCCACGTTTACTCCTAGACCTCCTGACAGCAGACACCAGTGTCTCAGTTCAAATGTGGGTCTAGTGGAGGGAGAGGTCTGCAGGTGGGGACAAAGGTGACCATCCTGGGACCCAGATCACCTTGCCATCCTCTTTCTGATATTGGATCTTCCTGCCACTATGGGTCTTTAACCTGCATTTAGGTCCTGGACCCTTTGAGAATCTAGTGTAAGCCATGGGCACTATCAGGAAAACGCATACATGCATAGAATTCCTGCAGGCAATTCAATAGAAGTTGTGAGTGCTCCAGGCTCGTCGGTGTGGTCTAGGAAACTCCTGCATCAGAATCACCTGAGATGCTTTCCTCAAATGCAGCCTCTTGGGTTCCACTCCAAATACACTGAAACAAAGCATCTGGGGGAGCAGGCCTTGGCATCTGCATTTAGTTAAGTGTTCCAGGGGATTCTGATGGAGGTGGTCCCAGAACCTACCTGAACAAGCCGGCTTTGCCACAGGTTCTGACTTGTGTGCATCGAAATCACAGAGAGCTTTCCAAAGGAAGAGCATAGCTTTTCAGTCTGGAATGGCCCCAGGAATATGTACACCACCGCCTGGGTTAATCAGAAGCAGGTGGGCAGCATGGTGGGGACGGGTGTGGGATAGGAGGGCTCAGAAATGTGTGCAAGGCTGGCACAGGTGAAATGAACGTGAGCTCGCCTGCCTCCAGCACCCTCCTCTCTCCTCCAGGTTCAACCAGTGCTATGGGGTGCTGGGGGTGCTGGACCACCTCCACGGGACTGACACTGTGTTTAAGCAGACCAAGGCCTACGAGAGACACATGATCCTGCTGGGCTTCACCCCGCTCTCCGAGAGCATCCCTGATCCCCCGAAAAAGATGGACTAAGACACGGCCCGAGTGCCATCCTAGCCGTGCCCTCTGCAGAGGTCTGCTAAGGTGGCCTGAGGCCTCCTGGTCGCACCTACCAACTCGCTCCTTCAGCCACGCACTCTGATGACGAACCACGAGGGCAGGGGGAAGGTCAGCTTCCTGGAAAAGCAGGCCCAAGGAGGGGACCAGGGCTCCCCCAACTTCCCCAATCATCCCAAAGGGGACCAGGGATTGGCATAATGAAAAAATATAGCTCCCTGGAATAGAGGCCAATCAGAGGGAAGAAGCCACTTTGAGAGGGCTCCTGGGGGGTCCCCCTGGTCCTCTGCTGTGGAAGGGGAGAGGGACACCAGATGACTCCTTGGTAGCCCTGGCAGGACAGAGAATGACAAAGGTGGCAGGAGGCCATGTGGCTCCAGCCATAGCTCCTCCTGATGCCAGGGGGTGGGAGAACCAGAAGATACTGCTTTGCCCCTTCCTGTCCCCAAAAGCCTCTCATTCTCTACTCAGGCCAGGGCCAGGACACCCTGGCAACGGTTCTGGGATCAAGTCCCCACTGCTTCCCAACACACGCACGCACGCGCACGCACACACACACATACAGACATGCAGTGTGATAAAGACCCCACTTCAACTCTGCCCCACTGCAATTGGACATCACCCCTCTGAAAAGGAAAATACCAATCACAAGAGCTCTTCCTGGGATTACAACTGAGATACCAAAAAGAGGCGCAGACCAAACCCCAATACCTTCAGCCACAGGCGGAAACCAAAGGCCAAACCCTGTGGCCCCACTCAGCTGGGGCCCCCTTTTAGCCACAGAGGGTAGGGTCAGAGTTGCTGACCTTTGGGGACACCCAACTGAGGCCCCTTATTAGGCTCTCTGAAGCAGGACCAAAGGAGCTAGAACCCTCTTCCTCCACTAAGGCAAGAAATACACGGCTGAACAGAGGATAAAATCCTTATTTCCCCCTCAAACGATGAACCAGTTGTTTCACCACCATTTTTACAGGATGACTTTAGCAGGGATGCCTTTTCCAATGAGACCTTATTGTCTACAACAAAACCACAGAACTGCCCAGGTGGAAGCAGTCCCCACCCTGGGTTCGCTCAGCTGCTTCTGACATTGCCAGGAACCCTGTGGCTCCCAGTGTCACCGTAAAGACACTCTGATTTGCAAGGCCACCATTATAGTTTCCAAAGTCTGATATTTTCCTGAACATTCAGTTCTCCTCTGTCCAGAAAACCACCCGCTGTAGTTTTATAAAATACTTTAACATCTGATAGGGCCACATCTCCAGGTAGAGCTATCAAAGAGACGACCTCCTGCCACGGGCCCTAGCTCCCCAGAGGACCTGCCCAGGAGGCCGACCAGGCGCTTAGCAGGCAGCGTCCTCCTTGGGCCTGGGTGGGCCCAGCCCCCTCCCTGGGACCGCACACCCTTCGCTTGAGCACAGCTCCTGGTGCATCAGTGCTGGACGTGCTCATAGCTGCTGACCTGCACCCACAACCTGTCCTACGAATAAACAGTTGGAAAACAGTCCCTCTTCAGTGCACTGAGCGAGGGTCGGGAATGAGGAGTGTGGAGAAAGGGGAAGAGTGGCGGTCTTTCTCCTTTTAACATCTGTAGACCTGGAGGTACTGCTGGGGCGCAGAGGGGCGAGGGGCTTCGTTCTCTCACCCTTTTTCTTAGGCAGGTCGCTGGGCCTGGCCCCGCCACTGGTTACCAAATAGCCTCAAGGAAAGGTCGAGGTCTCAACACTGGCAGAAGAAAATGTGAATGTGAATGGAGAAAGCATGGAAAACCAACCGGTCTCCTTTGACTGCAGTGGATACTTGGGTTTTTCTCTCCCTACGTGAGTCGTTCCGGCATCATGACCACATGGTGTCTGGGCGCCACAGCAGCACAAGGAAACACTCTGTGGCTTCTTTCAGAGTATTCCCAGCAAGCCATGGAAGTAAGGTTGAATGAATGTCTTCCTCTTCCCAGAGCGGCCCGCAGAAGCCCTGCCCACTGTCTCCTAGCCTCACCTTTGGCCCCCGCAGGCCATCGGTGCTCTTAAAGTTCCTGTTCACCTGACACAAGGTGGAGTTGTCTGGAAAACCATTTCTGATGGGACGCTCAAGTGCCAGGCCCAGGAGACAAATAGCTGTCAGTGAATGAGTAAACACGGTTCAGTTTTAGTTTTGTAATGACACCCTGAGGCCAGGCCGGCATTCAGACTGTTATCACTGCTGGTGCCTGGCCTCGCGGGCCGGGGAGAGGCACCAGCGGCTCAGGGGCCAGTCCCAGTGGGAGCGCTCATCCTTCCTTCCCGGAGTCAATCCTCAGGGCTCGGTGGCCGACCTGGATTCCACAGGGCCAGAGTGTTGGTCCCTCCTTTATACCCCGCAGGGAAGTCTGTCCAGTGAGGAGTCACAGCAACTTCTATCTTCCTGGCTGTGCCCTGACACCATGCCAAGTCACAGCCAGTGCCTGAAGTCCTGGAATTGCAGCTGCTGGACTGGTGTCGCTCTGGTCTGTGGCACTGCCTACAGCTCCCCCATCTCACTTGAGACACAAGGCGGACATGAATTCAACACTGGCAGAAGCTCTCCAGATCTCCGAGGAACCACCTGGAAGCACTAGCAGCCACAGAAGCTGTGTCGGGAGCCCCTGCCCTGGGCAGACTCCCCGACAGCACAGTGGCCGAGCCCCACAGAGGTTTCATGTACACATCCCGAGCGCAGGCTCCTCTGGATACATGCAGTCGGAAGGCGAACCAGGCTCCACCCCACACACCCAACAGCTGCACCCCTCATGGGAGACCAGCCAGGCTTTTGCCTTTTCAAGTTTTTATTTTTATACATTTTTTTGTATTAAAAAGAAAAGCAATATTACCACAAATTACAAACGACTAAAGCAGGACTAGAATAATGAATCACTTCAGCCTGGAAAGCAGATACTCTCAATAATATTAATGTTATAATACAAGCTCATTCAAGTATTTTACATTTTTTTTGTCCTTGTAAGTGTGATAGCCTAGCACATGGTAAAGATAACGTACTATGAGCATAAGGTGGAACCTTCTCCGCAAAGCCGGTGACAAGTTTTCCTCTCCAGTCAGAAATGGGCTGTGTGCTCTGATCTTCTCTGCCTCTGCTATCCACACGGCTGAAGGAGAGGGTGGGGCTGGGGCACATCCCGGGCCCTGCGCACACAGGAGAGACCCGGGGCCCCGCTCAGGAGGCACCAGGCGATCCAGACCGCTCTACCCAGGCTTCTGGCAAAAAGCCACCACCCTCCCCAGCTGGCCGTCCTTCTTGCCCCTCCTCCCCACTGCCAGGGCTTTCTGAGCAACTTTCTTTTTAAAAACCAATCATCAGGAAAGGGAAAAAAAAAAGAGCTACAATAAAACAAAACAAAAACATAACAACTTTGACACGGGGGCTCTGCACCTGGATCTGAGCCCAAGGGGTCCAGGCTGGGGCAGGGTCAGGCAACCCCTCTCTACTGGTAGTGCCTTTACTCCCAGATTCAGGAGAGCACGAGAGAAACCTGCCCCTTAGCAGGGCTGAGGTACACAGACCTTCTGATGTTTGATGCCCGAAGGTTGTGTTGGCATGGACCAATCTTGGAAGGGTACAGGATGAACGGAAGGATTTGGGCAGGCTGCTGCTTTGTGTCTCCGATCTCGGATCCCCACGGAGGATGGTGCTTGTCACAGATACATCGGTCCTAAATTCAAGTGTCTTCAGAAAGTGAAGATGTAAACTACTCTTTGCAACATTAACTCCGAACATGTTACAAAAAAAAAAAAAAAAAAAAAAGAAAGGAAAAAAAGGAAGAAAAAAGCCCCCCCCCAACCCCAGCCTGTGTTGAGATGACGTCCTCACCTCCCCACCCAAAAGGGGCTTCCTCTTTGTGGGGTGTCTGTGGGGAGGATCAGGGAGAGGATGGCAGCCCCCTGGCTTGGGAGTAAACTATAGATATGCATGAACAGCCTTTCCCCACACTCCCAAGGCTTCCTTGTGCCCCCAAACCCAGCAGAGGACAAACACTGAGGTTTCTGTGGTGCTGGATACAGTACAGGGCCGAGCAACCCAAAGCAAAGAAAGGCAATGAAGGGAAGGAGGGCGTCCAGTGTCTGGCACACTGTGGGGCGGGGAGAGGCCTCCAACCCCACTGTCAGAGCAGAGACCAGACACTCGTCCTTGGCTTTCGAGACAACCGGCTCACAGGAACTAAGATGGGCTTCCCCATACTAACTGCTGGGAGGGCAGAGATGGGGGAGGGCACAGGCCAAAGCAATGAGGCGCCCAAGACAGAGGGCAAGCCCTAGCCAGCCTGAGATACTGTCTCCGACTCCCAACTTTAGGGCCCGACAGAGGAAGCAGTTGACAAGGGCCAAGAGGCGTGAGCACATGACCACCACCACCCTGTGGTGAGCGTGTTGGCACACCCGCATCCAGCCCCATTTGTGAGGGTCAGTTCTGGGTCACCCTCCCTAGCTTTGGATGCCAGGAGACTCCAGCCATTCCACTGTCATTCACAGCCCAAGTCAAGCAGTCAGTGGCTGGAGAAGTCAGGTATACTCTATGTCCACATATACCTTCCTGCCACAGGGCTTCTCCAACTGGCAGGACGCCCTCCCCCATCCTCAAAGCCTCCTCAATCTCTCGTTCCCAGGCAGGGTCAACTGGAGGGTGGGCAGAGATGGCTTGCAGAGGGGGGGCGCAAGATGGGGATACCCACCCGGCCCAAGGGAGGAGAACGGCATCTCTCTCCACCTTTTAAGAGACAAAGCCTCCTTGAGGTCTCAGAGATCTATCAAGGGAACACAAGAAAGGTTTCCAAGCCTCAGCTGCCAAGTGTTCACCTTTCCCCTCTGAGGTGGGGGAGACAGTCAAGCTGAGGACAAGTGTGTCCCAGATCCAGGCCAACGCTGTCCTCCAACAGTCTGAAGCAAACTTGGCCTTGGCGTTCCAAGGGTAGGATGAAGGGTGTCACGGCAGGACGGGCCCTGGCGTGAGGCAACAGCGAGCAGAGCAAGGACACGACAGCGGCAGCAGTGTACAGACACGGGACGTCAGCTTCACATGATGCAACAGCGGAGATGTTTTGGGCACGGCTCCGATCTGAGCCGCCCCCAACTCTCTTGCCTACAGGCAGGAGGCACTGTACATGCAACTCAATCCAGAGACAGATTCTAGTCAATCCAGCCCAGGCACATCCAGAGAAGGTGGGAGCTCTTCGAGTTGACTCCACCGAGGAAAACAGGCATTTGGGTATTTCAGATTCCCACTCCACAATAAGGCAACTTTTAAAAAAATACTATTTCCAAGAACAAAACAAGAAAATTCCAAGGGTAGGGGAAAGACATCACTTTCTGTGGATTAGGTGGGGGTTTTCTGATGGTTTTTTTTTTGGTCTTTTATGGTCGATTTTGTCTTTTTTTTTTTTCTTTTCCATTTTCCCAAGGATGGAAAGGTCAGAGAAAAATAAAATAAATCATCTTTCAATAGTCTCTTCTGGTACGAGCAGCGTCTCTCTGGGCTGGGGAGTAAGGGGCATGGGGGGAGGGGAGTGGAGAGAGGCCGAAACCTTCCCCACCCCCACTTCTAGATCCTTTGGTTTCCTTCTCCCGGAAGATGGCAGGAGGGCGTGGTAGGGACAGCAGGGCAAGAACAAGGTGATGGCAAAAGCCCCGGATGATCGAGGGGCTGGTGCTCGTGGGGCCCAGGGACGCTGCCAGAGCCTTCTGTGAAACAGTGCTGGGCAATGGGGCCCACAGGGCCTTTCTGTGGGCTGCATAGTTGGCTGGCGGGGGAGCAGGACGCAGCTGTGGATGGGGAACAGGGTCGCGGCCTACCAGCCGCGGGCAGGGCTGCAGAGTGATTTTGGTAATCCAGACGAACTATCAATAATTTAAAACTTGATATATATATATGTATATATATATATATATAAAAAAAATTTCCCCCCTTACCCTCCCCCCCCCCCAGAAGAAGCTAGGATGTGAAGAAGAGCCATGGAGAGAGAAGAGGGAAGGGGTGTGTGGAGGCTCCTGCCCAGGGGCGCCTCTGATAGCCCAAATGGTGTACACACTGCTACTCAGCACGAAGGCCCATCCTAACGACTACAGGCCTGTCCCTTCTCTGTCCCCTCTCCTGGGACTGGGCACCCCCACAGACTCTCACCTACCCCCTCCATCCCTTCTCCCCACAAAACCCCAGGGCTAAAGGGTTTTTCACTTTCCCAAAGTCTGTGTGTCCGAGTGCTGGCTTGTCCATTTAGCGTCTTCTCGGATGGGCTGGCCGGTAGCTGGTGTGGGGGGTTGGCTGACCACGGCGGAGGGCCTGCCGGAAGACTGGGAGGGGCACCGCCTCCTGCCCTCGCCACTGCCACCTCCTGCTGCCACGGGGTGTCGCTTGTGGTTGCCCTCCTCACCCATGGGGGGCTGCAACAGAGGAGGGAGTCAGAGGTGATGAGGGAGCACTACTTACCCACACCCCCTTCCTTGCCAGAGCTGTCTAGAGACCCCCTAACTTCCTACCTCCCACTGTAGATGATGAAGAGGTTTATAACCCTAAAAACTAGTCACCCGTTTTATTAAGCACAGCTCCATGCCAAGAGGCCAAGCCTTGTGCTGGTTTATGCACATTCACTCCTGTGCTCTACACCACCCTTTGATGTAGACCTGACCGTCTGATTTCACAGATGAGGACAGCGAAGCATAAAGTAATTTGCCAAGGGTCCCAGAGCTTTTAACTAGTAAAGACAAAATCTGGACCAGGCCCATCTACCTCGGAAGCCCAGGCCTTTATCCATACAAGTTTCTGCTCCCCTTCTGAGAAGAGGTCCCTGCTCAGGAGATGGTACACGGAACGGGGCATGCAATATGCTGCAATGCCTCTGCTCAGAAGGCCCAGATGCTCCTGGGGACTGCCTCACGCCCCTCAAGGCCCTAAAAAGGACACTGATCTTAAGAGTCAGACCGGGATCCAGTCTAGCCTCACCACTGCCAAAGGTCCTGTAACCCCGAGGACACTTCCTTCCCTTTCTGGGCGCCAAGGGTGGAGCCCTGCTTGCTCTCCTCCCAACAGGTCTCCCTATTCTCTGCACATGTCCTCCCCGTTCCAGGCCCAGAAAGGAGGAAGACCTTAAGGATGGAAGACAACGGACTCATCTTTTTGTCAGGACACCTGAGCAGCGCTGCCGCTATCTCACTGGCTGGCCATGGGCTCCAGTTCATCCACTGCTATAGTGATGATGACAGTAACCCTGCTTGCTTCATATTATAAAGGTTAAATGAGTGTCAAGTGTCAAATCAGTGTCAAGTTTTAAATAAATGTGAGGACCATTATTTACTTCTATTTGCCCTTTTGCTAAAAGGTTTCAAGGGAATAAGATGACTGGCATATCCCTACTACATTATAAACTCTCTGAAGGAAAAAGGGTTTTACTTATCTCCGGAGCCCCTGAAGCACCTAGCACAGAAGAGGAACCAGCAGTAATAACTTTGACCCACCACTGGATGTCACTGTTGAGTCACTGCTCCAAGAAGATGAAGTGGGTGGAGCAGGGAAGAACCAGACATATTTTATAAACTTCTGGGGTTAGAACTGACCTCTCCCAGAAAGACATTTACCTTGGGTACTCATCCTGATCACCTCTAACTAGGGCACAGCAGCAAGGAGGGTTAGAGGTAATAGGGAAAGAGCATTATGATGGTTTAGCCACATCCACCATGGGAGAGGGAGGAAGGAGCAACCATACACTCTCCAATTAGCCTTCACTGCCCAACTTCTCACACCCTCTGTTTAACAAAGAAACTAAGGCCCAAATGGGGGCAGGAAGGGTCCCTGAGCTAGTGGCACAGCTGGGATCAAACTCCAGGTATCCTGATGTCTGGTCCAGTTTTCTTTCTAGGACAATCAGGGTGGGAAAGATGAGAGACATCCACTCACATCCACTCGGAAGTCTTCAAGACGTCGGAATTTGCCGAGGTATTCTTGAAGTTTGGGGTCAATGTCCAAATTTTTGGCTTTGGAATATTTCAAGAAGGCCCAGAACTTCTCCAGCCCATACAGCTGACCTGCAGGGAAAGAGGAGAAAGAGGTAGAGAGAGACTTGGCTGCTGCGAAGTTGAGAATAGAGAGGCTCAGGAGAGGGAGGTATGACATGATACAGACAAGCTCAGGCAGAGCTAGGGGCCGAGAAGAGAAGACTGAGATGACCAGGGCTCGCAGAGCCCCAACTCTTGACTCTTACCAGCTTCATAGTCCTTCACGGTTTCCTCCTGAAAGTCCTTAAATATGTCCAGCCGGAACTTCTTTTCCAGGCCGTAACTGTAGTATCGAAAAAGGCACTCCAAACCATATCTGTAGAAGAACACAAGCCAGTGAAATTGGGACAGTTTCTTTATCTGTAAAACAGGAAATGCACCTGGATGATAGATGAACTATGAAACAGTTTAAACACATGGATTATTGAGAAAGTGGTAAGCATACTTGGAGAAGGCTAACATTTAATGCTAGTCTCAATGAGTCCAGCATTAAATGTTTGCCAAGGGTCAGCAAACTGAGGCCGAATGAACGACAGCATCCTGCCCACACCCATTCGCCTAAGAAATATCACTGGTTGCTTTCTGCTACAACAGCAGAGTAGCTGAAACAGAGACTTTATGTCCCACAAAGCCCAAGATATTTGTTGTCTGTCCCTTATGCAAAGTTTGTCAATCACTGGCATGAACTCTCTGCAAAGCCATTTGACCATGCCAATTAGTAGGTTTCTTCATTTACCTCAGAAATTTCAATTCTAGGAACATATACCAGGGAAATGACCAAAAATGTAGACTTAGATTGTAGAGATGTACAAAATTGTTCATAGCAGCATTGTTTTGAAAAATTTAAATGTCTTAGAGAAGCGATTAAGAAAAATCATCGTAACTTAGTACAAAAGAATAATATAATCTATTAAAAATTATAATGTAAATATACACTCATGGATACTGAGAGATGTTTACAATATATTATAAAGTAGAAAAAACACGTTTCAAACTGTTATATGTAGAATGAACCCACTGTTGTAAATAAATACGTAAATTTTATATCTATACATGCACACAAAGTCTGGAAGGGCACAGACTACATATATTAAATATTATTGACACTGGTTATCTTTGGGAATTGGGATTTTCAAATGATCTTGTCTCATGTAACAACTTCTGTAAGAAGGCAAAAAGGTTAAGTATTTTAACAACATGGAAAAATGCTCATGCTTATAAATGATAAATAAGACATACAAAGGCATTCCTTGCATGACCTAAATATATATAATATGGCAGAACATTAACACTGGTTGTCTCTGTACTGAAGGACATTTTCCCCCAGCTTCTTTAAACATTTCTGGTCCTTTTCAAATTGCTTACAGAGAAAACATTTTACTTGGGAGAAAAAGTGTCCCTTCAAAGTTTTTTGGTTTTTTTTTTTTTTTGAATAGCAAAATGTTGAAAGCAACCAAAGTATCTATTAATAGGAGACTAGTTAAATAAATTATGGTACATCTATACAGTGTACGACCATACAAGCTACAAAAAAAGAACAAGAAAGTCATTTATAAATGGATACAGAATGATCTCTAAAATACAGCCTTAAGTAAAAAAGCGAGGTGCAAAATAATATCTAATAGAGGCCATCTCTTGTGTAAACAAAAGGGGTGTGTGGGGAGACTACCTAGGTCTGTTCTTGCTTACATAAGCAAAGTATTTTTAGAAAGGACTCACAAGAGTCTAACAATACTGGCTGCCTGTGGGGAAAGGAACTAGACGGCTGTAAAACTAGGATAAGGAGACTCCTCACTCACTATATAACCTTCCGACTTCTTTGAATTTTGAATCTCATTCAAAGTAATAATTTTTTACAAAGTACATGAAATATATACACAAATAGATTTCCAATTACAGTTCTGGAAGTAGACCCAACAGAGAACCCTCACCACGCCCCCAAGCCCCAGCCAGAGCCTTCACCCCAATCCCGCTCACCTGTAGCCTTCTTTGGCATCCTCCAGAGCCAGCTGCTTGAACTCCTCATACATCTTTTTGTTGAAGTGATCTCGGAGGAAGAAGGACCAGAAGCGGAAGAGAGTGTTCATCTCCTGAGACTGGCCAATGCCCAAGCGTTTCCGCTCTGATTGGGGAGGAAGGAGGAAAGATGTGTTTTAGAGCCAGGCTGCCTGTGCTTCAGGGGACAAATGATCCGGGGGCTCAAAGACATCGGTCTTTTCTCCTCCCAATTCCCTTCCTCATCGCCTGCCCCCTTAAGTGTTTGGGGAAGTGTTTATTGAGGACTAACTACCCTGCGTCAGGCTCTGCTGCTGGACACTGGGCCTGAGCACCCCCAGAAGTAGGTGGCATCAGCTTCTGAACCAGGTCATCCTGGTCTAGCTCTCCACCTCAAAGGTTACTGCTCTCAGTGTAGTTATATAACAAGGAAAAGCATGAACAAATAATTTGTACACTCCAACAAATTATATTCTTCACTATATCATCAGTACCGATTATTTCAGCAGTCCTACAATATTAACAAGTAAAAATGGTACCATTAAAAAATATTGTTAAACACCCAAGAACAAGAAACAAAAGAAAAAAATAGAAAAATCTGATATCATTAAAAAATTAAGAACCTTTGTTCTTTTTTTTTAAACTCTCTTCTCCTTTTTTTATTTCTATCTATCTATCTAGTTATTTATTTATTTAGCGTTACGCGGGCCCCTCACTGCTGTGGCCTCTCCCATTGCGGAGCACAGGCTCCGGACGCGCAGGCTCAGCGGCCATGGCTCACAGGCCCAGCCGCTCCGCGGCATGTGGGATCTTCCCGGACCGGGGCACGAACCCGTGTCCCCTGCATCGGCAGGCGGACTCTCAACCACTGCGCCACCAGGGAAGCCCAGAACCTTTGTTCTTAAAAGGACATGATCAACAAGGTAAAAAGACAACCCACAGAATGGGAAAAACTATTCGCTAATTATGTTATCTGATAAGGAGCTTGTACTTAGAATATATAAAGAATCATTACAACTTAATAATAAAGACAAACAATCCAGTTAAAAAGTAGACAAAGGATCTGAATAGACATTTCTCCAAAGAAGACATTTCTTACAAATGGCCAATAAGCATATGAAAAAATGCTCAACATCATTAGCTATCAAAACCGTATCAAATCAAAACCATAAAAAGATATCACTGCATACTCACTAGGATGGCTATACTCAAAAAGATAGACTATAACAAGTTTTGGGAGGATGTGGAGAAATCAGAACCCTCATACACTGCTGTTAAGAATATAAAATAGTGCTGCCACTTTGGAAATCAGTCTTGCAGTTCCTCAAAAGGTTACACAGAGTTACACTATGATATGACCCAGGAATCCCAGCTCTTCCACTCAAGATAAATGAAAACCTATGTCCACACAAAAACGTGTACAGGAATGTTCAAAGCAGCATTACTCATGATAGACAAAAAGCAGAAACCCAAAATGTCCATTGATTGATGAATGGATAAACAAAATGTGGTACATCCATAGTGGAACGTTGTTTTTTTTGTTTGTTTTTTTGTGGTACGCGGGCCTCTCCCATTGCGGAGCACAGGCTCCAGACGCGCAGGCTCAGCGGCCATGGCTCACGGGCCCAGCCGCTCCACGGCATGTGGGATCCTCCCAGGTTGGGTCACGAACCCGTGTCCCCTGCGTCAGCAGGTGGACTCTCAACCACTGCGCCACCAGGGAAGCCCTGGAACGTTGTTTGATAATAAAAAGGAATGAAGTACTGATACATAGTACAACGTATAATGAACTTTGAAATTATTATGCTAAGGGAAAGAAGCCAGTCACAAAGGACTACATATTGTATGATTCCATGTATATGAAAAGTCCAGAACAGGCAAATCCATAAAGACAGAGAGCAGAGTGGTGGTTGCATAGGCCTGGGAGGAGTTGGGGAGGCAGGGGGTGGGGCACGACTAGTAAGGGGCACAGGGTTTACTTCTAAGGTAATGAAAATGTCCTAAAACGGATTCTAGTGATGGATGCACAACTCCTAAATATACTAAAAGGCACTGACTGCACTGTACACTTTAAATGGATGAACGGTATGGTATGTAAACTGTATCTCCATAAATTACACACACAAACACACACACACACACACGAAGAGAGAAGTAAGGTAGATGAACCAAGCATTTAGCAACCTTGTTTTGCTGAATAAAAGGGGGTTGAGTGACTTAATAACTCAAAGTGAGCATTCCGATTGACTCTGAGCATCTTTAGAAACAACCTGACGGAAACCTACAGTTAAAAGCTATCTCCTCTGTGATGAAAGGTAACAGGTGAGAGTGTCTAGAGAGGCTCTCTCCTTGCAGTCTCATCTAGAGCAGGGGTCAGCCATCTCTTTTTCTGTGAGAGGCTGGAGAGTTAAGTATTTTAGGCTTTGCAGGTCACATACGGTCTCTGTCATAAATTCTCTCCCTCCCCAACCCACAAGCACTCAAAAATGTAAAAAACTGCTCTCAGCTCCAGGGCCGTACAAAGATAGGCTGCTGGCTGGATTTGGTCCACAGGCCGTCACTGCTCTAGAGAACATATGCTGTCTCATGCACACCGTTTTGTGACACCGGTGGTCTTGCCAGACACAGGAAAATTCTTGGTATTTTTTATATCAATAGAGAAAGATCAAGGAACAGGAATGTTCTAAGCACCAGATTCTTTTTGCCTCCTGTATTCCAAAACTACCTGGCTATTTTGTCATGTCACTTCTTGCTCTGAGGTTAGAGAAAACAGTCACCTGCTCCACCAGCCCTTACACTGGATCTAAGCAGTGGTCCAGGAAGCTCAGCCCTCTCCCTCTGTGCCTCTTACCGTTAAGGCAGCGCCTACGATACTTGTGGTAGACGTGTTGTGTGAAGCCATTTTCCTTGAGCAGCTCGTGGGAAGGATGCTGGAACTTGGGCAGCGATTGAGGGGTACAGCCATAGCTGCCAACCGCAGGCGTGCCTTCTGAGGGGCTGGAGCTATAGAGACCATGAAACAGATAGTGTCACCAGGTTCCTCAGAGCTGCCAGCCATCAAATAGGAGGGGCCTCTCTGGCCTCTTCCAGCAGCCAAGATCCAGCCTCTCACAGTGCAACAAAGAAAGAGGCCCAGGTACTGTGCTAGGCCCGTAACTTATTATATCCATGGGTCTCACTCTTTGTACCAACCTTTGGATGCTTTTTTAACAAAGAGGTCACTGGGGCTCACAGAGACTGGGAGTCTTGCCCTGGGTCACAGAACTAATATTTAACTTCCCAGATCTGTACAATGCCCAAACCTGAGCTTTTAGCCATTTACTTATCCCGTGTTAACATTTAACTCTCCTTAATGAGCTGTAATGGGTTAACCCAAACATATTTTTCTTAAAACCATGCCTGTTTGCGGGGAATAGACTGCATAGGTCAGTGGCTCCCAAATCTTGCTTTGGAACTGAGAACACTGGGGTAGTTTTACTGAGAAAAAATAAAAAGGAATCTGGGCCCTACTCCCTGAAGCTCAGTCAGGAGATCCAGGGTGGGGTCCAGGAATCTGTATCTTTATTCAACTCCCTAGCTACCTTGAGGGAGGCAAGAGACACCCACTTTTGAAATCAACTGAGCTATCCTCTTGAGAGAATGCCATGTGGCCGCCACACTTCAGAAGGCAGCCTTTCTCTTCCTGGGATCTGGATTAAGCTCTCTAGACTACTCCTGTTTTTTTGGATTTGGATGAGGGCCCCTTCTTTAAATTTTCTTTAATTTGCAGACCAAAGAGTTTCTCTCTTCTCGGTCCCATCAATGTCACGGCTGTGCTGCCCGCCCTGCAGTCAGCCTGACCTCCCTTCCCCACTGTCCCATACCTGATGGAAGCAGTCCGGGGCCTGTGCTCGCGGGAATCCATCACCCAGCCCACGTGACTCTCCAAGGGTGGGTTCGAGCTGTGTCTGGTCTTCCTCTTCCGAGGCATCTGCAAAGGTCAGTCCGGGACTTGTTATTAATTGTACTCATCCAACACTGAGGAGCATCAAGCATTTGTAGGACTAAGATTCCCTCCTAGGTGTGAGTTATCTCACAATTTATAAAGCATTTTCATGTCTATTTTCACATGATGTCCACAGCTGTAAGCTAGGAGCTGACACGCCTACTTCACAGGTGAGGAGATCGAGGCTTGCTGGTGACATGATCTGCTCAAGGACCCACACCTGGTCCTCCTTAGGCCTTACCATGGCTACATGCGGCCACCACTCCCACGCCCAGTCCATCTTGCAGATGTGTCACTCAATCCTGGTGGGCCCACCAGCCTAAGAATACGGAGCAGGTGGGGGACGTGGCACTTTCTTGGCTCAAGGCAAGAGAGAGAAGCAGAGCCCTGGAATGCAGTGAAGTGAGCCCAAGACTCTTAGCAGCTCAGCAGGAACGCCTCACCTTAGCATCTAGCGTCCGACCTTCCTTCACCACTGGATAAAACCGTGACGTCTGGCTTGAGTCTTTGAGCTGCGGTGTCCGGGGAGTGCGAGGGGTCCTAGCGTTGCGATAGTTTGGCGACTCTGGGACAGTGGTTGGTAGAGAGCGGGCAATGGTGGAGGGCTCGGGGGCACCAAACAGCTTGTTGGCCAGGGCATCAGTGGGAACTGCAGAGGCAGAGTGGGGACAGTAAGCAGAGGTAGGCCTGTGAACGCCTGTCCCTGTAAGGCCCTGTCGGACGGCTCCAGACCCTCGCACCCAGGCCAGGGTGGCAGGTGTCACCTCTCACCTTGCTGGAAGCGAGGCGGTCCAGGAGGGACCTCCTGGTTGGGGTCCACAGGGGGCTCAGGGGTTAGCGTGTCAAACTGCTCCCGACTGATCATGTTGACTTTCTTGAAGTTCTCGACTTCTTGCTGCAGAGGATACAAGATGGGGCGGGGGGGTGGGTGGGGAAGATGCTGGTAAGAAGACTGCCCTAGCCTGTTTAGGGATCAAGACATGCAGGAAGCTGAAGAAGGCAGCTCCCACGACCACATACATGGAATTCTGGTCCCCAGGCTCTCAGCTGTCCCATCGCTATGCCTCAACCCCAGGTACCCAGGCATGGGTGTGCTAACCCAGAATGGGGGAGTACCTGCCCAGCCCTCTCTGCAGCAGCACTAAGGTCAGGACTCCGGCTCCCCAGGAACGTGCTGTAGACTCCCCCACCCTGATTCTCTTCCTGCAATTCTCTCCTCACCTCCACCAAACACACTACTAATCACAACAGAGGCTCACCAAAGGCCAACCGACCACCACACATACCCACTCTGTAAACACCTACTACACCAGTTTTGACTGTTTCCAGGTAGCAGTGATTTTTTAGAAGACCTATCTTTCCTCCATATTTCACACTCAAAGCAAGTTCCTCAAAAGGCTTTTCAACTTTTATATATGCCTAAATATTTAAGAAGAGAAATGACAATCCAATCCTTATTCTATTCCTCACCAAAGTGCCTAGCCAACTTGAAGACATTAAACGTGGATGCTCACGAAGCAGAGTAACCACCTCTCATACTGGCACAGTCTACAGTGTCCACGTCAAGCACCACCCCCTTCTGTTAGATGAGGATGCTGAGGCTCTGTGCCCAAGGTCACACGGCTTGTAAGCCTTCCTCTTCCACACGTTACAGGCACCCCAGGCCCCACCACCGCTGCCATGCCCAAGACTCACCTTGATCTGGGAATACTCGGGTTCAAACTTCTCAGTCCACAGGTCCTGCTCGTAGTAGAAGAGCCCATCGTTAATGACCTTGGCCAGCTCAGCGCTCATCTTGGCACGCGAGGTGTGGTTGCCTGTGCGGTCCCCCCCCGGGTGCCGGCGCATGTAAGGTGGGGTCTGGGTGACAATGAGGATCTTGTTGACATCCCGGTCATCAATCTCATAGTCAGAGTCCTCATCAGACCAGGCGGTAAAGGTGTTCTTCCGCCCATCCATCTGTTCCATTTCCTCGTCAAACAGGAAATCCAGTTCCTCTTGCTCGTCTTGATCCTTGGATATCAGCTGCTGAGAGGGCAGTTGCTGAGGCAGAGTGGTCGGGTGGAGGAACCTGGGCTCCTCTGACTTCTAACATGGGGGCAGACCAAGGAGAAAGGGAATCACCAGGGAATCACCTTATACCAGGCTCTGTCGCTGTGCCCTGGGAGAAGCCCTGACCCCTCAACATGGGACTGTTACAGCTGCGGCCCTGATAATGCCAGCAAGTCACAGCTGTCAGCCTCGGAGTCAGCCTCGTGGAAAAAGGATGTCCCGTACGAGTCCAGGTTTCTCCGCTCACAGCTCACATCACAGTCATTCATAAACACTGAGATAACAAGTTCCCTGCAGTTAGAAACTGCACTCTCATTTACCTAAATGTGTATCCTCCACAGCACCTGGCCTGAGAGTGGGTACAAGTTCAACAGGCTGATTCATCCATTTGTCCATCCCCAACACCTCCCAATAAACTGGAAGCTTCATCAGGCAAGAACCACAGCTGCCTTGCCTTCCATCATATCCAGTACTTAGACTGGGATCTAGCAACAGCACATGTTCCACTACTTGATAAATGGGCAAGTACCCACTGGTACCAGGCCCTGTATGAAGACCCTAAAAGCAGAATAAAGAACAAGACCAGGTCCTTGAATTTATGGAGCTCTCAGTTTAGTGGGAGAAAAAGTCAACCAACCAACCAACTGCAGTGTGTTATGGTAAGGACTATAAATAGGCCTCGTGGGAGTACACAGGGAGTAGCACTTAACCAACTGGGGGTGGGAGTGGGGACAGTCAGGGAAGGCTTCCCAGAGGAAGTGACTATGAAAGGACACGCATAAGTAAGCCAGATGAAGGCAGGGACAAAGATGGTGAGAGGCAAAAAACAAAACAAACAAAAACACAGCATGTCCCAAAGGCAAGAGAAAACAAGACTGCTTTAAGCCAAAACAAAGTATTTCAGAGTGTTGATAGGCTGAATTTATCTGAAATTTTGGAGGTAAAGCATTTGTCTACCCCATAGTATATATCTAAACGTCAATTCCCTGCTGTGCAAAGCGCTTTCTGTATAAACTCTAACCCTATTCTCTTTTGGAAGGTTCACGATAGGTCAGGTGGGAGTGGGGGCTCGAATTCTGGAATGGGGGCTAAGCACGGCTCCACCTTTCCAAAGCCTTTGCAGTCTGCAGCACTGAACTGAACTCTGTCAGGTCCTTGTGCACTTACTACCCTACCCTCTCCTGATGACTCCAGCCTAACCTCTGACACTTTCTGGAAGACTGCAGCCAGAACAGACTGGGAAGTCGGGGTATAAACAGGAAGGGAGGACGCAGGAGTTGAGGGGGGTGGTCACAATGGAAAAGGGAGCACAGAATTCCATAAACCCAAAGTGCAAGGTCACCTCTGAGGCCTCCTCACAAGCCCCAGACCAAGAAGGTCTCCAAAGAAGGGGTGGCAATGGGCAGTTGAATGGAGCAAAAGTCTGCTCCTGGAAAGGGGGCAGTAATTTTAGTTTGAGATTGAAACAGTTCTCTAATAGGGGACTAAATGTGAGCTATCCATATATTGCTTTACTATTTCTAGAGCAGTCTAATCCCTCCCTACTTCCATCCGAAGAAGGAGAAAATGAAGCCTTGAGATATTAAAGAAGCTTCCCAAGGTCAGCAGCCAGCAATGACAGGAGACCTGTGTTCTAGTCTAGACTCTATCCAGACCATGTGTCTGCTCTCCCTCCCTTCCCTCTTCAGAAGGTCTGAGGGGCTTATATATGGGACAGTGAGGACAAATTCAGGGGGAAGGCACTAAAAATGCAGCCCCAGGGATTTAGATGGGGTCAAAAGAACAGCCAAGGGACTTCCCTGGCAGCCCAGTGGTTAAGACTCCACTTTGCCACTGCAGGGAGCATGTGTTCGATCCCTGGTCGGGGAACTAAGACCCCGCATGCCACATGGAGTGGCCAAAAACAAAAAGAACGGGCAAGTATTAAGAAACACTTAATACTTAATGAGACACTGCTGCCAGAGGCTGCATGATCTCCTCCTGTGAAAAATGCCATTCAGGATCTCACGGAGCTAAGGCTGTCCTGAGGGGTGATCCCCACTGGAAACGGAAACAGGCCATATCAGCCTTCCTGCAGTCACTGGTGACCTCCAGCTCGCATTACAACCCTGAGCCACCCAGCTTGCCTGCCAGCCCCTACAAGCCCAGAGCTCTGTGCCTTTGCAACACCCCTCCCCACACTCCAGGCCAGGCCCCTAGAACCTAGGGGGGGTGGCAGGCCTCACCCACCTTGGGTCGTGCTGGGGAGGGCCGAGGTCTTTTCTTCACTTCAATCCAGTTCTCAGAATCCAGGTCAGGGAGGCTGGCAGACAGGCCCTTGGGCAGGGTCTTTAGGTTGCTGACCTCCTCTGTTTTAGTTGGCACTGGGGTGACAGCACGGGGAGAGCCAGGCGCCGACTCTAAAGGGTGGAAAGGGGAGATCCTCATCCCTCCAGCCCTCCTCCTGATGGCCAGAGGACAAGGGCAACAGGGAGGCATCCACATGCCAGCAGGGTACCTACCTGTCTCCTTCTGATAGTGCTGGCGGGGCACAAACTCTGGGCAGTTGAGAAGCTGGGAGAAATCAGTCTGGGAATAATCCACTATTGGGGGACCAGGAAGAGGCCATTTCTCTGGCTCCTCCCTTCGGCGGACTTTTTCATCAACGATCTCCACCACCTTGCTGTCCTTTAGGGCCTGCAGGGGAGAAAGAGGGAGACGAATGCAGAGGAGAGACACGGACAGACTGAGATCTTGGAAGCTGGTGGATGACTGAGCCCCATGAGCCCAGGGATAAGTCCAGTGCTGGCAGGGGTATAAGAAAACTGGTACCATCTTCCACGACCAGCGGACGGGTGAGATGTTCAAACTTGTAGGAGGGTACCAACATGAAAAACACACCTGCCCTTTGACCCTGCCATTCTACTTCCAGGAATCAGCCCCAGAGAAATACTTGCACAAACAGGTGACAACATGTATAAGATCTGGATACAAGGCCATTCACAGCAACATTGTCTGTAAAAGGAAAAAACTGGAAACTACCTACACTTGCCACCACATAAGCAATTTAAACCAATTATGGCACATCCACTCAACGGAACACCATTCAGGCTTAAAAATCAGCTTCAAATGTGCTGAGGTGGTAAGAGTCACAAAAAACCAGGTGTAGGTCAGTGAGTTTAAGATCCCATTGGGGGACTTCCCTGGCGGTCCAGTGGTTAAGACTTCGCCTTCCAGGGACTTCCCTGGTGGCACAGTGGGTAAGACTCCACGCTCCCAGTGCAGGGTGCCCGGGTTCAATCCCTCGTCGGGGAACTAGATCCCACATGCATGTTGCAACTTAAAGAGGTCACATGCCGCAACCAAGGAGCCCATCTGCCTCAACTAAGGAGCCTGCCTGACGCAACTAAGACTCAGCGCCACCAAATTAATTAATTAATTAATTAAAACGAAAAAAAGACTGCCTTCCAATGCAGGGGGTGAGGGTTTGATGCCTGGTGGGGGAGCTAAGATCCCACATGCCTTGAGGACAAAAAACCAAAACATAAAACAGAAGCAGTATTGTAACAAATTAAATAAAGACTTAAAAAAACAAAAAGATCCCACTGGTGTTTAAATTTTTTGGTGTTTGAATTTTTAAGTAAAAACATACAAATGCACACAAATTTTTCTGGGATTCACAGGTAAAGTGCTACAGGTGTTTATCTCTGGGAAAAGGGTGAAAAATGGAGGGGGGAGAAGAGTTTCCTTTTAAAAATCTTTTAGGGGCTTCCCTGGTGGTGCAGTGGTTAAGAATCTGCCTGCCAATGCAGGGAACACGGGTTCCAGCCCTGGTCCAGGAAGATCCCACATACCGCAGAGCAGCTAAGCCCGTGAGCCACAACGACTGAGCCTGCGCTCTAGAGCCCGCGAGCCACTACTGAAGCCTGTGCGCCTAGAGCCTGTGCTCCGCAACAAGAGAAGCCCGCGCACCGCAACTAAGAGTAGCCCCCGCTCACCGCGACTAGAGAAAGCCCGCGCGCAGCAACAAAGACCCAGTGCAGCCAAAAATAAATAAAATAAAATAAATAAATTTATTAAAAATAAAATTTAAAAAAATAAAAATCTTTTAAATGGAAGAGGAAAACATTTTAACATGTGACAACATACTCTGTTGGTGAGGCTGGGGAAGAGGCACTCTCATATACTGCTGGTGAGAATGCAAAAGGCACACCCACTAGAAAGGGAATCAGGTAACAGCTAGCAAAATTACATATGCATTTGCCTTTCAGTTCAACCATCCCACTTCTAGAAATCTAAACCAAAGACACTGGCTAAAACATGAGAAGATTATATATATATATATGCACCTGTAAATAAGAATGAGGAGTACCTTTCTTCTACTACTACTACACGTCAGCTCCCAGATATATTAAGTGAAAGCAAAAAAAGTGTAAAGAAATACATGTGCTATATGTTACCATTGATCTAAGAAAGGGGAAGTATATAATACACACAGAGGCATTTACTTGAGTTTTTTAATAGAAAGATTCAAAAAAGGTTGCTTATAGTAAAAGAAAGGGAAAAAGGTGTAAGTAAGAAAATTTTAAGTCAGGCTTCTATGAACATACCATCTGACTTTGGAACCACATAAATGTTTTCTATAAATGTAAAACAAATATGAAGGGGTAAAAAAGCAATCCCCAAAACGTGAAAGCAAAGCGAAACTAATGAAACTAATATATATTAAGTTAAAGAAACAACCACAAAAAAATTATTTCAAGTTGAAAATAGTCACTGACTGTATAAATAGGAAAAAACCTTTTTAGGAGTAGGAGAGGTACTATAAGTATAATGTGTATAAACTGTAGAGTAAAACAAATGAATAGTTATGTTGATGTTGTTAGGAATTAGGATTTTTGGCATGGGAGAAAGTAGTAGTTACAAATAAAAGATACTTGGAGTTATGTACAGACCCTACAGAAATTTTAATAGAAAATATCAGTATAATCTCATGATGTATTTTATTAAGACAAACAAACAAACAAAAACCTCTAGAAACGTCGACCAATCAAGTAGCAATAAACACCGCTACAAATCAAACTGTGTTATCTAAATACCAAAAACACCACTTCCCCAAAATAGAGGACCTAGAGTTCCTTAAAAAAAAAACGGCCAATTTCAGATTTGGGACAGGAAATGTACAAGATGAACCAGGGTCCCACTGGCCAAAGACACAACAATTTGATTCAGCATAATAACTACAATAAGTTGAAATAAACAAAACATTTGAACCTATAAGTTTGTAATGATATTAAATGATACTAACACAAAAAAAACAAACTCAAAACTCACTGTTCACCTTTGAAGGTTATTAGGGATCAGCTCATAATTCTGAAAACTGGTTAACAAAGGAAAAGATCAAGCACTTATCTGCCCTTCCTGTACAAAGTATATACTTCTTGGTAACCAAATAGTTGATAATGCAAAGTACCTCCTTAAAGAGGTATTCCAGCTAACAAATAAAGACAGATTGACAGAATATAAACATTTCGTAGCCCCTAATGAAGTAACAGGCAGTGACTTGCAGCTTACACGGCAAAAAAGAGAACCAAGTGAAGCATTAAGTGCCATCTGAGAGAATATATCACTATCTATGAAGCATTCTTGACGAGTAGGGAAAAAAAAAAAAAAAACAACCAAAACCTGAATCTCATCAGGCCTCTCAGTAACCAATTTACAAAAAAAATTGGAGTACAGAAGAACATGTGAAATGATACCACTCTGTCCTATGGAAAATTCTACAAGATATACAGTCTAGCATATTCAAAAAATAAACTGCAAGGAAAAAGAGAGGGAGAGGAGGAGACTTAATAAGACAATATATTGGTCTTATCTGGATCCTGATTCTCATAAACTACCAAAACAAAACATTTCTGACAAGTGGGGTGAATTTGCAACTGACCAGATATTTGGTGATATGAAAGAACTGTTAATATTTTTACATGCAATAATCATATACTGATTATTTTTTTTAACAGGCCTTTATCTTTTAGACACAGATACTGAAACATGGATGAAATGTCAGATTACCGGAGAGTAATCTGGGAAAGGAATTTGGGAAAGGAAACATGAGGAGACAGATGGAATAAGACTGGTCATGAGCTGATAGATGCTGAGGCTGGGTGATGGGCTCATTACACCATTGTGTCTACTTTTGTAAATTTTCCATAATAAAGGGATGGGTGTGGGGAGAAGAGAGAGAGAGAGAGAGAGAGAGAGAGAGAGAGAGAGAGAGAGAGAGAGAGAGAGAGAGAGAAGAGGGAGGGGGAGGGAGAGAGAGAGAGAGAGAGAGAGGGGCTGGCCAAGCCTTGGAATCTTAGCATAAGTAATGAGATGGGGACTCTTCCAGGGCTTTCTGCCTTGGCCCAAATGCCAGCTCCTTAAGTAAGGACCTTTCTTTCCTCTGCACCCCAGCCCCAGGGAGACATACCGCAAAAATGAGTGAAATGTCAGTGGTAAGGGCCTGTACTCGGTGGAAGGACGCAATAAGTGTGATGGGAAGGAAACCGTCAGCATCCATTTTCCGTCGCAGGAAGAAGTCTCGCTCTAAATTGTCCACGCTGAAGTAGTATTCACTAGGTGGAGGGGAGAAGAAGTATGATTGCTTCATCATTTGTGAATATGCCTTCCTTGTTCTGTACACTCCAGGAAGCTCACATAGCCTCTGACCAACCCTGTCCCTACTGTACTTACAGTCCTGAAGGCTGAAAAGAGATGATGTTATCCTTTCATGGCTCCCTAACCCTGGGTCAAACTTCTCTCTGCCCTTCAGCCTCTTTGTATGCCTGACAAGCTCCTCATCCTCCTTTAAAACCCAGTCCCAGTATTGTTGGTCACTTTCTCTTCTGCTCCTAAGCCACTTATCACACTCTTCTGCAATGATCTACTTCCTTGTATGGCTCCCCCACTGGACTGAGAAACAACATATTAGAGAGGTTAGGAGCTAAGGTTTTGCAAATCAGACAGAAATGGACTCAAATCTGTGCCTTGTCACTTACCAGTTAGGCAAGTTACTGGGCCTGTATGCTCATCAATAAAAAGGGGATACAACCCAGCTCATAAAAACTAAATAGACAACTATAGGACTAAATAAGAGAATGCCTATAAAGCACGGAGCACTGAGGCTCACCAATAATGCTAGCATTCTGAATGCTGCCATTACAAATAAAGGGATAAAGCAGAGTAGAATCTAGACATTTTCTCTCCTTTTAAAAAAATTAACTAATTAATTTTTTGAATAGTAGCACAGTTCTCTCAAGTCACCTTTTTCAGCTCCGGCCAGAGGCAGCAAGTGCTGCTAGCGCCAGAAGGGCCTGCACAGCCCTACTCTACCAGGCTAACATCCTCCGGCAGCCCCCAATCCTACCCGTGTCTCCAGGAAGGAGGCGCCTGTCCACTTACATCTGGCGTTTGATGTAGTCTTTAAGCAGCTCCTGGTCCACGCTGTAAAGCTCAGTGCTGCTGACATTGTCAAAGTAGTAGGTGATGTTGTTCATGTACTTGGGGGTGCGCGGCCCCTCTGCACCGTCAAACTTTCGGTAGCCAAACTGGTAGTCAAAATGGGCTAAGGGGGAAACGGGCGTCATGATGGAGGGGAGACCCCTGCCCGCCCCCCACCGCACTCCCTCAGACATCCCGGAGCCCAAAGGGGCCTCACGTACTTCGAGTGCCACCCCGGCCGCGTCCCCGGCCGCGACCACGCCCCCGTCCACGGCCACGGAAGGAAGCCCGCGCCCCACCAGCCCCATCACTCTTCACACTCGATGTCTCATCCTGGTCGTGCCAGGCAGGCTCCGATTTGGTCTCTGGTTGCCAGGCTGGGGTGGGGGGGGCCACGGGCACGGGCACGTAGGTGGCAGGCTCAGACCCTATGGGGAGAGGGGGCACCGGGTCAGGCCTGAGGAGGAGCTCCATGCCCAGGCCCTCCATAGTGGGAGGCGCATACCTTTGATCTCCCCGCGGTTGGCAGGTGTGTGTCGTGGCTCCGGCGGGCGAGTAGGGCGAGAGACCAGTTTCTCTCTGGGCACTTCAGGCTTCATGTCTATTTGCAACGGAACCCACTTGTGTTTGTTCCCTGGAGGACAGCATGGGTACAAGAAAGGCTTGAAGGAGAGGTCCCTCCTGGCCATCCCTACCCCCAACACTTCTGTCCCTGTCTGGGGTCTCAGGCCTGAATCACCATCTGGTGCCCTTGGGAAAATTCCTTTCCCTCACTAGACCTCATTTTCATCCCTCAAATAAGAAGGTGGTGGACTTCACTGTGATGGACACTCTTGGTTGACTCCTAACATCAATTTCTCCACCATCAAGAGAACTCCCTCTGGAACCAGACACACGACAGCCCAGAATCAAGACTGCACCTTCAGGCTCCCTTAGACACGTGCTGAAATTCTGCCCAGGGGAGCTGAGTGGAAGCAGTCAATTCCAGGGTGAGTCCCTAAAAGGCAGGGAGCTACTACTCCCCCCTTTCCCCATCCTGCTAGGTGGAGTGAGTCATCTGGAATGAGAAGAGCCAACACACAGCAAGACAAAGGAACCAAAGAGCTGCACCTGGCCTACTTCCACCCAACTCTCAGGTGAGAGAAATAACCTTCCGTCCTGGTCAAACCACTGTTCCTTCGGATATGTATGAGAGCAGCCAAACCTGGACTCTAGCCATTTCAGCCAGAGCAATGGGAACTCCTGCCTTTAAATGAAATCTAACACGGGACAGCAACGCATCAAGACACACAAAGAACACTCTGAGGCAGAGACCCCTGCCCCCGTCTTCTGCACTGCTAGAGCCCCAGTGCTGGGGACAGGGCTTACCAAATGCTTGTTAAAGAAAAGGAACTGAGGGACAGATAGCTGGAGTGAAGCTTGCTGACCCAGTGGCCTACAGCCATCAGCCTCCCAAGGACTTCTTGCGGGGGCTCCTGAGATTGCTCCAGCAGCCCTGGCATTCTGACGTTTCTTGGTTCTGCCCTACCACCTTCTCCCGAGTTCTGATCCAAGTCACTCACCTTTCTTCTTCTGCCCGCCTCGCTGGTAGTCCTCATCCCCATTCTTCTCCTCCCCCGATTCATCTGATTTGGTTTTCGGGCTCTCCTTACTATCACTCCCCTCTCCTTTCTCCTGTTCCTTCATGTCCTTTTTGGGTGGCAGCTTGCGGGCAGGCTGAGACTTGTGGGACTGTGGCTGCAGCGGGAGGCGGAGGAACAGGGAGGTGATGTGAGTCTGAGAGCCTCTTGGGATGGGAAAGAAGGGAGCTCCCTGTCACTGGAAGGACGGGGTTGAGGAGCTGGAGCATGTGACGGCAGGTTGGGCTGGATGTATTCTAAGGTCGTACTTTCACACCTGAGATGCTTTCGCTGGGAAGAGTAGTCAAACAGGCAGGAGGTAGAGGACAACCTGTCTCTCCAGCTTCCTTAAGTCTAAATGACAGAGACAACCCCCAGGGCCGGGGCTGCGGCCTGCAACGGACAATTGTTTTACTCCCTACAACAGGACCACATAGTTCAGGTCACCTGTGGGACGGAGGAGATGCTGGCCCCTGGTCTGCCCACACCAACCCTGTCTGTGAACTGAAGGCCAGTGTCGCCAGAGCCAGTGAGGGACCTAGCTGTCAGCCCAGAACGGAAGTGCTGGGAAGGAGAGGACTGACCAGGAGTCCATCTTCTGCTAGGGCTCAGGAAAGCTATATAAGCTTCCCCATGACCTGTGGTCTGGAGGCGGGTACCTGGCCTAATGATCACTGACAGGCAATTCAAGTGTAGTGATGGAGAACACAGGCTTTGGAACAATACAACGCACCTGATTTCTAATCCCCAGTTGGCCATCAAGGGCTAGTAATTAACCTTCCCCAGCCTCAGTGGCCTCATCTGTAAAATGGGAATTACTGAAGGACCTATCTAGGAGTCACTGAGGGTTAGATGAAATGATGAAAAAACAGCACTTGGCAGTCCCTGACACACAGCAAGGGCGCAAAGAATGATTCTTAGCTACTTCAATGTTGCCCATATTGTACCAACCACTCCTCTTAAAAAAACAGAAAGGTAACACCTGAGGCTCTGAAAGCTTGAGGCCAAATGTGAACATGTAGACAGAATTCAAACCTGCCCATCCCTCCCCACAGACTCACCTGCACACTCTTGTGGGCTATCTCTCCAGGTGTTGGCCAGTTGATTGCATCTCCAAAGTCACCAACCTGCAAGGCACATTCTATGAGGGCTCCAGGGTAACCCTGCCTCCACCATTCAGGCCCTCATCCAAAATACAGCTCCACCGAGAGATCAGAGGCCAAAATCAGTCCGTCCACGAGGACCATCCACAATGTAGAGACCCAGAAAAAGTGCCCCTGCTATTCAGAGAGAACCCAGAAGTACCTTGCAGTCCAGAAGCACTCACTACAACAGAAAAGAGGCTACCACCTCCAGGAAGTCCCTGCTTGGGTTGCCAACTCCTATTTCTTACCTTGCTACCTTTGCGCTGTTTAGGAACTGCTGCCCTCACCACCCTGGCCGGAGCAGCATGTTCTGTGGGAACAAGAAGGGAGGGAGAGTTACGCAGAGCCCATGGGAGGGGCCCACAACCACCTCCTCAGCCTCATCGCTACCCCACTCCACCAAACAACCTGCAGGCTCCCAAAGGAGGAAGACGTGGTGAGGACGGGAAGGACACATGCTCAAACACCTCTTTCTGAAGAAATCATGGCAAGTGCGATCATGGAAGCAGCAAGCAGCCTAAACCCCAAGAACTCAACTCGGAGGACCCTCACAGCTCTATACCCTCTTGTGAAAAAGGGAACTGAGTCCATGCCAGGGTTTGCTCTGTAGTTCAGGGCTCCCGAATTGACCCAGATTCCATAAAGGGATCTGAAAGACCCTCTCTGGCTCTAACATTCTAGAAGTCTGTGTGTGAGCAGACTCAGGAAGGCAAGATACAAACCCTAAGTGGGCAATCCAAGGACCTCTTCTAAGCCCCACATGTCAGGGCCAGCCCTGTCCTCAGTGACCTGTGGTCAACAGAAGAGTGAGCCATTCAGAGAAGATGTGCCTGCCTTCCAAGTTTCTGAAGAAAAAGTGAGACCCCCATTTGACTCAATGGTTCCACCTCTAGGGATTTATCCTAATGATACAAATTAGACAAGTGTTTAGGGTTATGTGCAAAGATGTTGAAAGGGCTATTCATCATTTTAAAAAAACTGAAAACAATACATGTCCAATAGCAGGGAACTGGCTAAATAAAAGTTCAACAACTTTTAGAATGGTCATAAAAAGATAATGATCTCTACTGATATGAAAAGATAAACACAATAAATGAGAAAAGTTATAACCCTATTTTTGTAAAGTAAATAAAAAACGTATACGTACACATACACACAGTAGAAACTCTAGAAGGAGATATAACCAAGTATTACCAGGAGTTAAGTAGTATGTTTACAGTGATTTAATTTTGTTTGGGGTTCTCCAGTAGTTTCAACAAGGGCAGACGGGGCTTTTTATTTTTTATTTTTTTGGCTGCACTGCATAGCATGCAGGATCTTAGTTCCCCAGCCAGGGATCAAACCCACGCCGCCTACAGTGGAAGTGCGGAGTCTTAACCACTGGACTGCCAGAGAAGTCCAGGGGCTTTTTAAAAAGAAAAAAAAAATTTTAAGGCAGTGGCTCTAAAAGGTCTGATCTTTCCTACATCTACACTTATTTTTCCAGCTTGGTTCTGAAGACCAAGAGTTTCTGAACCCTTCCTCTCCCGGAGATCCACGGGAAAAGATACATATCCTGGGGCTCTGCTCACCCACTGCTCGCCCGTCACTTTGCCTCCATTGTTGGTCAGCCATGCCAGGGGTCAGGAGCTGCCCCCAGTCCCTGAGCGGAGAAATTTGTCCAGCTGGCCTCAAAAGGAATGTTCTATGCCTTGGTCAGACGCGTGCTCCCTTAATGAGTAGAGAGAGTCCTTGCCTGACTCCTGTAAGGCCACTGCATTCTTGGCTTCTACCCCATACCGGAGCCACTGCCCCCTCAAGACACCCCACATGCCACAGGAGAGCTGGGGCTCTGTAACCCAACCCACAGCATCCCCCGTTCCCAGGGCTGGGCAGTGGAGCACCAGAAAACCCCTCTCAGTCCCAAGAGGATGAAGCCCTTAGGCCCAGAGAACTACTTACTCCACACTGATTTTCTTGCTAATTCTGGTTTGGCCCAGAGAAGACTAATGCCACCTAGTTCCCTGACTAGGACCAGCAGGGGCAGCCATGAGAAGATCACGTCCTTCAGCTGCACACGAGCTGTGACAGCAGTCACTGCTGCAGGGACCCAGCCTCCACACTCCAACAGCACCGCCTGCATGCCACCAGGACGAGAGCACGTCAGAAGGCCTCAACGTCCACGTCAGCAAGACACAGCTGGACGGGGGATCGGTCAGAGGGCCAGGCGTTCCTGAAAACTACTGGAAAAGGTGTAAGGCAAAGTGTTTCAGGTCACTGTCTATGTCCTCTAATAAAAACTCTTTCAAACTTGGGAGGAATCCGATCCTGTAGTCACCCTGCCTGACCTTCTGTTCACCAAGATCACAAAGGGACGTGGTAGAGTACTAGAAGTTCAGTCTCCAATTAATGGGAGCGCCCTACTGCCCCTGCAAGAGCCCACTGATTCCCTACTCCCCCACGATCCCAAGCTGACCAGGGGAACGTGACAACACAGTCGAAAAATCCAATCGCACATCATGTGGTGCTGCTTTTACTACTGAAAAAAACACATATAAGTGGACCCACACAGTGCAAACCTGTGTTGTTCAAACGTCAACTATATTTTCTATACTGCTTGTTCCAGAAAGATCCTAAAGCTGCTGATCTTTTGGGAAAAAAGCTACCTAGAAGGGCCAGTTCTAGGAGGTCTAAGGAGTGGGAAACTAGGGGAGGTTTAGGGGGAGAAGGCACGTGGGTGAGTCAAACTCATCGGGTTGTGGTAAAAAGAACTGGTAAGAGGAAAGGAAAAGCTGGAAATGAAACAGGGAGGAGTGTAAGTGAAGTGAGATGGGGCCAGGTAAGATGGGAGAAGGCCTGCAGGATGGGGCTGGCCGGAGGGAACTACTAGATTTCAGGCCTTAGTGCCAGGAGAATAGGCGAAGGCCAAATATTTATTGTGGGGCTGGCATCATCTCCTAGAGATGAGTAAAGTATCTAAAAAGACTGATTTTACCCTGATTGCAAAGAACTTCTACCTTGGGGAACAAGGTAATTTGTAGGGGCTTAGGGGCTGCATTACTGGAGTTCATACCCACCTGCTGCCATGTACCTGGCCATTAGGTCGACCCCCTCGGAGGAGTCCAACCAGATCCCAGGCAAAGTGCCCTGGCTCTGCGCTCTCACTGCGTTGTGTTAGGTGCCTGGTTACTTATCTACCCTTCAGCCCACCCCACCCCTTAAGAGCAGGTACCAGGGTGCTTTCATAGCAGTGATCCCAGAGTCTAGCTCAGGGACTGGCAACACGGCTGACGTTTGTTTAATGAACGGAGAGTTCACACACCCATCTCCTCTAGGATTTCACACTAGAGAAGAAAAGAAGCTTTGCTTTCCAAGTGCTAGTCCCTGAGTCTATGGCCTTAACCCTCAGCCGGAGCCTTCCCCCCGGCAGAGAAACAAGTATCCTAGGCACTGCTGGATCCCAGGGGAACCCACGCCCCAGCCCTGCTTTTACTCCAGAGACAACTGATCACCTGATCAGTCTCGGGTCCTAGTCCAGACTCCAATACTCACCAGTTGTATAACTTTGGAGACACTACCTACCACCCCCTTCTTCCTGGGGCCTCCCTCACCTTCCTCAACTGAACAAAGGGAATTCACATCTAGAGGTAGAGGGAAGAAAAGGTAAGATCTCAACCAATGAGACTTCTCATGAAAGCAGAAGAGATGCTAGCAACAAGCCGTGGTCATAATATTAACGGAGTAAGCACTTACTAGATGCCACGCCCTGTTCTAATGCTGAGTTAGTTTCTCCAGCTGGTCTCATTTTACAAATGAGAAAACCAAGGTACATGGTGGAAAGGTTATTTACCAAGATCACAGTTAGCAAGCAACAGAACAGGATTTGAAGCTAAGCAATCGGACTCTAAATCCTGTGCTCTCAGCCCCTTGGAGGCGGTCCAAATTACCTCCTCATCGTGGCCAGTAGGGCAGGCCCTCAATGGCTGGGCTGCAGGTATCATTCTACACATTGGAGAAAACCAAGGCCCACTGCAGGGAAACCTAAGGTCACAGAGCAAGACAAGCGACACTCCTAGGATTGGACACTGGCAACCTGACAATTCCCTCTCCTGCACCCAGAGAGAGGCAAGGGAAATTGCCACCAAGCAGGCCCGGAGGAAGCCCTACATGTGGCACCCCCCAGTCCCGTGAGGAAAGAGGCATTGCTTCCAGGCCCGCTTCCCAGTCCCTCCACTTCAGCATCTGCCCCACTGAGGATGGGGGTCGGGGGAGGGGCTAAGCATCCAGCTGACATGGATTCTGCCCCCACCACTGCCTGAGCTACAGCCCAGGACCCTCACTGTGGAAGGCAGAGACACCATTTAAGGGCAGGGAGTGAGGCCAGTAGGAGTCTAGATTACATCACCCACCTGTGCCCGTCCCTCCCAGGCCAGCCTGGGGACAGAGTCAGAAAAGCCTGATGTATTTTCAGCTGTCATCCAGCCTGGGGGTGTGGTGGAGTCACAGAGGAGGAGCTTGGGGACCCCGGTCTTTTCAGCCCATCCTCACTGATCCCAACGCCACCCCCAGCCCTGGCAGGAACACTCTTCTACAGAATTTAAAAAAAAAAATGCTGTGTTAACCATCCTCACCTTCTTCACTGATTCCTCCCGCTGCCACCACCTCTCAGAAGCCTCTCTCTATCCAGCCTTCCCGCCCCAAGTTCCCTCAGACCTGCAGGTGAAACACGGGACGGGGCTGAAGGGTGCCCTTACAGAAAGGAGTGGACGGAGAGAAGAAACCTGCAGAAGGTCCGATCATCTTGAGGCTCCCTCCGCTCAAAGGAAGCTTCTGAAGAGTCTGCGTCCCTCGGCCTGGGAGGAGGGGCAGGGGCGGCGGGCTCTGGTCACATGATACCACCTGGCCCGGCCCAGCTCAGGCTCGGGCCCCAGTCAACTATCTATAGCCTGCAGTGACTCTCCCTGCCCAGACACGGACTCTGCTGTCCTGGGGTGGCTGTGGTCACTCCCACTACTGGTACCAGTCCCTGAAGTCCTACCCCAAAGCGAATTAACTAATCATCATCACAGCTGAAGTATATCAGCAGGCAGTGAAGCCTCTGGCCTCCGAGCACCAGCTCCCTAACCCAGCCTTTCCGAAGAGCACATTTGATTCTAGTTAGAATGGTAATCGTAATAACCACCTTTTACTGGGTAGTGACTAGGCGCCAAAAACTGGTTTAACTTGTTATGTGTAATTTCACATAATTGTTTCAGAAAGACATTCCAGTTGTTCGGAAAATGAAATTGACGGAAGAGACTTGCCCAGGGTCACACAGTATGTATTCTGTGTGACACACAGATCTCAGCATAAATTCTTCTCAAGGCCTTCCCTAATTGCCCAACTAGCAACTCTGGATCAAGTTCTAATTCAGTCTATCATGTGGGATCTTCAGAGTACTCATTAGCCCCTGAAATGGTTGCATTTTTGTGCATCTCAACCCCACTAGACTAATCAGTTATCCATGCAAAATGCCAAAGTACTTCACATGCAGTAGCTCATTTATTTTTCACAACCACGCTAGGAGCTAGGAGGCAGGTAAGATGATGAAGACTCCCAGTTTACAGATGAGGAAATTGAGGCTCAGAGAGCCCACCTGCCTAGTAGGTAGTAGAGATGGATTGAAACCCAGGTACAGCCTGACTCCAACTTGGGCTTCACCAGCCAGCAACGTGCTGGATGTGTGGACAATGACTGGGAGTTCCACAAGGGTAGGGATCTTTTCTGCGTTTCTCATTGGCCGCTGGAACTCAGGACTGCAGCCTGTACATGGCTGGCCCACAGTAAATATTTGCTGAATTAAGAAATTTACATCGGGATGGGTGCTTCTTGAAGGACTTTCCAAAGCGTACTTTTCTGGGAAAAGAGGTTAATTACCCCTTTGCATTATGTCTGAACAGCACAGCTCTGCAGCCTGGCAACTGCAACCCCTTTGGTGTCTAGACCTATGATGCCCTGTTCTCCTTCAAGTTGGAATCAGTGTGCTTCAACCCAAACACCAGACGTCAGCTGTGGAAAACAGAACAGAGAGAGTGTGCAGCAAACAAAACAGCACAGGAACGCCCCAGAGGTCCCAGACTTAAGCCGCCAGGCCCCGGGCTACACCATAAATCACAAGGCAGGCTGGCTGGCTGGCTGGCTGGCTGGCACGGCAAGCTGGGAAGCACAGACACCAGCTAAGAGGGCAGCACCCACTCAAGAGCAGTCGCAACGCCACCCATGAACACAAGCTTATGTTGCCAGAGCTTCCGAGTTTTCAAGAAAGGTAGAAAAATAAATTTGATATGGAAGGGAAATTTTCTGCTTTCTAAATATTGTTAATGAATTCACATTAAAAAACAAAACCCGGGCTTCCCTAGTGGTGCAGTGGTTGAGAGTCCGCCTGACGATGCAGGGGACGAGGGTTCGTGCCCTGGTCCGGGAGGCTCCCACATGCCGCGGAGCGGCTGGGCCCGTGAGCCATGGCCGCTGAGCCTGCGCGTCCGGAGCCTGGGCTCCGCAACGGGAGAGGCCACAACAGTGAGAGGCTCGCGTACGGCAAAAAACCCCAAAAAGACCAAAACCCTTCTTCAAGCCGTATCCAGCTTGTGGGCTCCTGCATGCTCTCCTAAGCCCTGCCTGAGGAGCAGGCTAATCACTCAGCAGCTGGGCCCTGGATTTCAGAGCCAATCCTCAGGCAGGCTGCAATGCTCTGCTGCCCCACTGACTCCACTGTCCTTCTGTGGGAGGCTGCTGACATCAAAGCTGGTTTTCTCTTGTCCCTGTGGTCACCCATCACACCTTAGGTTAACGCAAACTCATTTTTACTGTCCTAAGTCTAAGGCATTCTCTGCTGTATGAGGCTTCCGAATCTCCAAGAAATTACTTTGGATTATCCCTGTTATTGGAGTGAAGAGGCTGGAAGGGACCTGAGAACTCAGGCCATTGTACAGATAGGAAAACTGAGGCCCAGGAGGGACCAGGCTGTGCCCAAAGTGACCAGTGAATTGTTGTGGAGCTGACACTGAACATCGAGTTTCTGCCTAGTGATCCAGAGCTTTTCCCACAGGCCAGGAAGCCAATTTTCTCACTCAACAAAATATGCCCTGTGCACAACTACACGCACTCGCAGGCTGGAGGGCAGGGCCTCAGGGACCCAAGCATTCCAGGTACCACTCCCCACAACCACTGATGGTGCCTATAATAGAGTCCCAGAAAGTCCCGGTTTTTAAGAACGGCTTCTCACATGGAGCTGGGATACGTAACAGAAAAGGAGGGGTGCTCTGGTTGAAGTGGATCTGCAAGCGGGGCCCCACTTCCACCAGCGACTTAACTTCTTTGCCCTTCTCCAGGGAAGGCTCCTGGCCCCATCTGGAAGACGTGGGGCAGGCAGGCTCTAGAGGTTCTAACCAGCCATCTATCCAGTGTGACAGGTTGGGTACCCTCACTAACCCTCAGTTTCCTGTTCTCTCAAATGACCGGGTCCTAACAGCTCCAGCCCTGCAGGCTGGGGACACTCGGTAACAGGGAAAACTCCAGCAGAAATGGGAGAGACTTGCCAAGTGTCCCAGAAGCACATGGGGAATTGGAGTTCTTGGGTAAAGACTAGTTCCCCCAATCCAGTTCAGCCAGATTGGCCTTGCTCCCCCAAAGCCACTGATTTGTCCCTGCTGCTGAGTTTGGGCAAGCCTTGGAGGCCCCTTCAGTGCTACTTATTATACTCCAACTGGGTAAGAGAAGAGCCCTGGGACGCCATGGATAAGGAGACAAGCTGCCCCACCAGCAGACTCCCTGCCCTTGCTCACTGGTGCCCTATTTCACTCCCACCCCCCCTTCAGCAAATGTAGAGGGGATGTGACCCCTACACTACCACCACCACCCCCGCCCCACCCCACCCCAATTAGGCTGTTGGGCTAAGAGGCAGGACAGAGCAGCTGTTAACAGCACAGACTCTGGAGTCCACATGAGAATGCTCTAACAACCAGCTGCCATCAAATAAGTAACTCATAAGGCCAGGGGAGATGGTCTTATCTGACCAACTCCTCATGCAGCTTGTAACTCGATAGGCATTAACAGGGCCACAGAGGAATGAAAGCCAAGCAAGCAGGTTCATCAGGAGGCAGAAAGGAACCCTGCATGGAAGATCCTAGAGTAAGACTTAACCTCTCATTTTTTGAAACTATGATAGGGGTTCAGGGTGGCTGCTAGCTAACAGGATTGTTTAACAGCTTAAATACGGGCACAGTTAAACAGAAAACTACCATAAATGCATTACAGTTGTTTTTTAAAATCTCTTTGAATCAATTCTTGAATCTGTCTGGTGCTTTAAAAAAATTTTTAAGAAGGATTACAGTTGCCAGATTTAGCCAATTTCAGATAAGACTAATTTTTTAGATTATGTCCCACGTAATACTTGGGACACCTTATACTAAAAAAATTATTTGCTGCTTATCTGAAAATCAAATATAACTGGGCACGGTGTATTTTTAATTGCTCAATCTGGCCACAGTACAAAGGAAGGACCATTGCCCCATGTTCCATGACAGTGAGTCAGTGTCCAGAGCACGGAGCTAGTAGCCAGGAGACTGACGCCAGTCCTGGTGCCGGCACTACAGCCCTTGCTATTGGAGCTTGGAAGAATCCCCCTCTGGGCGCCTTCAGTTTCTCTATTCAGAGGTCTCTTCTTGGGGTGTGGGGATCTTGTCATCTTCAGTCCTAACGCCCTTTAATTCTACCCTCACACTCACTGATCACCCTAACCACAACCTTAGATGAAACCAGCTTTCCAGGGGTACAAGCTAGCTCTGAAACTACTGCTACAAAGGACTTGGGCCCTAAGATTTCAGGATGCAAAAAAATTATCTATCTTCTGAGAAGCTTGTCAAAATGCAGATTCCTGGGTCCCGCCCTCCAGAGATTCTTGCTCAGGAATGGTGGAGCCAGGAATCTGCTTAGTAATTCTAAGGGAGGTTTTCTCTGGACACACTTGCAGTTATCTTGATAGACCAAATGAGTTTCACCTGCTAATTTTGATAGGGGTTACTCAGAACCACAACACCGCATTTAGTATTTTTTAAATTTTTTATGGAAGCATAGTTGATTTACAATATTGGGTTAGTTTTAGGTTATAGCAAAGTGATTGATTCAGTTATATATATATATATATATATTTATTTCAGATTATTTTTCATTATAGGTTATTACAAGAAATTGAATATAGTGCCCTGTGCTATACTATACAGGAAATCCTTGTTGCTTATCTGTTTTATGTATAGTATTGTGCATCCGTTGATTTTATACTCCTTCTTCATCCCTCCCCTTCCCCCTAAGCTTGTTTTCTATATCTGAGTCTGTTTCTCTTTTGTAAATAACTTCATTTGTATTATTTTTTAGATTCCACATATAAGTGGTATCATGTAATATTTGTCTTTCTCTGTCTGACTTACGCCACTTTATTATGATAATCTCTAGGTCCATCCATGTTGCTGCAAAATGCAGTATTTCTTTTTAATGGCTGAGTAATATTCCATTGTATATATATCCCCCATCTTCTTTATCCATTCATCTGTGGATGGACACTTAGGCTGTTTCCATGTCTTGGCTGTTGTAAATGGTGCTGCTATGAACATTGGGGTGCATGTATCTTTTCGAATTATGGTTTTGTGTATAGACCCAGGAGTGGGATTGCTGGATCATATGGTAGCTCTGTTTTTAGTTTTTTAAGGAACCTCCATACTGTTTTCCTATAGTGGCTACTACACCAGTTTACATTCCCACCAACAGTGTAGGAGGGCTCCTTTTTCTCCATACCCTCTCTAGCATTTATTTGTAGACTTTCTGATGACGGTCATTCTAACCCGTGTGAGGTGATACCCCACTGTGGTTATGATTTGCATTTCTCTAATAATAAGTGACGTTGAGCATCTTTTCATGTGCTTATTGGCCATCTGTATGTCTTCTTTGGAGAAATGCCTATTTAGGTCTTGTGCCCATTTTTTTGATTGGGTTGTTTCTTTTTTGATATTGAGCTGTATGAGCTGTTTGTATATTTTAGAAATTAACTCCGTGTCAGTTGCATTGTTTGCAAATATTTTCTCCCATTCCATAGGTCGTCTTTTCATTTTATGATTTCTTCTGCTGTGCAAAAAGCTTTTAAGTTTGATTAGGTCCCATTTGTTTATTTTTGCTTTATTTCTTTTGCCTTGGTAAACTGATCTACCCAATTAGTATTTTAAAATCAGGGCTGTGCTTCTTAAGAACTGGTAGTGGGTACATGGGTCCTTGTTTCAATGTTTCCCTTTTTATTTTACATTTTTGTATTAAATAATACTTTCTTGAAAAGAAAAATAAATTGCAGACCTATTCTGGTGGAAATGGAACCCAAGCCCCCTTCCCACCATACCTCCCACTCAGCTGGAGTCCCTGAGCAGAAGGCTGTATGAAAACCCCTCACCTCATGCCTGTGGAAACTGGGACCAGTAAGCTAGCAGACTGGCAACACCACTTCCACAATCTAAAAACACCAGAGGAGGTGGGGGTGGGAGACCTTGGTTAAATGCAGATCCCTGCCTTCTCCCAAGCTCCAGAAAGCAGTCTGCCAAGAGGGGCAGAGCATGTGCATCTGCATTTCTAAACAAGTCTCCTGTGCAATGCTGGCGCCAATTAATGTTTGAGAACTGAGCTGCCAATGAGTGAGACTGGCGGTAAGGGACCCCCTGGTCTCCAAGCCCCAGTCCAGGGTCTCATATTTATGGACAGGAAGTGCAGACAGGAATTAACCGGCTCACAAGAGCAGGAAGGGAGCGTGTTTTAACTACACACACAGACAGCAGCCTGAGGAGGGACGTATGAGGAACTCACCACCATCCAATCTCCAGCATCAAGAACAAAGATTGGTCAGGCCAAGAAGCCACAAGCAGAGTGTCTTGACGGACGTGAGCTCACAAAGAAATCAGTCTGGGCTGAGCTTGAGGTTGAGTTTTACAGTGAGCTCCCGACTATGGCTGTGCCAGAAGAATGAAGGCTCTGAAGGGACCTGTCTGCCTCTTCCTTACAACCAAACAGCTTCCACTCTTCCCCTACACATCGCTGTTTGCGCACCCAAGGCCCTGAGGTCTGGATCTGTTAAATAATAATGGCTACCACTTACAAAGCATTTACCTCAGGCCTCCTGCTGCAGGCCTTTTGTGCATTTTCTAATCCTCGCAAGGGCAGAGCCATCCCAGTTTTAGAGGAGACCCAGAGGCTAGGTGGCTGGCCAAAGGTCACACAGTGAGAAGGTAGCTGACCCCCAAGGACCTGAAAGTTCAGGCTACCCTAGGCCTCTCAGCACTGCAGGAGACTACACAAGGTTCTTGAGGTCCCAAAGGGCTCCAGCTCAAGCTGACTGTACAATGGACTGAGGCCATCAGCACCAGAATCCACTTCTCTGAGCCTATTAGCTCACCTGCCAGGCAAGGATAATGCCACTCAGCATAGGGGACAGGAGCAAAGCACAGCCAGGAATCAAAGCACTATTTATTGCGAAGGCAACGCTCTAGGGTGGTCTGCAACCCAAAGGCCTGGGCTCTGGCTGCACCAAGCCCGGGAGAATTTTGCCCCCTCCAGCAGATCAGAAAGGAGAGGATGGAAGAAACTGCAGAGCCCCCATAGGACAAAGGACAGACAGGAGGGAGAAAGGTGGGTAGAAAAGCAGAGATTTTATGTAGGCTCTGCACCAGGGCACAGGGAAGAGCTGAAGAGAGCATAAACCAGCCATTCAGATAAATTACCCCTCCTCATCGTTGGTGACCAGGGCTAATCAGCTCATAAGGTCTACCTCAACCATCACTGCATCTAAATCTCACAATTTCAGTTTGAGGTAGGAAGGGTGGAAATGGTTCTCCCCATATTACACAATAAGACAGAACTGAGACACAGTGAGCTTCCTGGCTTGTCCCAAGAATATCAACTTGTTTTTGAAGATGCCAGCCCTAGGCTCCTGCCACTCTTATCATGAAACGTCACCACTGACATGAGGGATTTTGTGTGCCAGGCACTGGGGAAGTAATGGTAAACAAGACAGTCCCTATCCTCTGAGGGCTCAGTTTGTATAAAGTCTTAATCTTAACTCCACCTGGAAATTGGTTGATCTCAACTGCCTGGGATGCTGTACTGAGGATCCTCAGTAAACAGGCTCAGGAAAAGCCTGTGATCAATCAGCAATGTCTTTTGTGGGCATGAGAAGGGACAGCAGTCACAAACGTGTTTATAACTCCAGTTTGGTAACAACTGAAAAATGCTCTTCATCGCAACAACCATTTAGCCCATACTATGTATTGTGGATACAAAAATGGGTACGATTGCCAAGGGTCCAGCCCATGAAACTAATGACTGACCTGAGAGCTGACATGGGTGCTGGTGGATTCAATGTACTTTCCCTCCAGGGACCACTCTGTCCTCACCCCCAGGTAAGACCTGCAACCCTTAGGCCTGGCCTCTCCCGGAGAGATTAAGGTAAGGCTCAGGAAGAACAAACTGCAGAAACACAAGTGAGAATTATGGAATGGGTGCCTCTGTGGAAAGCTCACCTGGCTGCTACTTCCCCAAGGTCAGCCCGGATCACCCCACTTCACTACCAGCAGCAGGGAAGGCAGTGCAATGGTTAAGAAAGAGCCTGGGCTCCAGAGTCCCGGTTCTGCCAATCCTACCTCAGCGACTCTGGATTTCTGTAAATGGGAAGAGAGTTTCTAACCTACTGCGATTCTGCAGATTAAATGAGTTGATATTTGTAAAGCACTTGGGGAAGCACACAGGAAGTACTCATTCCTTGTTAGCTATTATTTGGAAGTTTATACATATCTCTGATTAAGGCCATTGACAAATTTTTCCACCCCATCTCACTCATTGGTGAGCCTATTAGTTACTTGGTCCTGGCTGTTTGAGTGTTCCTTACCCCTCCTAGAACCATGCTTTACACTCTTTATGTTCTATCTTGAAGAGCTCATCAGTAAGGTAGAGTGGAAAGGGGCAGGTGCTGCTGTTACTGGGAAACTGAGAACATTTCTGAGCAATACCTCCTCCATTTGGGCAGGCCTTCCCTGGCCTGCTCAGGGTGTGTCAACTGCTAGCCCAGTGTAGGGGAGGGAAGAAAGCTGAAAGCTTGTGTCTGGAGGAACAGGAGTCACAGCATCTGCACCGGGTCACCTTGGGGCACGTGCTGCCAGACCTAGTCCCCTCCTAATCTTCACTCCTACAGCACCAACCATTCGAAGGGCCTCCCATTTCTCTATCCTTGAAGAAACAAGGCAGAAGGAAGAGAGAACCAGCATGGGCATCCTGACTCCTTTGGTGCCACCCGGGAGATGTTGGCTAACAGATGACATCAGCTTTCTGCAAAATGAGAAGTGACCAGATGGCTTCCAAAAGTCCCTTTGGACTCTGGCCTTCCTCAACTCTAGGATCTGCAAAAAGCTGCCACCTCAGAGGGGCAATGGCTGTGATGATGCAAGCCAGGGGCTGGGACAGGCAAGACCTGGAATGGCAGAGACCATCCCAGAGCAACTGCAAGCCCAGCTGCAGCCAATGGAGAACTTTAGCAGCCAGCCTCTCCATTCCCAGCCAGGAGTCTGGCATCCCCAGGCTGCCACTGCCCTCACACTCCTTTCCCCAAGAGAACCTCCCACTCAGTAGACAAACTGCTATCCCCACAGCTCCTTGATCAAGTCAAGTATCTTTCTAAACAAATGATTATGCAGCTACTATTGAGCCCTTCAGTATGATCTGTCACTGTGCTAAGTGTCTCCCTTGCAATATCTTAATAGAAAGACTGATGCTTGGGATTTCCCTGGTAGTCAAGACTTTGCCTTCCAATGAAGGGGGTGCAGGTTCGAGCCGTGGTCAGGGAACTAAGATCCCACAGGCCTCGGGGATAAAAAACCAAAACATAACACAGAAGCAATATTGTAATAAATTCAATAAAGACTTTAAAAAATCCCACAGGCTGTGGAGCAACTAAGCCTGTGCGCCACAACTACTGAGCCTGCACTCTAGAGCCCGCGAGCCACAACTACTGAACCCACGCTCCACAACAAGAGAAGCCACCACCTACACACCTCAACGAAGAGTAGCCCCCGCTCACTGCAACCAGAGAAAGCCCACGCACAGCAACGAAGACCCAACACAGCCAAAAATAAATAAATAAAATAAATTTTAAAAAAGGTCCACATCAAAAAAAAAAAGTAAGAAAGGAAGACTGACGCTTATCTTCTTTTTACTCTCCTTAATTTCTTGTGCTTTAAAGGGGTGGGGGTTGGGGAGGGGGACTGGCTCTGCCAGTTTTTAACTCTGACCCTGGGCAGTCCTCCCTTAATCTCCATGAGCCTATGGAGAAGGAATTTCTCCATCAAAGGGGGCCAATTACCACCCCCCTCAAGGGTACTGTGAGATAAGAATAAAGAAGTGTTCTGTAAAGTCTTAAGGGCTATCCCAAAGGCAGTACCAACCCTTCCAATCTAAGGACTTGATGAGTAAGACTAGACCCCAGGGGTAATCAAAGGATGGCGGCTTAGCATCCTCAGCTCTGGTAAGCAACCTTGGGCGGTGTCCCGCCTTAGGGCAATAGAGCTCCCAGGAGTACAAACCAGCTGCCTCCTTAGTACCTGAAACAGGCCCCTCCCAGCCTGTGGAGACTTGGCTCAGGGCTGCTGGATGCTACAGTGATGGGGGAGAAAGGCTGGATTCCCTGGATCCACCCAGTCTTCAAAACCTCAGTCATCAGGAATCTGATCACCTTACCTGAGGCCCGATCCAAGGTCTGCTGGTCAACCCAGCCCTCCTATGAAGGGGCAGGGGGTGGCCAGCAGCAGGCTAGTGATTTGCCTAGAACGCAGCCCCATTCTATAGGCTGAAAAACTGAGGCAAAGATTTGGGTGTGGGGGAAGAAGGAAAAAAATGACACCAGGCTCCTACAAACCTCAGACCTGCTAAGAAATGAGGTTTTTGCCACAAAAGCCGCCTGGTGTGAAGCGTGTGTCCCTGCACTATGGGGACAGCACTGTTTGACAAACTCATCAATTATTTAGAGATTTCTAAGTCCTGACCTCACCCAGTCCAACCCATGTTCCTTTCTGCACTCACTCTGGCCCTGTTGGTCTTTTTCCCATTGCTGGCCAGCTTCCACGAGGGATGTGCTGTGGCCTTTGGAAGTACCCCAGGGCAAACCCAAGTGGAGGGCTCTGCCCACCGCTCCCGGGTTTCCCCTTTGTACTTTGGCTAGTCGCAAACCCAAGCAGCAAGCTCTTGGAAACCAGCCGAGAGTGATGGAAAGAGCACTGGACTGGGCGTCGGAGTGCCTGTATTTTAAACAACGCACCCCTGTACAACAGCCTCGGTCAGTAGCTTCCCCTGCGTGGGCCTGTTTCCCTCAGCAAAAGGGTGGTATGCGTGTGCATGTGCACAGGGTACGTGTGAATTCTGGCCGGGCTCAGTGGTCTCAGATCAACTCCAGGTGCCTTCAGGGTACAATGGAGGAGCAGGGGCCTTGGGTAGAGAGCGGGTGTGCGCGTCTGCCAGGCAGCAACGTAGTACTGGCCAGCTCCTTAACCTTTCTCACCAGGAAAATGTAACCTTCCTTACCAAGGCTGCTTTGAGGGTTATAAGCGACTTTGAAAGCCTATGTTTTTAAGTGGGGGAAAAAATTTGGCTCACAAAATATCATGATCCCATTTTTTTAAAAGGTGTGTGTATATATACAAAATATACATATGTGTGTGTGTGTGTGTGACTCACAAAGAAAAATCTAGAAATGTGCTGTCCAATACAGTAGTCACTAGCCACATGTGGATACTGAACACATGTAACGTGGCTAGTCTGAATTGAGAAGTACTTTAAGTGCAGAAGACATACCAGATTTCAAAGACTTAGTAGAAACAATAATTTTTTATACTGACTATATGCTGAAATTATAATATTGTGATTATCCTGGGTTATATTATTTAAGTTGATTTCACCTGTCTTTACTTTTTAAAAATATGGTTACTAGAAAATTTTTAATTGTATACATGGCTTGCATTGTACTTCTATTAGGCAGCAGTGATATAAAAGGATATGGTTGCTTAGTAGTATTTCTGGTGGCTGGTGGAACAGATTATGAAGGAATTTGTTTTCTCTTCACTAAAACACATTTGGACGTTTTTTCTACAATGAACTGGTGCTGTGTGAATAAGCTGAAAAGATTTCCCCTTCGAAAGAAGTTAAAAGACGGAACACAAGGACTTCCCTGGTGGGTCCAGTGGTTAAGAATCCGCCTTCCAATGCAAGGGACGCAGGTTTGATCCCTGGTCAGGGAACTAAGATCCCACATGCTGCAGGGCAACTAAGCCCGTGCGCTACAACTACTGAGCCCGCGCGCTGCAATGAAGAGCCCTAGTGCTGCAACTAAGACCCAACACAGCCAATAAATAAGTAAGTAAGTAAATAAATAAATAAATAAATAAATAAGACCCAGCACATAATAGTATTTTCCATCCACTTTGACAACCCAGAGCCTGAGGGCCTCCCAATGCCAGTAGAGAGCAGCCCCCACTCCTCCCACTAGCCTAGAGGCCATGCCCGAGAAACCACAAGGTCAGCAGGGCTCTTTCCAGCAGGCTGCACATGGCCTGACAGAGCTGAAGAGGAACATCTCTGAGGGAAGAGGGGCCAGGGCTCCCCAGCAGGATCAGAAGTTCCAGGGCCTGTCTCACACTCACTGAGGGTGGCCAGGGCAGGCAGAGCTGGGACCTCCAGGCTGGGCCACCGGGGCCCACACAGATTCCTGCTGTCTGAAGATTTGTGTGGGTCCTCTCTCCCCCAGAAAGTTTTTCAGGTGAGATACGTATACTTCTGTGGTCTGGGAGAATGCAAAGCCAGATGGTTAGTCAGTCTGCTGTGAGCTGGAATCCCAGCTGCTAACAAACTACTATGCAGCCTTGAGCAAATTACTGAACCTCTCTGAACTCCTGTTTCCTGGTCTGTAAAATGAGGATCATGGCTGTAGCAGCTGGATCCCACAGGGATGTGAAAATGAACCAAGATCATGAACAAGATGTGTGTGATGGCTCAGAAGTTTGTTAATCACGGGAGACGTGGAAGCTCTCAGGCAGTCTGGCATGGATCCCTGGGGCATCTGTCTTCAACAAGGCAAGCTACCCATGAGGCAGGTTCTGGAACACCTGGCTAAGCCCAGGGGCAAGATAAAAGCACATCAGCAATGGATGAGCAATGCACTCATGAGCATGGGATCCAATCCCTTCATACAAGTCGTGAGAAATGAATGTCCAGCCAGGAGAAATGTGAGAGCAGGGCTGAAATCAGAACATGGATCTCCAGACTTCCAGCTCTGGCAGCTTGCTCTGACCCCACCCTGAAGTTCTTACCTGAAACTTTCCAATAAGAAGTCAGGAATGGAAAACTGTGACCAAGAGAGCCCATGTCGGGCTCATTCCCTATCTCCAGGCCTCCCTGTGCCTGACGCCGTGCTGTTCACCCACACGCTCCCTCCACCTCCACCCCTGAGCGTGGAACCTGGGAGAGGCCAGGGGAAGCAGAGAAAACACTCATACTCCTCCTGGCTGTGGGGCTAAGAGACCCAGATCCAGGGGGAATATACCTGCCTGCCTCAGGCCAACCTTCTGATTAATGGACATAATACAACTGATCTGACTTCTGGACAGCACGTGAAGAGAGGAGGAAGTAAGAAATAGCAATCAGGAAACGTCCTCTTTAAGTGGCCTAGTCTGGATGAGGGGGGACAGGACAGGGCACTAAGTTAGTTGGATGGCCCAAGTCACTATGCCATCGTCTGTTCCTTTCCATCTCTTTCCTGGATGCCTGCCGAAGTCTCCGAGGGGCCTCCCTGCAACTAACCGGGCCTCTTCCCATCCCGACCCCAGTCCACTCTCCACAGAATGGACAAACCCTAAAGCAGAAGCCGGATCATGTCACCTCCTTCCCTGCTTTCAGAACAGCAGCCAAACTCCCTAAGCTGGCCTCCAAAAGCCTCTCGTGTCAGTTGCTTGGAGAACTCTGAATTCATCACCACCTAGTACCTGCTGTTCCTCCAGGCTAGAGTGCCTACAGCAGGCTCCTTATCAACCCCATCTTGGCTCACCCTTAGAGGTATTCCCTGACACCCTGATTGAAGCTACCCTCACCCACACAACCCCCAACACTTCTCTATTCGTGTGTTTCTTTCACAGCACTCACCACTATCAGAAAGTGCCAAGGAGTACTAGAGATGGTGGCAAACCGACACTCCTCCCATTGAAAAGCAGGGCCCATGTCCCCTCCCCTTCATTCTCAGCAGGGTCTGTGACCTCTACCAACATAACATGCCAAAAGTGATACTGTGCCAGTGCTCAGGCCCAGGACCTTAGAATACTGACCACACCTACTTCCTGTCTCTTGGAACAGCTCTCCGGGAGCCCCAAGCCACTATGTAGTAAGTCCTACTACTCTGAAATCACCATGCTGGAGAGGGTACGTGAAGGCACTCCAATTCTAGCTGAACCCAGCCATCCCTGTCAAGGTTCCAAACATGTGAGTGAAGCTGTGGTGGGCCCTGTATGTAGACCAGGACCTGCCTGCCACCTCTATCACTACCACAAAGAAAAGAAGAATCACCTGGCTGAGCCCTGTCCAAATCCTGTGAATAAAAGGGCTGTTTTTGATATAACTAGTAGCCTCCCTTTCCCCGCCCCACAACCCCCCAGTGAAGATGGCCATGTGTCCTGCCCCGCATCCACCATACATGGTGGGGTACCGCTCCAGGACCTTGCTTCAGACATGTAAGCTCCCCATCCATTAAACCACTGATGACTCTGTTGTTGACTCCAGGATCTTTCTTCAGTCTTGAAGCTGGGCAACAGAGGCCTTGAAGGCCTGCAGGGTGCAGCCCAACAACCAACAAAGAAATAAAGATCTGTGACAGGCTAGTTAATCTTCAGTCTTAGCAAACACCAAAATCACAACTAACTGGTGAACTACCATTGACAAAAAAGACAAAAAAACCCCACAAAAAACAACGCCGGAGGGCTTCCCTGGTGGCGCAGTGGTTGGGAGTCTGCCTGCTGATGCAGGGGACGCGGGTTCGTGCCCCGGTCCGGGAGGATCCCACATGCCGCGGAGTGGCTGGGCCCATGAGCCATGGCCGCTGGGCCTGCGTGTCCGGAGCCTGTGCTCCGCAACGGGAGAGGCCACAACAGTGAGAGGCCTGCGTACCGCAAAAAAAAAAAAAAGACAATCTCTCAAGATGGGCTGGCTTCCCCTCTCACTGAACTAGTTGATACTTTGACCCTGGCCTCCACCAGTCCTAGGTTCTAAATCTCAGGGCCAGAAGGGGGTTCTCAGCAACTGCCCAAACTAACCAGGTACAGAACCTCCTCAACAACATTCCTGCCAGGAATGAGCCACCACTTTTTGCACAGTGCTGGGGGCACTCAACAACCTTCTGGGGCAGCTCACCTCGGCCCAGAACTTCCCAGAAGCCTAGGGCAGAATACCCCATGCCTAGGTAGAAGAATCCCACAGCCTTGGCCAACCTCTTGGGGATGACACTCTAAAGCTGGCCCAATCAGGTGGGGAAAAGCAATCCCCATTAGATAAAATCTTTCTCAAACTAGTCTTGACCTCTGATTTGATACAAAGAACTTAATCCCAGTGAGAAAGGACCTTGAAAGGTCTTCTGGCTCCACCACTTTCATTTACAGAAAAGAGAAAAAAGTCCAAAGAGGTTCAGTCAGTCACCCAAGGTGTCTTAGCAACTGAGCCAAACATCTGGGACTAGAAGGCTGGTCCCAAATTCTCCTGCCCAGAGTTCTCTGTCCTAGGGCTCACACCCGTGGAGAAGCCTCTTTCCAGTGTCTGCTGCCCCAGAGAGAATTCAGTGTTCCAATGAGCCTTAGTTCCATTGCCCAAAGAACAGGATCATGATGCACAAAGCCTCTAGCCAGCTTCTTTCCCCTTTCCACCCGAAACACAGTAACATCTGCCTTAGCTGCTGTCATACCCGAAGGGTGTTTGAGCTAGAAAGGGCCTTAGAGATTGCTATCAAGGATGTTACACCCATTTCACAGATGCAGGGAGGGGAGTGAAGTCTCACTGGGGCCTAACATAACTGCAAGCTCACGCCTTAGCATTCAGACAGTTTTCTACTGCTGCTCTGGGGCCTCAGGCCACAATGCCCAGTGGTGTCCTGTCTCCCCATCACACCCGCTCTACCTCAGAGAGGTGGGTACGGAGACCCCTCCAGGGACTGCATGCAATTCCTGCCCTTGGCCTTAAAGTCTTCCCCACCCTTTCCTCTCAAATTCTTCTCGAATAAGGATGCTCTCAGCTTGTGGGCTGGACAGACTGATGTCCTCTCTCCTTTGTATGATAAAATACACAAAGACTGAGCCCATAGGCCCGATGCAGGCATCCTCGTCTAAAGGGAGCTAGACCCTGACATTGGATAGTAGTCATAAAGGAACAGAGGCTCAGTGTGGCCAGGTCTTCTCATTTTTTTTCATAACAGCTTTACTGATATTATTCACATACCATGCTACTGACCCATTTAAAGTGTACAATTCATTATTTTATTTGGTATATTCAGAGTCTGGCTTTTAAAAGAGGAGCTGCAAATCTCCAGGTTTCCAGACACATTTTCTTGATTTTAAAACACAGATGATTACTTTCAACTGTTTTTATTTTTTAGTGGTACGCAGGCCTCTCACTGTTGTGGCCTCTCCCGTTGCGGAGCACAGGCTCCGGACGCACAGGCTCAGCGGCCATGGCTCACGGGCCCAGCCGCTCCGCGGCACATGGGATCTTCCCGGACCAGGGCACGAACCCGTGTTCCCTGCATCAGCAGGCGGACTCTCAACCACTGTGCCACCAGGGAAGCCCTCAACTGTTTTTAAATGAAGGGTAATCAAACGCTGTCAGCAGGCTGAACTGGAATTGAGGAAGTAAAAGGAATGGATACCCATTTGTAACTTCTACCTTTCAGGACAAAAGCCCCATCATGGCTTTTGTGTCTTATTTACCCCTGAATTCTGGAGCCCGATACGTAACAAGTACTCAAAAATTTTGGAATGAACAAATCTAGGAAAGTACTTTGCAAATTTACAGCTGCAGAGCCCTACAGGAAACTGCCATCCAAACTCTTTAAATACTATCACCATGTCAAGGAACCCAGTACCTCTGTGGCAGCTGAATCTGTCGGCGGCACTACTGAAAGTTACTACTTGACCAGAGCCAAAACCTACTGACCCTCCACCTCCCACCTGACATCAGAGCTTTACCTGTAGGGCCACTTGAAGCAGATCTGTTCAAATGCTGTAGTTCAGAACAACCGGCATTTCCACCCACCCCAAGCTTTGATTCTCTGGGAAAAATAATCCTAGTTTCTTCAACCATCCCCTCCCTCTTCACAGTAAGGTGCATGCGTCCCAGTGAGCAGCCACCTCTTGTGTGTTCCTGATTTCCTGTCTCCCTCCCATACTCCCTAGAAGCAGCATCCAGCCTCCCACACCCAACCATGTCCAAACTCCACCCCTACACTCGGCTCCACTTTGGACAAAACCTAAACTAGGCTATTCCATCCAGATAATTGGCCTCTCTTTCTTGTATCACTGTAAAAATATACGAAGAACAGGAAAAGCGCAGACCTCCACTCCCCCAAGCAAACCCAAACCTGCAGAAAGATACCAAACATGGAGCAGGAAGGTTTCACTTCAAAGCACCTGAGGGGCTCCCTGGTGGCGCAGTGGTTAGGAATCCGCCTGCCAATGCAGGCGACACGGGTTCAAGCCCTGGTCTGGAAAGATCTCACATGCTGTGGAGCAACTAAGCCTGTGCACAACTACTGAGTCTGCACTCTAGAGCCCACGAGCCACAACTACTGAGCTCGCGAGCCACAACTACTGAAGTCCGCACACCTAGAGCCTGTGCTCCATAACAAGAGAAGCCACCGCAATGAGAAGCCTGCGCACCGTAACCAAGAGTAGCCCCCGCTCACCACAACTAGAAAAGCCCGCACGCAGCAAAGAAGACCCAACGCAGACAAAAATAAATACATAAAAAATTTTTAAAAAGCACCTGAGCTGGTCTCTCACAGACATTCTACCACTAGGGCACTCCCAAGTGCCACAGTATGGGCTTCTCATGCAGGATTATAGCCCCAGTGATTCCTTAAATTCCCCTTCACTATGGAGTTGTGTAACAGCCTAGGGCAGGGTGGGAAGAACTGGCTCTAAGTGACATGGGCGGCTTTCCTGTGTATGCTCAGGACCAGACAGCAGGGATAAGGGGCAGAGAGGACCCAGGAAGACACAGGAAGCCTGGCTTTAGCACTTGAGTTCTATTAGCAAATTGAAGACCTGGGTCAAATTCAAGACCTCAAAAGAAGGACCAACACTCTTACGATTATCACTTATTATCTGCCAGGCTCTGGCTGAGCACCCGCCTTCCCCCAGCTCACATTCACAGTGATCCTACGATGTGGGTAACTCCATTTTACTGAAGCCCGGAAGTTACCAACCTTTCCAAGGGCACTCACTTGGTTAGTGGCTGGGCTAAGTAACTCAAACTGCATGACTAACTCCAAAGTCGACATTCTACCACACAATGCTATTTCTTCCTCCAGAGGAGTGAAAACAAAATCAGAGTAGACCCAAGAGACATGGGTTCAAGTCTCAGCCTTGCTTTGAACTAATTGGGATCTTGAGCAACTCTATTTCCTTTCTGGGCCTGAAGTACCTAACCTGTAAATCAATGGTTTAGATTCAATGACCTCTTGGGTCCCTTTCAGCTCTAAATACTCCTTCTCTTCTGAAAGGAGAGAAAGGAAATCCAAGCCCCTGAGGGCACAGCAATGGGAACAGAGTTGATAGATGGGCATTGGTCAGGATAAGCCCGGCTCTCTAACGCCCACTATTCTCAGGAACTCACTACAGCAGCCCATCTATGCAAATGCAAACCCACTGTTAGCACAGGTGTAAAAATGGCTGAATTCAGCTGAAGGGAGGTAGCTCTGATGGGCAGGAAACCTTGTGCAGGTAGCTATCTCTGGAACAGCCCACAGAGCCGAGCTGCAGAGAGGCTGGTGGCAGGCAGCCTAGATGTGGACCTAGAAGTCCCACCACATGGGTGCTTTCCCTGGTGGAGGTGGGGATTCCCGTATGGAAGCCTGTCCCCCTACCAGGGCCGCCTCCTCTTTCCACCGAAACGGCTGCAGCAGCGCAAGCAGGCGGGGGCTCTTGGCTTAAGCATGGACTCAGACTAGCCAGTCCATCAGCAATTGTGATTCTCCCAGGAACTGAAACGCATCCCAGATAATCTGGCCTTCTGAAAGGTCAGAGAAATCCCATACACTGGAGCTGCTCCCTACCCCTTAAGGATGACAGCTGATAACTGTCCTAGACATACACTTCAGGAAAGACTCGGAAGTCTGCTCCCTTTGTAATCCAGGAACCTTGCTCCAAAGGATCAGACAGGAAACCCCAAATCATCTATTCTTAACCTAAGAGGTTCTGCCACGTGGCAAAAGCAATCTTTCAAAAGCAAAAATCTGACCATGCCACTCCCTCACTTAAAATCTTCAAAAGCTCCCTACTGCCTTCCAGTTAAAATGAGAATTTATACTACAGCCACAGGGAGTTACTCAGTTCTCTGAACCTCATGGCCTTTCCTCAACCAAGACAGCTCTCTTTCCAGGCCTCTTCTCAGATGAGTCCTATACCTGTCCTTCCCATTTCAGGTTAGCCACTGCTTCCTCCAGAAGGACTTCTCTGACCTAGACTGAACTGGGTGCTCCCTGCTGCACTCTCAAAGAATCCCACAGCTTTCTTACACAGCACTTTCCATTATGGATTGTGAGTGTGTGTGTTCTTTGTCAACACAGATTTTTATTATTCACTGTGGTATTCCTCTATGCCAGACTCAAAATGTGAATGATGCTGTTAAAAGTACGAGATTCATTCATTCATTCATTAAATGTTCACTGAGCTGCCTACTATGTGTCAGGCATGCTTAGGTGCTGGGGATAAAGCAGTGGTCAAACACCAAAGACCCTCATCCAATGGTGATAAAAGCTAAGAAGAAAAATGAAGCAGGGTAAAGGGATGGGGATAGACAGTATGGGGTGCAGGCTTGCTACTTAAGACAGGGTGGTCTGGGAAGGCCTCTCCATCTCAATGAATGGAAAAGGAACCTGAAGAAAGTGAGGGTGTGGCCCATGTGGCTATCTGGGGGAAGAGCATCGCAGAACAAAAGCCCTGAAGCAGGAGGGTGCACAACATGCTCCAGGAAAAGCAAGGACCAATGTTGTTGGAAGGGGAAAGTGGTAAAAGATGAAGTCACGAGCTAAGGGTCACGGCAAGGGGATGTCTGAGGAGCCAGATCAAGAAGAAACTCTAAGGACTCTGAATTTTACTCTGCTATAGAAGCCATGAGAGGACTTTAATCAGGAGTGACAGGAGACCAGTTCAGAGGTTCCTGCAACCTTCTAGCTGAGCAGTAATGGTATGTGGATTAGGCTGGCAGCCAAGGAGGTGGTAAAAAGAAAGCATTTAGCTTTGGTCACAGTTTTTTGGAGCCAAAAGGATGTACTTGTAAATTAGATGTAAGGTGACAGAGAAATAGAGGTGCCAAGAATGACCCCAAGGTTTTTAGTCTGAGCATTTAGAAGGACAGAGCTGCTTACTAATCTTTCCTGAATCTCACTTTCCTCATCTGTGAAGTGGGGATAAAAAGAGCACCTGCTGAGCAGGTTACACAGGATAATTGCAATATCACTATTACTTATAGTGGGGTTATCAGGAGCTTCAATAAGCTAGGGTATGTGGAAGGGAGAGCAAAAACCAGAGCTCAGGTGGACCACGCATCCAGATGGCTCCTGGCAACTGTGGGACTGAATTCAGTTCCTCTGAAAAGCTTAGAACTTCATTTTAAAGGAAGGAAGAGAAAAGGCTACCTGGAGTTGCTGGAATGTATGTTCAGACAGGAAGGTGGTTACCACAACAAGCTTGGAGGGTTATTACAAAGTACCCTGTACACAGGCCTCCGATGGGCCATCTGGGTTTACCAATAATACCTCAAATTGAGGTGGTAAAGCCCCTCACTGTATGTCAGATTTATGTGGCCGGCTTTACAAAATTCATCATAAAAGCCCACATACCTCACCTTCCACACCAGCTTTGCCAGTCCAAAGGCACAGTCAAAGGAAAAGTGCTGCATCAAGACTGTCCCTCTGATTCTGGGAAAGTCCCTCATGGAGATACAGTAAGCTATCTGCCACGAAAAACTGGCCAGTTGGCCCTGGTAACTATTACATAGCACTGCTTGACAATGAAGTTAACTCCAGATTATCCATCCTCACTTAGGAAAGGCATAGATAACCTCTCAGAATGGGTAATTACCTCAAACTACATATACAGTTGACCCTCAATAACGTGGGGTTAGGGCGCCAACCCCCAGCTCAGTGGAAAATCCATGTGTAACTTTATAGGTTGTGCGGGCTATCTGCTGTTCCTCCCTATCTGAGCTTCTGCATGAGCGTGGACTCAACCAACAGTGGAGAGTGTAGGACTGAAGTATTTATGGAAAACAATCCACACGAGTGGACCCATGCACTCGTGTCATTCAAGGGTCAACTGAACCTGGCTTTGGAATGCATCTTCTGGAATCTAAACCACTTACATCTATCTGTGTGGAACATTTTAAGTCATGAACTGGGCTATCCCATAATGAGGTATCAATTTGATCCTCAAAACAACCTCAGCATAAGGGTTAGTCCCATTCTGGGAACAAGAAAACCAGCATGTTCTGATTTAAATCCCATCACCTACCCCTTTGCTCCTTCACCTCGCTGTTTCCTGTGCTTTCATTAGCCAGTTATCAAAACTTATTTTCTTTCACAAACCCCCAGCAGGAAAACTGTCCTCTCTCCTGGCCACTCCCTTAGATCACTCTGGACCAGCCAGGGAGGTTTGTGAGCCCTCTGGAGGCCCCAACACCCTAATTACCCCCCTTTTAGGTTGTCTGGGATTTTGCAAACAGGGGCACTCCCATCTGCCAAGCTCTACATGTTGAAGAGGTTTTTGTGGTTTCAGGTCCACTGCTCCGCCTCCTCTCCCTGCCCCCTCTCCCTGCCCGACTCCCGAAGAGAGGGAAAGAGTGCTGAGTAACAGCTCTAAAATACTTACTCTAGCCTAGGTCCCACTGCAGACAGGGGCTGGGTCAGCCAAGAGAATCCCCCCCTCCACTCCGCCCCCCAACCCTGGGAGGTTCATTCAGAGTTCAGGACTGCTGAGACTGCCCCCTACCTGCCAAGGGCCTAGAACCACCTCCAAAGCACCTCTCCCTCCCTAACAGGCACTCATTTCCCTGTTAGCGTAAAACTCAAACTCCCTGCCCAGAACAGGGGGCAGGCAGCTGAAGTTCCTGGGGAAGGCCACCTTCCCTTCTCCCCTTCAGAGGGTGTCCTAATTGTGTGCTTTCTTCACAAGAGAAGAAAGTGATTTGAACTACAGGAAAAGAGCTTCAAGCCCTCGTTTATCAAGGCTAACCTAACAGTTCTTCGCCAGAGGTGCACAATATAACCAGCTATGGAGTTTAAAACAAACAAAAAACAACCATAATGCCATTATCACCCTTGACAAATAATTCCTTAATATAATCTAAACTGATCAGTTATCCTCAATTGTCACCAAAATTTCTTCTTATAGCCTGTTTGTTCGAATCAGGATTCAAACAAGATCCACACAATGCATCTGACTGACGTCTCAACTCTTTTCATCCATAACAGTTCCCTCTTTTAAAAATGTTTACTTTTTAATTGAACGTGATGTACAATATTATATAAGTTACAGGTGGATAAGTTACAGTGAGTCATGATTTTTAAAGGTTATACTCCATTTATAGTTATTATAAAATATTGGCTATATTCCCTGTGTTGTACAATATATCCTTGTAGCTTATTTTATACATAGTAGTTTGTACCTCTTAACCCCCTATCCCTATATTGCCCCTCCCTCCCTCCCTCTCTCCCCACTGGTAACCACTAGTTTGTTCTATCTGTGAATCTGTTTCTTTTTGTTATGTTCACTAGTTTGTTGTATTTTTTTTGAACGCCACTTATTTATTGACAAGATAATCTGTCTTGTAGAATTTCTCACATTCAGAAATTGGATAACTGCTACCTCATGGTCAATCAATGCATTCCTCTAACCTCACAGATCTATGGTTCTATTAGGTGTGGGTTCAATTTTTATTTGGTGGAGGCAATTTTTATAGACAGCACTGTGTACTTTCTATTACCACATTCATTGTAAGGCACTTAATGCCTGGTTGTTACACAGGTTGCTCTGATATGAACCCCCAAGCAATTGGCTTAGGTTCCTGAAGCCAGAAGTGTGTCTCTAGCACTCACAGAACCTGGATTCAAAACTGGGGTTCTTAACCACTATGGCAGATACGAATATACACATTTAAAAAGCTTTGCTTTGTAAAAATTGTGAATTACTGTTGTACACCTGAAACTTACATAATAATAATTTTAAAAAAGGCTCTGCTTTGGTTTCTTTTGTGGGGAAGGGGTTTATCGGAGAAAAAGTGTTTTTGATACTAAAAAAACTTTGAAGACATATTCCAATTCCCTCATTTTACAGATGAAGAAACACAAGTACAGAGAAAGTATGGGGGTTGCTAGTGTCCACAATGCTGGACACAAGCAGAATTACAAGTGAAATGAACACTCCTAACAATGGTGATCATTTATTATAGCTAGCACTTATTAGACGCTCTGTACCTGGCATTAAGCTAAAGGTTATGCTAAACATCTTGATTTTCACGACCCTATGAAATAGTTACTACCGTTACTCCCATTTTGAGGATGAAGGAACAATGGTTTAGAGAGGCTGAGTAATTTGCCCAAGATTGCACACCAAGTTAGAAGCAAAGCTGGGACTCAAAATTACAGACTGTGTAATTCCACCCAGTCCACTTCTAGTGGTGAGGAAGGAAGGAGCCAGGGTCTGAAGTAGCTCTGACACCGTGAGGTCTTCATGCAATGAGGACTGACTGATCCACATGGATGCCCCACAGAGTACAACCAGTTGTGGGGTTGGTGGGGGAGGGAAGATGGGAAAGGGCCCAAACCCAGGAAGGAAACTGAGACTGGGAGTGGAGGTTTATTTGGGGCCAGTTCAGTGTGGTGGCAGATTCCTGGGGTTGCCATGGGTTAGCTGGGATTATAACCCTTTTTTATTTTGTGTCACCAGTTAGCTGCACTTCAAAGAGACACAGAAAAAAATGATGCCCAGAATATAAATATTCAAGTCTCAGGCCCTGCCCCCGACTTTCCTCTAAAGAGAAATGAAGAAAAAGATCACAGTACTGCTGTTTTCTTACTATACAAAGTTAGAAGTGTCAGACAATCAACCCACTGGTTCCCTGCTAGGGTTGCTGGAAGCTTGTGGGGATGATATGCTCTCAAGTCTCTACCTACTACATGTACACCAGCCACAGCAAATTTTTAGTTCAGTTAGGCTCGCCTTTCCCCACAGCCCTGAGAGCACATGAACACTCCGCCAAATAGTAATCTTTACGAAAGGCAAATAAATTAAAACTTATTTTTAAGACATTCATCATAACACATTCCGAAGAAAAAACAGCCAATTACTTGGGTCATCAACCTTTAAGATTATCCATACTAGGCCCTTCATGTCTGTGGATAAGCAAAAGCCCACTTTTAAGGAGACAGATCCCATATGTTTCAGGGAGTACAAATACAATACCAGAAAAGGAAAGTACAACACTCTCCAACCCCCTCATTTTACAGGTGGAGAAAACGGAGACCCAGAAAAAGTCCCAGAAAATCCCACAGTTTCAGTCTCCCAGACATGGTACAACAGAAAACACATGCCAGGCACCAAGCTAGATACTTCACACATATCATCACAGTGAATGCTCACAATGGCCCCATGAGGCAGAAAAATAATTTAATTTCTAGAATACAAATGGAGAGGCTGAGGCACAGAATGGTTAAGTATCCTGCAGGAGGCACAGCTAAGCAAGTGGTTGAGCTGGCATTCGAACCCATGCAGTTTTGACCCCAGAACCTTTGCTACGTATCACTTCTTTAACTAAGGCATCTTGCCTCTCTCATACTTAAAGAGTTGTGGCTAAGATAAGGAAAACATATTTAATGTTTTCAAAATATTCTAGGGGAAGAAAATATAAAAAACCAAAATGCAAATCCCAAGATTTAAAACTACTAAGACACAGAATTTTAAACCAGACCAGAGAACCCCGCAAGAAAGGGGGAATACAGCAAAACATCTTTTATTACTAGTTACTGCATGTGTCCCTTAAAGAACTAAAATACTAGCATCTGAGCCAAAAGGAGAGCTAAAAATAGGCATTTGCAGCAAGCTCTGGAAAGCTTTTGGCTTGCTTATGAGGCACCCAAAACATATGCATCACAGAACACAAAATTTCCCAAGACCACACTGTCATTCCATTGGTGTCTCATTTAAACTTGTCCAACCTGTAAATAAAATCAGGGCTGGAAAAGGGCCTTAGTGATCCACGTAAACTTCAAAGAAAGTGCCACCAGCTATCCTGACCACAAAATTCTCCCTCAAAAAGCATCCAAGCCCTAACAATTGGCTTAAACAGAAAAGCTACTGAATTCAGAGTTTGTCTGTCAAAGACTATTCTGCAAGTTCAAAACCAATGAGTAGACAAGACACTTTCTTACCTAACAAGAACAGAGTAAATCTACCGGACTCAGAATTTTGCTGTGGGCACTTAAAGCAAGTTGGCTTTTCTAAGAACTCAGAGGTAAAGGCGAGATGCCAGCCAAGCTGTCCTCTTCCATCGATCAATAACCCCGGTGATGCACCCTATCAAGGGCCCCTGGACTTGCACAAAATGCCAGCTCAAGCACCCAATACCACCTGATGTCATGGCTGATTTAAAACCCACAAGGTAGGTTCACCATTAGCTAAGCAGCAGCAGCCAGAGTGAGTAACCCCATTTAAACTTCTGAGGAGTGCTCTTTCCTGGGCATGATTATACCCCCTTGAGTTTAAAGAGGGGGGAAGGGCCAAAGACTGTCTTAAAGTTGCTATTCCTCCCTCTGTGGGTGGATCAGGAGGGATTTGCAAGAAAATGGAGGTTTCAGCACTGCCCTTTGCATAAGAGGGTTCTGGAAGGAACGGGGGGAAGGGGAAGAGGGCAAAAGGAAGAGAACACGGTTTGAGGTATTATTAGTAAACGCCCAATGTCCCCTCCTCCAAATGAAGCAACCTTAAAAGAAATAAAAATTACAACATGCCATTTTCAGAATTCGCTGTTCTGGTTCCCCTAGGACTACAAGGGATTCTATTCCCTTGAATGTGAAGGCATTAAGCTTCCCTTTCCCCATTTTGATGGTCTAAACCAGTCAGCCTCAACCAGCGCTACAGAAGGGGAGGAGTTTTGAAAAAGCAATACGGCTATGGCCACAGGCCATCATTCTAGCTCCAAGCGTGCTTTAACACCGAATCACTACAAAAAGACCCTGAACCGAAGAATCCAGCCCCACTGTGCCTCTACGCGCCGGCAAAGGGAGCAGGGCGGGCGCGCCCCCTACCAAAGCCGACGATCTATTTTTGGCAAAGGAAGGCCGAGCCGAACCTCCATATTCTGCACCGCCTCTCTCCCCACAGCGCCACTGACAACGCTCTGCGGGGACTTCCCACCTTTCCCAAGAGGCCGGGTCCAAAAGGACCCAAAGCCGAAGAGGGAGAGGGAGGGCGCGGGGAGCGCCGGTCGGCGGTCACATGCCACTCGCCGCGCGGGGTGGCACCACGTTGTCCCGGCTGCGGAGGAATGCCGGGAAGGAGGAACGCGCACTCACACCCGCGCACACGCACACTCCCGGCCGCGCCGCCCGCCCGCACCCGCCTTCCACCCCGAGCGCCGAGGCGGGCCCCGAACGCCCAGGCTGAGCGGTCGCGAGCAGCCCGCGGGTCCGCGGCGCGGCGCAAGGCGCCCTACTGTCACCCGCCCGCCCTCCCGGCCCTGCCACTCCCTCCCCCGCCGCCACACGCCCCTCGCGTCGCCGCATGCCCCCTTACTCGCCTCACGCTTCCCCCTCACTGGATGCCCCGCACGCTCTCCACTCGGCTCCCTCTCAAGACGGAAGGTCCCCGGGATCAGAGAGGGAAAGCACCGAATTCAATGACACGTTGGGTTTCCTCTTCTCCCCATTCTGCCCGTAACCGACCCCTGAACCCATCGCCAACGGCCATTCTACCGCCTAAACTATCTACTCGAGAAGAAAACTTGTTAACTTTTAAATCCCGAATCCGTGTGGTCGGTATGAACTCATCGCCGGGCGTTTTGCTGCCTATGACATATACTTATTAAACATTTACAACATGGGGACGATCGCAACGCTACCAAAACGAGAAGCATGAGGCGAGGTGGTAAGAGGGGGCTTCCCCAGGAAGGTTCAGGCTGCAAACCGTCTCTTACACTAACATGTGGTAGGGGGAGAGGGCCCTTTTCACCGTAACCAGCGCCCACCCTCTCCCCGCGAGGTAGGCCCGGACCACGCCGTTGCCCACTAACCGCTGCGGCCCAGGCGGTGGCCGTAGCCTCCCGGAGGCCGGGCCCTCTGGCACGGGCAGGTTCCTGAATGTGCTGGGGGACAGGGCACGGCGACCCGAATGAGCCAGGAGATAATAAAAAACAAAAATCCCGAGTCACCACGACCAGTGGCGGACCCCCGGGCCCTGGAGCCGCTGGGGGAGGGGACGCCTATGTCCCCGGAAGAGGCCCCGGACCCAGGATACCAAGCAGAAAGACCCACCTGGAGGAGACTGTCCGTTCACGGTGGCCAGGACCGGCGGCAACGCGTTCTTAGTCCACGGGTTCACCTTGGGCGGAGGGGCCTCCACGAAGTCTCGGCGCCCGGCGCCCGCGGCTCCGGCAGCTCCTCCGCCAGCGGCCGGCTCGCCGCCGCCGCCCTCCTCCCCGTCGCTGACGGCCGGGCCCTCGGCGCCAGGCGGCTGCGGCGGCCACGGGCTCTCGCGCTCCAGCTGCCCTGTGCCCTCCTTGTGTGGCTTGGCGCAGGGCGGCCGAGGTCTCCGGGCGCCGCCGTCCGGCTCCCCCCCTCCGACGTCGTTCGCCCCGGGCTCGCCCTTGCCCTCGGACGACGGCGGCGGCTTCTTCCTCACCAACCCCCCGTGCTCTTCGGCCTGCAAGAGTGGGGCGCCCCCCGGCAGCAGCGGCTCCACCTGAGTGGCCATCTGCGCGCCCGCCCCCCCGGAGAAGCCGGGCGCGCCCGAGGCTGCCTCCCCCGCCTCGAACTTGGCTCTCCGAGCGCCCGCGACGCCTTCCTCCGGGGCGCTGGGCCCCAGTCCCGGCGAAGAAGGGTCGGGGTTCACGCTAGGCGCGGCCCCCCTCTGGGTCGGATGCAGCCGCCGTAGATCCAAGGCCCGCTGGCCGGGCGGGGGGGGGGACGAAGGCCCCCCACTATGCGGTCCAGGCCTCCTCGGCGCGCGTCCCCCCCCGCCCGTTCCTCGCAAGGCGTCCCCACCCCGAGCCTGGCAGGCTTCACGTCCCGTCCCTCCCTCCCCCCCGCCGCCGGGGCGGCCCGGGCTTCCCGGCTCGGGGGCTGCAGCAATATGGACGGACGGGGGAGAGGCGCGGCGAGCCGAGCTGACCACGCGATCCGCGGCAGGCGGCGGGCGGGCGCGCGCCTCGCGACGCAGCGGGCAAGGGGAGGGGAAGGCGCAACGGTGCCGCGCCCGCCGGGGCCGGCAGCTGGCGACGGGAGGGCGAAGGCGGCGGGAGCGCGCGCGCAGGGCCTCGCAGCCCCGCCCCTTGCCCCGCCCCTCGCCTCCGATTCCTCGGCGCACCTCGGGGCTGGTGGGTGAGGGGTACTCAGACCTGACGGGGGCGAGCACGTGCCTGATGCAATTCGGGAGCGGGCGGGGGCAGCGAGCCGGGCAGGAGAGAAGGGACGGTAAAGAGGGGGAAGTGTCTTAAAGAGCCAGCGCGTGAGAACGGCCGCAGGTGGAGCACATGGGAGTGGGCCACGCGGCCGGCCAGGCCTGCTCGCGCTCTTTAGGTTGGGTGCTCCAGATTCCGAGAAAGGAGCCATTAATGTCACCCTCCACTTACAGGATGATGGAGGTGGGTGCTAACGACTCCCTGGCGTCCCGTGGGCCTGCCCCTTGCAGGGCCCGCCTGGGTGACCTTGGGCCAGCCGGCCTCACCTCCGCGGACTGTGCTCGGCTCCTCCCAGGCGGCCCCGGCCGGGACACTGCCCGGAGTTGGATTCGACGCCCGGCCTGGAAGGCGGGCCCTTAACCCTTGGGGGCATTGGGCGCCTACGAAAATGAACGGGGAATTACCAATAGACCCCAACCAGGCCAAGCTCCGAAACCGAGTATTTATGGGCAGAAAATGTCTTTTTTCTCAAGTGGATTTCATTTACGAGGCTTGCTTGGGGCGGAGACGATCAAATGCCCGATTGGGACTCTGGAGATCTGAGATTTTATCCTGACCCTGGTTCTGCCCCTTACCAACTCTGCAGCAGTTGGGCCTCAGTTTCCCTAGTGTAAAATGAAGGAATGGTGTATAACAGGAGTTTCAAATTTTAGTACACATTCAATTAAATGAATATTTACTGTAGGAGTTCTAGGAAACAGGGTTTGGAAATAAACCAGACTTACAAGGACCCTATCCTCATGTAATTTACATTCTAAGATGGAGAAAGAGACAGTAAAACAATTTAAGTGATAAACAAGTGCTTGTCTCATAGGTTAGCCTAGATCAGCTACTTTGGATGATGAGGGAAAACCTTAAATGCAGATTTCAAAGCATTTGGAATCAGGCATGTCTGGGATTGGACCCAGAAATCTGCATGTCTAGCAAGACCCCTTGGGTGCTTGTGGTCCCACACTTCACTTGGAGCAGTCCTCGCCTCTGGCTGGCTGTGATCCCACCTGCTTAAGACATAACAGCCTAAAGTGTTGGCCATCTCCAAAAGAAGGATTAGAACACCGGAGCCGCTGGATAGAGGATAAAGATTATAAAAGGTTTCCTGAAACTGCCCCCAAGGGGTGAGGCCAGTTGTAGGGTTGTTGTAACAAGGACTACTGGGGGAGGGGTGCTCCTGGGCACAGCCAGGCAATCTGTTGTTTAATCCCAACTCTTCCATAACATGGCCTCCACACCTTGGCCAGCTCGCATCACTTCCCTGGGCACCTCCTTCTCTGGTGGAAAAATGGGGGTAAATTAAGCTTGACTTGCTTCTACCGTCTCAGCTTTTGTGAGGAGTCAAGTGAGACAGTGTCAGTCAAAATGCTGTGTATGTTATAGAGACTGAGGCCAGTGCTTCAAAAGAGATACCAGGCTTCCCTGGTGGCGCAGTGGTTGAGAGTCCGCCTGCCGATGCAGGGGACACGGGTTCGGCCCCGGTCCGGGAAGATCCCACATGGCGCGGAGTGGCTAGGCCCGTAAGCCATGGCCGCTGAGCCTGTGCGTCCGGAGCCTGTGCTCCGCAATGGGAGAGGCCACAACAGTGAGAGGCCCACGTACCGCAAAAAAAAAAAAAAAAAAAAAAAAAAAGAGAGATACCAAGGAAGCTAATGATTAAATGATTAAAGGGATCTTGATGAATTAAAGCAGGATTCTTCATAATTACATTATATATACCCTTAATCAGAAGGTAAATTATTGTACATTGTCACCAGAATGCACTATTTTTTATTTTATTTATTGATAAATATTTCCTGAAGAGGATTCACATTAGAACCTCTCTGAACTTTTTAAAAGGGGACATAATGGTCATTGTTGGTCATTCTTTTCTATATTCCTTTTATTATTTATTTATTTATTTATTTTGGCTGCGTTGGGTCTTTGTTGCTGCGCACGGGCTTTCTCTAGTTGCGACGAGCGGGGGCTACTCTTCGTTGCGGTGCGCAGGCTTCTCGTTGCTGTGGCTTCTCTTGTGGCGGAGCACGGGCTATAGGTGCGCGGGCTTCACTAGTTGTGGTGCGTGGGCTCAGTAGTTGTGGCTCGCGGGCTTAGTTGCTCCGCGGCACGTGCAATCTTCCCGGACTAGGGATCAAAACTGTGTCCCCTGCATTGGCAAGCAAATTCTTAACCACTGCACCACCAGGAACATCCTTCTATATTCCTATAATTGGAGGTAGAGGGGAGAAGTGCCCCCATACACTTTGTGAGGGGACCAGGGCTCTGTGTGGACAAGTAACTTGTTCATGCTACCCAATACTCAGTCTGAGCTGAACAAGCACCACCTGGCCCTGTGTGCAGGCTGGAGGGGCACTGAGATCTTCACACCCTGGGCCTGCCGTGCCCTAGAGAGGGGCCCCTAAACACTCACGTGCCATTTTACAGATGGGCGAACTGGGGCCAGAGAAAGTAAGAAAAGGTAACCTGCATGAGACCACATCTTAAACTGAGGATGTTAGAGTGGAAAAGTGAATCTTAATGATTACTCAGTCCCCTTGTTTTTCAGGAAACTGAAGTTCAGAGAAGTCAAGTTCCTTAACCAAGGTCACACAGCTAGTCCATGGCAGGGTCAGGTCTCACACCTGAATCTCCTGATCCTAAATCCAGTAGCTTTTTCTACTGGAAATGATGGAATTGCAATTTGAATTCAGTTTTTTTTTAATTAATTAATTGATTGATTTTTGGCTGCATTGGGTCTTTGTTGCTACACGCAGGCTTTCTCTAGTTGCAGTGAGTGGGGGCTACTCTTTGTTGCGGTGCGCGGGCTTCTCACTGCGGTGGCTTCTCTTATTGAGGAGCACGGGTTTCAGTAGTTGTGACATGCAGGTTCAGTAGTTGTGGCTTGCGGGCTCCAGAGCACAGGCTCTGTAGTTGTGGCGCACGGGCTTAGTTGCTCCACGGCATGTGGGATCTTCCCGGACCAGGGCTCAAACCCGTGTCCCCTGCATTGGCAGGCGGATTCTTAGCCATTGCGCCACCAGGGAAGTCCAGTTCTTGTTTTTTTTAATTCCTGACCTGCTGTGGCATTCTACATGCACGTGTTCAGTTCTAAATACTACTAATGACCAAATTGTTCAGAGTAGCTACTTTTATTAAGTAACTACTACATGCTAAGTTCTATGAGAAATACTTGACATACATTGTCTCATTTAATCCTCACAATAACCCAATGAGATAGGTATTAATTTTTTCCACAAATATCTATTGTGTCCCTACTATGTGCCAGGCATTGGAGCTGTTATTATCTTTGTTTACAAGTGAAAACAACTGCAGTTCAGAAAAAGAAAGTAAGGTGGGTGCCTAGGGTCCCAGGCAGCAGCTAACTCCCAGGCCTGTTTTTACCTCCCACACCACACTGTAAGGCTGCCCCTCTTCCCTCCATTGCCATATCCACAGGTATTTATGGAGAACTCATCAAATACATAGGACGGGGTAACATACTAAAAAAGTTGAATCCTGTCTCTCCAAAAGGTAATTTCTAATTGGGGGGAACCAAGTAATTAAGCAATAGGTGACCTCAAGCCAAAAAAGAAGAAGTTTAACAAGATATGCTTTAGACAGAAAGCAACACGGATCAGACTAACTTTTTTTTTTTTTTAGCCATGCCGCACAGCTTACAGGATCTTGGTTCCCTGGCCAGGGATTGAACCCAGGCCCATGGCACTGAAAGCACCAAGCCCTAACCACTGGACCACCAGGGAATTCCCAGGATCAGACCAGCTTGTGCTGTGCCCATGGCTTCAACACATCCTAGGGTTAAAACTCACAGACACACAGAGAGAGAAAATCAAACTTAAAAAATAAAAATTATAAAGTGGGTCCAGGGACTTCCCTGGTGGCACAGTGATTAAGACTCTGCACTCCCAATGCAGGGAGCCTGGGTTTGATCCTTGGTTAGGGAACTAGATCCCACATGCATGCCACAACTGAGAGTTCACATGCCACAACTAAGGAGCCCACGTGCTGCAACTAAGGAGTCCGTGTGCCGCAACTAAGGAGCCCTCGAGCCGCAACTAAGGAGCCCAACTGCCACAACTAAGACCCAGTGCAACCAAATAAATAAATAAATAAATAAATATTTAAAAATAAATAGGGACTTCCCTGTTAGCACAGTGGTTGAGAATCTGCCTGCCAATGCAGGGGACACGGGTTCAATCCCTGGTCCAGGAAGATCCCACATGTCGTGGAGCAACTAAGCCCGTGTGCCACAACCACTGAGCCTGCGCTCTAGAGCCCATGCGCCACAACTACTGAGCTCGTGTGCCACAACTACTAAAGCCCGTGCGCCTAGAGCCCGTGCTCCACAACGAAAGAAGCCACCACAATGAGAAGCCCATGCACCGCAACGAAGAGTAGCCCCCGCTCTCCGCAACTAGAGAAAGCCTGCATGTAGCAACAAAGACCCAGCACAGCCAAAAATAAATAAATAAATAAATAAATTTAAATTAAAAAAAGAAAAGGAAACCTTTGCTTTAAAATAAATAAATAAATAAAGTGGGTCCAAATACCTATTTATAATTATGTGCTTGTTTGCCCCTGGTGCTGACAACTTCCAAAAGAGATACAAGGAGGCTGAATGAGGGACTAGAGATAGAAGACCTGGTTTATAACCCGGTCCCATCTCTGGCTTTGCTGAATGAGTTGGGGCAGCCTCCTGAGCCTTCCTGGGCTTCCATTTCTCTGTTCACAAAACAGGAAGCGTAATACCTGCCCATTGAGCTTATGGGTGTAAAGACAGATACAGTTTCCCTGAAACTATTTTTCTGGGGGGAACACATGTAAAAGGGGAATGGTTCCTTTATCTGTGCTTGTTACCTGTGCTTGGTCGGAAGGAAAATTTAACGTACTTGGACATTCACTTTTATTCCTCTTTGAGTTTCATTTTCCAAAGGACCTTTTGTTTCTGGAAGAACTTGGGCCGTATCACTTATCTTCTTCTGATACCAGGGGCTTCTGGGCTTGAGGCCTCTTTATACCAACATGGAAGAGTGGGTGGGGAGGGGAGGGGCATTGGCCAAACAGGGAGGGGCATTGGCCAAACAAACAGTATCAGCTAGAGAGTGTTTTCCAAAACCTGAAGACTTTTGGGCCTTATGGCACATGCCAAGAAATTTACTTCAGTTCACAAGAGGAGCTCAGCCTAGATCTCCTCTTGTCAAATAGATGCAAAAAGCAATAGTTAACATGTAAGGGGGCTAAGGAGTAGGGGAGGGTACTGACTGTTCCCATAATACATGGTTAACCCTCAGGGCAACCCTTTTCTGTAAGTGTGATTATCCCCATTTTACAGATGAGGAAGTAGGCTCAGAGGCCGCCCAAGCCGCCCCACAAGGCTGGTAAAAGAGGAGGACAGATTTGCAAAGAAGGTCTGATAGAAAATCAACTTTTAACACGTTCACCACTGAGTTAGAGACAGGCACCATCCCACAACTCTTTCCACTCCATTCCACCTACACAGCCTATTCCCCCAGCCCCACTCCCCTCCCTGGTATTCCTGCACTGTCTCAAGTGGTCTCCTGATGAGCCTGCCCACCAACTAAATTCTCCTCCCTGCCATGCAGCCTACCACACTGCCTGAGCCAATTCTCTGGCTCTTTGATTGACGGGCCCTGCCTCTGCTTAAAATCTCCACCCACACATCCCTGCCTGTCCTACTGCCTTTAGCCACACAGGCCTATGCTCCAGCAACAGTGGACCACTCACTGTTTGTTTTATTCTTTCATTCGACAAATATTTATTAAGCATCTGTAATGTGCCAGCTACTGTCCAGGCCCTGGACATGGAGAGGAGGGCAAGACACATATTCCCTGCCTTTAGGAAGCTCCCGTCTAATCCCCTGTGGGTCCCATGCTTTCCTGCCTCAAGTCATGTTATTTCTCTCACCCTGACATAGCTGCGAGGTCCTGAGCGTGAATCCCAGCTTGACCACCTCGTGACTTCGGGAAAATATCCACCCTCTCTCTAAGCCTCAGTTTCCCCATCTGTCAATTGGAGATGATAATACTACTTTCCTCACAGAGCTTCAGTGAGCCTTAAATGAGAGAATGTGTGTAATTTAAAAGCACAATGCCTGACACATAGTATATGCTAAGTAAATATTACCTTTCATTATTTTTATTATTGCCAGTGATGCCTTTCCATTTCCACTTGTCCAGAATTCTACTGGTCCTCAAGGCTCAGCCCAAAATGCCAACTTCTTCACAAAAATCTTATTTAATCTCCATAGTTCAAATAGATTTCTCCCCTCTCTTAACTCCTAGTGCCAATTTCCCTAAAGCATTTACTACTTTCTATCTTCAATTATGATTACTTATAAATATACCTTATCCTCCATCTAGATTATAATATATTTCTTGAGGGCAAGGATTATACCCCATTCTTCTTAGTGTTGCTTATAGTAACCATCAGTGCTGCCTTTATACAGCTAGCCCTCAGTATGTTTTCTGGACAAAGGAATGAATGAATGAACGGATGCAGGATCACTCCTGATCACATCAATGTTTTGGTAACTAGAGCAACACTGTCAAGGGCCAAGCACTAAATTTTAAATATTTATTTATATATAAATATATATAAACATTTAATATATATGTACTTAATGTATAATATATATAATAAATATATTTATTATATATAATAAAAATAAATTATAGATATACTTTCAAATGATAAAATATAATACAAAACGGGCTAACTTTTGCAAGTAGAAAAAAAAATTTAAGTCTAGCAAAGCAAAACCCACATATAAGCTCACAGCCCAGAAGCAATCATAGGCAAGTTGGTGTATTCTAGTCTCTTTTCTGTTTGTATTTTACATAACTGAGATCATACTGCCCATTCAACAGCTTTAGTTTTTGCTTTTTTTCCCCCCTTAACAGTGTATTACGAGCATTGTCTCCACATCGTTGCAAATCCCCTCCACATAGTCAGTGAGGTGTCATTTATTGAGCATCTATGGTATGCCTCACCTCACAGCAGCCCACCTTCTATTTGTACCACACTGCATTTCCCAAAGGACTTTCACGGAGAGAGGACAGATGTGATTGTCCCCAGTTGGCAGCTGAAGAACTGAGCCCCACAGAAGTTCAGTGACTTGCTCCAGGATTCTGGGGCAGCAGAATCAAGATCAGAGCCCAGGTCTCTCCCCTCCCATTCCAGACCCCTGCATCACACCACAGGAAACAGAGATAGCACACATTGAAAATGCAAAAGTCTCATAGCCAAATGAAGGTAACCATGTTTAAACATTCCAGGGTCAAGAAACATCCAAGTTCATGGGGGCAGGTGGGAATCAGCAGTCAAAATGAAGGCAGAAGGCAATTTTCTTGGCAACATGATCATAACTGAGCTCCAGGACAGCAGGGCCCTGAGCTAGGGACTGGAGTAGAAACAAGAAAGGGCAAGGATGGGAGGGGAGTTTGGGGGAGAATGGCTACATGTATATGTATGGCTGAGTTGCTTTGCTGTGCACCTGAAACCATCACAACATTGTTAATCAGCTTTACCCCAATATAAAATAAAAAGCTAAAAAAAAGAAAAAAAGAAAAAAGAAAGGGCAAGACATGTTTTCTGCCCTGGGGAACAAAACTCCCTCTACCAGCACACTGTTCTCTTCACAGACCACTTGCCTGTCCTTTACATATGGCACAGAAAAAAGGGCAAAGGGTTTGGGGTCAAAGAGTTGGGTTGAAGCTCAGGTTTGCCCACTTCCAAGCTGTGTGGTATCAGGCAAGTTACTTCACTTCTCTGAGCTTCAGTGTCTCCATCTATAAAATGGTGAAAAGGGAAATACTTGCCTGATAAAATTCAGAGAACATTAAATGAACCAGTGTTTGTGTAAGGGTGTTATAGTCCCAGCTCTGCCACCCACCACCTCTGTGACCTTGGGCAAGTTCCTTTCACCTCTCTTTGCCTCAGTTTTGTCATCTGTAAAATAGAGATGATAACAGCACTTACTTCTTAGGGTTATTGTGGGGACTAAGAGATGATAACAGCACCTACCTCTTAGGGTTATTGTGGGGACTAAGTAAGTTAATACTTGTAAAGTGCTTAGAACAGTGCCTGACAAATAGTAAGTTCTGAATAAATGTCTGTCATTATTAAAAAGGATAGTGGTCACTGGCATAGAGTCAAGGCAACCATTCTTCAAATTTCATGAAGAAAGCAGAGCCAGTGTTACGCTAATTATAGATAAGGAAACTGAGGCTCAGAAAGATTAGGTACTTATCTGACTCACACTGCTAGTTGGTGGCAGCTCCAGGACTTCTAAAGATTCTAAATGCAATGCCTTCTCCTCCAGATAACATTCTAGCTGTTGCAAGCTGCCAGCCCGCTGGCCAATTTCAGCCCACAGCATGTTTTGTTTGGCCCACACGGTATTGGTTTTTTTTTTTAATTGAGTTTAACTGTGATTAGATGGGCCCAGCACACACTAGTGAGCCTCAGGTCCCAGCTTCCTCTGGTGTTTGTTACTCCCAGCCAACTACCCTCATTTAGATCCCTGCACAGGCTGACGCCATGCCAGTCACTAAATACATGGTACAGACAAGTTCAGGAGACTAAAGGGGAGGCAGAGAGGAGCACAGGCCAGAGGGACAGGGAAAAGGCAGTTAGGGAAGACTTCTTGGAGGTGGCTGTACTTGAGTTAGGACTTAAAATTGGAGAGTGGGGATTGTTTAGATTAAAAGGGAGGGTAGGAGGTAAGGCAGATTGATTTGGCATTTGGCAACCTTCAGGGATGTTTATAAGTTTCCCTGCCAAGACTTCCTCAGGCCTTTTCCTCGGTTAAGAAGACGAAAGAAATGAGTTGCCCTTTATCTCAGATGAGGTCATGTGACTCAGGAGGTCACACTGTCAATGTTTGATGATTGGATTACTGATCTGTGTCATCATCCTTGAAGATTCACTGCACTGCTCAAGGCACCAGGAAGGAGGTGTGGTCACAGGAGCCCAAGTATGAACTGTGGCCTAACTATGGCCATCTAGAACTAAACTTCTTTCCATCCGAGCAGTCTTGATGGTAGTTTCTAACATTTCACACCTCTGTGGCAAAGAGGATGAGTGCTGGTCGCAGAAATGAAATAGGGAAAGGCTGTGGCAAACTAATGAAGCTGCCTGACTGCCTGACTCAGTGACAGTCACTGGATCAGAGAGGTTTGCCAATTCCCACAGGGTCCCACAGCACTTGAGTCTCTGGATCTGTGACACACGGTAGGAATAGGGAACTTCAAATAACGTTGAGTGGCCTAATTACCTAATGTGGGTAAAGTGCGTAGAGATCACCAAAGACAAGGTTCAGCCGGGCTCATTTTGCACCGATAGCATTGCCTGCCATGTTCTCTGCAAGCCTCCAGGGTGACAGGGCTCCCAAGGAGCCCCTCCACTGGGAAAAGCAGGAAATGTTACCACACATCTGCCACTCCCGTGCATAAAACCCTCCAATGGCTTCAGAGTGCAACAGAAATAAACTCCAGACCTCTCATCTCGGCCCACAAGACCCCGTGGGCTCCAGACTCCATCCACCTCAAATTTCCCCTCTCTGCTCCTCTCCCCGTCCCTTGCCCTGTGCCAGCTCCTCAAACACCGGGAACTCATCCCTGCCTGGGGGCACCGCCTGGAACACGTCCTCCCAACACACGCACACAAACAGCATGCACTTCTCATCCTTCAAGCCTCAGCTTAAATGGCCCCTTCCCAGAGAGACTTCCCTTGATCGACTTGGCTGAAGTACTTCATGTGCTTCATAGCACAGATCATAATCTCATCTTTTTCCCATTTCCTCCACTAACATGTAAACTGTGAGCCTGGAGCTCGTGGCTATTTTGTTCACCCTTCGTATTCCCAGTCACAAGCACAGCAGACCCTTAATATTTTGCTGAAGGAATGCTGTGTGGTCTCTGGCAAGTTGCTTCCCCTCTCTGGGCCTCAGTATCCCCATGTGTGAAATGCAGTGGCTGGATGAGGGGCTACTGAGGGCCCTTGGCGCTCTGACTGTGGTTCTGTGACTAACATCTGGGCCTTGGGCCCAGGAGTGAGCCCGGCGTGCTGCATCTCCACAGCACTGGGCGCGCGCGCTGATTTAATCAGGTGGCAGACAGCCTGTAATTTAGTGCTCTGATGTCCCTCCTCCCTAGTCCCTGGGCTGGAGACCATGCTGTCAGATTTCCAGGATGATCCACGCACAGCCACCTGTTCTCCCAACTCACTGATCCCAGTGTCCACGAGGAGGGGATGGTTGGCAGGCAGGACGGGCTGGGAGAGGATGTTCAAGCCAGAAGTTTGAGAGCCAGGCGGACTTGTCAATGTCATGAACTGAAAGATTGGGACCTATGAGAGATTTCGTCAAACCCTACACTCTCTGGTTAGAAGGGACCTTCCAGGACAACTGACCAGCCCTCTGCCTAAACCCTACCTGCCCTAAACAGTGCTCAGTAATGATCACCATCACCTTGATTCCACTCGAAGTGCCCAGAATAAAGGCCTCGCGCCCTCTCAGAGCTGCTCCTCTTGTCAATCAGCAGCTTTGTCAAATCAAAGCTCTTTACTCAGCAGCACAGTGAAACAGGAGGCAGTGTAGCATGGGGGCGAAGGGCCAGGGATCTGAGCCAGGTGACCTGGGCAGAATCTCAGCTCCACAACCTCCTTGCTTTGTGAGCTTGAGCAAGCCAGGAGCCCTCTTGGTGCCTCCATTTCCTCTTCTGTAAAACAGACAGAACATTCGTTGGGCTGTTGGGAGAACTGCAAGTGTTAATACCTAGTGGGAAGGCCATAAACGTTTGTTACCGTTAACTGCCACCTATGAATGCCCTTCTTGGTTTTGTTATTGTTTTTAGTTCTTCTTGGACTCTGTTCTCAGGGTTGCTTGATCTGTTTGCAAAAGACTGGGGCACAGCCCAAAAACACAGGGCTGGGAAATCAGAGGGGTGTGCTCGTTGGTGACTGTAAGGACAGTCACTTCATCCTTCTGGGCCTCAGGATCCTCACCTGAAAAAAGGGGAGGGATAATCCCTGTCCTGCCTTCTGTCACAGAACCGATGTACAGAACAAATAGGAAATAGACAAGAAGGCTTTGAAAAGTGAAAAAATGCTATCTAAATGGGAGGGATTCATCTTATGTTGTCAGAGAAGCCCTTTCCTCTTTCAGCAAGGCACATTAGATTCCAAACAGCAAAAGAGCTAAATTCAACCTATTTGGCAAACAGTGTGTTTTGGGTACTTGTGAAGTTGAAGCTACTCCTTTCAGAATCTTCTTTTATTTTATTTATTTATTTATTTTATTTTATTTTTTGCGTTACGCGGGCCTCTCAGCGTTGTGGCCTCTCCTGTTGCGGAGCACAGGCTCCAGACGCGCAGGCTCAGCGGCCATGGCCCACGGGCCCAGCCGCTCCGCGGCATGTGGGATCCTCCCGGACCGGGGCACGAACCCGTGTCCCCTGCATCAGCAGGCAGACTCTCAACCACTGTGCCACCAGGGAAGCCCCAGAATCTTCTTTTATTAATGTACCAGAGCAAACAAATTTGAGAAGGGTTTACTTACAAGCATTTGATACATTCCTACAAGATGTAGGGCTTGGTTTGGCTGATTTCTGCCATCTTTGTTTATTGTTATAATGATTGTTTCTTCAGTTTCTCTTCTTCAGCAATTTGATTGGCAGGATCCAGGTGATGCACATTCACTTTTGCAAATATCAGCAGGACACAGTAGCTCTGCATAATGTCAGGAATCTTGTGTGACCTTTGTTCAATACCTGTTATGCCTTGTGGACCCAGAGACAGCCTCTTCACTGTACAGATCAGAAACCAAGGCCTAGAGAGGCGAGGGCACAGGCCCAAAGTCACACAGCTGGTTAATGTGAGGCTTGACTTGGTAACCAGCTCTCTTGACTCCAAACTCCATTCTCTTTCCAACAGTTCTGTGGACTCTTGCAATTTCTCTAAATTAGCTGACTGTGTATCAAAATCTTGTAATTCATAGGGGTTTATGTTTGTCAAAACTCATTGAACTGTAAACTTAAAATCTGTACAGTAAAAAAAAAAGCAAAAATGAGAAAATCTGTACAGTATTTTTTTTTTTTTTTTTTTTGCGGTACGCGGGCCTCTCACTGTTGTGGCCTCTCCCATTGCGGAGCATAGGCTCCGGACCCGCAAGCTCAGCGGCCATGGCTCACAGGCCCAGCCGCTCCGCGGCATGTGGGATCTTCCTGGACCGGGGCACGAACCCATGTCCCCTGCATCAGCAGGCGGACTCTCAACCACTGCGCCACCAGGGAAGCCCTGTACAGTATATTATTGTAAATTTAACACAATTTTTTTTTTTTTTTTGGCCGCGCTGCGTGGCAGGCGGAATCTTAGTTCCCCAACCAGGGATCGAACCCGTGCCCCCTTCAGTGGAATCGCAGAGTCTTAACAACTAGACCACCAGGGAGGTCCCAAACACAATTTTTAAAAATGATAAAATGGGGCTTCCCTGGTGGCGCAGTGGTTGAGAGTCCGCCTGCCGATGCAGGGGACACGGGTTCGTGCCCCGGTCCGGGAGGATCCCACATGCCGCGGAGCGTTTGGGCCCGTGAGCCATGGCCGCTGAGCCTGCGCGTCCGGAGCCTGTGCTCCGCAACGGGAGAGGCCACAGCAGTGAGAGGCCCACATACCGAAAAAAAAAAAAAAAAAAAAAAAAAAGATAAAATGGTATGGCGGAGTCCTATTTCATGAGGGGATCAATGTCTAAGGTCATCATTTATGGCAAAAAAAAAAAGTATAATATAAAGGGCTCAAGAAAAGCCTTTAGAAAGGTAGCACATAGGAGCCAGCATGGTCTCTCAGACATGGTTTCTTTGGGCATTTTAACAGCCGACTGTTTCTTCAGAGGGTCCAGATTAAATGCTGACTGGCATATAGGGGTCAGGTTGTGAGAAAAAGAATGTGTCTCTACAATAGGGTGATATTCAGTGTGGTGAGATGCATACGTGGGAACCAAGTCTGCAAAGGGAATGACAGCTTGTAGTACCTCACCTTAGACACACACACGCAGGCGCTCGCACGCACATGCAGACACCCCCCACCCCGCCCCAGCAGGTTCCTGGATCAGGTTAACCAAGGGCCTTAAGCCAGAGACAAAGATCTGAGGGTTCCTGGGACCCAGCGTGTGAGTGAAGTAGGGGAATTTCAGGGCCTCTGCCAGGGAGGGCTGAGGGGAAGGGGTTGGAACCAGGCTGGAAAGTTGGAACAATGGAAAACACCTCATTTAAGAGGAGAGGGCAGGGATGGGAACCAGAGAAGGAGGAGGAGATTAAAGGCTTGGAGGAGATCAAAGAGAGAGACATTGGGAAGAAGTTCGGTTTTTGAGAAGGAGAAAGAAAGTATCAAGGGCTGACCTGCTGCAACATCACAAAACTAGTAACTGTCCTTCGATAAGTAAACACCCTAAAATTTGGAGTGATGGGAGGCTCATCCACAAAGCTGAATATGTTTGATGAGATTAAATTTTATAAGCTTCAGAAAGGTTGTTAGTCATTTATACATAAAAAGGAAGATTCCACATTTCTCAGTATCAAAAGGGTTTGCTCTTTTGAGGATTTTAAGCATTCCCCCTAGGATTGTGTTAAAACAATATATATGTTCACCTCATACCCATTAGGATGGCTACTATCAAAAAAGAAAAAGAGGGCTTCCCTGGTGGCACAGTGGTTGAGAGTCCACCTGCTGATGCAGGGGACATGGGTTCGTGCCCCAGTCCGGGAAGATCCCACATGCTGTGGAGCGGCTGGGCCCGTGAGCCATGGCTGCTGAGCCTGCGCGTCCGGAGCCTGTGCTCCGCAATGGGAGAGGCCACAACAGTGAGAGGCCCGCGTACGGCAAAAAAAAAAAGAAAAAGAAAGTAAGTGTTGGAGAGGATGTGGAGAAACAGGAACCCTTGTACACTGTTGATGAGAATGTAAAATGATGCAACCACTATGGAAGACAGTATGTAGCTGCCTCAAAAAATTAAAAATAGAACTACTATATGGGGACTTCCCTGGTGGCACAGTGGTTAAGACTCTGCACTCCCAATGCAGGGGGCCCATGTTCGACACCTAGTCAGGGAACTAGATCCCACATGCAGGCCACAACTAAGAGTTCGCATGCCATAACTAAGAAGCCTGCGTGCCGCAACTAATGAGCCCACGTGCTGCAACTAAGAAGCCAGCGAGCCTCAACTAAGGAGCCTACGAGCCACAACTAAGGAGCCCGCCTGCCGCAACTAAGACCCAGTGCAATCAAATAAATAAATATTTAAAAAAAAAAAAAAAAGAACTGCTATATGATCCAGCAATCCCACTTTTGGGTATATATCCAAAGGAATGGAAAGCAGGGTCTTGTAGAGCTGTTTGCATACCCATATTCATAGCAGCATTATTCATAATAGCCAAGAGGTAGAAACAACAACAAAGTCCATCAGTGGAGGAATGGATAAACAAATGTGGTCCATACATACAATGGAATACTATCCAGCCTTAAAATGGAAGGAAACTCTGCCACATGCTACAACATGGATGAAGCTTGAGGACATTATGCTTAGTGAAATAAGCCAATCACAAAGCAACAGATACTGTATGATTCCACTTATATGGGGCATCTAAAATAGTCAAACTCACAGAAACAGAAAGTAGAATGGTGGTTGCCAGGGGCTGGGGGAAGGGGGAAAGGGGAATTGTTTAGTGGGTACAGAGTTTCAGATTTGCAAGATGAAAAGCTCTGGAGATCTGTTTTACAACAATGTGAATATACTTAACACTATTGAGCTGTACACTTTAAAATGGAAAATGTTATGTTAGGTGGCTTTTATTACAATAAGAAAAAAACCAGACAAACAAAAACCCAGTACATTTGCCTGTAGACCTCCCTTTACTCATTGAAAAACAGCTGGCTATAAAACAGCTTGTTCAGTGTGATACTGTTTGTGTCAAATGTCCTTTTTTGTTTTAATACATGTAGGTCATCATCATTAGGATATATACCAAAAGATAAACAGTGGTTATTTCTGAGTACCGATTTTGTTCTTTTGGCCAATCTGTATTTTCTAACTTTTTTAAACAGAGCATTCCGTTACTTATTAAAACAAAAAAAAAAACTTCACCCCATTCCAGCCCCTGTCTTGATGTCCACAAAGTTTACATAAGTTGAATTTGTATTTTTTTAAATTAATTAATTAAATTTTTTTTTTTTTTGGCTGTGTTGGGTCTTCGTTGATGCGCGCAGGCTTTCTCTAGTTGCGGCGAGCCGGGGCTACCCTTCGTTGTGGTGGCTTCTCTTGCTGTGGAACATGGGCTCTAGGCACGCAGACTTCATTAGTTGTGGCACGTGGGCTCCGTAGTTGTGGCTCATGGGCTCTAGAGCACAGGCTCAGTAGGTGTGGTGCACGGGTTTAGTTGCTCCGCAGTATGTGGGATCTTCCCGGACCAGGGCTCGAACCCGTGTCCCCAGCATTGGCAGGCAGATTCTTAACCACTGCACCACCAGAGAAGTCCCTGAATTCGTATTTTTGAGTTTTATTTCATATATAATTAGAAATCACTGCCAATAACTTTTTTTTTTTTTTTTTTTTTTGCGGTACACGGGCCTCTCACTGTTGTGGCCTCTCCCGTTGCAGAGCACAGGCTCCGGATGCGCAGGCTCAGCGGCCATGGCTCATGGGCCCAGCCGCTCTGCGGCATGTGGGATCTTCCTGGACCGGGGCACGAACCCGTGTCCCCTGCATCGGCAGGTGGACTCTCAACCACTGCGCCACCAGGGAAGCCCTAATAATTATTTTTAAGATAATAATATTAATAGTAGTATTTCCTATGTAGGCAAGCTTAATCTGTGCCAGACACTTGTGCTTTTCATGAGTTATGTCACACAATAACCCTTTGAAGTAGGTACTATTATTAAACCCATTCTGCAGATGAGAAAACGGAGGTTAAGTGGCTGGTGCAAATTCATTTATAAATGTCAGAGGTATGTTCAGTCTCACAGCAGTATGATTCCAAAGCTTGTGTTATTGACAGCCTGACTATTCTGCTAGACCCGCATGACGTGCTTATCTGTCATCCAGTTTATGAGTGCCTTGTCAGCCACAAACATACAATTTATGTGTTACTTAGATTGTTCAAACAATACCTCTCACTCTCCCACAGGTTATAGGATATTTGTTTCAAAGATAACACAAAGATCAACCTCCCTCCAGAAATCCCAAGCCATCTAACATTCCAGGTGAGTCCCGACAGAGCTAATGAGCCAATCTTCGGGACTCGGAGTGGTCTGGGACCCTGGTACTGTACCCAGGACATTCCCCTTCTTCACCTATATACTGACTCCACTGCCCGCTACACCAGTCAGGATACACACTCACTTCCTGGGACCAACTTCAACTGGAGGGGAGGGGAATGTGCAACAGGAAAGGCTGTCAAATGTGGCAAATGTCATAATATGATTTATCTCAAAAGAACGATTACAATTATGTAATTAACACTTTGTATCCAGACATTTTCGTCTCTAAGGATCTCTGAAAGTCTTACAGATAACTTAAATATATATCACATACATTGCTGGAGACGAAGTCTATAGCTTCAGAAGATAATTAAAACTCCTTCCCCTTTGGAATTAAGAGAATTGCCTATGGGAAGAATATTATGCCCACCAAACACGAGTTCCTAAACCCAGGAACTCTGAACACAGGGCTGGAAAGGATCTTGAAGAGGAATATGTCCAGGAAAGACAAATAAATTTCTAATAAACATAATACCAATTTCAAATCCTCTGCTCATGGCAGGAATTATTAATCAACCATAGCACCCTTCCCCACTAAGCCTGGCCTTGTCCTCAGAATCTTTCTTAACACAGTACTCTAGGCAGCCACCACCACCTAATCAGAGTTGAACCCTATTTGCCATGCAGGAAATTAGTCCACTGTCATCCCTCCAATGTGACAGACAGGGAATTGAAGTTCAGAGAGGTAAATTAACTTGCTCAAAGTTATATAGCTGGTAATACAAAACTGAAGTTTCTAAATGTTTGTTTTTTTTTCTTAATCTCTTCCCCTGCTCTTCTCTCTGTTCAAAATATACTTGGATTATATGCTTTGCACCAGATTTCTCTTTCCTGAATGAGCTGTTTAGAATGCCTCTTCCAAAGATTTGCTGAGTGACAATGGGCCTATTGCTTAACCCTTCCAGCGTCAAGTGCTTTCAAATTGAAAATGGAGATGGTAATCTGGGTTCAGATCCCTGCCTTCTTACTGGCAAATTGGGGTACTCTTTTGAGAAATGTGAGCTGCTGCTGAAATTTATATGACTATAGGGAAAGGATGAGACATTTTGACAGCACCTTCTCTAGGTAAGGTACTGTGTTCTGCTGCAATGTGGTTTTGCCCTAGAAACTGTAAAAATGAAGTAAGACACTGGCTGGCTATGTTGATCTGGCTATGTTATTTGGAAGACTACTTGGAAGGAGGTGGCATTTGAGCAAGACTTTGGAGATCAATAGGATTAAGTGTTTCTTTTGATTATAAAAGAGTACATGGTCATTATACAACTACTGGGAAAGACGGTATGTCAACAGGAAAAAATCACCCCTATTTCCTTTATAAACCATGTCAACATTTTGTTTTATTTTTCTCTTCTAATATCGTCTTTACTCCATGCATAGGTACTTATTTTTTTCCCTCCTTTCATATGGTTGTTGTTAATCTATGCATACCACTTTATATTTTGATTTTTAAAAAGTTTTAATATACTGTGAGAGTGCTCCATAACCCAATAATTCTACTCCTAAGAATAACCAACAGAAGTACATACATACATATGTTCACCAAAAGGCACGTGCCAGTAGTACTTTTCGTAATAGGGCCAAACTGGAAACAACCTGAATATCCACCAATAGAATAGATAAATAAACTGTAGCATATTCACAAAATTGAAAACTATACAGTGATGAAAATAAACTATAGCTACACAAAGCAATGTGGATGAATCTCACAGATATAATTTTGAGCAAAAGAAGCCAGACACAGAAGAGAACACACTGTATGCTCTATTGACATTAAGTGCAAAACCAGGCAAAACCTACCATGGTATAAGAAGTCAGAACAGTGCTTATCCTTGGGGGCATGGCTAGTGACTGGAATGGAGCATGGGGGCAGGCATCTGACTGTAGTTTACAAAGCATAATCAACTGGTGGAAATGTATCAAGCTGTAGGTTTATGACATGAACTTTTCTACATATATGCTGTAAGTCAATAAAACATTAATTAAGTAGTTGCAGGAAAATACATTCATTAGTTAGACAGGGCCAAGAACATCACTTTGGGCAGAGGGAACTGTACAGACTCAAGAGTGGGAAATGGAAAACATTCCAGATTACTCACAACGTTGGTATTATAATATTTTGCATAAACAAACTATCTCAAAACTTAGGGCTTGGGACTCCCCTGGTGGCGCAGTGGTTAAGAATCCACCTGCCAGAGAAAGACAAATACCGTATGCTAACACATATATATGGAATTTAAGAAAAAAAATGTCATGAAGAACCTAGGGGTAAACAGGAATAAAGACACAGACCTACTGAGAATGGACTTGAGGATATGGGGAGGGGGAAGGGTAAGCTGTGACAAAGCGAAAGAGAGGCATGGACATATATACACTACCAAACGTAAGGTAGATAGATAGTGGGAAGCAGCCTCATAGCACAGGGAGATCAGCTCGGTGCTTTGTGACCGCCTGGAGGGTGGGAGGGAGGGAGACGCAAGAGGGAAGGGATGTGGGAACAGATGTATATGTATGACTGATTTACTTTGTTATAAAGCAGAAACTAATAAAAAAAATAAAAATAAAAATAAAAAAAATAAAAAAATAAAAAGAATCCACCTGCCAATGCAGGGGACACAGATTCGAGCCCTGGTCTGGGAAGATCCCACATACTGCGGAGCAACTAAGCCCATGCGCCACAACTACTGAAGCCCACGCACCTAGAGCCTGTGCTCCGCAACAAGAGAAACCACCACAATGAGAGGCCCGCACACTGCAATGAAGAGTAGCCCCTGCTCGCCGCAACTAGAAAAAGCCCACTTGCAGCAACGAAGACCCAACACAGCCAAAAATAGAATAAATACATACATACATACATAAATTTATGTGTTTATTTATTTATTAAAAAAACAAAAAAACTTAGGGCTTAAAAACAACTACATTCATTTGTACATAATTCTGAGAGTTGGCAGTTTGGGCTGGGTTCAGCTAGAGACTGCTGCTAGTATCATCTGGGTTGCTCATGCAGTTATAGTCATGGAGACTGACTGGGGCTGGGTAGTCCAAATGGCCTTGCTGTTCACCCTTTTTGCCTGCTCTAGGAAAATGAATCTGAGCCCTTTATATATCCTTTTCTTGGCATGCTGCTTAATTTTGTCAGTAGAGGGAACTGGAGAGACATTAAAGTAAGAAAGGTTTTTTGTTTCCTGGTTTCAGGGTGCAGGCTCACTAGGCTCCTGCACTGCATGTGGGTCTCCCATGCCCAGCTCCTCCAAAAGATGGCTTCTCCAGCATCAGGATCCTGCAGTTCACAGCAGCCAGAGGCTTCCCGGGGAGTTCTTGTCAAGTGATTTTTGTAGCAAAGTGTCTCTGGTGAGACATTTCTCTATGAATGGCTTTCTTGGTAACTGAGATGGCACATTTCCAGCAACTTTCAGAGCATGATTTCTACCAAGTCCACTGGCGTGACATGGTACCACAGTGACTTCTCTACCATTCAGTGGGCCCAGCCATGTCCTCTCCAACGAGATCTGGATCTCAGCCCTGGGGCAAAGGGGGAGGTTCTTCCTCAGGTGTTCTATGTCAACTCTAGAGATAGTTGCTGCTCCTTATATCTGCTATTCCTATATTCTTCAGAGTTCTCTTTACTTCTTATTAGTGAGTCCCTTGTTTCTCCAAACCTCCTGTTATAATGAATAATTATTTATATTAAACTTTCCCTGTCCAAATACTGTGTAGTTTCTCTGTCCTGGTTGGACCCAGACAGATCCATGCCTCACTCATCTATCTGGTGATTGTTGCTGGCTACTGGCTGTACCTTGCTCCCCATATGTCTCCAGCAGGATAGGCTCAAATTTTTTTTTACATGGCAGCTGGACTCCAAAAGGGTTAATGCTGAAAATGCAAGGCCTCTTGAGGCCAAGGCTCAGACGTCCCATAATATCACTTCGACTGATATCTATTAGTCAAAGTGAGTCATATGGCAAACCCAGATTCAAAGGAGAAAAAATAAACTCTATCTCTTGTGGCAAAGTCATACTGCAAATGGGCATGGGTACAGGAATGGGAGGAACTGTTGTTCCCATCACTGCTAACAACTACCACAGACCCACTGCATCAGAAGCAGCAGAATACTTCCTGAAAGCAGATTCCTTGACTCTACTCTAGAGCTGCTAAATCCAAATATCTGGGGCAGAATATGAGAATCTAAAATGTTAACACTCCTCTCCCTATCCCAGCCTAGGTGATTCATACTCATATTAAAACTTAAGAACCGGGCTTCCCTGGTGGCGCAGTGGGTGAGAGTCTGCCTGCCGATGCAGGGGACGCGGGTTCGTGCCCCGGTCCGGGAGGGTCCCACGTGCCGTGGAGTGGCTGGGCCCGTGGGCCATGGCCGCTGGGCCTGCGCGTCTGGAGCCTGTGCTCCGCAGCGGGAGAGGCCACGGCGGTGAGAGGCCCGCGTACCGCAAAAAACAAACAAACAAACAAAAAAAAACTTAAGAACCATTCATCTATACTCACACAATATTGATACTCACTTGTCACTTTGAAGATATCTTTCTATTGCCTTCTGGCTTTTATAACTTCTGTTGAGAACCTGTCAATATTATTGCTCCTGCCTTCAAAAATTTCCCCCTTATTTTTGGTTTTTAGAAGTTATAACATAGTAGGCCCTAGTTCAGTTTCTCTATATTTGTTTTGCTTGGGGTTGAAAGTGATTCTTAAATCTGTGGCTCAATGTCTTTCACCGATTTTGGAAAATCATCGACCATCAAATACTGCTTCTGGTATCACTTCATTTCTCTTCAAGTCTCTCCCCTCCACCTCTACCTCCCCATTCTCCTTCTCCTTTCTTCCTTCATCCTTTTCTTCCTTCTTCTATTCCTTCTCTTCCTCTTCCTCCTCCTCTTTCTTCTTCTTTTCCCTCTCTTCTTCTCTCTGCCTCCCTCCCAATGGGACTTCAACTATTTGTATTTAGACATTTTCACCAAGTTCCATATGACTTGCATTACATGTGCTGTAGTTTAAATATTTTCTACTGACCTGTTTTTCAGTTCACTAATTTCATCTTTAGCTGTACTATATACTGTAATCTTACATACATCTTTTGAGTTCTTAATTTCAATTATTGTATTTTAGGCTTGGAATTTCCATTTGATTCTCCTTGATAGATTCTAGTTCTCTGCTGAAATTCTCCATCTTCTCATATAACGTCTTAAACATATTAATCACGTTTTATTTATTTATTTATTTTAATATTTATTTATTTGGCTGCACCGGGTCTTAGTTGCGGCACACAGGATCTTCATTGCAGCAATGTGGGATCTTTTGTTGCAGCATGCAGGCTCTTCATTGTGGCATGTGGGCTTCTCTCTAGTTGTGGCGCGCTGGCTCCAGAGCACGCAGGCTCAGTAGTTGCAGCACGTGGGCTCTCTAGGTGTGGCGCATGGGCCGTAGAGCGCACAGGCTCAGTAGTTGCAGCACAAAGTCTTAGTTGCCCTGCAGCATGTGGGATCTTATTTCCCCAACCAAGGAACCTAAGTCCCTTGCGTTGGAAGGCAGATTTTTAACCACTGGACCCCCAGGGAATTCCCCTTAATCACGTTTTTTTTTGGGTTTTTTTTTTGCGGTACGCAGGTCTCTCACTGTTGTGGCGTCTCCCGTGGCGGAGCACAGGCTCCGGATGCGCAGGCTCAGCGGCCATGTCTCACAGGCCTAGCTGCTCCACGGCATGTCGGATCTTCCCAGTCCAGGGCATGAACCCGTGTCCCCTGCACTGGCAGGTGGACTCTCAACCACTGCGCCACCAGGGAAGCCCCTTAATCACAAGTTTTAAAGTCCATGTCTTATAATGCCAATATCTGGATCTTCTGTCGGCCTTTTTTTTTTTTTTTTTGCAGTACACGGGCCTCTCACTGTTGTGGCCTCTCCTGTTGTGGAGCACAGGCTTCAGATGCACAGGCTCAGTGGCCATGGCTCACGGGCCCAGCCGCTCCGCGGCATGTGGGATCTTCCCGGACCGGGGCACGAACCCGTGTCCCCTGCATCGGCAGGTGGACTCTCAACCACTGCGCCACCAGGGAAACCCTGTGGGCCTATTTTGATTGTCTATTTTTTCCTCTTGGTTTTCAACCATTTGGTCTTGTCTACTGAGATGTCAGGTAAATTGTGATTGAATGCTAAATATTGCGTATGAAAAAAAATTATAGGAAAATTTGAGGCCCTTGATGGTATTATCTTCCTTCAGAGAGATTTATACTTTTGCTTCTGGCAGGCATTTAAACCTAAGTCATACAAAGGAGATTTAACTGATTAGATGTTAGTCTTCAGTTCTGTTGGGGCTGGTCAATTTCTAATTCACTTCTACTCCTAGGGTGTAGCCCTTTGGGGGTTACATTTGAAAACTTGTGGAGTGTTTATTAGGGACACTCCTGCTTGGTAGACCTTGAAATCCAATTTTTATACCCCAGCTTCATAACATCTCCAGATGCTCTGCTCAGATTCTTAGCCATCTCTTGAGAAACAGCATACTGAAGGGCAAAGTGGCAGCTGGATATGGGGCTTACCTCTCTGCATTTCCCTTACCTCTGGAATCTTTGCCCCTCAGGTCATTCTTGTTTTGGTTGTTCTCCAATGTCTTCAAATACACACACATAGACACATTTATTTTGTTCAGCTACTTTAACAATTTCCAGTGAGAGGGTGTATCTTCAATAAGCTACCATAATTATTAGAAATAAAAGACTCTTGTTCATCTAACATTTATGTTATATTTTTCAGTGGGCTGGAACCATGCCTTATTCTTCTTTGCAGTGCCAAGTCCTCACTTGCTTTAAGTTCTTAAAAGACACTATTTGAATAAATGGATAACAGTTTGTAAGTTGCTTTCAATTTCATAATTTTAAACTGTAGGCAGAATTAGAATTACCTTTCTCTAATCCTAGATATTGGGCCCACAGAAGACTTGCCCAAAGGTTCCCTGACTAAAGTGCATTAAGAAGTCACTGGTCCGGGGCCTCCCTGGTGGCGCAGTGGTTGAGAGTCCGCCTGCCGATGCAGGGGATACGGGTTCGTGCCCCGGTCTGGGAGGATCCCATATGCCGCGGAGCGGCTGTGCCCGTGAGCCGTGGCCGCTGGGCCTGTGCGTCCGGAGCCTGTGCTCTGCAATGGGAGAGGCCACAGCAGTGAGAGGCCCGCGTACAGCAAAAAAAAAAAAAAAAAAAAAAAAGAAGTCACTGGTCGGGCTTCCCTGGTGGCGCAGTGGTTGAGAGTCCGCCTGCCGATGCAGGGGACACGGGTTTGTGCCCCGGTCCGGGAAGATCCCACATGCCGCGGAGCGGCTGGGCCCGTGAGCCATGGCCACTGAGCCTGTGCATCTGGAGACTGTGCTCCGCAACGGGAGAGGCCACAACAGTGAGAGGCCCACGTACAGCAAAAAAAAAAAAAAAAGAAGTCATTGGCCTACCTGGGGCTTGACTCCAGAACCAGAACAGGGCTTTTCCCCACTCTGCCATATTGCACTACAATATAATGGTCAAGAGCCTCATGGGCTTGGGTGTCAAGGAGACCTGAGTTTAAATCCCAGTTCTGTCATTTACGAACTGTGTGGCCTTGGAAAAGTTCCATGAACTTTTGGAGCTTTAGACTCCTCATCTGGTAAAGTGGCAATGATAATAACACGAAACACTCAGGATAGCACTGTTGAGAAAATGAAAGTGAGCCAATGTGTATAATAAGGTACTTGGTTGAATCACTGGATCTATAATTAGAGGGTTTTTTTTTTTTTTGCATTACACGGGCCTCTCACTGTTGTGGCCTCTCCCGTTGCGGAGCACAGGTTCCGGACGCACAGGCTCAGCGGCCATGGCTCACAGGCCCAGCCACTGCTCAGCATGTGGGATCCTCCCGGACCGGGGCACGAACCCGTGTACCCTGCATCGGCAGGCGGACTCTCAACCACTGCACCACCAGGGAAGCCTTAGAGGTTATTTTTTAACAGAGGGTTGGCATGGTGAACAAGGTGCCTTATTTCCATGAGTTTCAGAGGTAGTGCGGCACCCAATGATGTCTTACTACCTTTTCCTCCCTCGGATGTGGGGACTCTACTGCAGGATCATGGTTTTCTTCATGCAAAACACCCACCCCAAGTCCTGCTGATAATCTCACACCCATGAAGGCAAGGGTCGGGGTAGTCTTTACTTCTTTGGGATCTTCAGGACCCTACTGCCTGCTTCCCTCCTGCGAAAGGCCTTCCCTTTCGCAGACTGGGCCTCCCCTTTCCTGGCAGACTGGGGTGGTTGGAGACTCAGCAGCCCTGATGTCAGGGAACTAGGATTGAAAGGCCCCAAATCTTTCTCTGCCACTAGTCCCCAAACATGTCCATATGGCAGAGCAGTTAAGAGCACAGAATCCAGAGAAAGACAGACTCAGACTCAAATCTAAGCTCCACCTCTCCCCAGTTGTGGGATCTTGGCTAAGTCCCTTTATTTCCCTGACTCTGTTTCCTTATCTGTATAATGGAGCTGATAATAATACCTACTTAAAGAACTCTTTGAAAGATTAAGTGAGGCACAATAAAAAGTACCTCTTATTTTTTTCTCCTGTTATCCCCCCCACCCCACCCAGAATATACAAGTTAGAAGGAAACAATACAGCTAGAACTAGAACCTGTGTCTTCAGACTCCCCCTCTCCCCACCTTCGCCCACACCACCCCTAAAAGTACTTGTGCCTTGGAGTGAAGACAGTGCTTCCTGATTTTCCCATCACAGTACATGATAACATTTGGTTATCCGCTGGGCTAACCTAATGAGCCTGTTTGAGGCCCGCAGGTGACTGTCCCAATGGAGTTAGGGGCTCTGGCTACCCTGGGCTCCACCTGGGACCTGAGGGTGCTATATCTCAGCACACTTGTAACTTGTCTCTGGGGACCTTTGGGTTAAGGTGTTGACAACCCCTGGTAAGAGCCAGCATTGCATTGCCTAGAAGTGACACATTAAGCCACTGCTGGTAAATCAGTCCTGGGCCAGTTATTCAGTCTCCTGGTAGGAGTTCAGAGGCCAGAGCCGAGGAGATGGAGACTGGGAAGAAAATCAGACATCAGCTCCAGTCCAGGCTCTGCCACAAACTCGTGTGGCCCTGGGCAAGTCATTCCCCGTTTCTGGGCTTAACCTTTCTGTTTGAAGCAGAAAGGAGTCAGACTAGAGGAAACATCCACAGGGTCCCTTCTAGCTCTGACATTCTAAGAATCAGGGATTCTATGAATTCCCCATTGCTCAGCTGTATTCTGCTCCTGGTGACCTGGTTTTTGCCTCTGGTTTGGATAAGCATAGCAAATGGTCGACTCTCCCTGACTGGGCAAGGTGCTCCCAACTCTCTGCACCGTTACTGGCTGGTCTCTGAAAATAACCCCTGTCTGGCCCAGACAGAGAACAGAGCCACACCTGTCCCCTGCCCCTATCAGCAGAACTCCTCGGAGTCCTCTGCATGTTCCACTCCCCTGCCCATCGCGTCAGCCTCTGGTCTCCCGAATCCTCTAGTCTTCCCACAGCTCCCAGGGCTTGTACTGTTGTCTGGGCTCAGGCAGAAGGCAGGGAAGCCTCCAGAAACAGTGCAGCAGTTCCCCTGCGAGAGGAGGTGGGGATGCTAGAAAAGGGAGGGCGGGGGAGGCTGCAGGCAGATCCTGAGGAGTCTGGGTTGCCATGCTCTGGAGGCAGGACTTGGCCTTGTGTGCAGTGAGGAGACATCACAGGCCTTAAAGCAGAAGGACATGGTCAAAACTTATGGTCAGAATGTGTCTGGGCTCCATGGAAGGCAGACTGGAGCAGACAGAGAGACTGGGGGCTGTTAGAGAAATGCAGGCCAGAGATCATGACACAGCAGCAGGGACAACAAAGAGGAGGAATTGAGGAGGTCAACTGGCAGACGAGGTGACTGGCCGATTGGCTGTTCAGCCACAAATCTGACTGCATCAGTGTGCTCGGTGACTGGGGTTGTACTGTGTGGGAGAGAGGGTTTGTTGGTGTTGGGAGAAAGACCCCAAGGTAGAGTTGAGAAAAGGGTCTCAGGCTTAGAGACAAATGTATTAAAATCCTTTCAATAGTTTTTTGTGTTTCTTAAAACTTTCTCATTTTGCAAATACTGTATGATATCACTTACATGTGGAATCTAAAAAATACAACAAACTAGTGAATATAACAAAAAAGAGGACTTCCCTGGTGGCGCAGTGGTTAAGAATCCGCCTGCCAAGGCAGGGGATGCGGGTTCGAGCCCTGGTCCAGGAAGATCCCACATGCCGCGGAGCAACTAAGCCTGTGCGCCACAATTTCTGAGCCTACGCTCTAGAGCCCTCAAGCCACAACTATGGAAGCCCGCATGCCTAGAGCCCGTGCTCCACGACAAGAGAAGCCACCGCAATGAGAAGCCGGCGCACCGCAATGAAGAGTAGCCCCCACTCACCGCAACTAGAGAAAGCCCGCGTGCAGCAACGAAGATCCAACGCAGCCAAAAATAAATAAAATTTACGTTTAAAAAAAAGAAAAAAAAAAGAAGCAGATTCACAGACACAGAGAACAAACCAGTGGTTACCAGTGGGGAGAGGGGAATGGGCAGGTAAGAGGTACAAACTTACCTCTTACAAAGAGGTATAAAATAAGCTACAAGGATATACTGTACAACACAGGGAATACAGCCAATATTTTATAATAACTATAAATGGAGTATAATCTTTAAAAATTGTGAATCACTATATTGTACACCTGTAACATATAACAGCAACTATACTTCAGTAAAAAAACAAAATAACCCCAAAAACTTTCCATTTCATCCTCTCAGCATCCATATATTATTGTCTCCAAGAAGCTCCAGGTTGTGTCAGATCTAGGGCCCCGAATTAAGGTCTCCTGACCCTTGGTCCCGCACCTGGCCCCAGCCGACTGCTTCCTTGGAACAGTTCGCAGGCAGAGGTAGCAGGAAGTTCACCCCCGCCCAGCTGCTTCCCACCACCTCCTTGGACTCCACAGCCCGACCCTGCCACCACACGCCATGTGCCTCCAGCACCCTTCACTGCTCTAGGCCTTGGCTTTACTTTCTGTCACAGGAAGAGGCAGGCAGGGCTAAGTGAAGGTTTTTGACATTCAGACAGGAACAAGTGAACCCTTTTTCACAAAGGGGTCTCATATGAACCACAAAAATGAACTCAAATAAGAAAACCTGCTCAGGCAAGGCAGAGGTGGTGGATTCAGAGGCTGTTTGTCTAGTTGGACAGTGGTCCTCCTTTTCTCCATACTTTGGCAGCCTCTGAGACATTCCCCAAATCCCCAGTGTTCCATGGCCCACAGTTTGCAAACCACTGGACTAGCAGACTCCCAGATGAACATCCTAGAGCAAGGGAGTCTCAGCCTGGGACCACAGACAGAATTCAGGGTGTCTCTGAGTTTGCATGGGAAAACTTCCATCTTTATTTTCACTAACCTCTAACTCAAGTTAAGTACTTTGTTCCATTTGAATATAGGCAATGACCACAGTAATTCTGATGGTTCCTGTGACTGTGAAACCAAGAGAAATCACAGGTATTTTTCTATCACATTACAGTTGTCATAGATCTTTTATGCTCACTATTACTCTAAAATTACAATGGTTATTATATCTGCTGCCCAATCTCATTTTAAATGTATTAATGAAGTACATATTATATCATAAACAATTTTAAAACTATCTTGTTAACTATATTTCAGTATGATTGGTTTCCTCTGTAGTCCTATGTATTTTATTTTATGCATTTAAAAACACTCTTGAGATGGGGTCTGTAGGTTTCACCAGCTTGCCAGAGGAATCCATGGCATCAATAAAGTTAAGAACCTGTGTCCTAGGACTTCTCTTCCAGAACAGAGGGGGCTGGAGAGCTCGTTCCCAAAAGAGGGCATGTAGGACTCAGGATCCCAGGAGGCGACATGCACTCTCTGAGCCTGAGGAAAATGAGACAGGAAACTGGGGCAGGAGCAAAGGGACTCTAAGAAGTGGAGCAGAAGCCAACAGGTCATCTGGCAGGGCTCAGTCTAGTGGGACAGAACTAAACTCCTTAGCTCCAACCCCAGCCAGGCTTCTTGGGGGAGCCAGGACTCCTGGGTCCTCAGCTTGCTTCTGTCATTTTCCCTCCTATTCTCAGTTTCCTTCTCTGAGCTAATCTAGTGGGAGCAATAGTGGCTTGCAGGTCAAGAGAGATCCTGCTTCTGGATCTGACTTTTCCTTGTCTTGCTGAGTATTTCGGGTAAGTCATCTCCCCTTCCCAGCCCAGTTTGCATATCTGTTTAATTTCTGGCATAAGTACTGCTACAACCCCTTGTCATGCCCAGAGTAGATACTGCTGACAGATCTCAGTATATGACCATTCCATGCTTGTATGTAGCTTCAGAAGCCTTTCCAATGTTCTACTGATTGATAGGAATCAGCAAACGAAGTAAAATATATTTGCTATTATTGGACTAGATGATCTACACATTTCCATCTCTACTATTCCATGGCTCTAAAGATCTGATCTCAGAAATGTGAACAAGACACTAGATGGATGGGAAGACCTATAAAGCATGGCTATTTCTGAACCGTGTGTGTGTGTGTGTGTGTGTGTGTGTATACGTGCGTGCATGTGTGTGTGTGTTTAACAGAGAAAGAGAGAACATTCTCAGTTGGGCTGTAGATTTTCTCTCACGCACCCTATAGTGAAAATGGGGTCAGAAGATACTCAGATTTTGAAATCTCAATCTGGCTTTCTGGAACAGGTAAACAGAGGCACATGGAACTCAGAATCTTTGCAAAGTGTTAGGAATGGGCACCACACCAGGATTGGTACCACCAGGCCCTACCTGTCGCCAAATGTCCTGTCACCAGGGACATCACACATGTAGTGCAGTGGAATGATGGTGACAAAGAGCAAATAACACCAGCCACTCCTGGCATAATGTACACAGACTCAGCTCCTGCACAGCAAGGTCACCAAAATGTGGATGTGCTGGAGACTTAGGGCTTTTCCCCCAAGCAGCACAGAAAGCCACTTAGGATGTTATTTCAGAGTGTTACCTAGCCCAGGTTACAGCTACAGCCCAGATAGATGCCATTACTTATTTGAAGTCATAGCCAGCTCAAGTGCTAGGACCAGAACCCAGATATCCACAGGCCCGTGGGCCCAGGCTGGCACCATAAACGGGAAAGTGGATTGGATGGAAGAGTAGGGAGTGGTGAGGACTGTGGCAAACTAGAGGTCACATGCCCTGTTTAAAGGCAGCTGCTGATCATCAGTTCTAGTTGATTGCTGGCTATGAGAATGTGGACCCAAGTGCCACGTCTTCCTTCTGATCTTTAAAGAGAAATCAGAACCTAGATTTTTATGTTAAATAGCTGCATTTTCAAATGTTGGCATCTAAATTTTTAAAATGTTACAACGAAACAAAACACTGTGCAAGCCAAACAAAACGCACCTGGGAACTTTAGTATTTGGCCTGATTTGCAACTGCCAGTGGAATGCGTAAGAGACCAGGCTCTGGATGTAGACGTATAAAGATCTGAATCACAGTTCTGCCACTTGTTAGCTGAGCAATCTTATTCAAGCTTTGTAGCCTCTGGACTTCCCTGGTGGTCCAGTGCTTAAGAATTCGCCTTCCAATGCAGGGGATGAAGGTTCGATCCCTGGTAGGAGAACTAAGATCCCACATGCCGCGGGGCAACTAAGCCTGTGCACCACAACTACTGAGCATGCAGGCCACAACTAGAGAGCCTGCGTGCCACAACTACTGAGCCTGCATACCACATGTAGAGAGAAGCCAGTGCGCCGCAACTAAGACTCGATGCAGCCAAAACTAAAAAAAAAAAGATTTGTAGCCTCTCTGAGCCTCAGTGTTCTCATCTGTAAAATGGGAATAATAGAAGGGGCTACTGTGAGGATTAAATGAGGTAATGAGTTTAAAACACCTAGCACAATCATTAGCTCATAATAGGCACCCCATAAATGTAGCTCCTCCAAAGTGCCTCTAAACTTCATGGTGATTGGAGAAAACCTCAAACCCCTCACTGCACCGCAGTCCCTCCACCTCATATTTATTTTTCTGCAAGGTCTGAGGGCTCAGTGCCCTTGGAACTCTAACTTAGACACCCAAGGCCCTCAAACATGCGCACACACAGCCTGCATGCACCCTGGGGAGGATTTTGAGATGCCATGGCTAGTTACCAAGGAAAGATGTTTAGAAGGCTTCCCTGGGGTACAGCTGCAACCTTCTTGTGTTGGTTAGAAGAGACTCCTGCCCAGAGCAGGGGGCTGGCTCACATGACCTCTTGGGGGCCTTCACACTCTTAGAAGTTTTCAACTTGAATTTTGTTAGCTCATGTGCACACACACGCACACTCTCACACACTGTCTGCCCAAAGCCTGGACAAGAAGGGCTCCCTTTCCTGGGAAGCTCCTATTCCAGCTCTCACTCCACCTCATCCTCCTGCAGCCTTGCTGGGAGGGGAGACACTGTCACGACCCCTGAACTTCATTCCCTGTGATTGATTTGCTCAGCAGGGAGCTGCAGGAGAGGGGATAACAGGGTGAGGAGGCTCAAATGACCAAATAGAAGGGGCTAGGACCTTGGCTGGGCCCCCAAAGCAAGGAGCAGCAATAGCCCCATGCACTCAGGGGAATTTACTGGTTCCAAGCACTGGCTTCTCTAGCGTCTCCCTGGAGCCTCCTTCTGCCCCAGAAGGTGACAAGGGTGTGAGGGGCCCCAGATGGGGAAACTGACCGCAGTGTCTTGCCCTGAATCAGTTTATCTGGCCCACTTGAATCTCCAAGGGTCAGGAGCCCTCTGGATCTGGGCATCTCTAGTGGAACACATATGTGGGTGCTGAGTCCCTATCCTAAGTTAAACCCCAACTTATCAACAACGATGTCAGCCAGGACTTGTGACATGCCCCACATGCCTTTTTTTTTTTTTTTTTGTGGTACGCGGGCCTCTCACTGTTGTGGCCTCTCCCGTTGCGGAGCACAGGCTTCGGAGCCATGGCTCACGGGCCCAGCCGCTCCGCCGGCATGTGGGATCCTCCCGGACCGGGGCGCGAACCCGTGTCCCCTGCATCGGCAGGTGGACTCTCAACCACTGCGCCACCAGGGAAGCCCGCCATTTTAGAATTTAGAAGAGACTGAGCATAGAAAAGCACAGTGACTTACACCCAAGGCCACCAGTAAGTCTCCCAGCCTGCATTTGAACCCAACATTGCCTAACTCCAAAGTGCACGCTCTAACCACATATCATACTGTCTCACGTACTAGGGCCACATTCCAGGCCTGGGTTGCAGTTTCAGAAGTCATTAGAAGATACCATTACTCAATGAGCTGTTCTGTCCTGCTTTTTGTTTATGAGTCTACGTTTCAAAAAATCCCAATAAACGGTACTTTTAAAAAGGAAAAGAAACAACAGGTAGTCACCACTCCCTCATCACTGAAATAATTCTTTATCATGGTGCTCACATTTTACAAAACATCCATTACTCTACTGCATCGATTCTAAAATGCATGTTTGTGGTTCTTTTAATCTCTGAATTTTGGATGTATTTTAAAGACTGTGAAATTTAAGCTTCCATGAAATACACAATGTTATTTGGCTCTAAGAATAATCCTGGTAGGTGAACATTGCCAAGATTATAATCCCCATTTTACAGCTGGGAAAACTGAGGTTCAAAGAGGTTAGGGAGACTAGCCTGAGGTCACAGAGCTAGTCAATGCAGATTAGCCCTGTTTCCTGATTCCCAGCACAAGCTGTGTCCACCGTACACTCCTGGCTTTCAGGCCCTGCGCTCACAGTAACTTGTTCCCATCACCTCCTCCACCTTCCCCCACCCCCACCCTGGGCTACCCACCAGCAGAGGCCTGAGGGAGACCTCAGTTCCCCAACCCAGGGTTCCCCAGCCTCACTCAGAGCTGGGGAATGAACCCAGTGTGCGGACACCTGGGGACAGTCCAACCCCACACAGGAAGTTTTCAGGCCAAAGGATCCCACTTTCAGGAATGCATCCCATGTGGCAGGCAGCACTGTAGAGATAAAAGCTGGGCTTGGGGTGTGAAGTCAGTATTTCTGCCTGGTACCCTCACACACCATGCAAGCTAGATCTAGGGGCTTCTCACCTAGGGTCCCCATTCTCTGGAACTACTTCCCATGCCCTATTTCTCCTATTTCAAGAGGTCAAATGAACATCAAATATTGCTTCTAGATAAGATCTCACAGACTAAAACACCACATTTCTTTGCTATGGTTAAACTTACATCAGCTCAGTGGTAATGCCAGGGTTTGTTCCTGCTGACCAGAAAACACTGATTGATTGTGATAGGGCCCCAATTAACATACAAGAGGAAAAACCAATTAACGACTTATGTAACAGGTACAGCTTGGCAGACAAAAATCTTTCAAAACAAGGAGTGTGACAGGCGAAAGTAATACAAGGGACAAGCTGACGTGGAAGTGTGAGCTCCTCATTTTCCCAGATGGGACATGTGAGGTTCGGAGAGCTGGAGTGACTTGCTCAAGGTCACACAGCAGGGCTGGAACTGGCACCCAAGGTTTCTGCCCCTCAGGAGAGGCATCTTCCCACCCCACCCTTCTGTGATGAGGTTCGAGAAGGCCAGAGCATCAGGACTCACCAGGGTTGCTGAAGGGGATCTGGATAGGGAAATGGCTTCTCCCTGGCACCTGTGGGCTCCTTCCTGGCTGGCAGCTGCCAAGGCCACGCTGTCTTTCCTCCCCAGGTGTCTGCAGAGGCAGCTAGGCGTGGGAGACTCCTGGAAAGCCTGCTCTGGGCAAGGTGGAGGAGGCCTTCCTGAAGAAAGCACCCTCCAGGACGTGGAGTGACCAGGCCTGGGGTCACAGCGTGGCCATAGAGGGCTTCGCTACATCTAGCTTGCACAGCTGCCTCCTGGCATCTGCCTGGGAGCTCTTCAGATCGCAGGGCTGGTTTTCCTGCCAGCTGCTGGGTGCCTTTAAGAGAAGGACAGCAGTTCATTGGCTGAGCAAGGCTCCCCCTACCTCTTTACCTGAGCAGGTGAGAGCTGCTAGGCTAGGGGCAGGCCAGGGAGTAAACAAACTGTGGCAACCAGCTGGCTTGCCCCTCCTCCACAGCCCTGGTCCTGGGCTTCCTTCCCCTCCCCAGCCCCCAACTCCAGGAATTAAATGGGAGTAAAGAAAGGGCAAAACATTCTGCAAAATGCTTAGTACTGTTCAGTTTAGGAAGCTTCATTATTTCACAGTCACCCTCAAGCAGAGTTAACAGTACGCCTTCTCTTTCAGATGGAAAAACCGTGCTGGGAGAGGTAAAGGGCTTGTTGAGTTCGCCTGGCTATTCGAAGGAAGGTTGATGGGGTAGGATGGTGTGAGGGCCCAAACCTGAATCCCCTGTTTTTGACTTCCCATAGGTGCTCTAGACCACACCACTGCCTTCTCTGTGAAACCTCTGGCAAGTCCCTCACTGCCTCAGTTTCCACATCTGTAAAATGGCACAGTCATGCTTGTGTGTAAGTTCACACTCACTGTATTGTATATTGTATTACACTCACACTTAGAGCTAAAAAGGACTTTGGAGATTCTCTAAGCCATCTATTCATTTACCAGGAATTCATTCATTCAATAGGCATCACTATTCAGCAACTATTTTGTGCCTGACTGGCCTGTTTTAGGGCCTAGGGATACATCAGTGAACAAGAAAGTCAAGGATCTTACTCCTGTTGAGCTTGCATTCTAGAAAGTGGGGAGCTAGACCTAAACAAGAAAACAGATCAGATAGGTAACAGTCCCCTGAAGAAAGGAAATAGGCGATACGATCAAGTAATGGCTGTTGCTATTGTACATTATGGGGTCAGAGAGGCTCTCTCTGAGGAGGTGATGTTGAAGGTGAGACTTGAGTAATGACAAGGAACCAATCATTGGAAGAGCTGGATAGAGAGTGTTCCAGACACAGGGAACTACAAGTGCAAAGGCCCTGAGCAGGTGTGTTTGGAGAACAGAAAGAAAACTGCTGTGGCGAGAGTAAAGTCCAATCCCTGCCCCCTCTTTTTTGATAGATAAGGAAATGATTCAGAGGGATGACTTGACTTGCCCCAAAGCCCCTCCTGCAAATATCTCCTTCCTCTCTTTATCCTTATGTATTAGGGAGGGAAACTGAAGCCTGGAGCTTACCAGCATACGTGGGTTACCAACCCAACAATCATCTCACCAGCCTACACTGCTATAACCTCCTGTTTCTCCATTCTCTAGACACTTAAAAGGGTAAAAACTATGATTTTAAGAGTGGATCACACTGAAGAACAAAATCCTGACCAACAGAATACAGTATTAAAAATTCCAGCAGTAATGCAAACTGCCACACAGTTATATGGGGTCAGCACAGACCCTTCCTGCTGAGGTCCTCTCCTGTTTCATTTTCAGAAGTTTTCACTCTGATGTTTATAGAGGGCTGCCGGTTTTCAGTCAGCATGTTGTTAGCGGCAGCATTGGAATTGGTATTCTGGGACTGGCGGCTAGGTAGTGTGGGAGGAAGCAAATGAGTTCTGATGCTGCTGGTGCTGAGAACCAGGACTTGGTTCCAGAGAAAACATATGAAGGGTGAAAGGGGTTCAGTGAAAACCTTATAATTCTGGGTTTAAAATGGAAGTTTCAGGGTCAATCTTTGATGCAGCTGACCTGAAAACAGACACATATTCTCTAGCTCTGCCTACGGTTTTCAGGTCTAGAAACAATGAGCAACAATTTAGAAAGCAACTTCATTGTCCAGACTGTAGTCTCTAAATACTATTTCACACTAAAAGGAACCAGGCTCCTCAATAAACAAACAAACAAATAAATAGCTGATACCAGCTTTAGGACAGAAAATGCACAATATGTACTTAGACTATCTTTTAATGCCAAAAATCAAGGAAGCTAGTTATGGCAAAGAGACTCAGCAGACAACTGAAGAGTCTCGCATTGGCCCAAGTCAGGACAATTTGAGCATCAGTAAAGAAAATAACTGCAATTAGCTGAAAAACATCAAATATATTTTAGGGCTTCCCTGGTGGCGCAGTGGTTGAGAGTCCGCCTGCCGATGCAGGGGACATGGGTTCGTGCCCCGGTCTGGGAAGATCCCACATGCTGCGGAGCGGAGCCTGTGCTCCGCGACGGGAGAGGCCACAACAGTGAGAGGCCCGCGTACCGCAAAAATAAATAAATAAATAAATAAAATATATTTTAATCCACGAGTCTACAATGATATATTAAAAATAAACAAAAACCTCAGTGATCATCTTCAGAAGATATTAAGAAATCAATTCATTATTTTGAAAACTAGTAAATAAAGGGAAACAATTAAGCACTTGTTCTGTCTTTCCTGTAAGAACTGTGCCTCAGGCGACCAAATAGTAAAGGAGAGGAAGCTGCTCTTTACATAAGCACTCCAACAAATAAAATGAAAAAGGAATGAAGAAGGATTGACTTGGGATATCATCACTTGTTATGAATTAGTTGATCTAACTGAAAATATTACAAAAACAGAAACAACGTGACATGATGGGCCTTTTGATGGAATCAATACCACCTCCTATGAAGAAATCATGCCTCCAAAATCAAGCAGGAGTCTAATCAAGACTTTAGATGCAGGGGTTGACAAACTTTCTCTCTAAAGGGCTAGGTAACAAATATTTTAAACTTTACAGGCTATATAGCTCTAATCTCTGTTGCAACTATTCAGCTCTGCTGTTGAATAGTACAAATACCAGGCATAGACAATAAGTAAACAAATGGGCATGGCTGTGTTCCAACAAAACTCTGTTTACAAAAAAGAGTAGGGGCTAGATTTGACCCATGGTCTATAGTTTGTTAACCCCTGTTCTTGACCGGACTACCAGCTTACAGGAAATACAGGGACTGCGGAACACATGAAATGACACCCCAGGGATGCATTTAGCAAAAGCTAAACTAGGAAGAAGTGTAACAGGAAAATCAATCTGATTTCTTTAACAAATAAATGTCAAGATACTAAAAAAGAGAGACAGAGATTTAACGTATACATTAAAAGAAACTTAGCAAATATTAACCAAACACAATGTATGGACCTTGGGACTTCCCCGGTGGTACAGTGGTTAAGACTCTGCACTTCCACCGCAGGGGGCGTGGGTTCCATCCCTGGTCGGGAAACTAAGATCCCACATGCCACACAGTGTGGCCAAAAAAATAAAAAAAAATAATAAAAATGTATGGACTTGTTTGAATCCCAATTCAAACAAATATAAAAAAATAGTATAATTGGAGAAATGTGAACATTGACTCGAATATTTGATAATATTAAGGAATTGTTGACATTTGGTGCTGTTTGATGATGTATTGTGGTTGTGTTTAAAAAGGGGAGGTCTTATCTTTTAGAGATGTTGCTGAAATATTTACAGATGAAATGGTATGATATTTGGGATTCAGTTAAAAACAATGGGTGGTAGAATATAAAGGGAACAAAATTGATAAGGAGTTATTAATCGTTGAAGGTGAATGATAGGTACAGTAGAAGTTCATTATACTATTCTTTCTACTATTGTGTAAATACCTGAAAATTTCCACTATGAAAAGTTAAAATATATTTATGCCACTTCACACTCAGCCAACTGACAAAATTTTAAAAATCTGACCAACTTCAGTTTTGGAAGGATATGGGGAAAGGGTAGCTCTTACACATGGTGGGAATGTAAATTCCTACAACAACTTTTGAGAGGGATTTGTGTACACCCCATGACCCAAAAACTCCACATCTGGATATACACTAAGTGATACTTTAGCCCATTAAGAGACATGCAGGAAAGTAAAAAGAGAGAGACATACAGGAACATTTTTTTTCTTAAGAAGAAAAATTTTATTTCAAACAGATTCAGTGGTATGTGTGCTACAGCAAAGGCTGGTTGTAGCAGTTTCCTTTCAAACCTGCACTGATGTATAAATTAGACATTATTTGGGAATGATTAGTTTCTGGTAAAATGTAGATTCAATCCAACATTATGCCAATTTTTACATTTATTGTAGACCCTATTTTAGAGGTTAACATTTCATCACTAAAAAATGAGAATAACCTTACAGCTACTCCTAAGGTAATGAACTGTGAAATTAATTCCTCACTATTGCTTTGAAAATATACCCCTAGGTTAAGAGAAATTCTGACTTCATCCAAATCTGTTATTTAATTCTTCAGTCATCATCTACTGTTGGCTTGATTGTCACTCCTCTTTTTTTTTTTTTTTTCCGGTACGCGGGCCTCTCACTGCTGTGGCCTCTCCCGTCGCGGAGCACAGGCTCCGGACGCACAGGCTCAGCGGCCATGGCTCACAGGCCCAGCCGCTCCGCGGCATGTGGGATCTTCCCGGACCGGGGCACGAACCCGCGTGCCCTGCATTGGCAGGCGGACTCTCAACCACTGCGCCACCAGGGAAACCCGTCACTCCTCTTCTTATTTGACCCCAACCAATTAAACGCCAGTGTTTCTCAACTCTTCAGCTAAGGGCAATTTTTTCTCCTACTTCTGTGCACACAGGATTAGTCAAAACGATTTTGCCCAAATCAGCCTTGACCGCACTAACTCTTCCTCCTGTCGACAGGGATCCTATGTTCACCAATAAGCACTTCATTCTTAGGCAGCTTTTGCACTTTTGCTGCTTTCTTGTCTCCTTCAGTGCGTGCACCTAGAAGCCGTCTAAGCAGGAAATAGGAATTTCCAATTCTGTGAAGATCTCAGGTAAAGCTCCAACTGCACCAAGTACCTGCCCCACCATTCTGTCAGCCCGGCACAAAGTGGGGTCAGTTCTGTTCCCACTCCAATAAGACCTCCTGGAGCAGCATACTGAAGACCATTAATGCTCTGCGAAAAGCGATACAATTTTGGAAAGATGGGTTTACACATGAGCTTTCCTTCACTATCTTTGGAAACAATACCAGGTGTGACTTCTATCTCCTGGCCCACCTTTAATACTCCTTTTAGAATACTACCACCAGCTACACCCCACTTAAGGTCATCAACTTCACAGCTAGGTTTGTTGACATCAAAGGATCTAACAACAATAAGTCGGGGTTCTGAAGTAAAGTCTCTTGGGGGTACTGGAATTTTCTTTACTAGGTACTCACAGACAACTTCAATATTGTATTTTAGCTGAGCAGAAATTGGAATAATAGGAGCTCCTTCTGCTACTGTACCTTATACAAATGCAAGGATCTGTTCATACTGTTCTTTAGCCTGGCTTTCTTTTGTTGGTTTTTTTTTAAGTCTATTATTTAATTAATTTCATTTTTAAAGCATTTAATACAGCATAGTTTTTTTGTTTTTTTGTTTTTGCGGTACGCAGGCCTCTCACTGTTGTGGCCCCTCCCGTTGCGGATCACAGGCTCCGGACGCGCAGGCTCAGCGGCCATGGCTCACGGGCCCAGCCGCTCCACGGCATGTGGGATCTTCCCGGACCGGGGCACAAACCCGCATCCCCTGCATCGGCAGGCGGACTCTCAACCACTGCGCCACCAGGGAAGCCCTAGCCTGGCTTTCTTTTACCAAATCAATTTTATTTTGTATAATCAAAATATGCTTCAGTTTCATGATTTCTGTAGCAGCCAGGTGTTCGAAAGTCTGAGGCTGAGGACAAGACTCGTTACCAGCTATCAACAGAAGAGCTGCATCCATCACTGCGGCACCGTTCAGGATAATAGCCATCAAAATATCGTGGCCAGGACAGTCAACAAAGGAAACAAGTCTGACTAATTTGAAGTTTCCTTTGGTCCCTGGAATATCTGTAGGAAACTCATCAGGTGTACTACTTCCACAGGATCTATAACATTCTGGCCAAGGACAACTTGGGTCGTCAAGTTTATAAATCTTAGCATTAGCATAGCCAAGTTTGATTGTAATGTTTCTTTCTAGTTCTTTTTTTTTTTTTTTTTTTGCGGTACGCAGGCCTCTTACTGCTGGGGCCTCTCCCGTTGCGGAGCACAGGTTCCGGACGCGCAGGCTCAGCGGCCATGGCTCAGGGGCCCAGCCGCTCCGCAGCATGTGGGATCTTCCCGGACCAGGGCACGAACCCGTGTCCCTTGCATCGGCAGGCGGACTCTCAACCACTGCGCCACCAGGGAAGCCCTCTAGTTCATTTTTGAACCTGACAGTGTGAACTCCAGAAATAGCTTTTACAACCGTAGATTGCCCATGAGCTACATGACCAATTGTACCTATATTAATTGTGGCCTGTCTGCTGATAACTTCATGTGAAAGTGGCGTCAACTTGGTAACGTCCAAAGTGTTGAGATCTTGCCGAGAAAGGTGCGGCTGCCCTCAAGTCACACCAGCCTCGCACCCCGCCATCTTGCCCGGAGAGGAAGGAAGGCGTCAGGGTGGCTGCCTGACCATTCGCAAGCCCCCTTGTGCAGGGCGGGACAGCGGAGACGGGAGGGCCAACTAGGGCCCAGGCCTGGGAGAAGAGGATGGCCGGTGCAGCGGAGGCCTCACTGCTTGGACTTTTCTCCCCATGGATTTGTACAGTGCCTGCCGGCAGAACGACCGCGTGGCAGGCCGACTGCGTGGCAGGGTTCCACTTTGCGACGGTGGCGGACCCCACCTCCTTGGGCCAGTAACGTTTTTTTTCTCTTTTTTTTTTTTTTTTGCGGTACGCGGGCCTCTCACTGCTGTGGCCCCTCCTGTTGCGAAGCACAGGCTCCGGACGCGCAGGCTCGGCGGCCATGGCTCACAGGCCCAGCCGCTCCGTGGCACGTGGGATCCTCCCGGACCGGGGCACGAACCCGTGTCCCTTGCATCGGCAGGCGGACTCCCAACCATTGCGCCACCAGGGAAGCCCACGTTTTTTTTAAATAGGCAAAATGGAAAACAATCAAAATGGATAAATTATGGTATCTTTGGATGGGGGAGGCTATGAAATGCAGAGATTTGGAAATGGCAACTACTTGTGGAGCTAAGAGCTGGGGCCCCATCAGGATAGATTTAGCTCAACAGATGTTGACCTAGACCCACTCTGGGCCAGGCCCTCTGCTAGGTGCTGGGGATACATAAGTGATATCCCTCAAGGGATTCAAAGTCTAGATGTCAGAGACAGAGGGGGCCTAACACATCATCTAGCTCAACCTACCCATTTCACAGATGTGGAAAATGAGGCCCAGAAAAGTTAACCGACTTGCTAAGGGCACACAGTTGGTTCATGGAAGAACCAGGAATTGAGCCAGGTCTCTGATGCTCAGAGAATCAGGAGATCTTGGAGCCACGCATTCTTAAGTTGAATCCTGGCTCTGTAACTCACTAGCTGTGACCTTAGCCAAGTTATTTAATGCCTCTCTCCTCAGAAGGATAATAATACCTATTCATGGCTTGATGTGAGGATTAAATGAAATGATATACATAAAGCCCTTGCCTCAGTGACTGAAAAGAAATAAGACCTTAATGGATTGGTTATGTACTTGTATTATTATTGATATAAAGTAAGGCCTTAGTGAAGCGACAAAATGCTACATTCTATGTTATTCTCCAAATAGTTAATGCCATACTTCTTAGAGCCAGGATGGTCAAGGCTCTGTACCAAGTTGAAGGCTTGTCCCAGGAGTTAGCTGCTTTCTATTCCAGGCCCCACCCCAAGCAGCCACATGTAAGAGAATCCTCACCACCCTCCCACTCTGCTGACTGTCTGCTCTCTGAGGGCCATGCTGAGACATGATAGGGTAGCACAGCTCTGTAATCTGTGTGATCCTCCTCCACTACCCTGAGCCTCAGCTACCTATAAAATGAGAATAATAGCAGAATTTATCACATGGGGTTGTTGTGAGGATTAAATGAACTAATACCTAGCATATAGTAAGCCCTCAACATATGAGATACAAGACACCTGTCCCAGGGCATCAGGCTTGGGAGATACAAAAAAGAATCAGCTGCATTCCCCACCCTCTAAGTGCTTCAGTCCAGGGGGGATACAGTCAGAGGCCACTCCCTTCCCATTTCTCCCCATGCTGTCACATTTCAGGCCTGGATTAGGGCCCAGGGGGCCAAGTGATTCTGGCTGCTTTGCGGGAGGCTGGCTCTAAGAAGGACTGAACCAAACCTCCTGTGTCTGAAACCACCCACATGTTCACCTCTGCTGCTGAGAACCCAGCTCTGCAGAATCGCTGACTGTCTCCGGCTACTGGAGCCAAAGCATCATATGCTCTGAATAATAAAGCCATCCAGAAAGTTCCTCATGGCGAGCTGGGAACACACTCCGGTTCGTACCCTTGGGGCCAGGCAGCCAGAAATATCACCAAAGGCCTGCCATCAAAGCCAAGCTCCTGTCCTCAGTAGGCTGGAGCCACAAGGCCCAGGGAGTTTCAATCCCCAGTCCCTTCCCTTTCCTGATGCCTTCTTCTCCCAGTGAGACCATGTGTATTTTTCACCCAAGACCCTATTTTTTACAGAGCATCATAAAACATTCTCAATAAGCTCAGTGACCATTTGTCCAATTTTTCCAACCCTAGAGAGCAAAAGTCATTGAGGGTCAGAGAAAGACATAGTAAGACCAATATGAGGCCAATGGAACCAGTCAAATATATTTGGTTCACCTGTGGAAGCAGGCATGGCATCGTTCTTTCAAGTGGATGTCAAAGCTGTAAACTTGCAGCTGCTCACAGGCTGCAGGTGGGACAGCTGGTCAGATGGTGTATTTATTGTGCATGGCGAGATCCTTGTGGGCAGGGGCTGTGCCTTGTTCCCCTCTCTGTCCAGCACTCAGCAGCAAACACAGTGCCTAGCACTGAGCAGTCAATCCAAAAACACCTGTCAAATGAATAAAGTTGCTTAGTTAGTCCTCCAATGGGTTTAAGATGCTTCTATTGGGCTTCCCTGGTGGCGCAGTGGTTGAGAGTCCGCCTGCCGATGCAGGGGACACGGGTTCGTGCCCCGGTCCAGGAGGATCCCACATGCCGCGGAGCAGCTGGGCCCGTGAGCCATGGCCGCTGAGCCTGCGCGTCCGGAGCCTGTGCTCTGCAACGGGAGAGGCCACAGCAGTGAGAAGCCTGCGTACTGCGCAAAAAAAAAAAAAAAAATCAAAAGATGCTTCTATTGCACATTCTCATATCAGCCTGAATTTTTCCTTCTCATTGCTTACCATACTTGTAATTAAATAATTGCATGTGCAATTATTTGTTTAATACATGCCTCCTTGACAAGACTGTCAGCTCCCTGGAGGCAGAGACTGCCCCCAGTTTTGTTCAACATTTGTATCCTCAGTGCTGAGAAAGGGATCTGGCATATAGCTGGCACTCAATCAATGTTTGTTGAATAAATAAATGAGCAAAGATGGCAAAGATGGCCACGGTCAGTGAGTCGACCCGCCCACTAATTTTCTGTTTGTTCTGTTTTGTTTTTATTTTACTGGCGTATAGTTGATTTACAATGTTGTGTTAGTTTCAGGTGTACAGCAAAGTGATTCAGTTATACACGTACATATAGTCATTCTTTTCTAGATTCTTTTCTCATATAGGCCACCGCTAATTTTGAAGGCCTGTGCTGCCTGAGGCACTGAGCTTCACTCCCAGGTCAAAGGAAGCTGGCCTAAGGTTTTTTACTTCAAGATGCTGACAGTGCTACGGGAAAGTGTGGGGATACAGGTTTGTTAATACCCAGGCTCAGCTGTTCTTAGAAACAGTCTGCCTCCTGGAAAGTCTATCCATTTACGAAGGAGCACAATGGAGTGGGAAGCAGGCTCATTTGCTGGTTAACCGGGGCCTTCCCTTTGCCTCTAGTTGGTGATTTGGGACATTTGGCCTGGGGATGGATGGACCGGATTTCAGCCTGGAGTTAGTAACGGAATCCACTTTGTAGAGTTGTTATAGGAGAAAATGGGTATATAGGTGTGTAAACAGTTACCACAGGACCTGACAGTGGCACTGTCAGTAGTACATCGCTGCTCAGTAACGGTATCTAGACTTGTTGTTGTTACCAATACTCTGCCTTCTAAGGCTGCCCTTGGATGAAGAATGCCATCACCTGGATGAAGATTTTCAGGATGCAAGCCTGGGGCTGGGCTTCTCCAAGGCATCTCCCAGGGACAACCTGGACAGACTGCAGGGAAGGAGTGAATCAGCTCTGTGACAGAGACACTACTCCTTCCAGAGACACTACTCAAACTGACTTGGGCAAAGTTGGCCCACACTTCCCTAAGGCCAGAGTGCAGAATTGCCTTGTGCACAGCTGGATCCAGGAGCTCAAGCAATATCATCAGGATGTTTCTTCCTTGCCTCTATCTGCTGCTGTCCACACTGCAGTCTTCTGTCTCAGAGAGGCTGCCCGAGGTGGCTTACACCCTGTCCTCTCAGCTACCACAGAAAAGAGAAAGTCTCCCTTTCCCGAAGTTCAGACCAGACCTCCAGAATTGAGTCTCATTGGCTGTAGCTGAGTCACATGACCACTCCTGAACCAATCATTGTGGCCAGGGGATGCAAGCCTCTGATTGGCAGAACTGAGTCACATGCCGACCTCTAGGCTACGGGCTGGAGTCAGCTGCACAGATGGGGAGGGAATGAACCCGAGCAACTTAACAATTACTGTTGCCGGAGAGGGGAGAATGTTGCTGGGTCAGCAAAACAAATATCCCCTGCAGATTACAAACCTCTCTGCAGGTCAAGTGGCAAGGGCAATGTCACAGTGAGACCAAACAAACATCAGTTCCATCAGACAAATAAAAGTGGTAGGATCTGGAGGGATTCCCAGAAGACAATGGGGCATTTACTCAGCAATCTGCCAAAAGACCAGTTCTATAGGGCCAAGATTAGGGTGAGGCAAATGAGGCACCTGCCTCAGGCACCAAGTTAATGGAAACACACAAAAAAACGTAGTAACCTAGATAAATAATACTTGAATACAATATTTTATTATTTAAAAAAATAAATCTGGGCTTCCCTGGTGGCGCAGTGGTTGAGAGTCCGCCTGCCGATGCAGGGGACACGCCACGGGTTCGTGCCCCGGTCCGGGAAGATCCCACAGGCCGCTGAGCAGCTGGGCCCGTGAGCCATGGCCGCTGAGCCTGCGCGTCCGGAGCCTGTGCTCCACAACGGGAGGGGCCACAACAGTGAGAGGCCCGCGTACCGCAAACAAAACAAAACAAAACAAAACGCAGTTTCTATGGCCCCACCCTAGCTGCACTGAATCTGAATCTTCCAGGGATGAGGCTTGGAACCAACATTTTGAACAAGCAACTTCCCTGCCAGTTGATGGACACCCACTGAAGTGTTTGGGTCCTTCCCTATTAAGTTATTTCCACAGAACCTCATAAAGTATTTTATCCTGGAGCTTTCATTTACAACCATACTTCTGAATGACCAGGGCAAGGAGGAAAAAAACACAGGAATAGTCAGATGAGCCCAAATAAATGAATCTAGGTTTGCCAAGTAGAAACAGATGACAGTGACATCTCCAGGACCCTTCCCAGAGAGAATATCCTGGCATCTCCTTGTTTAGCAATCCCACAGTTTGTATCTGAAAGAAATCATCTGTGCATTTCTCTTTTCTTCTGGAGTAGCCTGGCAACCTCAGGAATTATTTATTGAATTATCAGGTTTCTTAGTATATAACTGAGTTCCTGGGAGCTAAGAGTGAGCATGCCTGTAAGGCTGTCAAGGAAATTCATTTTAGACTTCGGAAATATGGTAGATTTTTGTCATTTGCAATGGAAACAGCCATTCATTCATTCATTCTTTCTTTTTTCACTCAACTAGCTTGGCAGATTCACTGGTGCATAAGCTTATTTCCTCTGCTTTTTTTTCCAGCTTTATTGAGATACAATTCTCACACAATACAATTCACCCATTTAAATTGTAAATTCAATTGTTTTTGATATATTAAGAGTGTGCAACCTTCACCACAATCAATCGTTGAATATTTTTATCACCTCAAAAAGAATTCTTGGACCCTTTAGCTATCACCTCCCAATCCTCCAACCCCTTAGCCCTAATCAACCACTACTCTACTTTCTATCTCTATGGATTTGCTTATCTGGACATTTCATTTAAATGGAATCATATATTATGTGCTCTTTTGAGACGGGCTTCTTTTTAAAAAAAATTATTTATTTATTTATGTATCTATCTATCTATTTATTTATTTTGGCTGCGTTGGGTCTTGGTTGCAGCACGCAGGATCTTTCATTACAGAGTGCCGTCTCTTCGTTGTGGCGCTTGGGCTTCTCTCTAGTTGTGGTCGTGCGGGTTTTCTCTCTCTAGTTGTCGCGTGTGGACTCGAGGGCGCGCGGGCTCAGTAGTTGTGGTGCATGGGTTTAGTTGCTCTGCAGCATGTGGGATCTTAGTTCCCTGACCAGGTATCAAAGACGCATCCCTTGCATTGGAAGGTGGATCCTTTACCACTGGGCAACCAAGGAAGTCCCCGAGATGGGCTTCTTCAGCTTAGTGTAATGTGTTCAAGATTTATGCATGTTGTAGATTGCGTCAGTACTTCATTCCTTCTTAGGGCTGAATAATATTCCATTGTGTGGATATACCACATTTTGTTTATCCATTCATCAAGTTGATGTACATTTGGGCTGTTTTCATTCCTTGACTATTCTGAGTAATGCTGTTATTAATATTTGTATACAAGTTTTTGTGTAGACATGTTTTCTTTCCTCTGCCTTTGAAGGGCTCCTAGTTCAGCAGATGTAGGTACTAAAACACGTACCTACATAATTACCTGTGCCAATAGGGTGGTGCCAGAGAGGGACAAGGCAACATAGTGTAATGGTTAGAACCACATGCTTCTGCCATTACTGAGTGATCTTAGGGGCAAGTTTCTTCACCTTTCTGTGTATCAGTTTTCTCATGTGTAAAATGGGATCAATATTTTTCCGACTGCTGTGAAGGTTACATGAGATAATGCATGTTAGGGACTTAGCACCAAGCCTGGCGCATAGTAAGTGCTTGATTAAATTTTGTCATTATCATTTTCATTCTGGAGATTACCAAGTAAGTTTATTGATGGACAATGCACTGTAGCACAAGTAAAGTCTTCATTCATTGAACAAATGTTTATTGAGTATTTATTATGAACTCGGCACTGTGAGAAATACAGTTGATCCAGACTTTGGATCCTACTGCCAGGAGTTCATAATCTGTAATCTGAATGGCAAGACTCACTGGCATACGTCGCCTCCATATATTGTGATTTGTTCTTTAATAAAGGTCTAAAAACTTGCTGTGGGAGCCCTGGAGAAGGAAAACTTTAAATAAATAAATAAAAAGACATTTTTATTCTGAAAATGTTGAAACATACTAGAAAGTAGGAATTATAAAATGAATACCTACATATAATCACATAGATTCAACAACTGTCAACCTTTTACTATATTTACTTCATCTTACTATATGTTAAATTTTTGGCTCAGCTATTTTAAAGTTTAGTGCAGATATTCTAACACTTCAGCCCTAAACACTTAAGCATGCATTTCCAAAAAATAAGGATTCTCCTCCATAACCACAATACACTTACCACACCTCACAAAATTAATAATTTCCTTATATCATCTAATACGCAGTTCATAGTCAGATTTCCCCCACTGTCTAAAAACTTGGTCTTTACAGCTTTTTTAAAAAGAAAACAAGCCAAGACACAATCAAGAATCACATCTTACATTTACTTGTTACACTCTAGGATCTCTTTGAATCTAGAACCTCCTCCTCCAGGGCATTTGCTTTTGTTTTGTTTTCACGATGTTGACTTTTAAGAAATCACATCAGTTGCCTTATAAACTGTCCCACATTCTGGACTTGCCTGATTGCTTCTCTGTCGGTTCCATAACATGTTCCTCTATCCCCTGAAATTCTTGTAAACTGAAGCCAGCTCTGAAGACCTGATTAGGTTCAGGCCCAATATTTTCAGCAGGAGCAAAATTAGATGGAGTTGTGTAGTCTACTGCATCCTACCGAGAGGTGTGTAATGCTGGTTGTTCCACCATAGGTGACACTAAGCATGGCCCCTGGGATACAGTGGTGACAGGCAGAGAGAGGAGGAAGGAAGTGGGAAGGAGGGCAATATCTTCACAGGCAATGCTTTTGAATAGGGCTTGAAAGAGTGTGTAGGAGCCTACTGGGTGGAGAAGAGGGAAGGGAAGGGCTTTCCAGGTATGGAGACAGTGTTGGGAAAGAGTGCTGAGCTTCAGGAAGTAGGAGGTGGTAGCCAAATGAGGCTGAGACTTGTTATAATAATGACAGGCACTTAAGGCCTATTAGAGTTTACCATGTTCTAGGAAGCATGCTAAGTGATTCATTTAATTTCTCACACAGTCCTATGGAATGGGTGCTACCACCCCCATTTTAATGGTGTGGAAATCAAGGTTTAGTGGTGTGTGGTAACTTGCCTAAAGATCATAAAGCCGGGAACAGGCAGACTCGGGGATTTGAATCCAGGTGCCCCTACTTTTAAAACCACAAAGCTCTACATTAAGGTGACAGGGCAAAAGAGGTGGAGAGGCAGGTTGGGGTAGGTGGAAGCAGGCCTTCTCTGCCATCTGAGGAGTCTGGATGTTATTCCTGGGGCAGTGGGGAGCCAGCGAAGGTTTCCTCGTAGGGGCAGGTATGGCTGTGCCTGAGAATCACCGGCTGCCCGGTGAAGGTGGAGTGGAGCTGCTGGGCTGAGCTAGTAGACGCAAGGCTGGGCGCCCCTTCAGGCGACTTGGGCCCCGGGGAACGGAGATCCTAGGAAGGAATTCAAGCGCCTATGACTGTGTGCATGTCCTCACTCCCAAGTGCACTGCCCAGGGATGCGGCTGGGCTGGGGTCTCCCCAGGACACCCGAGAGCCTTCCTGCGCACGCAAACGCTGGGGTGCAGAGCAAGAGCAGGGTGGGCGCAGCACCCACGCACCCCTGCACATGGCGAACAGCTCCAGTTTCCACCGAGTCATCCCTAAGGCCCAGCATTTTTTTGGCCACAGCACGCTAGAATGTGAACCGCAAAGACCAGGTGAAAGGACCAGCTTTAATCCCCGAGACCCAGAGAGGGAAAGTTAACTGGCCCAAGATCACACAATCAGATAGTGGCTGAGGCAGGACTGGAACGCAAGTCGTCCTCTAGATTCTATCCTTTCAGGCTGGAGTTTATTTCAGAATCAAAAGAAGAATCAAGGGCTTCCCTGGTGGCGCAGTGGTTGAGAGTCCGCCTGCCGATGCAGGGGACACGGGTTCATGCCCCAGTCCGGGAAGATCCCACATGCCGCGGAGCGGCTAAGCCCGTGAGCCATGGCCGCTGAGCCTGCGCGTCCGGAGCCTGTGCTCCGCGCAACGGGAGAGGCCCGCGTACCGCAAAAAAAAAAAAAAAAAAGAAGAAGAATCAAGAAACAGTCACTGAGGAATGGCCGCGGGATGCCTAATGCTCTGGGGAATTTTTTATTTATAGTTTCATTTTTTATTTATATTTTCCCACTTTGGGAATCCTCTCGGAGGGCTCCGGGTGCCCTCCCCGGCTGGCTGTTGTCACACAGTCCCCAAAACAGCATAGCATCCCCGGCCCATGCATCCCTCGGTCCCTTGAGCACAACCGGTCAGCTGTCAGTGACGGTGGTGGTACAAAGCCTGAGCCTTGCTGCTCAACCTTCAACCTTCAACCTTCAGGCAGGGAGGGTGTGTGGATGGAATGCGGTAACTGCTCTGGGGCCAGGATACCTGTGTTCAAACCTCTGCCCTGGTACTCACTAGCTGTGAGACCTCCCCGCTCTGTGCTTGTTTCTTCATTATTATTATTATTATTTTAATTTTTATTTATTTAGTTTCTGGCCATGCTGCCTATGGGAATCTTAGTTTCCCACCAGGGATCGAACCAGTGCCCCCTGCAGTGGGAGCGCGGAGTCTTAACCACTGGACTGCCAGGGAAGTCCCCATGTTTCTTCATTTTTAAATCAATGAAAATAGCAGTGCTTCACACAGTTGGGTGTGAGGATTAAGTAACATAAGCAGTGTTCAAGGGCTTAGTAAGGCTTGCCACAAGATAAAGCCTGGTATTACTATTCACTTGTGAATCAGTAGGCTTGGGTGCCTGCCACTGACATCTATTTACTGGACAAACCTTCCAGATGCTGCATAAAATCTGCCTCTTCCACGAAGTATACTCGGATTAACTGTGCTCACTTTAAAGCCTCCTTGATTCCCAGAATTTAAAGCACAGCTGGGGACTTCCCTGGTGACGCAGTGGTACGCAGTGGTTAAGACTCCGCTCTCCCAGTGCAGGGGGCCCGAGTTTGATCCCTGGTCAGGGAACTAGATCCCACATGCATGCTGCAACTAAGAAGCCCACATGCCTCAACTAAGAGTGTGCATGCCACAACTAAGGAGCCGGTGAGCCGCAACTAAGACCTAGCGCAACCAAATAAATAAATAAATAAATATTTTAAAAAGATAAAGGGACTTCCCTGGTGGCAAAGTGGTTAAAAATCCACCTGTCAATGCAGGGGACATGGGTTCGATCCCTGGTCCGGAAGACCCCACATGCCGCGAAGCAACTAAGCCCGTGCCACAACTACTGAGCCTGTGCTCTAGAGCCCACGCACCACAAATGCTGAGCCCATGCACCACAACTACTGAAGCCTGCGCACCTAGAGCCCATGCTCCGCAACAAGAGAAGCCACTGCAGTGAGAAGCCAGCACAACGCAACTAGAGAAAGCCCACTCACAGCAAGGAAGACCCAATGCAGCCAAAACAAAACAAAACAAAAAAGAACTTAAAATAAATAAGTTAATTAATTAAAAATAAAGCACAGCTGGCATTCTCTAAACTAAATGTAATGGCAGTGGGGAAGAGCAGCCTGTGTATCCCCCCTCCTCTCACAGCATTAAGCCAGACTCAGAAGGCCTGGGGGTTGTAGTCTTACCCTGGACTAGCTGCTGACTAATCAATTTGGGGTAAATGATTTCATCTTTGTGACATTTTCTTCAGTAAAATAAGGGTGATAGTATCTGTTTTGCATGATGAAAAAAGTCAGATTCCTGACTACACTTTGAGAATGGGAAGAAACAAAGAGGCAAAATGTTTTTTCAAAGCATATTTCATAAACCAGAAAAATGTTAATATATAGTGTTTTTCTTTTCTGAATTTTACCTTATTTAAAAGTTTTATAAGAAGATGCATTAATACATTCTCATGGTGAAAGATTCATAGTATTAGTCAAAAAAGGGCAATCAGTTATATGTGAAATGTGACCCCAACTTTGTTTAAAAAGCATAAATACACTGAAAAAATAAACAAGGAAATCCACCAACATGTTAACAATGGTGGTAGGATTACTGGTGATTATTATCTTCATTTCATTTTTCTACATTTTCCATTTTTTCCTAATGAGGATATATTACTTTTACAAACAGAAGAAAAGTACAATTTTTTTTTTTTTTTTTTTCCAGTAAGCGGGCCTCTCACTGTTGTGGCCTCTCCCAGCTCCGGACACACAGGCTCAGTGGCCATGGCTCACGGGCCCAGCCGCTCTGTGGCATGTGGGATCTTCCTGGACCAGGGCACGAACCCACGTCCCCTGCATCGGCAGGCAGACTCTCAACCACTGCACCACCAGGGAAGCCCTACAATTATTTTTAAAGCAATATAATGTATTTGCAAATATTCAAGGCTAAGCAAAAGCAAGTTGGATGTCATCTATGTGTGAGTCATTAGAAACCTTTAAGATTAAAATTCTGCCTTTTGGAAGTACCTGTCCCCCAACTACGAGTCAGTCCATGTGTTTTATTCCTCATTGAAAGCCTCACGCAGAGCTCCCCACTCCTTCGGTTTCCAGAACTTCACCAGCCTCCTTGCCTGAGGGTCCTCCTTTTGAACTCGGGCCTGGCTGTGCTCTGTGGAGCTGAAGACCCTTGAAATCCCTGCAGTTACGAGCTTACCTCATTAGATGAGAAGGCCTGTAATTCACCAGTTTAAAGAAAAAAAAGCCGTGGCATTCGTGCCCCTGCTCTGGGTTATTGTGTCTCTTTTTATAGTCCATGTGGATCTTCTTAAAGTCCATCACAGCCTTACTGAACCTAGAAGCTCACAAACCTTCAATGGCTCCTCGTTTCCTTTAGGGTGGATACTGGCCAACTTCCTTAGTCTGGCATTTAAGGACCTGTAAGATGGGAACCACCTGTCCTTACAACTCCCATTAAGCCAATCAAATGGTCTGCTAGCCAGCCGCACAGCCAGGCCAGGAAGGGACAATAATGAGCGAAGAGAGCTGGGTATAGGAATGCAATGGGGGAGGACTTTCCTGGTGGCGTGGCACAGTGGTTAAGAATCCGCCTGCCTGGGGCATGGGTTTGATCCCTGGCCTGGGAAGATCCCACATGCTGCGGAACAACTAAGCCCATGCGCCGCAACTACTGAGCCTGCGCTGTAGAGCCCATGAGCCACAACTATTGAGCCCATGTTCCACAACTACTGAGCCCATGTGCCACAACTACTGAAGCCCACGTGCCTAGAGCCTATGCTCTGCAACAAGAGAAGCCACTGCAATGAGAAGCCCGCACACTGCAACGAAGAGTAGCTCCCGCTCGCCACAACTAGAGAAAGCCCGCACGCAGCAACGAAGGCCCAATGAAGCCAAAAATAAATAAACATTTAAAAAATAATAAATACGTATATATTTTTTAAAAAAACAATGCCACAGGGAAAGGTGTGGACTATGGCAAACGGGAGCAAAAGCATAGGCCTTCTAAAGGGACTGTCACTTCTTTTTTTTAATTAAGTTATTTCATTTATTTATTTTTGGCTGCATTGGGTCTTCATTGCTGCGCGCGGGCTTTCTCTAAATGCGGAGAGCGGGGGCTACTCTTCGTTGCGGTGCACGGGCTTCTCATTGCAGTGGCTTCCCTTGTTGTGTAGCACGGGCTCTAGAGCACAGGCTCAGTAGTTGTGGCACACGGGCTCAGTAGCTGTGGCTCACGGGCTCTAGAGCGCAGGCTCAGTAGTTGTGGCACATGGGCTCAGTAGTTGTGGCTCGCGGGCTCAAGAGCACAGGCTCAGTAGTTGTGGCGCAGGAGCTTAGTTGCTCCACGGCATGTGGGATCTTCCCTGACCAGGCATCAAACCCAGGTCCCCTGCATTGGCAGGCGAATTCTTAACCACTGCGCCACCAGGGAAGCCCCGGGACTGTCACTTCTTGATGTCAATCAATTGCTGCCTGTTGGGATCTTTCAATTTTTCAAGAGAACTGAGAAATCTGGATCTATATGTGAAATCTTATTTTTAAATATTAGCAGCTAATTCACAAAACACATTTGGCCAGTCTGCTGATCACAATCTGTGACCTGTCAAAGGAACACAATGAACTTTTCTCCCTCTGTACCTTTGCTTTTGCTGTTCCCACTGCCAAGAACACCCTCACACTCATGTGGGTCTCATGAACTCCACCTATTCTGTTAGGTTCAGCCGAAACACCACCTCTTTTGTGAGCATTCCCAGATGACCTCAGCTAGAAATGACACCTCCCTCCCTGGGGCTGCAACATTTAGTCCCCATCTCATGCCATGGTTATTTTGATGAGTCCTATCTCTCTTGGTAGATAATGAGCTCCTAAAATACAGCTGACCCTCGAGCAACACAGGATTTAGGGGCACTGACCATCCCTATAATGGAAAATCCGCATATAACTTTATACCTGCCCTCTTTATCTGCAGTTCTTTATCTACTGTGGCTCATGTAGTACTACAGTAGTATTTATTGAAAAAAAATTCAGGTATAAGTGGACCCACTCAGTTCAAACCTGTGTTGTTCAAGAGTCAACTATATTCAGCAAATATTTATGGAGCACCTGCTTTGTTATAGGCACTGGGGATACAGCCTAGAGCAAGATGGATAGCCTCTGCCTTGATGGAATATAGAGTCTAGTACAGGGGACTGGATTTTTAAATTAATCATTCTCAAGACACCTAATTCCGATGTGTGATGAGTTTTATGGAGTGAAGAGAGTTTCTAAAAGGAACTTAATCCAGGCAGGAAGATTAAGCTGGTCACCACGAGGCTGCTCAGGGAAGCATTAGCGCTAAGGCTGCACAGTTTGTATACCGCACAAAGGTAACAGGTGGAGAGGGCAGGCGACAGCGGAGATCCAGTCCTGCCCAAACTGTGCCTTTTTCTTTTTTCTTTTTTGGCTGTGCTGCACAGCTCACAGGATCTCAGTTCCCCTATCAGGGACTGAACCCAGGCCACGGTAGTGAAAGCCTGGAATCCTAACCACTAGGCCACCAGGGAATTCCCAAAGCTGTGCCTTTTCCTAATTTGCAAAAAAGCATTTTGTAGTCTAATGGGGGCAGTGTTTAGATCCTCCTCCCCTCCCACCACCTCCTCCCCAAAAAGCTGCTCTAAATAAACATAGACTCTATTAAAAACAGCGCTCTCTCTCTCTCTTTATATATATATATATGTATATATATCCTCGAGAGATGTCCCCTGTACTCCCTTTCTACCAGAACACACCCTCTAAATCCTTACTTTAAAAGACTTTGGGGATCAAGGAAGGCATCGCTGAGGAAGTGAAAAGGAGCTGAGACTAAAGGTAAGAAGGGGTCAGGCAGCTAAAGCATGAGGAGCACCATGTACGAGGCCTCTGAGGAGAGAAAGTACCATAGCTGAAGAATCTATTGATAATAAGCAGCCACTGTGGCTGAAGCGTGGATAGACAAGGGAGTGTGGCAAGGGTGGGCTGGGTAGTGACCATACCACACATGGCCTGTAAGGCCACATTAAGGGGTTCGATCCTCATCCTGAAATGTCCCATATTTCCCCCTCCCTGACCATGCTGCTTATGGGTGTCACTGCCCATGGGCAATCCCATAGAGAGCATGATAACACAAACTACCCTTCCAGAGCTCCTACCATGAGCCACGCACTGTGGAGAGGCCACATGTCCGGTTCACTCTTCCTTCCCTATCCTCCTAAGCAAGTAAGTATTCTTTGATTCCAACTGAGCAGATGAGAAAATGGAGGCACAGTGAGGATGAGCAGCCTGCCCAAGGTTACTTGGCTATTAAAAGGTGGGCTGGGATTCCAGGTCTCTGATTCTGAGCCCTTCCTCTTGGCTGCCTGGTAACAAAGACCCTTGCAAATAAACAGAAGGCACAAGGAGTTCAGAGCCTGGCTACTCAAAGAGGGGTCTGGGAGCTTGAAGCATTGGCATTACCTGGAAGCTTGTCAGAAATGTAGGAGCTTCAGTTCCATCACCGTCCTACTGAATCACAATTCTCCCCTTACAAAAATCATGAGCATATTCCAGACTGAGAAGCACGACACTAGAGAATAATCCAAGCAAGCTGGCATATTGTCTTTGCAACCCTTATACAACAGTCTAGAGTCTCAAAGGCCAAGTTTCCAGTGACTTGAAGACAACGTCTTATAACCAAATTTGCCAGAATTGCCAACTGTGCCGTCCATCCACTTATTACCCTGGTTCTGTATTCCATTCCAACTCCAAGGGAAAGATCCTGAGAGGCTACCATCACCTCCAGTGTCAGGCTGCTGTACACTCTACTTCCGCTCACTTCCTTAGTACAGATCTGCCCTGATATAGAAAGAAATCTGAAGTTGTTGTACCCTTCTCTGGTTAATCACTGTTCCAAAAAATCTTCTATTTGGCATCCACCCTGATTTCCAGATCATTTCCTGGAACCCACCTTTCACAAGCCAATTCCTTTTCTTAGCCTGCATTCCAAAGGAAGCAAAATGGTTTGGTGGAAGATTGGTAGGTGAGGGAAAGCTGGATTCGCCTTCTCCATTAAGGCCACATGTTGCGTGACTGGGAAACTCCCACCTCCATTTCCTCATTCCCGTCTGAGAAATGAGTAGGGTGGACTAGATTAGGAATCGCTAAATCAGGGGCTTCGCAGGTAACAGAAAGGAAGTTCAATGGCCTGGGTGAAATAGGAAGCAGTAGTGGGGAATGTGGTGAATTAGAGGACGCAATGCCTTCACTAAAGAAGGCAGCCCCACTCAGCAGGACGCTACTGTTGTCATGGGAAATATTGGCCCAGTGTTGGCATATATTCTAATTTTTCAAGACTTGGGAATCAGATTTCCCCCCTATGAAATATTCTATGGTGTTTAAACACTGGCATCTGGCTAAAACTTAAACAAACAACACTGTGTGGGCCAAATAAAGATCAGGTGCAGGCCAAACCTGCCCGTGGGCCGCCAGTTTGCGAAGCCTGGCCTGGATGCCACCTAATGTTACGCTTAGATTCCATCCTATATGCAGCTCTTCAAAATGCTGCTGTAAGGGAGGCGGAATCAGCGCCTTCCGGGGCCCGTCGCTCCTCCCCATCGCGGTCCTGGGCCCTGTCCGTGCCTCTTCGAAGGCCTCTCGGGGAGAGGGCCATGCGCCGGGACTCAGCCTTGCTCGTGGTGGCGGTCACGGGTCGCACAGGGTCGCTTTCTTCACAACCTCCCTACCTGCTCGCCAGCTCTCCGGGAAGCGTCCGCGGCGATGACTCAGCCTCGGGCAGCCTGAGCCACGAGGGAGGGGAGGGGAGGGGAAGGAGGCGGGGGAGGGGAAGGAGGCGGGGGAGGGGAAGGAGGCGGGGGAGGGGAAGGGGCGGGCGTGGCCGGGCCAATGGAGGAGGGAGGGGAGCGAGGAGGAAGGAGGATAGAGGGGAAAGGGAGGGAGGCGGAGGAAGGGAGGGGGAGGGGAGGCCAAAAGTCCAGCCCCCGCGTCCTCCCGCTCGCAGCCTGACGACTTAGGGCTGGGTGGATGCTGGAGGGCCTGAGAAGAGCGGAGTGGGGTGGGGTGGGGCGGGGGGTGAGGGGGGTAGGCACCGAAGGGAAAGTCTTGAGCTTCCGGCACTCATCCCCCATCCCGGAGTGTACTTGTTGGCACGCGGTTCCTAGCCACACCCGCGGACCCACCCCTGCCGCGGTTGGATTAGTGCCGGGAAAGGCACCTTTAGACACGGACCCTTAGTGATCACCTCCCTCCCTGTGGAGGCCTTGGAGCACTGGGCAGTTAGAAAGGGACGGAGAGGAGGGAGCCGGGGCCCAGCTAACCCAGGTCTTGCAAGGCAGAGAGAAAATCCACATCGCCTACCCACAGGTGGAAATTTAAAGGGAGAAATGATCTACTGGCGCATTCTGCTGGGCTACACAGTAGCTATAATGCAAGGCTGAATTTGGAAGGTGGCCCAAGGAAGTTTCCTTAGCAATTTTAAAAAATATAAATGAAGTGATGAATGAACGAAATGTGCTACAGGAGCATATCTGTGTGCATAGAGAGGACAGGTTTTCTTTTTGTTGTAATGTCTTTTTGTGTGTGTTTGGGAGGGTGTATAGGAGTCTGTGTATCTTTTTTAAAAAAATTATTTATTTACTTATTTATGGCTGCGTTGGGTCTTCGTTGCTGTGTGCAGGCTTTCTCTAGTTGCAGTGAGCAGGGCTACTCTGTTGCAGTGTGCGGGCTTCTCATTGTGGTGGCTTCTCTTGTCGCGGAGCACGGGCTCTAGGCACACAGGTTTCAGTAGTTGTGGCTCATGGACTCAGTAGTTGTGGCTGGCGGGTTCTACAGCACAGGCTCAGTAGTTGTGGCACACGGGCTTAGTTGCCCCGAGGCATGTGGGATCTTCCCAGACCAGCGCTTGAACTGGTGTCCCCTGCACTGGCACACAGACGCTCAACCACTGCACCACCAGGGAAGTCCTGTATGTGTATCTTGAATGATGTATGCATATGTATGCTTATAGATATAAGCACATTGATAGCTGTATATGAGTATGTGTGCTCAGAATGTGTCTCTGTGTATATGTACGGATATTTTTATATGCCTAAATGTTATACAAGTGTGTATATATATGAGATCTATGGGCTTTCCTGAGTTTGCATGTAAATATGTGTATGGACATGAATTTGTGGGTTTGTGAGTGTGACAGCATGTACTTGGGTATGTATTGCTATTGTGTGCCAGTGGTGTGTGTGTGTGTGTGTGTGTACGGGACTCCGTGTGCCTTGGTGAGATTGCGTTATGGTTGTGTATGTGTGTTCGTGAGTGTATGGGAATACATTTGTGAGTCTGTGACCAGGGCTGGGGTGTGCCTTGAGGTTGCTTCTGTGTTTATATGAGAACAGGTGTGTTTTTCCAAGTCTGAGTGGATATGACTGTAATGAGCCTGGGTATCTCTATAGCCAGCCTATTGATTCAGTCTGTGATAAGGGCCAGGTGATTCTTAAGGGTTGGGCTGGTCAAGGTGCCTCTTGGAGGAGGAGGTCCTCAGAGGGTGGGGACTGTGGAAGTAGGAAAAGCCCCGGGTGTCCTGGCCCAGTGACCATCCAGAGCAGTGGGAGGCAGGGTGAGCAATGTAGGCTGAAGCAAGACACGGTGACCTTGAATGCCAGAACCGTCATCCTCCAGGTCGTCAGGGCCTCCTCTGCCTTCCTCCACCCTCTCAAGTCTGCTTCTCTTGTGGCCTCCTCGCTGTCTACCTTGTCAGTGCTCTTCTGCAGAGGCATGCCCTCAGTCATTAACAATAGCAACAGTATATAAATAGACATTTCTCTAAAGAAGACATACAGATGGCCAAAAAGCACATGAAAAGATGCTCAGCGTCACTAATTATCAGAGAAATGCAACTCAAAACTACAATGAGGTTTCACCTCACCCAGATCTGAATGGCCATCATCAAAAAGTCTACAAACAATAGGGCTTCCCTGGTGGCGCAATGGTTGAGAATCTGCCTGCCAATGCAGGGGACAAGGGTTTGATCCCTGGTCCAGGAAGATCCCACATGCTTCAGAGCAACTAAGCCCCGTGCGCTACAACTACTGAGCCTGTGCTCTAGAGCCTGAGAGCCACAACTACTGAGCCTGCGTGCTGCAACTACTGGAGCCCGTGAGCCTAGAGCCCGTGCTCTGCAACAAGAGAAGCCACCGCAGTAAGAAGCCCGTGCACCGCAACAGAGTAGCCCCCGCTCACGGCAACTAGAGAAACCCTATGCACAGCAACAAAGATCCAACACAGCCAAAAATAAATAACTAAAATAAATTTATAAAATTAAAAAAAAGTCTACAAACAATAAATGCTGGAGAGGGTGTGGAGAAAAAGGAACTCTCCTACACTGTTGGTGGGGATGTAAATTGGTACAACCACTATGGAGAACAGTAGGGAGGTTCCTTAAAAAACTAAAAATAGGGGCTTCCCTGGTAGCACAGTGGTTAAGAACCTGCCTGCCAATGCAGGGGACACGGGTTCAAGCCGGGGTCTGGGAAGATCCCACATGCTGCGGGCAACTAAGCCTGTGCACCACAACTACTGAGCCTGCACTCTAGAGCCCACATGCCACAGCTACTGAGCCTGCGTGCCACAACTACTGAAGCCCACGCGCCTAGAGCCTGTGCTCCACAACAAGAGAAGCCACCACAATGAGAAGCCCGCTCACCGCAACAAAGAGTAGCCCCCGCTCACTGCAACTGGAGAAAAGCCCACACGCAGCTACGAAGACCCAACACAGCCAAAAATAAATAAATAAATTAATTAATTAAAAAAAATAAAAAACTAAAAATAGAGTTACCATGTGACCCAACAGTCCCACTCCTGGGCATATATCTGTAGAAAAACATAATTCAAAAAGATATATGCACCCCAATGTTCATTGCAGTACTATTTACAATAGCCAAGACATGGAAGCCACGTAAATGTCACTGATAGAGAAATGGGTAAAGAAGATATGGTACATATATACAATAGAATATTACTCAGCCATCAAAAAGAATGAAATAATGCCAATGGCAGCAACATGGATGGACCTAGAGATTATCACCCTAAATGAAGTCAGACAGAGAAAGCCAAATATCATATATCACTCATATGTGGAATCTAATTTTTTAAAAATGATACAAATGAACTTATTTACAAAACAGAAACAGACTAACAGATATCAAAATAAACTTATGGTTACCAAAGGGGAAACGTGGGGCAGGGGGCTAAATCAGGAGCTTGGGATTAACATACACACACTACTATGTATAAGATAGATAACCAACAAGGGCCTACTGTATAGCACAGGGAACTCAATATTCTGTGATAACCTACATGAGAAAAAATCTGAAAAAGAATGAATATATGAATATATAAAACTGAATCACTTTGCTGTACACCTGAAACTAACACAACATTGTAAATCAACTCTACCCCAATAAAAAAAAAATAAAGCAACATTATGGACCACTTACTGTGTGCCTGTCCCCCAAAAGCTGTGAACAGGCATTGGCTCAGCTTAGTATCCCCAATGTTACAGAGGGGGCCACTGAGGAGGTGAAGTGCCTGTTCCTGGTTACACAGCTAGTAAGGGTGCCTCCAACTCCAGGGGCTGCGTGGCCTCTCAACTGCTGGACCAGGCAGGGTCTCACAGCCTCGGCACTACTGACACTTGGGACCGGAGAGTTGAGAGTTCAGTGCTGTGGGGCTGCCCTGTGCACTGTAGGATGTTCAGCATCATCCTTGGTCTCTGAACACTAGATGCCAGTAGCACCTCCCATTCCAGTTGTGACAACCAAAATGTCTCTAGGTATTTCCAAATGTCCCCTGGGGATAAAGTGACCCCCCCCCCCCGACTGAGAACCAGTGCGCTAGACTATCCTGCCTCCCTGGATAAATGTTTTCTGAGGGGCTGCACCATCTGCACCCTGTCCGGTGGCTTCAGCAGTCCCTCTCCTTTCACAGTGATCCTCACTTGCACACAGGAAGCCCCCGGCCTCTGTCACAGTCAAACAGAATGTTAACTAGCTGGGCCACCTTATCCAACAACTCAACCTCTCTGAGCCCCAGCCACAGAAAGCACAGGGCTCAGCACCTCCACGGCTCTTATTATTATCATCTGAGTCACAGGGATTCCCTGGGTCAGAGCCAGGAGGAAGAGGGCCCCAAGCTGTAGACGATGCTGGTTCTGCAAGGTTGCTTCCTGGTTCAGTGAGGATTCAGTGCTACAGAGTTGGGCCAAAGCGGGTCCCAGGTGACGCTCTCATATTTATGCTATTTCATCTTTGCAAATACAACAGCCTGACTTTTTCCACCAGCAGAACCCAGTTTTAACGAGCACTTGCTATGTTGTGGCCAGAGCAGGTGCTCAGGAGGGGCGAGGCAGAGCCATCAGCAGGACTGTCACATGTCCAGGCCCTGAGTCCAGTTACAGACAAGACACAGGTGATAACACCTGCAGAGGCCTTCCACTTCCACAGAGTCATGCCTGACTCTGCCACTCAGGAAACGCTCTTCGCCTCTTAGCTATGCGTTCCTTCGCTGCACCATCTCTCCTAGTCTCCAATCCCTGCAGTATTCCTGATGTTCACAGGGTCCTATATCCAATCCTCTTGGGAGGCTGCAGAGACAAGTGGTCAAGGGTGAGGGTTCTGAGGCCTCATCACCTGAACCTGTGTGATCTTGAGCAAGGCACTGCATCTTTCTGTGCCTTAGCTTCCTCATTTTGAAAGTGGGGATCTCAAGAAGCCCAATCTGGCAGGACGAGATGAGATAGTATTACACTAAAAGATGCTAGGCCTGTAGTAAGCCCTTAATAAATAACAGCTACCATTACTGTTGTTATTCTTCATTAACCATGAAATGCACATGAGCAGTTACTAATTGCAAGGCACTGTGCTAAGCCCTGCACCATTCTTTTCTCATTTGATCCCTTCAGCAGCTCTACAGGAAGGTGCTGTTGTTAGCCTCAGCAGGGAAGAGGAAGTTCAGGTACAACGATAAGTGACTTACCCAAGGTGACAGAGCTAAGATGAACCAGAATCAAAGTGTTGTTACTGCAAAGCCTCACTGCCCTGAGCTTCTCCACTGAAAGCAGATTTTACCGTAGGAAGGAAGGGCTCCTCTCCAGCTGAGGGGCCCCCGGGAACTTGAGAGGCCCAGAGAAGAAGGCAGTGAGGGGTCTGAACAGAAGGAGGGGTTTGGCTCAAAATGGGTGAAGTTTCCTTTTCAAGCTTTTGATGAAATCACCTAACAGAGTGGGCTGTGGTCTCATGACCTCTAAGAGGAGTTGCCAAGCTTTTACGAGCACATAAAGTTTATTTTTGTTACAAGCCATGGTGTATATTGTTCCAGTGCTTTTTGTTTGAATTGGATTGTAGGAAGGTACAGAAAGGTGTTAACTTGCTACAAGTCACAGGACAGATGGGAGGCCCATTTTAAAGCTGGTGCCAAAGAAAGATGGTGTGTTTACCAGAAGCTGTGAGAACTAGGCCAGGTGAGTATATAAGAGAGGATGGCCTTTGTGGAAGGGTTAGTTCTTCCCACACATGTGCCAAAGGGGACAGAGAGTCATCTGGTAACTGTTTTGTTTTCTTTTAAAGATATTCAAGGCATTGGTTTTCATTGTACTATGATGGTGTATTTATTGCTATGTAGCAAATTACCCCAAAGCTGAGTGACTTAAAACAAATATTATTCTGTAGTTCCTGTGGATCAGGAATGCAGGAATGATTTAGCTGTGTAGGCTATGGCTTGGAGTCTCTCATGAAGTTGCAGTCTAGATGTCAGCCAGGTCTGAAGTCATCTGAAGGCTTGACTGGAACTGGGGGATCTGCTTCCAAGATGGCACATTCACATGGCTGTTGGCAGGAGGCCTCAGTTCTTCACCATGTGGACCTCTCCAGAGGGTTGCTTGAGTGTCCTCACACCATGGAGGTAGGCTTTCCCCAGAGCAAGGGACAGCAAGATGGAAGCCACATTGTCTTTTATACCTAGCTTCAGAAGTCACACAACATTGTTTCCTGAATAACCTGTTGCTTACACAGGTCAGCCCTTCTCAGTGTGGGAGGGTACCACACAAGGACGTGAATACCAGGAGGTGAAGATCATGGGGCCATCTTGGAGGCAGGCTACCATAGTGGTCATCATTGCTCATTTGTTTCCTACTGTATGGAAGACTCTGGATTTCAAATCAAATCCAGTATTCAAACTGGGCTGCGAACACCAAAAAGTTGAGAGCTGCTCATCCAATGGCTTCATTTTATCTGGACCTGCCTGTGGGGTCCCCTTGGGGGTGTGGCTCCAGCAGTGTCCCAGGTTGACTCCATCAGAAATAAAGAGCTATGATCCCATGACACTGAAAGTTTGTTATCTGCTCCAGGTGCCAGCAGGGTGCAGTGGTTAAGGAGTATGAACCTTGTAACCAGGCAGAACTGGATTCAAATCCTGACTCCCCTATTAATGATTTGGGGACTGGGCAGTTGGCTTACCTTCTCTGAGCCTCCGTGTCTTTATGTATAAAATGGATTAAGATCAACTTCACAGGGTCATTGGGGCGATGAAATACTGATGACAGAGCGATGATCAAAGGAGTCAGGTACTCTGCCAATGTTCACCCATAGCTTTGTTATTAATAGTGATAACAGTAAAGTACTGACAATAGCTCACATTTATGGAGCTCCTAATACTGTCACTCTCTGAAGCTTAGAGCAGTTAAGACACACAGCGGGGCTTCCCTGGTGGCGCAGTGGTTGGGAGTCTGCCTGCTAATGCAGGGGACACGGGTTTGAGCCCTGGTCTGGGAGGATCCCACATGCCGCGGAGCAACTAGGCCCGTGAGCCATAACTACTGAGCCTGCGCGTCTGGAGCCTGTGCTCCGCAACAAGAGAGGCCGCGATAGTGAGAGGCCCACGCACCGCGATGAAGAGTGGCCCCCGCTTGCCGCAACTAGAGAAAGCCCTTGCACAGAAACGAAGACCCAACACAGCCATAAATAAATAAATAAATAAATAAATTAAAAAAAAAAAAAAAAAAGACACACAGCTATGAGAGCTGAGACTCACACCCAAGTCTGTCTGTCTCCAACCAAACTGTTGGATAACTTGCGTTTTTCACCTGATAGTCTGTAATTATGGACAATACATGGTTTTACCTCCTTCCCCTTTCCCCTCCTTTTGGCTGCTTAGTAGTACATGGACACTGCATAATTAAACTATTTCCCCTATTTTTAGATACTTAGTTTCTAATTTTTTGCTATTAACAATGAGGCTTCACTGAGCATCTCTGCTGCCCAGGCATTTGCCCAGAGCTCACCACGTACCAGGGGCTGTGCCAGGTATCTGACATATGTACCTTGTTCAATCCTCCACCAGCCCAAGGACATCAGCTAGGAAATGACACTTTCAGGCTATCATTCTGTTGTCTAACAGAATGCCTTTTATAAGGATTGAGAATCCCTTGCTTTCTCACTGCTGAAGTTCCTTATTCCAATAGGGCCCCCAAAGAGTACCTGTGTTTCCTCTGCAGCACGTTCCTGGGAAATCAGAGGGCTTGGAGTCTGCAAACACACGTTTAACAAAAGGACAGGCTCACAGCAACAGGGGCTCCCCAACAACGGCCCTGTAACAGACAGGATTGGCCAGGTTATGCTGCAGTGTAAAACACCCCCAAGACAGTGGCTTAAGACACCCATTGTGGGGCTGTGACGGGCTCTGTGGTTTTTTTTTTTTCAATTTATTTATTTTATTTTTATGTATTTTTGGCTGCATTGGGTCTTTGATGCTGTGCGCGGGCTTTCTCTAGTTGCAGCTATCGGGGGTTACTCTTCATTGCAGTGCGCGGGCTTCTCATTGCGGTGGCTTCTCCTGTTGCAGAGCACAGGCTCTAGGCGTGCGGGCTCGGTAGTTGTGGCGCACGGGCTTAGTTGCTCCGTGGCATGTGGGATCTTCCCGGACCAGGGCTCAAACCCGTGTCCCCTGCGTTGGCAGGTGGATTCTTAACCACTGCACCACCAGGGAAACCCAGGGGCTCTGTTTTGTGTTGTCCTTACTCCAGGCCCTAAGCTGATAGAGCAGCCACCAACCTGAATACTGCCACTAGCCATTCCAGGAGGCAAGAGAGAATGCAGTCATTTGCACACTGGCTCTTTTTTTTTTTTTTTTTGCTGTACGCGGGCCTCTCACTGTTGTGGCCTCTCCCCCTGCGGAGCACAGGCTCCGGACGCACAGGCTCAGCGGCCATGGCTCACGGGCCCAGCCGCTCCGCGGCATATGGGATCCTCCCAGACCGGGGCACGAACCCGTATCTCCTGCATCGGCAGGCGGACTCTCAACCACTGCGCCACCAGGGAGGCCCCTGCACACTGGCTCTTAAAGCTTCCACCTGGAAATGACTGCTTACTTCCTCTCACTTTTTTTTTTTTTGACAAAGCAAGTCACGTAGGCATGCGTAACTCTGCAGAGATATACATCCTACTGTGTGCCCTGAGCAGGGAGAACGAGAATATTTGGTGAACAGCACTGACGACCACCGCAGGCCTTTTCTTCTGCTGACCATTTAGAAGGAGTCTGACGATCAGAACCATGTTTTGGAACAACTGAGTCCAGGCCAGAAGCGCCCAGGTGTGTCTTTGCCTTCTGTCCTGGAAGAAAGACCCTTACTTCGCAACCCTCTTTACTCACACTGTGAAGCTGAGTTGGCCCTGAATCTCTGCGGCTCCAGGAGATAAGGAGAACAGAGAAGTGTGGGTCCAGGGAGATGGACCGGGGGTGACTACGGGTGGAGCTCTGTATTGTGAACTGTATTAGCCATGGAGTGACTGTGCGTCTGTGCTCTTTGGCAGTGGAAAGGGCATTTGACTCCTGTGTGACCTTGGAAAGTCATCTGGAAACAACCTAAATGTACTTCAAAGTGAAATGGTTCTACCAGGCAGGTATATAGAGCTTTAGTATTTATATAAATACTAAAGAGAAATGATAAAGAGTGTTTATATTTATACAGATGTACCTTGAAAACATGATGTTGAGTGGGAAAAGAAAGCAAGTGGCAGCATGATATGTGCAGTCTGATACCATTTACGTAATTTTGAAACACATACACTGAACACTACTACACATATTGGTCTTTGATGCATGTGCTGCATATGATAGTGGTGGTGGGGTTTGGGGGTTGGGGGAGTGGGGGGGAGGGGCTGAGACAGAGAATGAAGGAGACAAGTGGGGCCTCAACTCTATTTGTAATTTAAAATAAACACACAGGGGCTTCCCTGGTGGCGCAGTGGTTAAGAATCTGCCTGCCAATTCAGGGGACACGGGTTCGAGCCCTGGTCTGGGAAGATCCCACATGCCGTGGGGCAACTAAGCCCGTCCACCACAACTATCAAGCCTGTGCTCTAGAGCCCGCATGCCTAGAGCCCGTGCTCCACAACAAGAGAAGTCACTGCAGTGAGAAGCCCGTGCACTGCAGTGAGGAGTAGCCCCCGCTCGCCACAACTAGAGGAAGCCCACGTGTAGCAACGAAGACCCCATGCAGCCAAAAATAAATAAATAAAATGAAATAAGTAAATTTATATTTAAAAAAAAATAAAATAAAATAAAAAATAAAATAAACACACAGGATAAGCACATATAATAAACTTTTAATAGCTGTCAATTCTGAGTAGGAAGACTTGGATGCCTGTGATACTATTGTTTGTATTTCTTACGTTTTTAGAATGAAAAAGGGGAAAGCTTGCTTGGTCTCTTAGGTCTCAGTTTCCTCATCTCTCAAATAAGGTCATTGATCTAGAATGATGGGTGGTTATCACAGACCAGTAAAATTTCAGGAAAAAAAATGGGGGATAGGGATGTCCATTTAAAATTTTGCCCACAATCGGTTTTAAGAAAACTGAATTATCTATTCTGACCATGATTTCATAAAAAGAAGGAACATTTTTTTTTTTTTTTTTTTTTTTTTTTTTAGCTGTACGCGGGCCTCTCACTGCTGTGGCCTCTCCCGTTGCGGAGCACAGGCTCCGGACACACAGGCTCCGCGGCCATGGCTCGCGGGCCCAGCCGCTCCGCGGCATGTGGGATCTTCCGGGATCGGGGCACGAACCCGTGTCCCCTGCATCGGCAGGCGGACTCTCAACCACTGCGCCACCAGGGAAGCCCAGGAACATTTTTAACACGAAATTAGTGGGAAGGACACACTCTCAGAATAGAGAGCTGGATAAAATTTTGTTCTCGTTTTCCAATAACTTATTTAGTAAAAGAAACACATACTCATTACAAAACATTTGGAAAATTTATCTTGAACAGAATAAACTACTCACCCCTATTTTCACCACCCAGAGAAAAAAATTGCTGTCATATATATATATATATATATATATATATATATATATATTTATCATGTGTGTGGTATTTCTAATTTATATATGACTTTTGCTCCTTTTTTCTTATTGTAAAATTAATACATTAATGGGGATTTGGAAAAAAAGATAAATAGAAGAAAATGGAGATATTAATAAACTGAGCTTTCCATCCATAATTTATTTTTATCATTTCACCTTGAATCAAAGAAAACTTCTCAGACTGGCATTTGGGAATAATAAGTAGAAGGAATAATAATAAGTGATATTTATTGAGCCCTTACTACGTACCAAGCCTTGTGCTAAATGCTTTACAGGGCTATCCCACTTAATCCTCACCACAACCCTATGAGGTACATATGTTTACTGCCCCCTTACGCAGATGTGGAAGCTGAGGCTCAGAAAGGTGAAGTAACCTGCTCAGAGTTACACATCTCCTAGAACCTGATGTCCAGAAAGGTTAAATAACCTACGTCAGTTCCCGCATCACTTCCCGAGCAATTTGCTCTCTGTGCACCCTGTGCCCTGAGAACCAGCGGGTGGCCTGCTCAGAGTTTGAAGTTCAGCCCAAGGTCAGGGGGCAAAGGAGCTCTTGCTCAGTTCCCAGTGGCATATGGTCGGGAGGGTAGTGGCCCTTCTTGGAGAGGCATTTTTGTGGCTTGGTGATGGGGGTAGAACTTTTTCTTCTCCTCAGCCAAGGCCAAGGCCACAGCTGTCTCATCCCCTCATCCCTCTGAATCAGCGCCCGGGTCCTTGGTCCAGGGTCAGCCCCGCCCAGGAGCCACGCAGCAGCACCCTTCATTCGTCTGTCACGTGTTCACTCGTTCACCTCCTTTGGACCGAAGGCCTGCCACGTGCCAAGTGCTGTGGTGAGTGGAGCAGGTCTGCTGAGGGGTAAGAAGAGATCCCTGCCTTCATGGAGCTCACTCTTGGGGAGAGGGTCTGAAGGTGGCGAGAGAAAGGGTCCCTGGCACCTGTTCTTTGCTCACCTACATGCTCCAAACCAGGCGTGTCTGCTAGCAATACGCCCCCCTCAGCCCACCAATGGGCAGATTAGGACAGTGAGTGCCACCCAGCCAACAGGCACAGGTTTGGTGAACCTCACATGATCTTAGGCTTCTTTAGGAAAAAGAGTACAAAATCCAAAATTATAAATCCAAAATTAGCACAACACGAATGTTTACTTAGCACATGAAAAGAAAGCACAGCAAATAGCAAATTGTAAAAAACTACCAGGAGTTCTCTGGTGGTCCAGTGGTTAGGACTCGGTGCTTTCGCTGCCGATTGGCCCAGGTTCAATCCCTGGTCGGGGAAGTAAGATCCTGCAAGCAGCAAAGCACGTCCAAAAAAAAAAAACAACTACCAATTCCATAAACATCACAAAATTCAGAGAAATAAAGTAACACTTTATGAATTAACTGTTTGACACAGCTCTCTTATATTTCGTCCTATGTTTCTGGCCACACACCCTTTGATCATCGTGTGGACACATTTCCAGGGCTCCTTCCAGGGGAAGTGGCAGGGCAAGTGAGGGGCCCTGAAGTTTAAGCTTCATTAGCTTCTCTGTAAATCCACCCCTAGATTTAATTCTTTACCTCACCAAATCCTCAGAACAATCCTGTCTTGTAGGCTCTGTTGTTACCCCATTTCATGGATGGGGCAACAGGCTCAGAAACAGAATGGTTTGTCCGAGGTCACTGGACAAACTGTGACCTTCACACTACCCTGCCCTGCATACAACTCCTGGGTTTGGTAAATAGTCTCAAATACATACCCTGCCCAAAGTGCTCCCAAGCTGGAAGGAAAAAGCAAGACTTGAAACCCAGAAGAAATGAAGCTCTATCACAAGGCCCCCTCGTCCCTTCCCTCTTTCTATCCGGATCTGATCAAACTTCCACCTCCTGCAGGAAAACTCTCAGGGCTTCATGGGCCCACTCTCTGGCCTCTTCCTCTTTGCATGGTTGAATGAATTTATGTCCCCGCTTTGCTCTTCTTTCCCCATGGGGGGGACGAGTCAAGGTCCCTCTCTGGGATACAGTTTCCCCAACTGGAAAATGGTTTCTAAGGTCTCTTTCAACTATAGAAACTCAGGAATTTTTTTTTTTTTTTGAGAAAGCCTTGGATCCTTCTGGTCCAGTATCAAGGCTGCAGCACCATCCTATACAATCTCTCACCAAGCCCTTTGCCCTCTCTGACCCAACCCCCAGCTATGGCCCTGGCCAAGCTGCCACCCTTTCTCACCTGGATTATGGCAACAGCCTTAGTCTCCATACAGCTGCTTGAGTGATCTCTTAAAAGTAGAATAAAGACAAAAATGCCTGCGATGGCTGCCGGGCTCCTGGGCCCCAGGTCATCTCTCTCTGCTGCCCTCCAGCCCCACTGCCATATGGCAAACGCTTTATCACCTCAGGCCTTCGCATATGCTGTTCCCTCTCTCTAAGACACTCTTCCCCCACACTTCCCCAGGCTAACTCCCATGCATCCTTTCCATCTCAGGTGCAATATCTCTTCTTTGGAGAGGACTCCTCTGACTCCTCAGTTTAAATGAAGTCCCTGGGAATAGAAACTGATGTCACCTACTATATGGTAGGCTGAGAAATGGCCACCAAAGAAATCAGGGCCTAATCCCTGGAACTTATGAATATTACCTTATTCGGAAAAAGGGTAACAGTTGCAGATTGATTAAATTAAGGACCTCGAGATGGGGAGATTGTTCTGGATTATCGGGGAGGGCCCTAAGTGCAATCCTGTATATCCTTATAAGAGAGACGCAGAGGGAGATTTGACACACATACAAAGAGAAGGTAATACAAAGATGAAGCAGAGAGAGATTTGAAGATGCTGGCCTTCAAGACTGGAGTGATGTGGCTACAAGCCACCAGAAGCTGGGAGAAGCAAGGAATGGATTCTCCTCTAGAATCTCCAGGGGCAGTGCAGCCCTGCTAATATCTTAATTTCAGTCCAGTGATACTGATTTTGGACTTCTGGCCTCCAGAACTGTGAGAGAATAAAGGTCAGTTGTTTTAAGCCACCAAGCCTGTGGTCCACTGTTACAGTGACAACAGGAAACTAATAGACCCACTCAGTATCCTGTCACTCTTTAATTCTTACAGAATTCTTAATTCATTCAGGATGCCCAGCTCAATTCTTCATTTACCAGCCTCCTTTCCAGCCAGGTGTGCTATGTGACCATATTCAGGCCAATGAGATATAAGCAGAGGTAGTGTGGATTTCTGAGAAGGCTCCTTAAAAGGGGATAGAGAACCTAGGTGTGCCCTTTTGCTCTTCCATCCTTCCTACTTTCTCTCTTGAATGCGCACGTGAAAGCTGACACTCCAGTAACCATCTTGGGAACGTGAGGTACAACCGAGGCCCCCATCCCTGAACTGCTGAACCAACACCAGCAGCCCCTACCTCCAGACTTCTCATTACGAGAAGAAAATAAACTTACATGCTGATGCCACTGTCCTCAAGGTCTGTGTTAATAACAGTTGTTCATAATCCCCCCGAAATATCTTTCCTACTATTCCATCTCATTCCATTTTTTTATGGAAATCATCAGAATGTATAATAATACCTTACTTGTGTGTTTAGCTATTTAGTGTCTGCTTCCTCTGCTAAACTATAATTTCCATGAGGGCAGGGCCTGTGTCTGCTTTCTTCATAGCACAGGACCTGGTGCAGAGTAGGTGCTCAATAAATATTTATCGAACGAACGAATGTATAAATGAATGAATGAACAAGGCCTCTCCTAGTGAGGTCCCAGGCTCATTATAAGACAAAGACCACACTTTTCATTTCTCTTATCTGTAGCCCAGCCCTGGGCCCCAAGTGAATGTTCCTGGAATCCTGATTAAGTAGAATGGAATACAAAGAAGTGAAAATATCTGGGCTCCAGTCAGCCCTGTGGCTTGGTGACAGTGGGTGCTGAATAAAGGTTTGTTGAGTGACTGGGGAACAGCCTGGCCCTCTGGAGAAGGACAAGGATGTTGGGGGATGGCATTTCAGCTGGGATATGAGGCCCTGAGAGTCCAGTGTCTGCCAAATCTCCAAGCAGCCATCAGATTTACAGGGTAGCAGAAGCCAACTCTGAGCTCCGTCAGGCTGTGCCTATTTTAAATTCCTGGGAGTTGAGGCTCAGAGAGGGGCAGGGACTTGCCTGAGGTCACCCGGGAAGTTGGCAGAGCCTGGATTAGGCCATGCAGCTCCCAATTCAGCTCTTCCTCCTATTCGTGTTCTCACCTCTGCACCCTGCTGCCTTCTAGGTGAGGAGACCAAGGGAAAGGAGGCCTGCATGCCTAGGGCTTCCCAAGGGAACATCAGCTGCAAGGGTTCAACCTTCCCACTTCACAGATGCCATCACTGAGGTACCGTGAGGCTGAAGATCCTGCACCAGAGTTTGCAGGGGTTGGAAACTGTGACCAGGTGACCCCAGTGCAGAGCTTTCTCCACAGTCACATCCTGTCTCTTGACCCTGCTATAGGGAATCTCACCTCTCCAAGCTGGGGGCGGATTGTGTGCTCCCACTGGGGTTCTCAAGCTCCAGCCTCTAGGCTGGCAGGTTTAGGACTTACTGTTCACACTTGATCCACCAGTTTAAGGTACCTGAGAAACTTCCCTGGCTGACCATGCCCGTCCTTCATGTGGAGAAAGGAGAAGCTGAAAGTGTCTCAAGGTTTAGTCCAGGGTCACAGAGCAACCAACCTTTGTGGAACCATGTCTCTCTTGGCCAGTGTTCAGCCACCTGCAGTTCAGCAATGATCTCCAGCAGGGCAGGCAGAGGAGTGGACATTCAGCCCTGGAGACAGAAAATGATGCATGTTAGTGAGTCCAAGGTCAAGGGCGCCTCCTTCCACAAACGCAGCCAGTGCCTTGCACTCACATAGCCGTTCTCAAACTTTTTGGTCTCAAGACCCTCTTTATACTCTTAAAAATTACTGAACCCCAAAGATTTTTGTTTATGGTGGTTATGTCTATCAACGTTTACTGTATCAGAAATAGAAATTGAGACATATAATAAATATTTAATGATGTAAAAATAATGATAAGCACTCTAACATAAATCTATATTATGAAAAATAAGCATATTTTAGAAAATAATTAGGGTGAAGAGTAGCACTGTTTTACATTTTTCCAAATCTCTTTAATGTCTGGCTTAATAGAGGGCAGCTGGATTCTCACAACTGCATCTGTGTTCAATCTGCTATGAAATAACATGACACATAGCCTCTGGAAAACTCCACTGTACACTCATGAGAGAAAGAGAGTAAAAAAGGTCTTAGTCTTACAATGAAAACAGTTTTGACCTCATGGATCCTCTGAAAGGGTCTTCAGGGGTCCCCGGACCATACTTTGTGAACCACTGATCTGCACGCTTGATTTAATCTTCACAGCAACTCTGTGAGGTGGATCTGGTTGTCATTCCCACTTTATAGAGGCCCAAGGTGAGGCTCAGTGAGGTTGTGAGGCTTGCCCAAAGACACACAGCTGGTGAACAGCAGTGTCAGGATGTGAACCCAAGACCATCAGTTCTGGGGAACTGTGTCTTTAACAGCAAAACTGTACTCCAGACCCTGGCTGATGAACAGATGTTGTAGGAGGGATGGTATCAGGAAGAAGCCAGAGGTTCTGGGATGCCATTAAGTGGGGAGGGAGACGTAGTGTGGTGGTGAAGAGCATGGGCTCAGGAACGGTCTGCCTGGACCCATGTCCTGGCTCTGCCCTGTACATGCTGTGTGACTTGTGGCAAAGCACTCAACTTCTCTGAGTATCAGATACTCCTTCTGTAAAATGTGATAATAGATATTTACATCATAGGGTCATTGGGAAGATAAAATATTAAGTCACATAAACTATTACAGTACTCAATAAATGTTATGTATAGTGTATACATCTTTCAGTTGCTATAAATTTGAGAACAGGGCCGTGCACACAGTTTCACTGAAGCTGGAGAGAGGGCTGAAGGTCCCTGCCTTCAGGACCCACCTATAGCATGGGTCCTGAAGGCAGGGGCCAGGGGAGTGAGGAGATGGGTGGCCTGGAGCACGAAGGAGAGGCTCGAGACTAGGAACGTAGTGCTCTCAAGTGCTAGGCATCCCCTGATGCTGAGTCCATAGATTTCAGGTGCCCAAGCCAGCAGTGAAATATGCTGTGACAGGAGGGCCACCCTTGCCTGCCCCAGGGGACAGGGGCCAAATCTCTTGCTCAGTTCACCATCCTGGCCACTGGGGACTGGGATCAGGCCTCCAGTTTCCAGTCCAGAAAAGCCCCCGTACCACCTGCCTCTCCTGACCTCCTTCAGGGAGTGAAGCCACGAGCTCTAGCTCCCTCTTCTGTCCTCCCAACTCCAGAAAATAGTCTAGAACCGCATTGCCAAAGGGTCCTGAGAGCCATCTTGCCCAACTGCCCCCTTTCTTTTTTTGTAGAGGAAGAACCTGAGTCCCAGAGACGGAAAGGGACCACCCACATCATACAGCAAGTTGGGAACAGAAGGCCCAGGCCGCCTGGTGTCTGACTCAAGTTGTACCCTGGTGACATAGCCACCTTCCTTGCTCAGCAGGTACTCAAGGTCAATGTGCCTTTGAGGGTGGTGGCTCTGGAGTTCCCCTGCCTGGTGCAAGTCTCAACATTGCCACTTTCTGGCATGTGACCTCATGCAAGACGCTTAACCTCTCTGTGCCTGTCTTTATTTATAGAATGGGAATAATAATTTCACCTCCTTCAATTGGGTGTTGTGTGGATTAAAGTGAGCTGATCCATGCAAAGCACTTAGGACACTGCCTAGCATTCAGTACCGGCAGTTAACACTGCGACACCATCACCACTATCATCATTGTCATCGTTGAGGTCCTGAACACCATTAGGGGATACGCTGGGGCTGTTCCTTACAGAGTGCCCACCCTGCTTTGTGCGAAGCCCTGGGGAGTGGTGGGTAAAGGCAGAGGTAGGTTCTGGCCTCTGCATAGAAACTGATCCACAGGTTGATTTTAGGCACATTGTCTGCCATGTCCGGGCCTCTGGGTCTCCAGCTGGAACAAAGAGGTCTATTTAAAAAATTTTTTTCTAGGTATTATACCTCCAGCTTCATGATGTTCCCCTGGCAATAATGACCATAGAGATGTGTATGGCTGCTCCTCATGGTATCATTTATAAGGTAACAGTAAACACCTGGAAACAATCTTAATGTCCTTCCCCATTGCAGCTTTAAAAATAAGAAGTTAATAGCCTCAAAGGGCAATAATCCAAATGTCCATCAACAGGTGAAGGGAAACCCAAACTGGCACATCCAAGCGGTGGAACACTCTGCTGCAATGAAAAGCAATGAACTCAGAACACAACACAGGTGAATCTCAGAGAGGAAGGCTTGCCCCAAAGAGTGCCTGCTGTATAATCCATTCAAATGAAATTCTGGAAAAGGGAAATCTAACTGTAGGGACAGGAACTAGTTTAGTGGTTATCTGGGGCTGGATATGGGGACAAGAGGTTGGTTACAAAGGAGCAAGAGGGAATTCTGGGGGTGATAGAAATGTTTTGTGTTTTTTTTTGGCTGTACCACGCGGCACGCGGGGTCTTAGTTCCCTGCACCCCCTGCATTGGAAATGCGGAGTGTTAACCACTGGATCACCAGGTAAGTCCCTTTTTTTTCTTTTTTTAAAAGAAATGTTCTAGATCTTGATGATGGTATAATTTTTGAAACTCATTGGACTGTACTCTTAAAATGGGTGCATTTTACTCTATGTAAATTATACCACAATAAAGTCGGTTAAAAAATAAATGACGGGGCTTCCCTGGTGGTGCAGTGGTTGAGAGTCCGCCTGCCGATGCAGGGGACACTGGTTCGTGCCCCAGTCCGGGAGGATCCCACATGCCGCAGAGCGGCTGGGCCCGTGAGCCATGGCCGCTGAGCCTGCGCATCCGGAGCCTGTGCTCCGCAGCGGGAGAGGCCACAACAGTGAGAGGCCCGCGCATACCACAAAAAAAAATAAATAAAACAAACAAACAAACAAATAAATAAATGATGACTCACACAGACAAGGAGACTTTGAATTTGTCAAAAGGAGTGGGCTACATCTTTGGCACCAATATGGGAAGATGTCCATGTTGTGTTGTCAAATGAAAAAGGCAGTTATGTAGCAATGCAGGTGACACCGATGGTTACTGAGAGCTCTCTGGGGGCTGGGCCCAGGGTGCACGCCTCGCGTGCATTACTTTGTGTAACACTGACAACATCCATGCAAGGTTTTATAGATGAGAAGAAAACTGAGGTTCACAGAGATGAAGTACCACGTATGAAGCCAAGAAGCCACACGGTTGGAACCTACTGTGACTCCAATCTTGTAAATAATTGCCAAGGTTAGTCTGTGTGTACAAAAAAATCTGGAGAGACAACCCCAAACAGGGCCTGGGGATTATGTGTAGGAAACACATTTATAGGCACTTTCGCTTTCAATACCATCTACTTCTGTTCTGCTAAATTTGTTGTAACATGCCTGAACCTTTCTAATCAGAGAAAGCAATATAGATTTTTTTTTTAATTACTAAAAAAAGTCCCTGTCCTGTATCTCACCTGGGCATCCCCTCCTCACTGCTCCCTCCTCCAGATGGGCCACATGCCTGTCCAGAGTCCCAGGCCCCACTGATAAAGCCAGGGCCCACTGAGCGAGCCCATATCAGGGCCCGAGCAGCCCCTACAGTCCCACCCATCTGGTACAGCCAGGGAGGGTGGGCCCGGACCCAGGAATCAGCAGCCTCCAGGGCCCTGGAGATAACAGGAGCTGCGGAAGGGTGGGTGATGAGAACCACTGGGGCCTGGGTCTGCAGCAGGGAGGTGGGGTGTGAGCCAGGGATGTTGATGGACCTCTCCCCACTGGACAGACTAGGCTGCTAAGACCCAGAGAAGGTGTGACCAGCCTGGTCTATGTTTGTGGACCTGACTTGGTCTGCTGTGTGGCCCTAGATACATATCATCCCCTCTCTGAGCCTCGAGTTTCCTTGGGATTCTTTGGTTCCAAGCTGGTCCTCTTTTAGGAAGTAACCTGGGCCCTGAAAACGTCCTTGAAAGCCCCCAATGTATGGGCCACATCAGAATGGACACAATGCCCTTGGGCCCCCAGGATCAACTCTGAGTGATAAGTGGAAGCCCAAAGACCACGTGACCCTGAGCCCATGTGCACATGCCTACCTGGTCATGCCCACGTCTGCAGGCCCCAAGGACAAGCCCGGTCACCCCGGGCCAGGCCAAGGCTTGTTTACATGTCCAAAGGTCAGATGCTGCCTTCCAGGGAGGGGCTCAGCTGGTGAGAGCATGCAGCTGTGTGCCCAGGACACAGATAACGTGTGCCCCGGGGAGGGGCGAGCAGCCCCAGGAGAGGGTGGAGGAAGAATGACACTCAGCTCGCCCTCCCTGGGAGAGCCCCTGCCAGCTCTGCTGCTGGTCCAGGAGCACCCTCATGGCCACTGAGCTCAGTGTTCCTGAGGCTAGGACCACCCTGTACTGCCCACCACCCCATCTATGCCATGGGGTGCATCCACTTCCCAAGCCTCAGTTTCCTCATCTGTAAAATGGGGGAAATCACTGTTCTTAGCTGATAGGGTGCGGAGAGGAAGGAGGAAGCTGAGGCATGATGCTGTCAGGGGAGGGGCGGGGACTTGACACAGAAGTCTCATTTGAGCAATAGCCCCATGTTCTGGAAGCCCCCCCCCCCCACACTGTAAGGAGGCTGAAGAGATCGTCCCTCTGAGAGCCTCGAAATCACAGGGTGGGGCCTACAAGTCCTGCCTGTCCCCTTTCTCCCTTGAGGTATTTTCCAGCTGTTCTCAAATCCTACCTCCTCCCCTCCCTGCTGCCCTATGGTGTTAACAAAAGCCTAGTGGCTTCTAGTCTGGTTGTGGTGGGACTTGTACATTGAAACCTAAAAAGTGGCGTCTTGTCAATGTGCCCTGTGCACACACAGGGGGTGTCCACTCAGCTGGAGACTCTGCCTGGGAGGGGACTGAAGCCCTTTTCTTCTCTTATCTCTCCCCGCCAGAACACTCTTGGTCACCCAACCTCTGACTACTCACTTGCAAGGAAGGGGGAAGCTGAAGGTAGCTGCGTCTGTTACCAAAATCATTAGCAAAAGTTTCTTATTTTAAACTGGCAGAAGCATGAACACTGATCACCCCAAGGTTGGCATTCACATTCTCTGCAGGCGGGAACGAAACAGGCACAGCCTGCCTGTGGGTAATTAGCGTCTCTATCCACACACAGCCACATACACAACTCACAACCCAGGATCATACTCCTGGGAATCGGCAGGACACAAATCCTACCACAGAGGCATCTGTTCACAGATGTTTGCAGAAGCTTTTTTTCTTTTTTGGTAGGAGCATAACAATACTGGAAGATTTCAAATGACTATCCACAGAGGGTTGATTACTTAGACATTTTGTGATCCAGCCACACTATGGAATACAATACAGATGTCAGAAGGCTCGGGACTCCCTTGGAAATGTTTCCAAGATTCATTGTTTTTCACAGGTGAAAAAGGACGGTGAAGAATAATATGTATGAACAGAATTCTGAAAACACACCCATAAACAAAACTATTCTCTCCTTCTTGATAAAGGTAAGTAGCAACTCAGGTATACTGGCATGGGAAAGTTCTGGCAGGAGTCACACCAAATGACTAACTTAATTCTTGCCAATTTTGTAGCTGTGTGACCTTGGGAAGTGACTTAACTCAGCCTCAGTTTCCTATTTTGTAAGTTAGTAATAACCGACCTCATAGGGCTGTGACGAGCATTAATACAACTAATTATTGTAAATCATTTGGCACATAACAAGCATTCCACATATAGTTAGGGAAATAAGGTAGGAGTCAATTTTCAGCTAAACAAATTTGTTTTCAGGAATCAAATTTTCACATAAGCTTTAAGTGGTGGATGCTCGTCTGCCTGTCTTTGCTGCCACCTGGTGGTCACAAGTGAGAAAGCATCCATTGGAATGCTTGCCTTCTCTCTTCCTCCCTTTCATTCAAGTCACAATTTACCCAGGGTCTACAAAGCGGCAGGAACACACAAGTCCTGTGCCTTTGAGTGTGGCCAGAGTCAATGGTCCCAGGCCTCTATGAGTCTCTGTTTTCTCATCTCAAGAAGGCTGGTAATAACAACTTACCTTATATGTTTGTGCGGATAAAATGCAATAATGCATGTAAGGTATTTAATACTGGCCCTGACACCAAAGAAAGTTCTAGAAATGGTAATTATTGGTATGTACGCCCATTATCTTATTTAGGAAAGCAGTATTTTTTAAAATGAACTTATTTATTTTTGGCTGCGTTGGGTCTTCATTGCTGTGCGTGGGCTTTCTCTAGTTGCGACGAGTGGGGGCTACTCTTCTTTGTGGTACTCGGGCTTCTCATTGTGGTGGCTTCTCTTGTTGCAGAGCATGGGCTCTAGGCGCGCGGGCTTCCGTAGTTGCGGCACGTGGGCTCAGTGGTTGTGGCTCTCGGGCTCTAGACCGCAGGCTCAGTAGCTGTGGTGCACGGGCTTAGGTGCTCCGCGGCATGTGTGATCTTCCCAGACTAGGGTTTGAACCTGTGTCCCCTGCCTTGGCAGGCGGATTCTTAACCACTGCACCACCAGGGAAGTCCCAGGAAAGCAGTATTATACCCATTTCATGGCTGAGGATCTTGAGGCTTAGAGGAGTCAAAGTAACTTGCCCAAAGCTGTTTAGCTAAGCAAGAAAGGGATGAGTTAGAATCCAGGTCTGTCCTGGGGCTGCCTCACCACCCTTAAGATACCATCTTACATGCTTATCTGAGAAGAGGTTTTAAAGACCTGTTTTTACCACCAGAGACACCTGAAGTTTGGACCCCACAGGTCAGGAACATTAAAAAAATACTCAGCTGTATTGGTTATCTAGTGCTTCATCAGGAAGCGCCCTAAAACCCATTTGCCCCTACATGCCTCAATTGCCTCACCCTAGTCCGGGCCCTGCAGCCGGGCTGTAGTAATCTCAAGGCTCCACTGGTGAGCTGTCTGCTTCCACGCCCATGTGGCTGCTGGCAGGGTTCGTCCTCAGTAACTGCTAGACTGACTTCCTTCCAGCTGCTGGCCAGAGGCCACCCGCAGTTCCTGGCCACCCTGTCAGTCTCTCCGAAGTTGCAGTTCGCTTCATCAAAGTGTGCATACAAGGCAAGGAGACATGAGCAGAGTCACCCAGTGAGATGGAAGTCACCATCTTGTGCCACCTAATCATGGAAGTGAACTGTTGCTGTATTCTAGTCTTAGAAGTGAGTCACCTGGCCCAGCCTATCCTCCAAGGCAGGGGATGATACAAGGGCTTACATACTAGGAAGAGGGGACCCCAGGGAGCCATTCTAGAACCTTCCTGCCACATCAGAGTTGCCAGCTTTTCATTTTGCCAACGAAGAACATTTAGAAAATCAACTACCCCCTCTGGTTACCATCCCATTAAAAAAAAAAAAAAAGAACTTTTTACAATTGCTTGTGGTTAGATAAATGTAGCTCTGTGAGAAATGTGCCACATGGTCCCGAGTTTTCTCACTCTGCGGTGCTCTGGTGCTTGGCTTAGCACTGGGAACCTCCCGCCTGGAGTGGGACTGCCCACCAGCTTGGGGGAAGCAGAGAGGAGGGGATGGGGTCTGCCTGAGCACGGCTGGGCTCCCAAAGCGCCCGGCACCCCAAAATACACTGGCAGAATGAATGAACACGGCAATGAAACACCTCATGCAGAAGTGCCCCCAAACTCTCAGAGAAGAAGCAGCGCTCTGTAAGGCTAAGGAACAGGTGGGTCTAAGGCGGCATGGCAAGAAAGGAGGTTAATATCCGCAGGGTGGTTTCTTTGACATTAATCCCTTCCACATCTATTAGCTAAACCCATAGTCTCCACAGTCCCCAGCAGGAGGAAGAAGGTTCCATTTCCCATTTTAGCACTGAGCAAACAGATCCAGAGACGTTATGCAACATGCAAGAAGGGCCTCAGTGTGGCTGTGGGGAAATGGACCCAGAGGAGGCCCAGGGAGGTTCAAAGGGAAAGCAGCAAGGGGTCACCAAGCTGGAAGCGTCTGGCCTGGGGTCATTTGGCCAGGCTCCCAGATCAGGAGCCAATCCTGGGGAGGAGGGTGCGATTCTGAAGCTGGTGCTCTTTGTTACTCAGTCGAGGCCACCAGCCATCCCCATCTCTCCCAAGAGGGGTGGAGGTGGCACTGCAGCAGACGGCAGTCAGGGTACCTACCTGAGCCAGACGGCCCCGGGTCGGGGGGAGGCAGGGGACCCTAGAGCGAGCAGCCAGGTCAGCCTCAGAGCTTCTTCCCTCCCCTCTGCTGGGCCAAACCTGCCTGGTTCATTGCCAGCCCTCCACAGCTCAGCAACCCCACCCCGGGGGGTGGTCCCTCTGCAGCAAGGGCTGCTGCTTTCCCAGCTGGCCCTTTTAACAGCGTACATATCCCCTTATTTATGCCTTCTCTTCCTGAGGAACCCCTCGGGGTTTCCCTCTGCAGCCCCCAGCAGAGCACCTGACCAGTGACATCACTGGGTATGGCATGGCCACGTTGTCCAGCATTTCCCACATCCAGGAGGACCCACTCTCCATAAACCCACACACAAAATCCTGAGGTCGGCGCTGCCGTCACCCCTGCTTACAAAAAAAGGAAACCCAACCGAAAGGTTGGCCGATACGGCCAAATCACGCAGCGATAGTCTGTGGTGTCACAGCTGGAAGGAGAAAAGGCCACATTTTACCATCCTTGCTCCTGTGCTCGCTTGGGTGGCACATACACTAAAATTGGAATGATATCAAGAAGAGCAGCACGGCCGGCCCCTGTGCAAAAGTGTGAAGCATCTCATATTTTTAACCAATGTTACCCCAATTTTAAAAAATGAATAAAAACAAACAAATAAATATGGTTAAGATGGTGACAGATTTTTAAAAGAAAATCCTTCTTCCTGCATGCCAGGCATTGTGTTAACGCTTTTATAGGCATTATCTCACTTAATCTCCAGCACATGGTGGCCAATACCATTAACCCCACTTTGTCCTCAAGAAACTAAAGCTTAGTGAGGTCAAGGGACCTGCCCAAGCCTGTCAGGATGGAGCCTGCAGCTGGCCCTCGTCACAGAACACTCAACTGCCTGTAGAGCTGTGCACAGACGCACGTGGCTACTTCACCTATTAGGAGTCGAGGTCCTGGTTTTCAACACTTGTTTTGTGGTTGTTGTCTTTGCAGCCCTTGCCTTGTGCTGTGGGTAGCGGAAGTGAACTCTAGAATCAGTCTGCCTGGTTTGGGACCCCGACGGTCATTCCAGGTCTGGGACACTGGGCAGGTCACTCAGCCTCCTTCAGGCTCAGTTTCCTCATCTGTAAAATGGGACTAGCACCAGTACAGACCTCGTAGGGCTGTGGTGTGACCTGAGTGAGGTAATGCATGTGTACGCTTAGCACTGAGCCTGGCTTCCAGCAAAAGCTGAAAATAAGCTGTTGTTGCTGTTAATTATTCTTACAGCTTATAAAACACTTCTGCATACATTGTTCGATTGGGTTCTCACAATAGCATTGAGAGGGTGGGCAGGGTAGGACTTATTAGTCCTATTGTTTCACACGAGGCAGCCAAATACACTTATTCTAGAGTTACATGGAAGTGTAAACAATAGTCAACAAATTAATGAAACTGGAAGACCTAGAAGGGACACTTCTATCAAATAGCAAGACTTAGTATAAAGACTATATATAATTAAGAGAGTACCATCCCTGGAATGCATATTAAGAGAAGGCAAAGCATAAGGAAAACGTGTCTTCCTATGTCACCACTTAGGTCATGAAAGAAACACAATTTAAAGTGAGACAGCCAGGCTTCCCTAGTGGTGCAGTGGCTAGGAATCCGCCTGCCAATGCAGGGTACACGGGTTCGAGCCCTGCTCCAGGAAGATCCCACATGCCGCAGAGCAAGTAAGCCGGTGCGCCACAACTACTGAGCCCGTGCTCTACAGCTCGCAAGCCACAACAACTGAGCCCGCGTGCCACAACTACTGAAGCCCACGCGCCTAGAGCCCGTGCTCCACAACAAAGAGAAGCCACCGCAATGAGAAGCCCATGCACCACAACGAAGAGTAGCCCCCTCTCGCCACAACTAGAGAAAGCCCACGCACAGCAATGAAGGCCCAACGCAGCCAAAAACAAATAAATAAAATAAATAAATTTAATAAATAAAAATAAAATGAGGGAGCCTTTTATACCTACCAGGCTGGAAATATTTGGAATGACAATTTTCAGTGTTGGAGGTTAAGTGGGAAAACACACATTCTCTACACTGCTAAATGTGTGGGGCTTGTGGTGTAGGAATTGAGAATGAGTCAAACTTTTGGGGGCAGCAGTTTGGTGAGATATATGTCAAAATGTCACGTGCCATGCTCTGACCCAGAGGTTGCCCTTCCAGAATTTATCCTTATGTAATGAAAGATGTTTATCACAACATCATTTGTAATAGGAAAATATTGGAAGCTGCTTGTATGTCCATCAATAAGGAATTGCTTAAATAAATTACATGTCCATAGACTATTAAAAATGATAATATAGACCTATAGTATTGACATAGATTATTGAATAAATAATAAAGATTGTCTTAACCCTATCACTCAGAAGTAACTATTGGTAAAATTTTTATTTTCCCAGCCTTTTTTTGTGTGTGCACACACATTATTTTAAGAAATGGAATTATACCATATATATTACTTCATAACTAGCATTTTACTTAACCATATAGTGAGTACTGTAGTTTTTTCAAGCAGCATAAATTAGTATACTAAAAAAGCGACTTTTATTAATTTTTAATTTCACATAGTGCATTCTCATCTAACAATGCAAACACTGTAGGTAAAATTAAAATCTCTTTGCCTCTCTCCCTCCCCAGAAGTCATCGTGTTGGGTGTGCATCCTTTCAGATCTTTCCCCAAACTTTTCGGGCCATTTACATTCATATATATGTGCATGTACACATATAGAGTTATGAGTTTATATTATTCAGTAGCTCGGTTTTATAAGTTAACAGTATGACTTGGAACTCTGCCAGGAACTAGACAAATTTTAGTATTTTGTTCGTTGTCTCATACTCTATTTCCTTTAAAAGTAAAGGAGGGGGAAAAAAGACACATAAGACTTAAAAATAAAGCAATGATGAGGAAGGAAGGGAAGGAGGGAGGGACAGAAAAGGAAAACAAAAAAGGAATTATCTTCCTTGTTAAAAAGGTTGTAAAGCTCCCTTGATTTCCACTAGGGGGGGACAGAGAAACACGGACGAGAAGTGTCCCATTGCACGGTTATTGATGGGAGGTTCATCAAGTAGACAGTAGCCTTCCCGGGTATTCCATCCCTCTCTACCATTCCTCCTCCCACCATACCAGCTTTTCCAATGCGTCATCTCTTTCTCAAGATTTGGGACTAGGAGTCTTCGGGGGGCGTTCACCTTGTTCACCCACATACACAAACTCTGGGGAGCCCACACCCACACTCACACCCACTGACCCTGGGGAGCGCAGCCGGAAGAGCCGTGGGACCGTCAGCGGATGCGCGATCCAAGGTCCGCTCGTGGCGGGTTAGATGCCCAAAGGTGAGCGAATCTCAAGGATCCTGGCCCCAGCACTGGGTCTTGGTGTTTATCGCCCCCTCCTGGCGGGATTTATTAGCGCGGCCCGCTCACACCCGCGCGCGCTCCAGAGCTGGTGCAGCAGGTGCCGTCAGCCCCAAGAGCAACGGAGGTCACAGCGATCCTGGCGCCTCAAACACACTGGCTCGGAGAAATCCCTCCACTTCCCAAGATTCCCCAGAGGAGATGTGCAGGGACAGCAGAGATACCGAACTCCACCCCCCCAGGCGTGGTGGGGCGCCATCTCTCTTAGCCAGAGAGAACAAACAAGTCAGCATGCGTTTATTTTCCACATTTCCCATGTGCCCAGCTCCGTGCTGAGTCCATGGGTGTGTGTCGGAGGCAGAGTGGGGTGAAGTGGGGAGTACAACGTAAGATCAGACTCTACCGCTGTCCTCTAGTGGCTTCTGGTCCTCAACAGCTTTTATATTTTGGCTGTTTGTTCTCCTCCACTCCCTCCCCCACCCCCAGGCTAGAATATCTGCCCTTCTGAGAAGTGGAGCAGGTGGCTAGCTTCTCTGCCCTCTGATCCCAGGCCTGGCTGACCCTAATCCCAGCATCCCCCAGTATGGGGACAGAGAGCGGTAGCAAGTCATCTGTGGGGTTTCCTGGGGGAGTGGAAAAAGCACTGCACAGGGAGCCTTCAGGTTGCTTCGGACCCCAGCTTGGTGGTTCCTTGCTGTGGGACCTCGCTTTGGTCTGGCCCCTACCTGGACCTCTGTCTCCACCTCCCTTAGAGATCCCATCAAGCTTTCACACTCCTACATCACCTCTCACCTAAATGATCATATCTGGAAGCAACTGTGGTCCATCCTTGGACTTGTCGTTGCAGTCTGAGCTAGGCCAGGACTGGCCCATTGTCCCAGTGGGCTTATGTCCAGGGAGGGAAGTTGGGGGCGTGGCTTAACGCAATCCAGGCCGTGATTAGACAGGTTCTCCCGTTATTGCCATAAATCTCTCCCGCCCCTGTGAGGCTGATTAGCACTCCCAGGCAGGGCACTCACTCTGGTTTCCCTGCAGCCCCTGGAAGGCTGTGCTAAGGCTCTCCTCCCAGGGAGAAGCCACTTGGGCAGGCCTGGCTCAGGATGCCAGCCTCAGCCAGGCCTCAGAGAAACCCAGGCGGCTCCCAAGCCCCTCCTGACATTTACGAGGTGCTGCTGAAGCAGGGGACGCCCCAAACCCCAAAGGAATGTTAATTGGCTAAAATTGTTGCCCATGCACTCACTGGGATCCCAGTTATTACCATTTTGCTTTTATTTGTCTTCCCCTAGAGGCACCGGGTTGGGCTGTGCATCTGGCTGGCCACCTCTCCACGCTGGAGCCAGAGATGGGAAGAGGCTGAGGACAGGGGCTGGAGGTGTGATGGGGAACACAGCACCCTCAATTGCCCCCAGCTTCCACCCAGCTTCTTCCACTTGTTGGGGTCTCAACTCAGGGAGGGGGTGAAGAGAAAGAAAGGTCTGGAAGGGGAATGAAATGCAGATGTTGACAATGCAGCTTTGGTGTCAGACCCACGAGGGTCCAAAGGCTGGCTCTGCCCTCCTTTGGCTGTGCGGGCCCGGGAAGGTGTAGCCTGTGTATAAGCCTCCATTACTGTGTCTGTTATAATATTGGTAACATTAAGCTTTCTGCGTCATCCTGAGGAATAAAGGAGAAGACGTGCCTACCCAGAACATAGGGGTCACAGTTATCACAGGAAAGTCTCTGGGGCAAGTTTGAAGACATCTTACTGGGTGAGTCACAGCTGTGTAGACCCTTCAGAGGGTCTGCCTTAGGGTCCAGGTGGAGAAACTAGCTCCGACAGGGAAGGAGACCTCTGGGGTTCTCTCTGCAGCAGACATGAACCTGGGGGCCAGGTCTTTCTGGTCTGAGTCCAGCTCCATGTTTACCTGAGTCTGAGGGAGTCAGCCACCAGAACCTGGGGGGTCACATTGACAAAATGATACCCCTACCTTCTCCCAAGAGGATGATCTAAGGGGGAGGCATGGAGAGGGTCTGGACTTGAATTTGCCAAAAAGATTCCTCATTTCAAACCCTCAACGGACTTCTGGATCAGAGCCACACTCTTGGGCCATCACAGATTGTCCCTTTCTTCCCCTCTTCCGTCTTCCCTCCCTTCTTCTCTCTTCCTACCTCTCTCTCTTCCTTCCCCTTCTTCTCCTTCCTTCCTTTTTTCCCCTTCTTTCCTCCTTTCCTTTCCTTCCTTCTTTCCCCCTCCCTCCCTAGCTTACTCACTAATTGATTATTTCATCCACTTACTCAGGACATATTGGATGCCATGGTAGGCCATTTCCTCCATAATTTCTTGGCCTGTAAAAAATTGTGTTGAATTTCTAGTTATAAAAATCTGACTAAATTTTTAAATTTCTCATATAATGAGACATCGAGAGCCAGGCAGTCTATGACTGGGATGGCTATGTTCTATGATACAATCAAGAGCCTAGACTCCTTCTACTCTGTAGTCTTTAGTGTGTGATTTTTATCCTCAAGGTCCCCCCATGTTCCAAGATGGCTGTTGAGGCTCCAGCCATCACATCTGAGTTCTAGAGTTCTATATAAGGAGAAGGGTAAAAGACACCATTCTCATCCTAGTCAGTTGTCTTTAAAGATACTTCCTGGAAGTCCCACCCAGTGACTTTTGCTTAGACTTTAATGGTCTCTCTACCTGCAAAGGAGGCTGGGAAATTCAGTTTTTCAACTGGGCACACAGAAAATTGGAATTCTGTTATTAAGGAAAAAGAAGAACAGATAATGGAGGTAGGACACTAACAGTTTGCTCCACCATTCCCGATGACCTTCACCTCCTATGGCCTTGGGAATGTCTTGTCTCCTATACCCTCCCTGGGAGTGGACAGTTTTCCCCATAGGCATAGCTGAAGCCTCCCCTTCTCTTCCATCTTCTTCCCCAAGTGTCTCCATGTTGTGCTCTAGAGGGGGAAACCACAACTGTCAGACCCTGGTGGAACAGTTAAAAGACACTTAGAAATCATGAAATAAAAATCACTTTTATCTGCTCTGCAACAGTGTAAAAGTTGTTACATTTGCATCAAGAATGAAGAGCAGCAACATAGGCAAAAATAAACAAGTGGGACTACATCAAACTAAAAAGCTTCTTCTGCACAGCAAAGGGAACCATCAACAAAATGAAAGACAAGCTATAGAAAATATTTGCTAATCATATATCCAAAAATAGCCAAAATATATAGAGAACTCAAGCAACTCAATATCAACAAACAACAACAAAAAACCCCAAATAATCTGATTTAAAAATGAGCAGAGAGGCTTCCCTGGTGGCGCAGTGGTTGAGAGTCCGCCTGCCGATGCAGGGGACATGGGTTCGTGCCCCGGTCCGGGAAGATCCCACATGCCGCGGAGCAGCTAGGCCCGTGAGCCATGGCCGCTGAGCCTGCGTGTCCGGAGCCTGTGCTCCGCAACGGGAGAGGCCACAACAGTGAGAGGCCCGCGTACCGCAAAAAAAAAAAAAAAAAAAAAAAATATATATATATATATATATTAGCAAACTGAATTCAACAATACATTTTTTATTTTTTTTAATTTTTGGCTGCATTGGTTCTTTGTTGCTGTGCATGGGCTTTCTCTAGTTGCAGCGAGTGGGGGCTACTCTTTGTTGTGGTGTGTGGGCTTCTCATTGTGGTGGCTTCTCTTGTTGCAGAGCATGGGCTCTAGGTGCCTGGGCTTCAGTAGTTGTGGTGCGTGGGCCTAGTAGTTGTGGCTAACAGGCTCTAGAGCGCAGGCTCAGTAGTTGTGGAGCACGAGCTTTGTTGCTCCACGGCATGTGGGTTCTTCCGGGACCAGCGCTCAAACCCGTGTCACTTGCACTGGCAGGTGGATTCTTAACCACTGCACCACCAAGAAAGTCCCTCAACAGTACATTAAAAGGATCACACACCATAATCAAGTGGGATTTAATTCCAGGGATGCAAGGATGTTTCAAGATCTGCAGATCAATCAATGTAATAACCACATTAACAGACTGAAGAATAAAAACCATATGATCATCTCAAGAGATGCAGAAAAAGCTTTTGACAAAATTCAACATCCATTTATGATAAAAAGCCTCAACAAAGTGGATATAGAGGAAACATACCTCAACATAATAAAGGCCATATGTGACAAACGCACAGCTAACATCATACTCAATGGTGAAAAACTGAAAGCATTTTCTCTAAGATCAGGAAACAAGACAAGAATGCCCAGTCTTGCCACTTTAATTCAATATAGTACTGGAAGTCCTAGCCACAGCAATCAAACAAGAAAAAGAAATAAAACAAATCCAATTTGTAAAGGAAGAAGTAAAACTGTCACTGTTTGCAGATGACAATACTATATACAGAAAATCCTAAAGACACCTCCAAAAGCCTATTAGAACTCATCAATGAATTCAGTAAAGTTGTAGGATACAATATTAAATATAGAAATCTGCTGTGTTTCTCTACATTAACAATGAACTATCAGAAAGAGAAATTAAGAAAACAATTCCATCTACAATTGCAACAAAAAGAATAAAATACCTAGGAATAAATCTAACCATGGAGGTGAAAGACCTATAGTCAGAAAACTATAAGACACTGATAAAAAAACTGAAGATGGCACACACAAATGGAAAGATATACAGTGCTCATGTATGAGAAGAATTAATACTTCTAAAATGACCATACTACCAAAGGCAATTTATAGATCCAATGCAATCCTTATCGAAATAACAATGGCATTTTTCACAGAAGTAGAACAAATAATTCTAAAATTTGTATGGAAACATGAAAGACCCTGAATAGACAAAACAATCTTGAGAAAGAACAAAGCTGGAGGTAGGAGGTGTCATGCTCCCTGATTTCAAAATATACTACTACAAATATACTACAAAGCTACAGTAATCAGAAAGTATGGTACTGGCACAAATGAAAAAAAAACACATAGATCAATGGAACAGAAGAGAGTGCCCAGAAATAAACCCACGTTTATTTGGTCAAGTAATCTATAACAAAGGAGGCAAGAACATACAATGGGGAACAGTCTCTTCAATAAGTGGTACTAGGAAAACTGGACACCTACATGCAAAAGAATCAAACTGGATTATTTTCTCACACCACATACAAAAATAAACTCAAAGTTTATTAGATTAAAGACCTAAACGTAATACCTGAAACCATAAAACTCCTAGAAGAAAACATAGGCAGTATGCTCTGTGACATTGGCCTTAACAATATTTTTTTGTATATTATTAACAATAATACCAGCTATCCTTTCTTTGGTCCTTACAATGTACCAGGCTCTGTGTTAGCATATATATTTTATATATTTTTTGTGTCAAAATCCCATGAGAGAGATATTATTCCCTCCCCCTCCCACCCCCCCGCCGAGTCATAGACACCAGAGAGGCAAGTAACTCGCCCCCAAGTCAAACAGGTAGCAAGCAGCACAATTGGGTTTTAAACCAAGCACTGTTGGCTCCAGAGTTATCCTTTTCCCTGCTTCCCATGCTGCCTCTAGAGGCAGAGGAAGATTGCATCCTCAGTGGGAAGGAATTTGGGGGGATGATTTACGGAGAAGAGCTCCCCCAAGGCCAGGGTGAAAGCTCAATGAAAGATTGTACCTTCATTGTGATTAGCTGGAATAAATTCTGCTTCCCAAGATCATGTGAAATGGGGCTTAAACAAGGGAGAAAGAGATGGGAAAGGAGAAACACTGACCTCGTTTTATTCTTAAGTGACCACCTGTACATGTATATGTCTCTTTCTTTTATTCAGGGTCACATGAGAGGTGGGAGATGAATAGTGGGTCAGAATATGGGGCTTTACAACAAAATTTTCTCTGTGGATTAGCCATATTATTTGAGTCGTAAAGGACAGAAACTCACCTCTGATGGACTTAAGCAAAAATTATTTACTGGCTCAGTTAACAGAAAAGTTGACAGGTATAGTTTCAGGCACAGCTGGATCTAGAGGCCAAACAAATTGAGCATCACCAATACACCAGGCACCAAGGCAAGCTCTTTACACAAGCTCTTTATGATACTCATAACATCCTTCCAAGTAAGCATCATCATTTCCTATTCTATGGTTGAAGAAGCTGAGGCTCAGGAAGGTTAAATGACTTTCCCAAGGTTGATGCAACTAGAAAGTGGAAGAATCAAGACTTGAACACATTTCTGCCTTGAATTTGCCTGATTTCGAGGTTGGATGGACCTCTTGCCACTAGGCAAATACTGGCTCCCTGACTGATGTAAGTCCCTGTGACTGTACTAGAGGCACCACAAAAGCCCATGGCAAGGCTCGCTTTACAGATCTACATGTTGACCCCAAGGAGCTTCCTCCTAATCCAGTTTCCTTGCCCCCCAGGCTATGGAAAGCACAGGCATCCTCACTCCATCCATTTCCTAACCTCTGCTAATCACGGCAGTTTTCATTGTTCTTTAGGGGCATTACGTTCTGGGGGAAGCAAAGCAAAACACCAGTTTGCCATGCTCATCTGGTGGTTCACCTAACAATCATTAATCGAGCACCTACTGTATACCAGGCACCTGTGCTAAGTGCTTTCTATGTTGTAACTCAGATCAGCCCCATGAGGGCTGATCATTGCCCCCATCTTACAGATGAGACAGAGAAGCCGGCAACTTGCCCAAGGTTGCACGGCTGGTAAATGGCAGAAATGCAGTTCGAACCCAGGCAGTCTGACTCCAGAGCCTGCGTATTCTTTTCAAAGAGCTGACAATCTAGTGAGAAAGATGGAGACATGAAAAACAAGTGTGAAGGGGAAACTTCATCAACAGAGGGATGGTGAAGCCAGCTGGGGTCCAGGCATGCTCTGCTATGCTGTGCAGCAGATAAATAGAACATGGTGGGTATTGTCACAGATGGATTTTCTAGGCACGCTATCAGTGAAAAATCAAGCTGCAGAACAACATGCACAGTATGATACCACTTATGTAAAATTAAATTCTCTAGTTGAGTATGTTTGTAAATGTACTGAAACAAATCTGGGGAAAAACACATCAAACAGTGGAGCTGGCTGTTAAGAGGATTTAAGGCTCACCTACAATATTTTCAGTTTTTACAAGAAAAATGCATTCCTTCCTTCCTTCCTTCCTTCCTTCCTTCCCTTCCCTCCCTCCCTCCCTCCTTCCTTCCTTCCTTCCTTTCTTTCTTTCTTTCTGCACCAGGAGGCTTGTGGGATCTTAGTTCCCTGACCAGGAATTGAACCCGGGCCCTAGAAGTTAGAATTTGGAGTCCTAACCACTGGACAGCCAGGGAATTCCCACGTTCTTTATTTTGTTATTTTTAAAAAATTTCTATTCAGATTCTCTGCCCATCTTTTTTTGTGTGTGTGTGGTACGCAGGCCTCTCACTGTTGTGGCTTCTCCCGTTGTGGAGCACAGGCTCCGGACGCGCAGGCTCAGCGGCCATGGCTCACGGGCCCAGCCGCTCTGCGGCATGTGGGATCTTCCCAGACCAGGGCACGAACCCGTGACCCCTGCATTGGCAGGCGGACTCTCAACCACTGTGCCACCAGGGAAGCCCCCCGTATCTTTTTGAAATATGGTTTTCTCCGAATGTACGCCCAGGAGTGGGATGGCAGGATCATATGGTAGCTCTATTTTTAGTTTTTTAAGGAACCTCCACACTGTTCTCTATAGTGGCTGTACCAATTTACATTCCCACCAACAATGTCGGAGGGTTTCCTTTTCTCCACACCCTCTCCAGCATTTATTATTTGTAGACTTGTGATTAGCTGGAATAGCTGTGATTAGCTGCCAATGCAGGGGACACGGGTTTGATCCCTGGTCCGGGAAGATCCCACATGCCACAGAGCAACTAAGCCCGTGCGCCACAACTACTGAGCCTGAGCTCTAGAGCCCGCAAGCCACAACTACTGAGCCCGTGTGTCTAGAGCCCGTGCTCTGCAACAAGAGAAGCCACTGAAATAAGAAGCCCGCTCACCACAATGAAGAGTAGCCCCCACTTGCCACAACTAGAGAAAGCTCGCACACAGCAATGAAGACCCAACACAGTCAAAAAAAATTAAAAATAAAAATAAGTAAGTAAGTAAATAAATAATAGAAAAGATACATGCACCCCAATGTTCATTGCAGCACTATTTACAATAGCCAAGACATGGAAGCAAACTAAATGTCCATCAACAGATGAGTGGATAAAGAAGATGTGGTGCATATATACAATGGAATACTACTCAACCATAAAAAGGAACGAAATAATGTCATTTGCAGCAACATGGATGGAGCTAGAGATTATCATACTAAGTGAAGTAAGTCAAACAGAGAAAAACAAATATTGTATATCACTTATAAGTGGAACCTAAAAAAAGATACAAATGAACTTATTTACAACAGAAACAGACTCATAGACATAGAAAACAAACTTATGGTTACCAAAGGGGAAAAGGTGGGGGGAAGGGACAAATTAGGAATTTGGGATTAATATATACACACTATTATATATGAAATAGATAAACAACAAGGACCTACTGTATAGCACAGAGAGCTATACTCAATATTTTGTAATAACCTATGTGGGAAAATAATCTGAAAAAGAATCTATATCTATATAACTGAATCACTTTGCTCTATACCTGAAACTAACACATTATAAATCAACTATACTTCAATAAAAAATTAATTAATTAAAATAATTTTAAAGGATAATTGACATAATATGTTATAAATACTAAGAGAGGGGGGAAACTCAGAATGCTATGGGTACCCAATCCAGTTAGGAGGAGGTGGTAATCAGGGAAGGCTTCCTGGAGAAAGGGACTCTGTGCTGGGTTTTGAAAAATGAGTAGGTCTTAACCAGTTAGAAACCTGGATGAAAAGTGCTCCAAGCAATGGGAACAGCACGTGCAAAGGCCCAGAAGGGATATTAGACACAATGTCAGACAGGACCAGGCTAGCCCTTCTTAAAGTATACTGCTGATGGTTAAAATGCAGATTTCCAGGCCTCACGACAGACTCTATGGAGGCAGGTCTGGGAATCAGCATTTTGACAGACGCTTCAGATACACTTTTTTTCGAAATTCAAAAATCAATTGTATTTCTATACATCGGCAATGAGAAAGATGAAAAGGAAATTAAGAAAACAATTCTACTTACAAAAGCACCATAAAGAATAAAATACTCAGGAGTAATTTTAACAATAGTGCAAGACATTGCTGAAAGTAATTGAGACCCAAGCAGAAAGACATCCTATGTTCATGGATAATACTCCACCAAATTGATCCACAAATTCAGTGCAATCCCTACAAAACCACAGCTGGTTTCTTTTCAGACAAGCTGATCCTAAAATTCATATGGAAGCTCGAGGGACCCAGAATAGCCAAAACAAGCTTGAAAAGTATTAAGCTGGAGGACTCATACTTGCGGATTTAAAAATTTACTACAAAGCTATAGTAAAAGCAGGGTGGTACTGGCACCAAGAGACATTTCTCCAGAAAAGATATGGAAATAACCAATAAGCACATGAAAAGATGCTCAACATCATTTAAGAAATACAAATCAAAACCACCATGAGAGACACACTCACACACAATAGGATTACTTTAATCAAAAACAATTATTGGAGAGGATGTGGAGAAACTGGAATCCTCTTACACTGCTGGTGGGAATGTAAGATGGAGCAGCCCCTGTGGCAAACAGGTGGGCAGCTCCTCAAAAAATTAAACACAGAATTACCATATGATACAACAATTCCATTTTGGGGGTAGATACACTAAAAAATGGAAAGCAGGGATTCAGACATATTTGTACATCCATGTTCACAGCTGCACTACTCACAATAGCCAAAAGGTGGAAGCAACTCAAATATCCATCAAGGGATGAATGGATAAAGATTATGTGGTATACCCATACAATGGAAGAGTATTCGGCAAAAAAAAAAAAGAAGAAGAAGAAATTTAGTACTGATCCATACTACAACATGGATGAACCTTGAAAACACAATAAACGAAAGAAGCCAGACACAAAAGATCATTTAACTGTATAGTTCCATTTATATGAAATGTTTGAAACAGGTAAATCCATAAAGATGGGAAGTAGATTAGTGGTTGCCAAGGGATGGGAGGTATTGGGGGAAATGGGTATGAGACCGCTGAGATGATAAAAATATTCTAGAAAAAGATAGTGGTGATAGTTGCACAACTCTCTGAATACACTAAAGCCCACTGAATTGTACACTTTAAAAGGGTAGTATGTGAATTATATCTCAATATAGTTTCCTTCCTTTCTTTCTTCCTCCTGCCGTCCCTCTCTCCTTCTTTCTTTTTTAAATACCTGTGAGCCATCAGGAGAAAAGGGTCTGGAATTAAACGCTAGAATAGAGATTTGGGGGTTCTTAATTTGGAGGTCAGAGGCCCCAGGGAGCCCTGTCCAGCCCTGATATTTTGTCTCAATAGCGTCCTAAGAATAATCATAGTAAAGACTCTTTACTAACTGTAACTCTTACTTTTTGAGCATTTTACAAGTGCTAGGCATGGTGGTACCGGGCTTAACACGTTATCTCTTTTCATTCTCACTTATTCCAGGGGGAAGTAAGTACTATTATTAGTCACATTTCGCAGAGGAAGTCACTGAGGCCAAGAAAGGTCAAGTCACTGTCCAAGTGGTCAAGTCTACTTGACACCCACCCGGTCAGAGCTGAGCTAGGACTCGGACACTGGCGGCCTAAGTTGCGGTGGTGGCGTGTGTGCTCGCTAGGTGCTTGGTCACATTTGAATTACGGTGATTAGCTCGAGAACTAAGGCGTGGGGCTGAGCAGAGGGTGCGGAAACACGCTCCAGTGAGAAGGAAGGCAGCGCTGGGTGAGGGCGTGGGATTCGCTGGGGGAAATTTAACACCTGCGTGTAGGTAAAATCCTTGCGCCGGCCTGTCAGTCGTTGGGGGCGCCTCCCAACTCCTTCCTGCGACAGCCTCAAAAGGACCCAGGTACCGCAGGAGCACGGAAGCGGGAAGGCTAGGATGGAAACCAGATGCTCTCGCCGCACGCAAGCGGCCTGCGCACGCGTGCGCCAGAGCGTGTGTGTACCCTCGACCGTTCGCGGGTTCGCCTACTTCCGTGACCGCGCGTGGGGCGTTAGCGGGAGTGGGGAGAGTAAATCATCGACACGGTGTGCGTGAGGGTGGAGGATGTGATTGGGATCGGGCGTGCCTGTCTGTGTCGTGAGTGTAGTTCTATTTTTTAACTCTACAAGTGGTCGTGGAGAGCTCGCTCTGTGCCAGTCCCATGCGGGGTGCCCGGGATACAGGGTGAGAAGGCAGTTGAGCACCTTGTCCTCCCTGCAGGAGTTGACACTGAGGGGAGGAGGAGTGTTGAGGGGAGAAATGGGAAACAAATCAAGTCAGGAAGAAACATTAACTTCCTGGGTGCGGGTGTCTGGGTCTGGAAGATTGTGTGGGAGCGCGTGTGTATGTGTGTGCGTGCACCTGTGACAGGTGAAACGGTGGTTCTGGAGCATCCACTGTCCAGGGTTCTGTCAGCGCCACGGAGTCTGAACCAGCAGCTGTGGATCTTGCCTTGGGGAGGGTAGAGGCCGAGCCTTGAACCCGTCATAAACCCCAGAGGTCTGGGCCCTGCGTCCAGCGGCCACTCGCCTTGCAACTGCTCCTCCACGGCGGACTGGATGTGACCGTCGTTCTACGCAGCACCCCCATGTCCGCCTTAGGGACCTGCCTTCTGAGCTCAGGCTGAGCCAGCTCCCGAAGACTCTCTGAAGGCCTCTGACTAAGCTAACATGGGGGCCGAGGGACACCACCATTCCCATTTAACCTGTGAGGACTGTGAGGCTCACAGAGGGTCGGGGCCTGTCTGCATCACGTGGGGAGTCAGGGCGGATCTGTGGCTTGTACTCGGGCTCCTGTGTCCTCCACTCCGGGACTGCAGGGTGCGTCATTCTACTTTAGGGCCAGTAGGTGGCGCTAGAGGCCAGGGCTAGGCAGGCGTCCCTCAGGCCTTGGGGCTTTGGACTCGGGGGAAAGACCAGACAGAACACCGGGGCAGTCACAGGACGCTTGCTGTGTGCCAGACGCTGTGCTGGGGCCCTTCGCGCATTCGCTTGTTTAACCCTCCTGTTATCTTGTTCCCCACCATCCCTTTTTACAGATGAGAAAACTGAGGCTCAGAGATTCCTTTTGAATAACTTTCCTATGGTCACTCAGCTTTGTACTGGCAGGACCATGGTCCAAGCCCAGTTCAGAGGACCAAGTACAGGTGGGGGAAGCAGGGGTTGAGAGTCGCCCCACGTCTTGCTGGGAGTGGGTTGGAGGCAGGCTATGAGCTGGTCTCTGATGCCAGCGGATGTGAGCTGAGGGGCAGAACTGCTTCTGTGAGCAGAGGATGGGATCCTGGGAGGAGGGGTGGCGGGAAGGAGCAGCAGGGGGGCTGAAGCCAGGCCCAGCCTCCCCTTTCCAGGGCCTCCCTGGGTCTTACCACATCCCACCTTGGGGTCTTGGACTTGAGGGCGAGGGGCGGTGCTCAGCCTTCCCTGTGATTCCCACCCCATCCCCCGACCTCCCCGCCCAGATGTACCTGTGCACCCTGTTCACAACACAGCTCCCCTGGGAAGCCTTCCTTGACCACCGAGGCCCAAGAGTGCCTCTGCTCCTACCTGCTCCTGGAGGGGCGGTCCAGACACCGTCTCGTAACAAGCTCCGCCATGTCCTAACACACGGCCGGGGTGGCACCACGTCCTCCACGCCAGTCCCTAGAGTTTCACTGCTTGCCTTTCTAAATACACCCACCCAGTCTGCTCTACCTCAGTGAGAAGCACGTGGGCCCCTTAGCTCAGGGGTCCTGGCTCAGCTGCCCTCCATCTCCCCCACCCACCCCCCGCCCAGAGCCCAGGACGGTGGCTCGACAGGTACATAACCTCATCCTTTCGCCCTGCAAATTGCTCTTGAGCCCCCATCAGGGGCCAGGCATTGTCCTAAGCACTGGAGAGGGACACTCAGCTCCCTTCCTCATGACAGAGGCAGACAAGAAGCATATGATACAAATTTCAGTCTGTGATTAAAAAGTAAAACAGAGAGGGACCTCCCTGCTGGTGCAGTGGTTCAGAATCCGCCTGCCGATGCAGGGGACACGGGCTAGAGCCCTGTTCCAGGAAGATCCCACATGCCGCGGAGCAACTAACCCCGGGGGCCACAACTACTGAGCCCACGTGCCACAACTACTGAAGCCTGCATGCCCTAGAGCCCGTGCTCTGCAACAAGAGAAGCTACCAAAATGAGAAGCCCATGTGCCACAACTAGAGAAAGCCTGCCTGCAGCAACGAAGACCCAACGCAGCCAAAAATAAATAAATAAATTTATTTTAAAAATAAAATAAATAAAACAGAGATATGCTAGGGTGACAGTGGGGTGGGAGGGCCTCTCTGGGGCGTGACTTTTGAGAAGAGACCTGGAGGAGGAGTCTTTTGAAGATCTCGGAAGGGGCTTCCAGACACAGGAAGAGCCAGTGCCTCAGTCCCAGGGCAAGAGCATGGGGGTGGGTGCTGTCTGGAAGGGAAAGAAGGCAGGCGTGGCCGGAGCAGTCTGAGTTCAGAGAGGTGGGCAGGGCCATTTGGGCGGGGCACAGTTTGGAGTTTATTCTAGAGTAGAGGACGCCCCCTGGAGGGTCGCCAGCAGGAGAGTGAGGTGCTCCGTTTAGCGTTAATCTCTCTGACTGCTGGTAGTTCTGTTGAAATCAACCTTCCGCCCCCACCTCCCGCTACAAGAAGGCTGAAGTTGAGAACCCTGGGGCAAAGCTGGTAGTCAGGGTGCCTGACCCGGGCCAGCCCAGGGTCTGCAGAGTTAATCCTCTGGGCCCAGAGCGGCCTCTGATTAGTAAGCCCTGCCACTCCTGGCTGATAAAGCCCCAGGCAGGCCTCTGGCTGGGAGAAGAGTGGAGAAATCAAAGCAGGCAGAGGAGGGGCACACTCCAGGAGCATCTTAGGAGGGCTTGCCTCTCCCCTCCCTGTCTTAGGTGGTGAGTTTCCTGGGTGAAAGCCTACATACGCATTTGCCGCTTGCACAGCCCTGTCTTAGTCAGGGCCCTGTGTGCATTTTATGGGGCCCTGCTTAAAGAAGAGAAGGCAAAATTGGGTGCAGGGCTTCAGAAGGGGCCCTGGGTGGATGGGGGACCCTGGATAAGTCTCATTAGCTGCATGGTTAGTGTCCCCCCTCTGATCTTCCATCAGGGGAGGAAGCCCCACATGCAGAAGGGGAAGCCTGCTAGATCTAGAGGGAGCAGAAGCATCTCTGTGGCAGGTTTCCTGACTCCCTGTCAGTTCTCTTTCCACTACCCCAACCCACCCAAAATACAGCTGCCCTTTCTCCTCCCCTCAGGCCACAAGGGGGAGGGTAGCCCAGGGCATCGTGGAGATGGGTGGGCAGGTGGCTTCCTGGGGAGGGAAAGGGCTCATCTTGGGGCAGGGTCTGCTGGGGACAGGGTCCTGTGTGGCCAGGACCCCCATCTGCCTGTCAGACGTTCCAAACCTGCACATCTGTACCACCTGGGTTCAGGGGCCCGAGGACCTCGCTGAGGATTAGAATCCCCAGGAACAGGTTAAAATGCATTTCCTGGGCCGAATCCAGACCTGCAGAATCAGACCCGCCGGGAGAGGCCCAGGACTCTTTCTACTGAACACACTCGCCAGGTTCTTCTTCAGCACAGCCAGCGCTGGGGACCACTGATTTGGCCATTGGCCCCGAGTCCTACCTGTGTCAGGTGGGGCCTCAACAGGGATGACGAACAACAGAGGTGGTGAGAGAGAGAGTGAGTGTGTGTGTGTGTGTGTGTGTGTGTGTGTGTGTGTGCACGCATCTAGGGGAGGAGGCCAATTGTGCACACTTACAGCACGGCAGCCTCCGCTGTGGCCAGGATGGCAGTGGGCGAGGAGGACCAGGCGCTGGGCTTGGAAGCAATGGACTTTGCCTGGGCTTGAATCTTGCCCCTAGTGCTCAGAGTGGAACCATGTCATGTTCTCTCTCTGCTCACCTCTGGAAGGTTCATGAGATCCAGCACAACTATTAAAACAGTCATTATCCTTCTGGCCACCCTTTAGAGAACGTGTGCTGTGTGCCGACATCGTCCCATGGGGCAGGTGAGAGAGACTGTCGTTCCCAAGGACAGATGAGGAGGCTGGGGTCCTAAGAGGGTAGGGAGCTTGTCTGACATCACCCAGCTAGTAACCATCGAGAATTCGGGTCTTCCCTGGTGGCGCAGTGGTTAAGAATCCACCTGCCAATGCAGGGGACACGGGTTTGATCCCTGGTCGGGGAAGATCCCACATGCTGCAGAGCAACTAAGCCTGTGCGCCACAACTACTGAGCCTGCGCTCTAGAGCGCATGTGCCACAACTACTGAGCCTGTGCACCTAGAGCCCGTGCTCTGCAACAAGAGAAGCCACTGCAATGAGAAGCCCACGCACAGCAACAAAGAGTAGCCCCCGCTCGCCGCAACTAGAGAAAGCCTGCACATAGCAACGAAGACCCAACGCAGCCAAAAATAAATAAATAAATAAATAAATAAATAAATAAATAAATAAAAAGACTAGAATTTGAACCTAAGGCCATCTGATTCCAGCGCATATTATGTTTAGGCCATTCTGTCCTGTTTGCACACTTTTCACCTCTGGTCTCTCTCTCCTCAGTGACATGCACCGAACACCTCCTATGTGCCTGGTGGAAGGGGAGCGTCATCCCTTCATCTCCACCCTGTCTCTGTGAGGGTCGAATCAGCTAGGGTGCATGGCTGGGCTCTGGAATGGCTCACCATGCCTCATTCACAGCCTGACTGGGCTGGGGAGGGCTGTCTCTGGCAGAGAGGGTCTCAAAGTTCAGGGGGCATCAGGGTAACCTGGAGAACTTGTTAAAATGCAGATTGCCAGGCCTCACCCCCAGTGATTCTGATGTAGTTGGTCAGGGCAGGGCCTCGGACTGTGTATTTTTGACTACCACCCAGGCTCTCTGTGGCAGGTGGTTCGAAGGTCACACTTTAAGATTGTCACGCTGTACTAGAAAGACTAATGTCAGGAGAAAGGCATAGAATCTGGTGGCCTAAGTCTCAGATGATGCAAGTTAAGACTTTCTTCGCTGAAAAATAGACAAACCCATGTATATACAAGATTTTGCAGTTTCAGGGGGCTCCAGGATCCTTGAAGGTCAACCATGGGTCCTGGACCCCAACGTAAGAACTGCCCACTGCTCTAAATGCCAAGTCTAGGCTCTCAGGTCACCTCTGCCATGCAGCCTCCCCAGACCGCTTGACAAAATTGCTTCTCCCTTGTGCTCCCACACGCTTGGTGAGAACATAACTCCACTGGGATAGCTGGTTGCATATTTGCCTCCACTCCTGGACTGTGGGCTTGTGGGCATCATTTTCCTTCTCCCTCTGGGCACTTACTTTTGAGGTTGGGCAGAACCACGTGATTTACTGTAGCCAATAAAATGCTGGTGACACAAACTTTACAAGCAAGTGTGGGATTTGCCGTATACTCTCTATCATCCTGCAAATGCACGTCACCCTGTGGAGGGTCTACCAGCTGCTGTCCTTGAGTGACTGGGTGAACAGAAACTCCTGCCCACCTGCATTGGACATGTAGCATGAGTGCAAACTAAGTCTTTGTTGCCCTAAGCACAGGGACATTTGTTATTACGGCCTAACCTGGCTTGTCCTAATGGCGCTTTGAAGGCAGAGCCCCTCTTCACCAAGCTTTGGGTCTCCGGTTCCTAGCACAGGCTGGCACAGACTAGGTGCTCAAAAATCACAGCAGCTACTGTTCATTAAGAACTTGCTAAGTGCCAGGCACTGTTCACTGTTATCTCATTGAATGCTTTTCTCCCAGGCCAGCTGTGGCATGTAAAGTGTTCTACACAGTGCCTGGCATGTAGTAAGTGCTCTGGTAGCTATTATTTCTAATTATGATGCTTCTCTGCCTCAGATGAAAATTGTTTGAAAGAACAAATGAATGGAGAAGGGTGGAGTGAACTGGCAGCTGGGATAAGGTGTCTGGGGATGCATTAGGGGCCAAAAAGGAAACTTGGCTCTTTAGTTCTGTGTCCTCAACCAATATTGGTGGTCAGCTTCTGTCTGCTGAGACCCTACTGGGTGCCTGGTTCTGTGCAAGATGTATCACACTCACTGGCTTATTTAATTCTTACTGGCCCCCATGACGGAGGTGTTGTTATTCATCCCCATTTTACAGATGAGGAAACTGAGGCTCGGGGAAGTCAAGGATCATTCCCAAAGGCTCACTCTAAGAAGAGGCAGAGCCAGGGGACCGGCTGACTCCAAAGCCTGGGATATGAACCTCTCACTACACGTGCTGCCCCTTCCTAGGGGAAAAAGAGGGGAGAGCAAGATGGTGGCTGAGCCCAGGTCCTGGGCTTCTAGTCCATTGCTCTTTTTCCTCTACAACTTCTCTCCTCTTACCCGAAAAGTGTGAAAGTGCACACGCATCCCCCCTCAAAAGAAGGCAAGCCAAGGAAACCCCCTAGTGGCTGTGGGGTGGCCCCTCCCTGCCCAGTGCCGGCAGCAGCCCTCCCCATGCCAGCACAGACTCCATGTCACCACCGTGATTGGTAGACTAAACAGCTGGAGCAGAGGCGGCCTCCTCGCTCCCTCTCGCCAGGGCGGCCAGGGGGCTTTCAAAGACCGGCCTCGGCTGCTATCTCCCCCATCAGCTCCAGCAGCATTTAGCCACTTTCTTCAAACACCCAGCCAGAGCATGATGGTTAATGTCAAATCTGGCAGCAAGTCATAACCTATAGGGCTGAGACATTTATCACGGCCCTGGGGCCCCTGGGGACTTCAAAGGGGCCTGAGAGGTGGGGGGGGAGGGGGCTCTGAACGGGGATTTTCCTCCACCCGGAGCCTCAGATCCCTCAGAGCTGGAGGGATCAAGGGGCTACCTCGGTTGGCCAGCCCAAATAATAATAACAATAATAATAAATATTAATGACTAATAATAGCTGTTCTGTATTGAGGGATTATTACCTCCAAGGCACTTTACATGTTTTACCTCATTTAATGCCCATAGCCACCCTGTGGAGCATTTATTGTTATTTTAATCGCCATTTTTAGAGATCAGGAAACGGGGCACAGAGAGGCTAAGCCACTTGCCTAAAGTCACACGAGTCATAAAGAAAATGGCATCAACAACGATAATAATACGTCATTTATAGAGTGATTACCATGTGCCAGGTGCTTTGTGTGTTACCTCATTTAATCCTGCAAGTTCTCTCTGGGATAAGCATTATTATTCTCATTCCAGAGGTGGGAAAATAGTCTGAGATGTGAGGTGGCTTTCCCAAGGGGACACAACTGGTGAGTGGCAGAGGTGGGATTCAAAAGCAGGCCTTCTGCTCCAAACCTGGCTCCCAATCATTGCACATTACGGCCTCCGGGGGCTGGGGGCTGGGTCCTGAGGGGCAGCCCGTCCTCCTCACCCTTGTCGCGGCCTCTGTGAGGCATCAGGAAGCAGGAGAGCGGTCCTGCTGTCAGCTCCCGGGCCTGATGGGAATCCCTGGCGTATCGTGGCACCTTCCACCTGGGGAACTCGAGGCTCCCTGGGGGCAAGGTAGAGAAATGAAGGGGCCGGTGCTGTGCCTCCACCTAGCTGCCTGCCCAAGTCTGGGGGTGGGGAAGAGCCTCTTTCATGCAGGTGGTCCTCGAGGCTTTTTCTGGCTCTTGGCTGACAGTAAGATAGTCCCAGCAGGTGTGAGAGAATGCTGTGGGGCTTAACCCCCTGGCTGGGATTCTGCCCCAAGTCAAATTCTAGTGCGGGGAGACAGCTCTGCCTAACATGGGGATGAGCTTCCTTACAAAGCTCCCTGGGGCCATTGCACAAATTGATCAAGTTCCACAAACACTATGTTATACCCACAAAGCCCAGCTATCCCACTGCCGCTGAGAAAGAGCAGAGTTGAATGAGTCTTTGAAGCAGGGAGCAAAAATGGTCCCTGCTCACAAGGATTAAACTCCCTCTATGAGGCCATATATGGCAAGTGTCCCACGAGAGAATGCTCCAGATGGCTTCCTGGAGGAGGTGATGTCTGGGCTGAGAAGAGATGGGGATAAGGTCTGTGCAGAGGAGTAGGGCCAGCGTATTAGTCAGGATTCCCTAGAGAAACAGAACCAATAGGAGATATATATATATATATATATATATATCTCCTTGGATGAGACCCACCTACATTAGGGAGAGTAATCTGCTTTACTCAAAGTCTCTGATTTAAATATCAATCATATCTAAAAAATACTTTCGCAGCAATATCTAGGCTGGTGTTTCACCAAACAACTGGGCACCATAGACTAGCCAAGTTGACATATAAAATTAACCATCCGGGGCCTCCCTGGTGGCGCAGTGGTTGAGAGTCCGCCTGCCGATGCAGGGGATATGGGTTCGTGCCCCGGTCTGGGAGGATCCCATATGCCGCGGAGCGGCTGGGCCCGTGAGCCATGGCCGCTGGGCCTGCGCATCCGGAGCCTGTGCTCCGCAACGGGAGAGGCCACAACAGTGAGAGGCCCGCATACCGCAAAAAGGAAAAAAAAAAATAAATAAATAAAATAAAATTAACCATCGGAAAAGACAAAAATTATATGATTCCACTTATCTGAGGTACCTAGAGTAGTCAAATTCACAGAGACAGAAAGCAGAATGGTGGTTACCAGGAGCTGAGGGCAGGGAGGAATGGGGAGTTCTTATTTAATAGGTATAGAGTTTCAGTTTGGAATAATGAAAAATTCCGGAGATGGATGATGGTGAAGGTTGCACAACAATGTGAATGTACTTAGTGGCACGGCATGGTTAAAATGGCAAATTTTATGTTATCTATATTTTCCCCCAATTAAAAAAAAATTAACCATCCCAGGCAGTGAGGGCCTGAGCAGCAAAGGGTGATGGGGAAGCAAGGCCCCTTGTGAATGAAGTGAACTCATTAATTTCTCACCCACCAGATATTTAATGTTAAGCCTGCATGTGACAGCACTGTGCTAGGGCTGGAAAGACAGCAGTGAATGACAAAGTAATTCCTGCTACTATATGCCGCATGTGGTACCAGGCCCTTTACATTCTTTATCTCATCTCATGATCACAAACAGTCCATGAGGGAAGCATGTCAATGGTCCCATTTTACAGAAGAGGAAGCTGAGGCTCAGAGAGGTGCTGTAACTTGCTCAAGGTCACACTATAACCCAGTGGTAGAGTGAGGGCTGAAATCCAGGTCTGTCCAACGACCAAGTCATTCATGGAGGCACTGGTTGGAAAGGACACATAGAATCCTTTCTGCCCCAAGAAATCTGGTGGTGAAATAAAGGAGAAAGAGGAAGTGGTAGCTTGAAGGAGAAAAAGAACTGGGGAGGGTTTTCTTTGGAGAATGGGGAAAACTGGAGAATGTTTGTGGACCTTGGGGTAAGAGCTTGCAGAGGAGGAGGGAGAAGGGGTAGGGTGGGTAGCTGAGGGGGGGCACAGTTGAAAGGAAGATGGTAGTACATGAAGAAGCAGGGAAGTCTTGAAGAGAGGTGCGGGGCAGCGGCAGCCTCTTTGGGCCAAGGCCTCTCCTCGGTCAGGTAGAAGCCCAGGGCTCCAGCACAGAGTGTGGGGGCAGGACAGGGCTGGGGCTGAGGAGAAGGGACCCAGGGAAGGGATGTGGGAGGAACAGGGTAGGAGCATGGGCTCCAGAGTCAGAGGGATATAGGCTCAGAGTTCAAGTCCCAGCTTTTGCTGCCCCAAACTCTCAACAGTGAATATCTCAGAGTAGAGAGGAGGGTGAGAGGCTTATGGGGAGAATTTCACTTTATAGTTCTTACCCTTCAGTTGGAAAATTAGCAACACTTTGTGATCTGCAAAAATATTTCTGTTGTGAGAAAAAAAATTACTCAACTGTATTTCCTGCCTACTTCAAGGGCATGCAAATAGGATAATGGGTGAGAAGGTCCTTTCTGACATGTAAATTGTGAGAAAACAAATGAGAGAAAATATCAGCATTAACATTGGTAGACCACTTTTTCAACACTGCAAAGAGGTTTCAGAGATTAAAATCGGACCCCACGCTTTCACCAAGCTGCTTATTACACCTTTCAGTTCATTCAACAAATGTTTATTGAGCGCCTACTGTGTGCCAGGCCCTGTACTAGGTGCTGGCAATAGAGGAGTGAGCAAAGCAGAGAAAGCATCTGCTCCCATGAAACTTACATTTGATGGGAGGGAATAAACAAGCGAACAGATATCTACTAAGCTAGGGAGTACTAAGTACTGTTAAAAATATAGGAGGGCACATAGTCAAAGAAGGTTCTATTTTAGATTGAGCAGTCAGGGAAGGCTTCCCTGAGGAGGTGATATTTGACCAGAGCCTTAAATGAAATGAGAGAGCTAAGCCAAGGGAATATCTTGGAGAGTAATTCAGGCAGAGAGAACCCCAAGGGCAAAGGCCTGGAGGTGGGAACTCACTAGGCAGACACCATTCATGCACCCGACCTCCAGCCACACTCTCATCCATCCACCCATCCACTCATCCGTCCACCTGCCTATTCACCTGTGTTTCCATTCTGTTTACCTGTCCATCCATCTCTCTATCCATTCATCCATCCACCCACCAAACTACCCACCTATTCACCTGTCTATTCATTCTATCTACCTATCTTTCCATCTATCTATCTATCCAGTCATCCATTCACCTCTCCCATCTGTCCATCCATGTATCCATCATCCATCCATCTATCCATCCATCCACCCATCCATCCATACAACATGTACTGAGGATCTGTTACCAGTCAGTCATGGGGAGGCATAGGGGAGACTTCATGAAGAATTAGATACCATCTCTACTTATACGGAGAGACAGGTGCAAACCAGTAGTGTACGGGATGGCCGTTGAAAGGGCATCCTCCAACACTCACCATGCACTTTTGCTAAGGAAGCTCTCTCAGCGTTTCCCCACTTTCATAGTTTTAGGAAGTCTTGCTTGGGTTTCACAGCTCAAGTCCCAGCCTCTTTCTCCATGATGTTTCTGGTATTTCCTATTAAAATTCACCACCCCTTTTAGTTTGGATCTTCATTCCGCACAATAATGCTCCATCCTCTTTGGGGTTCCTTGTGTGAATTTGAGTCCCCACCACTGGTTCATGAACTCCTTAAGCTCAGGGTAAAAATTAATCAATCGATAGGCTACCACTTACTGAATGCTTAACTACACATTTGGCATTGTGCAAAGCATATCTTTAATACACTATTTGTTACTCAAAACACACAGAAGGGGACCTGCCCTCATAGGAGGACTTGCTATTATTAGTGCATTTTACAGATGAGGAATAACTGAGGCACCGAGAATTAAAGTGATTCATCCACGTCACAAGCTAGTAAGTGGCTGAGCTAGGACCTAAATCCTGGCCTTTCCAACTGCAAAGCCCGTATCTTAAATGCGCCACTTTACCACCTTAGTCAACTCCTCTCCCCACCACACCCCTGCCTGTGCACTGAGAGAACAGAAGGAAGGAGTAAGTTCCTGGTTTGAATCGCACCTTCATTACTGGGATTCATGTTTTGTGACCTTGGCCCTGGTCAAGTCAATTCACCTCTCTGTGTTTCAGTGGTTTCATCTGTAAAATGGGGGTAATCTTATAGGTCTATTGTGGTGTAAAATGATGATTCATGTTAAAAAAAGGTCGACAGGTACCTGGCACATGGTATAAGTTAGCCATGCATTTTGTCTGATACAGATTGCAACCTCAGTTCCCTCACAGTTTGGTTTCTTTGTTCTTTCGCAATTTGCCTGTCATATTTTATCATTCTTACTTTGCACTATTTGATGGAGAGGGGCCCTAAGAGCACCAGACGCTTTGCCTTTGGAACTCTTTAACTAGGCCAGGAGCCTGCAAGAAGAGCAGCAGATTTGAACAGGACTGTGGAGTGACTCACCGGATGGGGGTGGTGGAGCAAGAGGTCCCCATCACCAGCCCTCACTGGGATGGGGAGGTGGGCCGAGGGGGCTCAGGCGGCACTTATCTGCCCCTCCCCAGAGATCCACGTCAGCCGGGCCTTCAGACCTTCCAGGGCCTCCCCGTAAATCACCCTGGAAGATTTATAGGGAGACGCCCAGTCCGCTAATCCAATAAACAGGATAAGCAGGGTCCAGCTGGATTTATGGGCTGCCAGAAGGGCCTTTCGCCGAGGGAGATGTGCGCACTGTGACCCTTCTCCTGACCGCCGGCCTGCAGCACACTGACGGGCAGGGGTCACACTGCCTGGGCTCCGGGCCTCACGCTGCTCCTTCAGTGGCTGCTGGTGATGCTGGGCTTTCCCTCTCTAGGCTCCAGGTCCCCGCAGCCCAGGTGTTCATCGGGCTCTTGGCGCATGTGCAGTCAGCACATAGGGAGCCTAAAGGCACTGTAAGCCGGGCCCTGATGTTCCATGGTCGGGGGGCGTGGTTTGGAGCACAGGGATGCGGCTCACAGGTGCCAGAGCCAGGCTGGCCTGGGTTCAGATTCTGGCCGGGATATTTCCTAACTTCTCTGAGCCTTAGTTCCCTCATATGTACATTGGCAAATAATAGTAATACATTTTCCACAGAGATGTTATTATAATAATAGAATGCAGGGCTTCCCTGGTGGCGCAGTGGTTGAGAGTCTGCCTGCCAATGCAGGGCACACGGGTTCGAGCCCTGGTCTGGGAAGATCCCACATGCCGCGGAGCAACCAAGCCCGTGAGCCACAACTACTCAGCCTGCGCGTCTGGAGCCTGTGCTCCACAACAAGAGAGGCCGCGATAGTGAGACGCCCGCGCACCGCGATGAAGAGTGGCCCCCGCTTGCCGCAACTGGAGAAAGCCCTCACACAGAAACGAAGACCCAACACAGCCAAAAATAAATAAATTAATTAAAAAATAATAATAAATAAATAATAGAATGCAGACCAAGTGCTCACACAGCACCTAGCAATTAATAAAGGGTCCATAAGTATTAGCTAATCACAATTATATCGCATGGATAAGTGCACTGGGAATATCACAGAGATCCTCATGCAGAGGGGCTGGCCCAAAGGGGTGTGCTGCAGCTTTGTTGTGTTCGTGGGAAACTGGAAGGAACCGTATGTCCCTCAAAGGGCAGAGGATGGGTAACCATGAGTGAGCAGCAGAAGTTAGATATGACAGAGGCAGACCCAATGCTCACATGGCAACATAGATGGATCTTGAAAGTAAAGTGAAAAAAGATACAGCAATGACACAGCACCCATATAGATTCAGTACAACACCTATAAAAATCTCAACAGTATTTTTTACAGAAATAGAAAAGTCCATCCTCAAATTCATATGGAATTTCAAAGGATCCCAAATAGCCAAAAATAATCTTGAAAAAGAACAGGGACTTCCCTGGTGGTGCAGTGGTTAAGAATCTGCCTGCCAATGCAGGGGACACGGGTTCGAGCCCTGGTCCGGGAAGATCCCACAAGCCACGGAGCAACTAAGCCCGTGTGCCACAACTACTGAGCCTGCGCTCTAGAGCCCGTGAGCCACAACTACTGAGCCTGCGAGCCACAACTACTGAAGCCCGGGTGTCTAGAGCCCGTGCTCTGCAACAAGAGAAGCCACCGCAATGAGAAGCCCGCGCACCGCAACGAAGAATAGCCCCCACTCCCTGCAACTAGAGGAAGCCCACGCACAGCAACGAAGACCCAACGCAGCCAAAAATAAATAAATAAATAAATAAATTTATATATTAAAAAAAAAAAGAAGAACAAAGTTGGAGGTCTCATACTTCTTGATTTCAGAACGTACTACAAAGCCACAGTAATCAAAAACATTTGTGGTACTGGCATAAAGATAGACATAGAAGCCAGTAGAATAGAAAAGAGATCCCAGAAATAAACCCTAACATATATGGTTAACTTATTTTCCAACATGCCAAGACCATTCAATGGGAAAAGGACAGTCTTTTCAACAAATGGTGCTAGAAAAACTGGATAGCCACATGCAACAGAATGAAGTTGGACCCTTAACTCCCACCATGTACAAAAATTAACTCAAAATGGATCAGAGACCTACACTTAAGAACTAAAACTACAAAACTCTTAGAAGAATATACAGGGGGAAATCTTCATGGCAATTATTTTTAAAATATGACACCAAAAGTACAGGCTATGCACATACAAAAGAAGATAAATCAGACTTCATCAAAATTAAAAACTTTTGTACATCACAGTACACTATCAAGAGAGTGAAAAGAAAGCCCACAGCGTGGAGAAAATATTTACAAATCATGTATCTGATAAGGGATTAATATCCAGAATATATAAAGAACTCCTACAACTCACCAGTAAAAAGACAACCCAGTTGAAAGACGGGCAAAGGACCTGAATAGACATTTCTCCAAAGATGACATACAAGTGACTAATAGGCACTTAAAAACATGCTCAACATCATTAGTCATCAGAGAAATGCAAATCAAAACCACAATGAGATACCACCCATACCCACTAGGATGGCTATTTTAAAAAGACCAACACCAAAACAGAACAAAACCAGGAAAATAACAAGTGTTAACAAAGATGTGGAGAAATCTGAACGCTTGTGCATTGTTGGTGGGAATGTAAAATGGCCCAGCTACTGTGGAAAACTGTTGGCAGTTCCTCAAAAACTTTAACATTGAATTCCAATTTGACCAGCAATTCCACTCCTAAATACATACCCAAATAATTGAAAACAGGAAGTGCAACAGATACTCGTACACCAGTGTTCATAGCAGCATTATTCACAATAGCCAAAAGGTGGAAAGAAGGCAAATATCCTTCAACAGATAAATGAATAAACAAAAGGTGGTCTATACATACAATGGAATATTATTCAGCCATAAAAAGGAAAGAAATTCTGATACATGCTACAATATGGGTGAACCTCGAAAACATTATGCTAAATGAAATAAACCAGACACAAAAGGACAAATATTGTATGATTCCACTTGTATGAGCTATCTAGAATAGGCAGGTAGAGAAATGCATAGAGACAGAAAGTAAGATAGTGGTTACCAGGGGCAGGGTGAGGGGAAAATGGGGGGGGGTATTGCTCATGAGTACAGAGTTTCCTTGGGGTGATGGAAAAGTTTTGGAGATGGGTAGTAGTGATGGCTACCCAACATCATGAATGCACTTAATGTCACTGAATTGTACACTTAATAACGGTTAAAATCGTAATTTTTATGTTATTTCCCTTTTATCACATAAATATGCACACAGGCAAAATAACCATGTATATTTCATCTTAAAAAATGGGTAAATTAAACCAACAGAACATTTACCTTTGTGTGTGTGTGTGTGTGCATGTGTGTGTGTGTGTGTGTGTGTGTGTAGGATAGGAATGAGCAATGAGGATAAAAAGGAATAGAGAAAACTGGGGCTTCCCTGGTGGCGCAGTGGTTAAGAATCTGCCTACCAATGCAGGGGACACGGGTTTGAGCCCTGGTCTGGGAAGATCCCACATGCCGCGGAGCAACTAAGCCCATGGGCCACAACTACTGAGTCTGTGTGCCACAACTGCTGAAGCCTGTGGGCCTGGAGCCCGTGCTCCGCAACAAAGGAAGCCACCACAATGAGAAGCCTGTGCACTGCAGGGAAGGGTGGCCCTGCTCGCGGCAACTAGAGAAAGCCTGCGCACAGCAACAAGAAAGCCCGCACAGAGCAACGAAGACCCAACACGGCCAAAAATAAATAAATAAATAAATAAATATTTTAAAAAAAGAGAGAGGCCAACTGGCCGTCCATTAGGGAGATGCCTGGGTAAGAAGGGAAGATGGATTTTGGAGATATTCTCCAAACTGGAGGCCACGACCAAACAGGTTGAGGATTTAGGATCTAACCATAAAATTAATAACATAACCACTGAATACTAGTTGAATTAGTAACTGAATAAATGATCCCTTCAACTCCCGTTTTCTATGGTTCTGAGTTGCTTGGTTGACCCCCAAAAGGCCTGTCCTTGGGCACCCAGATACGAAGGTCCCCGACACGTTACAGTCTCAGACTTGTTCTGGGGAAGGAGCGTTGGCTGGAAGTAACAACCTCAAGCATTTCTTTCCTGCCACCATGGGTTTCAACAAATAGTTCCTGGGCGCCCACTATGTTCTGGGCTGAGCCACAGGCATTGACTTCTCACCACAGCCCTGTGAGAGGTTCTAGAGTAGCTCTGATTCTAAGAAACTTCATACTGTCATCCTCTGTGGTCAGTGTGAGGGGGCCTTCGAATTCTCTCCTGAGGACCTCAGGAGATGTTCACTTGCATGAGTATTTCTGATGGAGGCTGAGCTTAGGAAGTTCTGGAAGAGAACTTGCCAAGGTCTCTGCAAGTTCTGAGGAAACCAAAAGGGGGTCTGGGGAGGCTGAGGAGGGAGCTGTGTGAGGAGGGTGTCCTTGGAGCAGAGTGGGGTGTGTGTGCATGTGTAGGCGTACGCACGGGCGCACTGGCCATGCTTGGAGCACCATGTAATTCAATGACACAGTCTCCATTTCCAAAAATGGACTCCAGGTCACTCCAAACACATCCAGAATTCATCCCTGTGCTTCTACCAGGTGAAGCAGAACTGGTAATAGCAACAAGAAGGTTAAATAAAGGCAGCGGTGGGAATCATTTTTTGCTCTTTCCAAACCTTGGCAACAACTCTTAACACTGCGGATGGATGGCAGGGTTCTAGTCTCCATGCATCCCTGTGCTTGCTTCCCTTCCGCCTACTCAGCACCGAGTCCAAACCCACAGGCCCCAGAGTTACATGGGGCTCGTCTGCCAAATTTTCTGGTCCCCAGGTTTGGACAAAGCTTCAGTGCATTTCTCCTTGATTCTTTTGACTACATTTGTGGAGAGTTTTGTTTTGTTTTTTTTAACTTGGAAACAACTTGTAGCTCAGGGGGAGAAAAGGTGTTGCTTAATTTCAAGCTCAGTTCTGTTTTTCTAAGATTTAGTTCTCTAAAAAAGTAAGATAAAACAAATATCTATTTACCACAACTAGGCTTTCTAATTAGCTCCCCTGTGCCCTCCGCTTAAATTCAAACCACTTGTCTGCACATAAAATCTCCCATAGGTTCCTCCATTAACACCCTTCTGAAGGAAGGGCCAGCCCACAGCTGGCAACCCCTGGCTTGTGGGCTGCCAGCCATGGAACGTGTGGGACTGGGATAAAGGCACGTGCAGATGGAGTGTGGGATCCCGTTGTTGAGGTTGCAGAAGTCACTGACAGTGAGAAAACACCTGGGGGACACAAAGGGCCTCAGGCCCAGATCCGAGAGGTCCCATAAACTTCGAAGCAATCTTGGCAGAAGATGTTCGGTGCTCAGAGGGAAAAGAATCCACTTCCACATTCTTCGGCCCTGGACGCCCACTAGATGTTTATACATCCCTGGGAGAGGTTATCTGCTTTTGACTTGAGGCAGGCCCCAAACCAGGCCTCCGATGGTTGGACCTGGGGGTTGTTGTGAAAGATGCCTGGGAGTGTGAGTGTGTGAGTGTGTGTGAGTGTGTGGTGTGTTGGAGGGCGGGGGTTCAGAAGAGAGGCTCCTTGGAATCCAGAGACCCACAGAACCAGCTCGATGGCAGGCCCTTCTCCATCCACCCTGCCAACAAATGAAGGGGTCTTCTCGTGGAGATGTCAATGTTCGGAGGGGCCCACCTCTGCCCTCGACTAGTCGTGTGACCTTGAAAAAGTCATTTTTCCTTGTCCTAGGCCTCAATTTCCCCAACTCTGAAAAAAGCCTGTTGGGTGGTGGACTTGAACTAGTGGTTCTTAGCATTTTGGAGACACTGGCCTTTTGGCAGTCTGATGTCAGAGTGTCTCTCTAGGAAGGACATTTTACAGGTGCAGATTCCAAATTTTACTTACAAATTCAGGGGTTCTTAGGGCCCTGGAAGTCCCTCTGAGGACTGGCCATTAGAGCTCCCCGTGGTGGTCTCCAGGGTCCGAACACAGACTGCACATGGTTGGTGCTCAGGAAACATCTATGGAATGAACAAATGATCCCTTCCAACTCTCACTTCCTGTGAGTCTATGATTCTAAGTGCCTGGCCTTGATTTTGCTTAGTCACATTCTACAGATGGAAACAATGGTACGCAGGAAAGACTCTTGTCTGACTGTTAGAGGCACACACGCACATACACACATACACACGTGTCCTCCAACTGACATTCCTTTGCCATACATATTTTATCAAGCTCCTATGTGTGCTAGGCACCGGGGTTATGGTGATGAGAAGGATAGACCTCCGTCCCTGCCCTCAGTCTAGCCGCTCTGGGCAGAGCTCTGTGCACGACCTGGATGCAAAGCGAGGCACAGACACAGCCCTGCAGTCAGGGCCGCGTTAGGACTTCCGCGGGCCTTGGGCACTTCCACCTTCATGAGCCCCTTCCTCCATCAAAAAATATTCTAAAGTACCACTGTGAATTCATTGTTTTATATGTTCATTATTATTTTCATGTTTTTCTTCTCATTTAAAAAGATATTAAAACGTTTTTGTGGACCTTGACATGTATCGTGAGCTCTCAGTACTGTGCCTAGTGGATAAGTTGGCCCTGCCTGCAGCTCAGCTTTACCCACCAGATGATAAAATCTCAGGCTGCCAAGCATGGTTTTCACAAAGAGAATCCGTAAGATGTCAGAGGAGGAAGAGGTCAGGGAAGACTTCCGGAGGGAGATGGCTCTTAAACAGAGTCCTGGAGGGTAAGCAGGACTGAACTGATGAAGCAGAAGAGGCATCTGGGCGGGGGAGAGATCAGAGAGGGCAAAGGCCTAGCAGGAGGACCATGCAGGCAGCAGAGGTGGCCAGAGTGCCAGTGCCCCTCAAAGCTGGACCTGGGGGACGTTCAGGGTCTTGCCAACAGCCCCACCCTGACGTGTACCCCATGGCTCCCACTCCCACTTGTGTACTCTCAGAATGCTGAGGAGGATGAGATAACCCCCACCACAACCCCCGTTTACTGAGTGGGACCAGGTGTATGAAGCACTTCATCATTATCCCATTTTATAGATGAGAAAACCAAGGCTCAGGGGGTTAAGAACCTTGCCTGCAGTCAAACAGCCAGGAAGAGTCAGAGCTGGATTCACACAGGTCCATCTGACCCTAGAGCTCTAAGCTCTTATCCCTACATCATACTGTCTCTCCAAGAGGCTGAGGGAGCACCCCCATCATCCCACAGATGGGTCAACTGAGGCCCAGAGAGGAGATATGATTGGCCTAATAGCACAGGAGTTTTGCAACAGAGTTGGGAATAGAATCCAGGGATCCGGGCTCCAGCCCAGGGGTCCTTCCCAGCGGTCAGGGAGATCAGTACCCTCTGAATGATTACATTAGCATCATCAGCCTTCTTCATCCTCTTGGCTTAAAAAACACAAACTCGTTTCCACAACAGCCTTGCCCCTTCCTGGTAAGTCCTTCCTACCCGAACTGTCCATGTGGGTTCCTGAAGGCCCAGCTTCTGTAAGAGTCAGGCCGAGATCCTCCTTTCTCAAAAGTTTGTCCTCAGAAAGGGGAGCCTCTTTTCTTGATGTTCCTCCACTCCCCACCACAGGACAGAATAGGTTCCTCTGTGTCCCAAACCCACCCCTTCCATGCAAGAAGCACCTGCCTCCCAGGCTGGCTGTGCAGATGTTATCACGGGCCCGAGCTGATTCACCTTTGCAACAGCTCAGCACCCTGGGCAGGAACGCAGTTCCGGGTGCCACAGTCTTCCAGGGGTAGAGACACACTGGAGTAGTCCCAGGGTGGGGTGGCAGGAGGGCCAGGGGCCTCCATGCCATGTCCCCTGGGAGGAGGTGCAATTGCAGGAACTGGGCTGTAGAGTCTGGGGGTATAAAGCTGTCACCAGACCCTGGGAGAGCATCCTGCAGAAGGGTGATAAAAATTGGGGGTCCTCAGGGAGAATTTGGATTCTTAGTGGAACTGACAGGGTACAGGTCCATTCAGTTCAAGATCTTATCACAGTCAGTGCTGACCAAGGAGGAAGTGGGTTGTCTAGGGCAGTACTGAGCCCCCATGTACAGGGGATGTGGAAGCAGAGGCTAGGCAGGGATGCTGGGAGGAGATTCAGGTGCCAGATGGGTGATGCAGGAGTCCATGGTCTTATGGATTGGAGGGTTTTATGAAGTGCATGCCTCTTCTCATTTTCTAGCGAGGCAACATAGTTGAGTGGAAAGAAATACCTCAACCCTTGAAGTCAGACAGTCCCTGTTTAAATATCTGGTTTCTACCACTAAGAAACGCTTCACCTCTCTGTGACTCAGTTTCCTCTCTGTAAAATGGAGGCAAACACAAGGGCTGTTGTGAGAATTAAGTAAGAATGTATATAAAGGTCCTGGCAGGGACTTCCCTGCCAGGGAAGTGGCACAGGGGTTAAGAATCTGCCTGCCAATTCAGGGACATGGGTTCGAGGCCTGGTCCGGGAAGATCCCACATGCCGCAGAGCAACCAAGCCCATGCACCACAACTATTGAGCCTGCGCTCTAGAACCCGCGAGCCACAGCTACTGAGCCTGCGTGCCACTACTGAAGATCACGCACCTAGAGACTGTGCTCCGCCAACAAGAGAAGCCACCACAATGAGAAGCCTGCACACCACAAAAAAGAGTAGCCCCTGCTCGCCGCAACTAGAGAAAGCCCACGCACAGCAACGAAGACCCAACACAGCCAAAAATAAATAAATAAATAAATAAATAAAAACAAAAAGGTCCTGGCAATAAATGAGTTTCTCTTCCCATTTTACTGGGGGAGGGAACAGAGTTTGGAGCTGTTAAGTGACATACTTGGCCAAGGTTAAACGGCTGGTAGGGGCAATTGATTTAGAATGGGAACCCAGGTCTCTTCCAGAACAGTGGGCTGTGTCCTACCTGTTTAGGTCCCATTTATTGAGCACCTACAAATGCTTGAGCTGAATGGTGTTCCACTGAGTAGCTGCTCTGTGACCAGGTACAATTATTATCCTCATTCCACAGATGAAGCTCAAATAATTTTGCCAGTTGCTCAAGGTCTCACAAATGAAGAAGCAGCAGAGTTGGGGTGCCAATTAGAGTCTGACTCCCAAGCCTGACTCTTAATCGGGAGTTGGTAAACTACGGCCCATGGGCCAAATCCTCCCTACTTCCTGTTTTTATAAATAAAGTTTTATTGGAACACAGTCACGTTCACTTGTTTACGTGTTGCCCGTGGCTGCTTTCACAGTACAGTTGCAAGGGGAATCACTGACTCGCAAAGTCTGAAACATTTACTATCTGGCTATTAACCAAAAAACTTTGCCTAGCCCTACTCTTAACCACCATTTTATATAATAGTTTTTTCTTGAGAATTTAAAAGGAGAATCTGCTTAACACCAAGACACATTTTTAGGCAGGTCAGTAAGTACTTGACATGAATTCTGTGATAAATAGAGACTGAATTACCGTCTGGCTCTCCTTGCAACTTTCCTCCATCTCCCGCTAAGCAGATCTTCTTGGTCAAGGGGATGGGCTGAGTAAAAAAACAAAGACAAAGGCAGGTGTCAAGCAAATTAACAATGCCCTGTGTTTTGCATCTGTATATTGTGATTTAATCAGGGGATTTTAATTGTTTTATTTAAAAATTTTTATTATTTAAAATGATTTAATTGTATTACTTTTTAACTGATGTTTACAGCTTATTATTAATGCTATTTATTATAAATGTCAGAACTGTATCTTTTCTCTTTTAAAGTATTTATTTATTTATTTGGCTGCTCTTCACAGCTTGCAGAATCTTAGTTCCCCGACCAGGGATTGAACCTGGGCCCTCGGCAGTGAAAGGGCGGAGTTTTCTAACCACTGGACCACCAGGGAATTCCCATCTTTTCTCCTTTTAAATATTACATGATTTCCATTGTGAACGTATAATATCTCAGGACCACTTCCTTCCCCAAGCGAACAAACAGGATTTTTAGCCAAGACCAGGGAGATAGTAGATTTCGATATGCCAGAATTAAAGAACAGAATCAGTAAACGAATAAAAATATCAATCTGAGCAGAAAGAGTACTGAATCAGGAGTCAAGAGACCTTGGTTCTAGACATAGCTCCATCCAATCAGTTGGGTGATTTGGGTTTCTCATAAGCCCTCCTATGTCTCAGTTTCCCCTTATAAAATGGGGCTACTGGACCAGATGACTGCTAATGGCTCTTCCTAGTATGGCAGTGTATTCCCATTAAAAAATACACCAAAATAAAGCCTTTGGGGCAGTTCTGCCTAGAAGGAGAGGCTTCACAGAGATGACCATCGATCCTACAACGGGGTTCTCTATTCTGAACCTAGCAATCCCTTTGGGAGTAGGGGACAGTCGGCGTGCACCAGGCACCTTCCCAATCATTTCTAGTTTTGTCACAGGATCCAGGACTCTTTTATCAGAAGAAGGGGAATTTAGGTCTGATGAGGGAGGAGTGTCCCTGGTGGGGGCGGTGAGTCAGAAGATGCCAACAGTTGGAGGAGGTGGGGAGCTGAAGGAAGCAGCGACCCTGTCCTGTCATCTTCCCCTGTCCTCGGGATGGCTTGGGGAGCAGGACAGGACGGACATGTCATCGCTGTGAGGGGCGTGGATGTCCCCACCTTCCTGCTAATCCCTAATCATGATTACCCTCTCCCTAGGCAGGAATGAAAACCTTTTGGTCTTTATTTCATATCAATTTTTACAATTTTATAGGCAGAAAAGGAAATTCCACTGCTGTTTTAATTTGTCTCTATTTGATCAAGAAAAAGATCTTTTTCTTGCTTAGCTATTTGTAGTTTTACTTTTGTAAACAAAATTATTTGCGGCCTTTGCTTTAATTTTTTTCCTATTAGCAATAGTTATCTTTTCTCTTTTGATTTTTTGAGGTTACATACTTAATGTGTAAATATATCTTTTGTTTTGTCAAGCTTTTAGAAAATCAACAAAACTGGGTGTAGCAAGAAAATGTTAACAGCCTTGGCAATTCTGAACTCCAGAGGAGGCCATTGATAATTAACATTTGCTGAGTAACTGCTGTTAGTTTTCTGTAGTTATACAAACTTACTCAAATACATATATATGTATATATATATATTTTTTCATTTTTTATGAGTAGAAACCTGCTATATCTTTTAATCTGAAAACTGTTTTAAAAAATTCTACATTGTAAACTGCAACTAGCCCTCTCTTAGATTCCTATGCCTCTTCTGTATTTCACAAACTCTTTCTTGTCATCCTCACTCTAAGAGTTAGTCAAGAATCATTAGGCCAGAGTTATAGATTAGAGAAACTGAGGCCCAGGGAGGAAACGTGATTTACTCAGATCCTTCAACAGTTCAATACTGGGGGGCTTCCCTGGTGGTCCAGTGGGTAAGACTCTACCCTCCCAATGCAGGGGGCCTGGGTTCAATGCTTGGTTAGGAACTAGATCCCACACACTGTAACTAAGACGCCCGCATGCCGCAAGACCCGGAGCAGCCAAAATAAATAAATAAATATTTAAAAAGCCCCCCAAACAATTCAATAGTGGGACGAGAACCCCAGGATGAAACCCTCCTGATTCTGGAGGCAGACGCCTCTCTATACAGACTGAATCAGACCTTCCGTCCCGAGAGTCATCCTCCTGAGGGGCACAGGCTGGAGTTGGGAGTCAGAGAAAGTGTAGGTACTAAGAGAGTCCACGACGGCAGAAGAATTCAAACTACCCCAAGGCTCTCCTCAATTCCTGACATGCTAGGTGACCTTGGGACGAGCGGTCAGCCCTCTCTGGGGTCTCAGTGCTCATCTATGAAATAAAGGCTTGGGCCTAATCAGAGGATTTCAAACTGCGCTCTTCGGAGCTGCAGGGAGCCTCCACAAGTTACTGTCCCTTAAAAGTGAACACGGGGAGCATGTTCTGGGATGCTCATCACAGCACCCGCTGTGTCGGTGAAAAGTTGGAAGCAACTGCAATGTCTTACATGCATCAGGTCATGCATGTATTCATCCTTCCTTTCGTTCGTGGAATAGTTATTGAGTAACAACTGCCAGGCCCTGTTTTAGACACTGGAAATCACCGCTGAACAAGACAGACCAAGTCTCTGCCCTCTTAGAGCTTACCCGAAAGGCCGGGCCACCCAATCGTGAGCTGAACCCCAGTCAGGTGTAACCAGATGTGTCCCTATGTCCCAGCATGGATGGGTCTCCAGGCCACAGGGCTGAGTGCTAGAGGTGGTACCAAGACCTGGGTAGGCTGATTCCTTTGATATAAACCCCACCCCTTCTGGATATCTGGCTGTAGGTGGACAGATACATTAAAAGGTGCTGAGGAGGCTTTGGGGGTGCATCTCCAAACGATGGTTTTGTTTCTGGAAAGAGAGGGGAGTAGTCCAGGATTGAGGGTACCTTGTGTGGGGCACTTTATCTGTATTTTTTAAACAAGGAAGACATTCAAATATTGTTTGTAAATAAATAAATAAACGAACGAACGAATGAATGAATGAATGAATGAATAAATAAATAAATAAATAAATAAATATATATATATATATATATATATATATATATATATATATTTAAGGCTTAAAATAAACTTAAGTCCAGAGAGAGGGAAGGACAAAAAGAAACTTACAAGTTTCAGTCTCACAGAGTCCTTCAAAATCTAACGTGTTCAGGCTCTACGATCTACCCAAACCTAAGGAAGTGTCTTGGTTTGGTGATCAGAGATTTTAAATTAAACAAACCAATGATGAATATTGCCTGGATCCAAGGCTAAGCCAGTTTCATCATCAAGGTAGCATCCACTGTGCTCAGCCCCAGCTGATTCTCCCTTAGCTACTTAAAATCTCATCTTGGCATTGCTGGATGGGAAAGCCTCCCCCAAGATTTATTTTACAAGTGAGAAAACCTCTTTTCTTTTTTTTAAAATTTATTGAATATATTTGACCTATAACGTTCTGTAAATTTAAGGGGTCCAACATGTTAAATGATCTCTTATTTTGCCAAGGACTCAATGAACGGTAGAGCCCAGATTACAAAGCAGGAGGCCAGCCTGCCCTGCCTCCAGATCCTGGGCCCAGTGCAGGGGGGGAGGGGAGGGGTGGGATGGAGGGGGAGGCCATCCTCCAGACTCCCACTGGAAGCTCCAATGATGAGTCCTGGTGTCCAGCACATGCTGAAAGGAAGCCTTGTCAACATGGAAGGAGATCAAGGTGGCCAGGGGGTGCTGAAACCTCCTGTCGGGTCCAGCATCTCTGAGGAGATAGGGACACTTCGTACGCTGCCCCTGTCCCCGCCCCCTCCTTGAGCTCTCTCCACTCGAATTCCGAGGGGCTTTGGAATCACTAGACTGTCTCCTGCTCCCAGGAAACCCCAGGCTTCAGTGGAGCCAGGCGACTGGCCATCCATCATCCTTATCTCCCGGCTCTGGCGGCCCCAGGTCCCTGGCCTGGATGGGCCCAGGGGGCCAGGAGGGCGGGGGAAAGGATGGGGGCAGGGGGGCCTCGATAACAAGAAAAGCAGCTGTTCCCTGGGGGAACTTCAAAGTGCCTAGAGCTGAAATTTATGGGCAGAGTTGTTCACATTAGGGGCCAGAGGGCCATTCATCCTGTAAATATTTATTGAGCACCTACTGTGTGCCAGGCACTGGGCTGGGGGAATCTTATGGGCCCAAAGAGATTTTGTTGTTTGTTAGGTTAACATGTCTACCTCAGTGGACTAGGTTTGATGAATGAATCAGTTCATTAATTCATTAAGTATTTATTGAGCACCCACTGTGTGCTGGGGTTGCTGGAAATCCAAGGTTGTTGGAACAGTTAAATGAATACGCCCCCCTACTGTGGGCAGGGTCTGAGATCCACTAATGCAGTTGTCCGGAGCTTCAGAGTCAGGCAGACGGGCAAGTTACTAAACCCTCCTTGGTCTTTGCTTTCTTAGCTGTAAAACCAGGGTAATAATCGCACCTATCCCATAGGGTTTGGGAGAGGAGGAACTGAAACAAGAAACTATAGGTCAAAATCTTAGCCTGAGCCTGGTAAATGGTCATCTTGTAGCAAAGGTGGCTATTTTTGTGACTGCAAATGATTGGCACCATCATTTATTTATTACATGTGTGTTGAGTGCCTGCCATGTGCTCGGCAGTTGCTGTCAGGGCAACTGGCAAGTCGGCCTGGGAGGGTTTGCAAGAGTCCCTGCCTCTCCCCTGAGGTCTCTCATTGGCTGAGCCTTCGAGGTGTTAAAGAGGGGTTTATGTGGCCCAGAAGAGGCATTTGGACTTAACCCCTCAAATCCCTGTCACCCCAAGACTCTAAGGGCCCACGATCTTCCTCCCACGCAGGGTCCTGGATGGGTACCTCCCTACCTTCCAGGCAGCCCATGAGGAAGGCCTTCCTTCTGCGGAGCTGAGATCTGCCTTGTGGAAATTTCCCACATTAGCGTCCCAGCTCTGTCCTCTGGGCCCTACCCCAGCTCTTTGAGCCTCAGTTTATTCACCTATAAAATGGGAATAGCAATAGTTCCTATCCTATAGGGTTACTGGAAGGGTAAAATGAGACGAAGATGGTAAAGCACTTGGGACAACCTCTGCAAAATGAAATCTGCGATGAGGGGCAGCAAATAACAGCAAACAATAAAATAACGATAGCCTCTGGGAGTCAATGAAAAGAGAAGGTGGAGGAAGAGGAAGACGAAGGAGAAGAAAGGGTACCAGAGCTGTACTTTCTGGGGTAGGAAGTCGTCCTCAGGAAACCTGAGTTTGGCAAAGGAGAGCACACACGGTTCCCAAAGATGTTTCCCAGCTCACGAAGTCTGGTAAACATGGAAGGGAAGGCGCTTGGAGTTAGTGTTCTCCACGCAATGGGGGCAGTGTTTCCACTTCCACTCACAGAAGAGCAACTGAGGCCCCTGAAGGGGACTTGATTTCCCAAGGTCAGGGAACAGCGGGCACTGGGCATCCCCAGAGCTCGGTCTCCTCTCTCAGTCCCATCAAGGCAGCAGGGGAGGGGGGCTCTCCATGGACAGTGCTAGGGGTTGAATTGTGTCCCCGCCCTAAAATTCATATGTTGAAATCCTAACCCCCAGCACCTCAAAATATGCCTTTATTTGGACACAGGGTCTTTAAAGAGGTAATCAAGTTAAAATGAGGTCATTGGGGTGGGTCCTCATCCAATACATCTGGTGTCCTCATGAGAAGGGGAAATTTGGACACAGAGTGATGCAGAGACAAGAGACAGGGAGAAGACAGCCATCCACGACACAGGAGAGAGGCCTGGAACAGAACCCTCACAGCCCTCAGAAGGAACCAACCCCGCCTGCACCTTGATTTTGGACTTCCCAGCCTCCAGAACTGGGAGAACACATTTCTGTTGTTTAAGCCGCCAGTCTGCCGCACATTGTGTCAGCAGCCCTGTGGCGGTGTGTGGAGTGCCCCACGGAATGCTCTGAGGGCTTCCCTGCCTGTCCCAGGGGGGCGGCTCTTCTCCAGAACCCTGGGATGTTGGTCAGAAGGCGCGAGGTAGGCCTGGCAGTGTCTGACCACAAGGCCGTGGTCTTTGCACTGATCTTCCTTGTTCTTGTCTCTCCCTGAGAAGTGAAAACCCATTTTCCTGGTGCCTTCCGGTGATGACTGGATTAACCTCACCTGCTGCTGTCCTCTGCGAAGACCTGCCAGGCTTGCTCTGGTCTCCCTGGGACTGGGGATTTGTCAGAGATTCTGGGAATTACCAAGTCAGCCGCATCCACTTCCTCCTCTCTCTGTGATCTTTTCCCTCTTCCCTCCTTCCTTCTTCTTCGGCACCCCTCCTCCTGGCCTGTGCTCACCCCACGCCCACCCACATCCCATCCCACGACTGCTTCCTCCTGATTCCTCATCTTCCAGGCCACCCTCACCTGGTGGCCCTCAGCAGAGCAAGGGGCAGTCCAGAACCCAAGGTTGCCCTGGAGACAGAGGCAGGAAAAGTCTAAACTCACTTCTTTGGAGCCGAGAAGAAGTTATCCAGAGCTGGTTTCTCCTCCTACCTTCCAGGAAGCCTCATTCTTGTCCCTGGCCTGGATACATTATTATATTTTGCTTTAATTGCATTAAGGCAAATGACTATGTCATCCTGTGGTTTCGATCAGGTCAGGGGTCTGATAATCGATCCTGGCACAGTCTAGACAGGAGTCACTTTGAAGCTGTTTTTAGCAGGATGAGAACAAACAATTTTTCCAAAGTGGTCACATTAGGCAAACAGGCTGGTGGGTCATCTCTTTGGGAGGGAGTGTGCCCTGGCTCCAGGCAGCCTGCTGACTGATTCCCAGGCCCCTGGGGAGGAGACAGGACTGCACCCCCTGGGACGCAAGGAGCTTGAAGTAGAGATGCCACAGGCTTAGGCCTCCCAAGATGTGAAATCTGGTCCAGGTGCCTCTTCCAGGAAGCTAATCCTGACTGACACCACCTGGCTCAGGGCACAAAGATAGCATAGTGCAGTGTGAGATGGCTGGCTGGAGAGATGGAAGAAAGATGGAATTCATACAGGGCGCTGGTAGAAGTGGGACCACGTCCTGCAAAATTACTCTCTCTTCAACTCTCTTTCGATTCTTTGAAGTTCATCAAGAGGAAGGCCTCAGTGTGGTCTAGTCTCTCTCTAATATGCTTCTAATGTTTGCTGGTCTCCCCTTTTAGCAAGGAGAGCAGGCCTTGGGCTCTGCAGGGAGCTAAGATCTAGCTAGATTTCAATAACACTGTTTTGTTTTCGTTGTATTTATTTCCTACAGTCTCTTTCAAGCAATACTGGTTTTCCCCCGACAGAAAGTGAACCATTGTTCGAGCACAGTAAGGTAGAGGTCCTGGAGGTGGGAGCTGAAGGAGGACTCTGGGAGACAGTGCTGGGGGATCTTATGTACAGGACCCATGCCAGCTCCGCACTCGCTTGCTGTGTGACTGCAGGCAAACTGCTTTGCTCTCTGAGCCTCGGTTTCTCCGTGTAAAATGGAGTTGCTGATGTACTGCGTGGGGCCATAGTGAGGATTTTCTGAGAACGTAGGCATGTAAAGCATCCAGTGTATTCATGGCGGGCGTGGGGTCTGCCCTCTGCCTGGTGGCCTTGTTCCTTACATGGGCCACTGCTCCCCTCAGCCAGTCTCAGAGCCTTTGCTGGTCCCACGGTCGAAAATGACTAGATTTCAGGTTCAGAGGAAACGAAAGGAGCTTGGAGGCCCAAGCCATGCTCTGGCTCGAGCTCCCTGGGCTTGGGCTTGCTCCATCCCTCCACTGGCCCACAGTTTCCCCACCTGTCAGCAGAGGCTCTGACCAAATGATTTTAAGACCCTTTGCTCTGACATAAGGATATTTTGGAGTTACAATGCCACAACAGAAGAATCTCTGTTTTAACAAATATATCTTGTGGTCCTCCCTACTTGCAGACTTGGCCATGGACAAGCGGCACTGGCCTCACTTGAGAGCAGGTAGAAATGCAGACGCTCAGGCCCCACTCAGATCTCCTGAATCAGAAGCTGCATTTTAGGACTTCCCTGGTGGCACAGTGGTTAAGAATCTGCCTGCCAATGCAGGGGACACGGGTTTGAGCCCTGGTCTGGGAAGATCCCACATGCCGCGGAGCAACTAAGCCCATGCACCACAACTACTGAGCCCACGTGCCACAACTACTGAAGCCCACGCACCTAGAGTCCGTGCGCCGCAACAAGAGAAGCCACCGCAATGAGAAGCCCATGCACTGCAACGAAGAGTAGCCCCCGCTCACCACAACTAGAGAAAACCCGCGCACAGCAATGAAGACTCAATGCAGCCAAAAATAAATAAACAAATAAATTAATTAATTAAAAAAAAAGAATCTGCATTTTAACAAGATGCCCAGTGCTTGAAAAGCACTAATTTATATCATCCAGTCTGAAACGAAGAGTTTTAAATGCTTTTACATCTTCAAATATATTTATATATATTCATACATTTCTCAGGGATTTTAAAAAACAATGAACATGTCATTTTTGTCCTGAAACAATAAAGGTGTTATGAAAATGGTAAATGAACCCAGGCCAGTTCAGAGACGAAACGATTTATATAAATCTGGTGAAAAGATTTTCCCAGGGAATTTTCCTTCTGAGTAAGGTAGGGTATCCCACTTTCCATAAGTTGGCCTCTTCCCAGCAAGTGTCTCCCTCATGCCTGATTCCTGGAAGGCTGTGTGTGCGTGTGTGTGTGTGTGCGTGTGTGTGCGTGTGTGTGTGTGTGTGTGTGTGTGTGTGTGTGTAGTGTTGTGTGACTGTGTCTTGCAGCTGATCCACTGAGCAGGAACTTCAGCCAAGTCAGCAAAACCAGGATGGAAAAAAAACTAGATTCCTAAAGGCTTCAGGGTAAGCCTGGGGAGCTTGGGCAACCATCCCTCAGATAAACTGAAGCAGCATGTACTGTGGATTAGTCAGGCATCCTGGCTTTCCAGTTGGGCCGACCTCCTAGAGGGCTTCCTGCCTAACCCTCCTGTCCAGCTGGGGTCCTCTGTTTCTCCTCATCTCCAAAACAAAAGCCCCAAACACCATCCCATCCACTTTGGGAATTTATCCCAAAGAAGCGATCTCGATGTAGGCAAAGATCTTCCTAAAAGAATGATCATCACATGCTGTTGATAAGAGTGAGAAGCCAGAAAAAAAATCCAAGTGTCCAAGAATAGGGGCCTGAGGTTACTTCATGATGTATTTCAATCCTGTGCCTGCCTGGGAGCAGGTCAGCAGTTATGGGCAGGAGTCGGCAGGTCTGGACTTGAGGGATAATTTAAGCAGTTTATTTAGCCTCTCCAAGCCTCACTTTCCTGAGCTGTAAAATGGGGGGTGATAATAATACCAAATGCTTTCTTTTGTTTTGAGGATTAAATGACGACATACACGGAAAACATTTAACACCATGCCTGGTGCACGGTAACCACTTGGTAAATGGTTGTTTGCTGTGTGCCGGTTCAGATATAGACAAATGTTGGCGGTGAATATTAATGACAAGGAAATATATATACGGCACAGTGAAAGTGAAAAAAACAGATTATAACTCAGCATGATCCATTTTGCAAGCGTATGTGTACATATTCACATTTAACCTGGTATGGAATTGATAAACATGAAGTGGAGACGTAGTTGCTACAAGAACAGGAAATGTCCGGCCACTGGGTGACCCTTTCTCATTTCTCAGGCTCACTTCCATCCTCTTTGCCTGAGAATGCCAGGGAAAATCAGATTTGGACCGATCGTTGATAAGGACCATAACGAAAAACAAACCTGGTACCACTTGAGTGCATTCTAACAGACAGGCACCTTCTAGGTGTACTCCTAGCTCATTTATTCTTCACAACCACCTATGAAGCGATGCTATTAATATTCTCATTTTACAGATGAGGAAACTGAGGCACAGAGGGGCTGAGTGGTAATCTGTCCAAGGCCTAACAGCCAAAAAGAGGTTAGAAGATAGTTTCAAACCTGGGCTCTAATTACTATGCTATCCCACCCCCCAGGCCTCTCATTGACAAAGAAGGAAACTAAGGCCCAGAGAAGCAGGGCACTGGCCCAAGGCCACACAGCAAAGCAGTGTCAAAGGAGGAACTAGCGCTAAACCTCCTGAAGCTTTGAGGCTCCTCAGGGCCCCCTTCAGGCAGCCTGAGGCTGCACTGGCTACTTGATTCCTCCAGGCTGTAGGAAGGGCACCTGCGCAGCTAATCGTTTGCACTCCTCTGCACACAACCGACTGGTAGGGAAGTACAGGTCTTTGGCGAGCAAAGGAGACAGCCCACAAACTGCCTGCACCTTCCCCTGAAGCACTGCCTCCACCCTCCAAATCCCGTGTCATTTAAGGCAAATGTAATCCATATGGCTCTGATTCATTTACACTTAAATCTCCAAGACACTGGGTTCTAAGTGCTGGTACTTACAAAGCCTTCAGAACCTGTTAAGTGAGATTCAGCTCCCCGACTCCTCCTCTCCACCCCTACCCTCAGTCCAGTCTTCCTCCCCTCCCCCCATCTGGACCAGAGTTCATACCAGCATCTGGCAGGGCTGAAAAGAAACTCACAAACTCAGACTTGGAAACTGTGTGTGTGGTGGGCACAGGACCAGTTATTAGGATGTTCAGAGCAGCATTGTTTGTAATCCCAAAAGTTGGAAACAATGTATATGTCCATCCATGGGAGAATGGATGAATAAAGTGTGGCAAATTCATACAATGTGACACCACACAGCAGTAAAATGGACAATCTCACAAACATACTGTTGAGGGAGAAAAACAAACAAGTTGCAGATTAATTCATAATATGATACCAATTATTCAAAATTTAAAAACACTGAAAAATCATTATATGCAAATATATAAACTACCTTGGTAAAGTTTATATTTTAACCTGGTAGTGGGTACATGGATATTTGTTCTAGCATATATACATTTTTGTATAATTTTGAAAAGCTACATAATAAAATTTTCAATAACCCCCTAGATTTCACATCAGCAAAGGAAGTTATCCTGTGTTGAGTTCAACTCCCTCATTTCACAGAAGGGGAGAAGGAAATAATTTAATATTTGTTAACTATGTAACACTTACTAAATACTCACTTGTCAAGCACACCATCATTTCATGTAAGTTCCAATCCCCTGCATGGTAGCATATGCTATTACTATTCTCATTTTACAGATGAGGCAGCTGAGGCTCAGCAACTTCCTCAAGGTCATGCAGCTTGTAAACCACAAGATTGGAATACAAGTCGTGGCCTTCTGGCTCCCAAGGCTCACACACCAGACCACATGCTGTTGAGGCCTGCACTGTTCTTTGATCTTCCCCCACAAGTCTCTGAGTTAGGTTTCATTATTACTGGTTTTAGAGGTGAGGAAACTGAAGCTCTGAGCAGTCATTTGCTAAGGCTTGTTCAGGGAGTTACTCCACAGAGACCAGACAAGGGAGCTTCCTGACTCCTAGTCCAGTGTTCTTTCTTTATCAGGCTTTGTCTGGAAGACCTGGGGGTGGGGAAGTATGGCTGTGTTTATCCTTACCTTCTACTCTTTAGAAGCTCTATGCAGTTCGGGTACTGCCAAGGGGAATGAAGCTCCCAAAGTCGCCTTGGCCAGATTTGGGGCACAGAGTTGTACAGAAGGGGAGGACTTGGTGAACCCTGGGTCTTGCAGCCAAAGAAGCCATCCTTAACTCCACTTTCATTCACAACTGGCATCCAATCTATCAGTCAGGTCCCTGCAGGAAACAGGTGGCACACTCAAACTGGGTGCTTTGAGGAGAGCTTAATAAAAGAACTATCCACAAATTTACAGGCAGGGTTAAGAAAGAACAACCACTTACAACATGGTACTCTGGGGCTGGCAGGAGCAGGGAGTGGTCACCACTCAGGTCTGACGGGCAAAAAGGGAGGAGCCATTATCCACCCCTGAGGAGCAGCTTTTCTGGGTGGGCTGCTTGATTAGAGCTGTGCCCTTGGTAGAGGGCTCAGCCAAACCGAAAGGAGGCAGTCGAGGAAATATACCCCAACCTCACACTTCTCCTTCTGTCAGATCCCTTGCCAGTATGCCTTTTGGCCAAACTCAATGGGAAACTCCTTCGGCCAAACCCAACGGGAAACAGGGCAAAGAAGACTCTGGATGGAGTTCACACAGCTCAGTCTCCCAGGGCATAAAGCAGGGTGGGGAGAGCCAGAGACTGAATCCAGAGGGGCAGGCAGAAGAAAACAGAAAACATTGGCTTTCCTTCAGATAGACTCAGACTCTGGTGGTATACTTCATACCACCTCCATGGCTAGCCCCTGGTGTGAGCCATCATCACCCCTAGGCTGTATTTCTACAATAGACTCCTAGGTGATCACCCAGCTTCTACAGTCTGTTCCTAACAGTCAGTGATTCTTGTAAATTACATGTCAAACCATGTCACTCCTCTGCTCAAAATCTTCAAGGGAACAGCAAAAGCAAAAGTCCTTACAAAACCTCACAAGTTCCTGCACAATCTGTCATTTGTCCATCACCCCTTGACCTCATCTCCTTATTTTTCTCCAGTATTCACTCTGCTCCAGCCACACTGACCTTTCTCTTCTTTGATATACAAGGACAGTTCCTGCTTTAGGGCCGTTACTGATCTCTCTGCCTGGAATGTTCTTTCCCCTCCATCCTTTACCTCCATCAAGTCTGCTCAAGTGTCTCCTGCTCAATGAGACCTACTCTGACCCTCCTTTGTAAAAGTGCAAACTGTCTCCCCCATCTCTCGCCCACTACTCCTGATCCCCATCATCCTACTCTAGTTTTCTTTTCCCCATATCACTTGTCATCTTTTAACATGCCACATCATTTACTTATTTGATATTTTTCTTTATTTTTTTTCTTGTGGCTGCGCCGGGTCTTAGTTGTAGCAAGCAGGATCTTCATTGCAGCATGCTTAGTTGTAGCACGCGTGATCTTTAGTTGCAACATGCGGACTTCTTAGTGGTGGCATGCGGACTTCTTAGTTGTGGCATGCAGACTCTTAGTGGCGGCATGCATGAGGGATCTAGTGCCCCGACCAGGGATCGAACCTGGGCCCCCGGCATTGGGAGTGCAGAGTCCTACCCACTGGACCACCAGGGAAGTCCCCTACTTACCTGTTATATTTATTATCTGTATCTTCCCACTAGAACACAAGTTCTGCAAGCATAAGGTTCTGTTTTGTTCATCAGTGGATCTCCAGAACTTGGAATTTTGTAGGTGTTCAACACATACTTGTTGAATGTTATCTGAATGACTGAAATGGGGGTGAGGAAAGATTAGGCTTGGAATTTTCCAGTTAGAAAAGGGTAGAGGATGGGTAGAGCCAGTGAGAAGATTAATGGGTCCTATATGAGGGAAAGGAAAAAAAAAAGTCAGTATGGAATTATTCATTACTATATACCTGTTAAAAGTTGTATCTTACCAACAGATATCAAAGGCCTGAACATTTTGTAGACCCTTTTTCCTAGCAATTCCATTTTCAAGAATTTGTACAAGGAAATTGTCATCATTTTTTGGTAAAAATGTAGTAATAATGAAATTCTTCACAGTGAAGTGAAGAATAAATTGGAACCAAAGTAGCCATCTAACAATTGTGAAATGCTTAACTATGGTACAGCCATAGGTAGAACACTATGCGAACAGTAAGTGCATTAATTGACCTGAAAGATATTTATGATAATTGCTTAGTAAGAAAAGCACATTATAAAATAGCATTACATTATAATCTTGTTTTTTATTAAAATATACAGTTGTCTCTTGAACAACATGGGTTTGAACTGTGCAGGTTCACTTACACGCAGATTTCTTTCACTAAATTCGTCCTATAGGACTACACAATCCACGGGTGGTTGAATCCTCGGATGTGGAATAGTGAATACTGAGGGCTAACTGTGAAGTTACACGCAAATTTTTTACTGCATGGAGGTCAGCACCCCTAGTCCCCGTGTTGTTCAAGGGCCAACTATATATGCATTTTAAAAGTTCGAGAAAGCTATAACCCAAAATATTAACGGCACTTATCTCTGGATGGGCACCATACAAGTATCTTATTTCTTCTGCCTCTATTTCCTAAATTTGCTTCAAGGAACTTAATTATTTTAAAAACTAAATTTGTATTTTTTAAACAGCAGTTATTTATGAGCTCTTGGACAAATAACTTGACTTCTCTGGGTAACAGTTTCCTCATTTGTTTGTTTTTTTGTTTGTTTGTTTGTTTTTGGCTGTGCCAGGCAGCTTGTGAGATCTTAGTTCCCTGACCAGGGATTGAACCCCGGCCCTTGGCAGTGAAAGCTCCGTGTCCTAACCATGGGAATGCCAGGGAATTCCCATCCTCATTTTTTATTTTCAATATTTTTGTTTTTAACATCTTTATTGGAGTATAATTGCTTTACAATGGTGTGTTAGTTTCTGCTGTATAATGAAGTGAATCAGCTATACATATACGTATATCCCCATATCTCCTCCCTCTTGCATCTCCCTCCCACCCTCCCTATCCCACCCCTCTAGGTGGTCAAAAAGCACCAAGCTGATCTCCCTGTGCTATGCGGCTGCTTCCCACTAGCTATCTATTTTACATTTGCTAGTGTATATATGTCCATGCCACTCTCTCACTTTGTCCCAACTTACCCTTCCCCCTCCCCGTGTCCTCATGTCCATTCTCTACGTCTGTGTCTTTATTCCTGTCCTGCCCCTGGGTTCTTCAGAACCACTTTTTTTTTTTTCAGATTCCCTATATATGTGTTAGCATACGGTATTTGTTTTTCTCTTTCTGACTTACTTCACTCTGTAGGACAGACTCTATGTCCATCCATGTCTCAACAAATGACCCAATTTCGTTCCTTTTTATGGCTGAGTAATATTCCATTGTATATATGTGCCACATCTTCTTTATCCATTCATCTGTTGCTAGACACTTAGTTGCTTCCATGTCCTGGCTATTGTAAATAGTGCTGCAATGAACATTGTGGTACATGAATATTTTGAATTATGGTTTTCTCAGGGTATATGCCCAGTAGTGGGATTGCTGGGTCATATGGTAGTTCTATTTTTAGTTTTTAAGGAACCTCCATACTGTTCTCCATAGTGGCTGTATCAATTTACAGTCCCATCAACAGTGCAAGAGGGTTCCCTTTTCTCCACACCCTCTCCAGCATTTATTGTTTGCAGATTTTTTGGTGATGGCCATCCTGACTTGTGTGAGGTGATACCTCATTGTAGTTTTGATTTGCATTTCTCTAATGTCAGTGATGTTGAGCATCCTTTCATGTGTTTGTTGGCAATCTGTATATCTTCTTTGGAGAAATGTCTATTTAGGTCTTCTGCCCATTTCTGGATTGGGTTGTTTGTTTTTTTGATATGAGCTGCATAAGCTGCTTGTAAATTTTGGAGATTAATCTTTTGTCAGTTGCTTCATTTGCAATATATTTTCTCCCATTCTGAGGGTTGTCTTTTCATCTTGTTTATGGTTTCCTTTGCTGTGCAAAAGCTTTTAAGTTTCATTAGGTCCCATTTGTTTATTTTTGCTTTTATTTCCATTTCTCTAGGAGGTGGGTCAAAAAGCATCTTGCTGTGATTTATGTCATAGAGTGTTCTGTCTATGTTTTCCTCTAAGAATTTCATAGTGTCTGGCCTTACATTTAGGTCTTTAATCCATTTTGAGTTTATTTTTGTTTATGGTGTTAGGAAGTGTTCTAATTTCATTCTTTTACATGTAGCTGTCCAGTTTTCCCACCACCACTTATTGAAGAGGATGTCTTTTCTCCATTGTATATTCTTGCCTCCTTTATCAAAAATAAGGTGACCATATGTGTGTGGGTTTATCTCTGGGCTTTCTATTCTGTTCCATTGATCTATCTTTCTGTTTTTGTGCCAGTACCATACTGTCTTGATTACTGTAGCTTTGTAGTATAGTCTGAAGTCTGGGAGCCTGATTCCTCCAGCTCTGTTTTTCTTTCTCAAGATTGCTTTGGCTATTTGGGGTCTTTTGTGTTTGCATACAAATTGTGAAATTTTTTATTCCAGTTCTGTGAAAAATTCCATTGGTAGTTTGATAGGGATTGCATTGAACCTGTAGATTGCTTTGGGTAGTATAGTCATTTTCACAATGTTGATTCTTCCAATCCAAGAACGTGGTATATCTCTCCATCTGTTTGTATCATCTTTAATTTCTTTCCCTTCCTCATTTTTGAAATGGAGTTAAAAAGAGTTTCAAGTCCTTCCTATTTGATAAGAGCTGCTCTTAGATGTATACTGGAGAAATCGGCCAAAACTATAAGAGAAGAAAAAGAATTAAGAGATGTAAAAATTGAAAGAGATAAAGCTAGCACTATTTGCAGTGACTATATTTATTGACTTAGAAAAATCAAGCTCAACCTACAAAAATTAATAACCATCTAGAAAATGCAATTTAAAAATATAGTACCATTCATAAATGGTAACCAAAACTATAACATCTCTGGGAAGTAATGAAGAACAAAGCCAAGATATCCCCTTTTGTAACCAAACAGAACACTATGGCGCCTTCCAAAGACAGACACCCCCTCCCCCATATCCTCTTCACTGAAGTGCCTAGATAATATAATATCTGATGTACATTTCCTGAGTTGTTTTCCAGATGCTAAAACCACCACCAAACAGAAGAAATTAACTACTTGATGACCATGAACATGTAGCCCCCATACCTACTGGTGCCTAAGGATTGATAATGTTAACCTCTGTGACACCACCCTGTTACCTCACCATCAACCAATCAGAGAATTGTGCATGAGCTGATCACATACCCTGGGACTCCCCCTCCCTCACCATACCTTTAAAAATGCTTTCCTGGAACCCATCAGGGAGCCTGGGTGTTTTGAGCACTAGCTGCCCTGGATTCCTTGCTTGGCATCCTGCAATAAACACTGTACTTTCGTTCATCAAAACCCAGTTGGCTTTACTGTGTGCAGGTGAGCAGACCCAACTTTGGTTTGGTAACACTTTCACTATTTCTATTCAACATTAAAATCGTTATTTTATCCATTGCAACAAGAAAAGAAAAATTAATAAAGGCATACAGCTTGGAAAAGGAGTAAAATTGTTTTTTTTCACAGATGATATGATTATGTGTGGAAAAACATAAGAAATTTACAACAGAAACTATTAAACTCAGGACACAAGGGCAATATAAAAAAAATTTAATTTTCACTGTATAGTAGCACAGACAATTTAAAAAATTAAGTAAAAAGTATTATTTATAATAGTTCCAAAACTCATAAAATTCTTAGAAATAAGTGTATCAAAAGATGTGTAAGACCTCTACACTAAAAGCTACAAAATACTGATAAAAGAAATCAAAAAGCCCTAAACAAAGGGAGAGTTATACCATGTTTATAGACTGGAGAGCTCGACATTGTTGAGATATTAATTTTCTCCAAATGTATGTATAGATTCAACACAATCTCAATCAGAGTTACAGCAGGATTTTTTTTAAGTACAAATTAAGTCTAAAATTTATATGGAAATTTAAACAACCTCAAATATTCAAATCAATCTTGAAAAAGGTTGATGGACTTATCCTGCTTGATTTCAAGATTTAACTATAACAACACAATAATCAAGAATAGATATACAGGGCTTCCCAGGTGGCGCAGTGGTTAAGAACCCACCTGCCAATGCAGGGGACATGGGTTCGAGCCCTGGTCCGGGAAGATCCCACATGCCACGGAGCAACTAAGCTCGTGTGCCACAACTACTGAGCCTGCGCTCTAGGGCCCGCAAGCCACAACTACTGGAGCCCACGTGCCACAACTACTGAAGCCTGCATGCCTAGAGCCTGTGCTCCACAACAAGAGAAGCCACTGCAACGAGAAGCCCGTGCACCGCAACGAAGAGTAGCCCCCCAGTCGCCGCAACTAGAGAAAGCCCGTGTGCAGCAATGAAGACCCAACACAGCCAAAAATAAATTTAAAAAAAAAGAATAGATATACAGATCAATGAAACAGAACAGTGTCCAGAAACAGATCCACACATGTATATGGCCAACTGATTTTCAACACAAGTTCCAAGGTAATTCAATGGGGAAAGAAAACACTTTTCAACATATTGTGCTGGAACAACTACATTTCTGTGAGGAGAAAAAAAATGAATCTCAATCCCTACCTCATACTATACCCCCAAATCAATTCCAGATGAATCAAAGAACTACTTGCAAAAGCTAAAATTATAAAGCCTTTAGGAAAAAACAGGAGCATATTGTCAACCTTGGGGTAGACAAATACCTCTTGGAGAGATCTCAATAGGCAGGACTTATAAAGAGAATGAGAAGACAAGCCACAGACTAGGAGAAAATACTTGCAAAAGAGTTATCTGACAAAGAACTATTATCCACTCTGTTTCTCCAGCCCTAAGAAGAATGGCTAGGATATAATAAAAGGTTTCTTGTGGCTCAGAGCGTAATCTCGCAATGATTGATGTGGAAACTGAGTCACAGAGAAATTGAGACTTAAAGATAACACAGCTCACGTGTAGTGGAGCCAGATTTTGAATGCTGCGTGAGACTTCAGAGCTGATAACCACGTGACCAGTCCACCAGACCATGCTGGAGGTGTTTTTTTTTGTTTATTTGTTTTTTTGCGGTACGCGGGCCTCTCACTGTTGTGGCCTCTCCCGTTGCGGAGCACAGGCTCCGGACGCACAGGCTCAGCGGCCATGGCTCACGGGCCCAGCCGCTCCGCGGCATGCGGGATCCTCCCAGACCGGGGCACGAACCCCCGTCCCCTGCATCGGCAGGCAGACTCTCAATCACTGCGCCACCAGGGAAGCCCCTGGAGGTGGTTTTTTAATTACCACTCTACCTCTGCCCCACTTTGCTCGATACCTCAGAGAAAGTAATACAGAGATGGCGTTTTCCAGCTGGACTTATCTGAAGCAGACAACCTACTCCTTCCGGGACAGGAAAGGGTACCCAGGACACAGACCTCTTCCCTGGAGAGAAGAAAGTATAGTCCTATGTACTGCTGGCCTATCTCAGAGGCCAGTAGTTGCCCAAAACAAACCAACCAGCTGATTTCCCTGGGCGTGGAACGTTTCAACATCCTCTGTCCCACTTGCTCTGCTATATGTTCACTGCAGATCTGTGGCAAACTGCAGGGCACTCATTGGAGATGAAGCTGAGGCAGAGCATGGAGAGTGTGCTCTCTCGGAGTTTTCAAACAAGCAGATACAGGTAAACCACAGGGAAAGTGAAAAAGAAAGGGGCCCATTGGAGGTGGCTGATGAGCAGCTGCTCAGGGAGCTCACAGGGGACCCGCAGGCGGGGTGCGCCTCCCTCATGCCTCAGAGCCCCTCTCTGCCTCTGGCCTGTGCCTGTCCCCTACTTTTAGCCAGTGGAAAGGATCTCAAGTTGGGAGGAACAGAGACCTTTCTTATGTTCTAGTGGGGCAAGGGAATTGAGTTCACTGCAGAGAAGTCGGCAGTGGGAGGCTCATCACTGTTTCAGTGACCAGGATATCTCCACCCCAGGTGGAGGAAGGTGCTGTGGGAACACAGGGTTTTAGCCGACTACTGAAGTGTTGGCTAAAGTGTTGTTTGTCTGTGGCTTTTCCCTTCTCTCCATCACAATCTGGGAACCAGTACCTTGAAGCACTGTCCTTGATTAATTAATAAAGTTTTCTGCCCTATAATGATCCCCTGGATGGAGGTGGTCAGAAGTAGGAGAGGGTGAGAATACTGTTCTTGATTATGAAAACCTATCTCCATTTTGCGTATCCCTGTATAATTTTAGTCTCTAAATTGATCTATTATTTTTCACACTGTACTTTTGTAGAAAATAATTTTCCAGAAGACATATAACATTGTCCTTAAAGACTGATGTAATCCCTGTACATAAAACATGTTATATATACACTTATAAATGTATATATAATGCTTAAGAATAAATCATTCCGAGGTTTTGAAAGAAAAAAAAAAGAACTGTTATCCAAAATGTACAAAGAACACTTGAAACTCAACAATAAGAAAATGAACAACCTGGGACTTCCCTGGCGGTCCAGTGGTTAAGGCTCCACGCTTTCACTGCCGAGGGCCCGGGTTCAATCCCTGGGTGGGGAAGTAAGATCCTGTGTGGCATGGCCAAAAAAAAAAAAGGGCGGGGGGACTTCCCTGGTGGTGCAGTGGATAAGAATCCACCTGCCAATGCAGGGGTCACGGGTTCCATACCTGGTGGTCCGGGAAGATCCCACATGCTGCAGAGCAACTAAGCCCATGTGGCACAGCTACTGAAGCCTGTACGCCTAGAGCCCATGCTCCTCAAAAAGAGAAGCCCCCGCAACGAGAAGCCCGCGCACCACAAAGAAGAGTAGCCCCCGCTCGCCGCAACTAGAGGAAGCCTGCATGCAGCAATGAAGACCCAACACAACAAAAAATAAATTAAAAAATTTTTAAAAATAGGGGCTTCCCTGGTGGCGCAGTGGTTAAGAGTCCGCCTGCCAATGCAGGACACACGGGTTTGAGCCCTGGTCTGGGAAGATCCCACATGCCACGGAGCAGCTGGCCCCGTGAGCCACAATTACTGAGCCTGCGCGTCTGGAGCCTGTGCTCTGCAACAAGAGAGGCCGCGATAGTGAGAGGCCCACGCACTGCGATGAGGAGTGGCCCCCACTTGCCACAACTAGAGAAAGCCCTCGCACAGAAACGAAGACCCAACACAGCCATAAATAAATAAATAAAATTAAAAAAAATAAACCAAAAAAAATAAAATAAAAAATAAAAGGAAATGAACAACCTGATTAAAAAATGGGCCAAACCTATTTACAATAGCCCGGAGATGGAAACAACCTAAGTGTCCATCATCGGATGAATGGATAAAGAAGATGTGGCACATATATACAATGGAATATTACTCAGCCATAAAAAGAAATGAAATTGAGCTATTTGTAATGAAGTGGATGGACCTAGAGTCTGTCATACAGAGTGAAGTAAGTCAGAAAGAGAAAGACAAATACCATATGCTAACACATATATATGGAATTTAAGAAGAAAAAAACTGTCATAAAGAACCTAGGGGTAAGACAGGAATAAAGACACAGACCTACGAGAGAATGGACTTGAGGATATGGGGAGGGGGAAGGGTAAGCTGTGACAAAGCGAAAGAGAGGCATGGACATATATACACTACCAAACGTGAGGTAGATAGATAGTGGGAAGCAGCCGCATAGCACAGGGAGATCAGCTCGGTGCTTTGTGACGGCCTGGAGGGGTGGGATAGGGAGGGTGGAAGGGAGACGCAAGAGGGAGGGGATATGGGAACATATGTATATGTATGACTGATTCATTTTGTTATAAAGCAGAAACTAACACACCATTGTTAAGCAATTATACTCCAATAAAGATGTAAAAAAATATATTTTTATATTAAAAAAAATGGGCCAAAGACATGAACATATACTTCACCACAGAAGTTATACAAATGGCAGATAAGCATATGAAAAAATGCTCACCATCATATGCCAGTAGGGAATTGGAAATTAAAGCAACAATAAGATACCATTACATACCTACTTCAATGGCCCAAATCCAAAACACTGACAACACCAAATGCTGGCAAGGATGTGAAGCAGAAGGAACTCTGATTCATTGTTGGTAAGAAAGCAAAATGGTACAACCACTTTTGAAGACAGTTTGGCAGTTTCCTATAAAACTAAACATGCTCTTACCATATGATCCAACAATTGTGCTCAAATGAGTCAAAAACCTATGTCCTCACAAAAATCTGCACGGATATTTATAGCGGCTTTATTCATAATTGCCTAAACTTGGGAGCAACTAAGCTGTCCTTCGGTAGATGAATGGATAAATAAACTGTGGTACATCCAGACAATGCAATTAGTGCTGAAAAGAAACAAGCTATCAAGCCATAGAAAGATATGGAAGGAGCTTAAATGCACATTACTAAGTGAAAGAAGCAAATATGAAAAGGCTACATACTGTATGATTCCAACTACATGACATTCTGGAGAAGGCAAAACCATGGAAATAGTAAAATTACAGATCAGTGGTTGTCAGGGGTTAGGGGGAGGGAGGGATGAATAGGCAGAGCACGGAGGATTTTTAGGGACTATTCTGTACAAAATTATGGTGATACATGTCTTTATGCATTTGTCTAAATCAATAGAATGTACAATATCCAGAGTAAACACTAAGGTAAACTATAGACTTTGGGTGATAATCATCAACGTGTCCGTGTAGGTTCATCAGTTGTAACAAATGTACCATTCTGGCAGGAGATGTTGATAGTAGGGAGGCTGTGCCTGTGTGGGAGCAGTACTCTGTACTTTCCACTGATACTTTCAGCTTGTTTTGCCGTGAGCCTAAAACTGCTCTTAATAAACAGTCTATTAAAAATTGATACATTAGACTTCATCAAAAATATAAACTTCTGGGCTTCCCTGGCGGCTCAGTGGTTGAGAGTCCGCCTGCCGATGCAGGGGACACGGGTTCGTGCCCCGGTCCGGGAGGATCCCACGTGCCACAGAGCGGCTGGGCCTGTGAGCCATGGCCGCTGAGCCTGCGTGTCCGGAGCCTGTGCTCCGCAACAGGAGAGGCCACACCAGTGAGAGGCCCGCATACCGCAATAAATAAATAAATAAATAAATAAATAATAAACTTCTGCTCATCAAAAGACATCATTAATAAGTGAAGAGCTGAGACAGATGGGAGAAAATACTTTTAATACATATACATCTGACAAAAGACTTGCAACCAAAATATATAAAGAACTCCTACACCTCAATGATAAAAAGACAATCAATCCAAATTAAAACAAAAAGGGCAAAAGACTTGAATAGACACTCTGCAAAGAGATATAGAAATGGCCAAGAAGCACATGAAAAGCTATTCAACATCATTAGACATAAGGGAAAAGCAAATTAAAGCCAACATAAGATACTACATACCAGAATGGCTAAAATTAAAAACATGGACAACATCAAGTGTTGATGGAGCAACTGGAACTCTTTTACATTTCTGGTTGGAGTGTAAAACCACTTTGGAAAACTCTCTGGCAGTTTCTTTTGAAGGTAAAATACACCTACACTCTGACCTAGCAATACCACTTCTAAGAATGAAATAAATACATATGTTAGAATATTATATTTATAGATAATGAATATATGTATATATAAATATATATACACATGTATTTATACATATATATATACATACATACATACAAAAGGCTTGTATGTGAATGTTCATAGCAGTTTTACACACAATAGCCAAAAGCTCGAAACAGCTCTGATGTCTATAATTTGGTGAATGGATAAACAATTTCTTACAATGTTATACTATTCAGCAATAAAAAAGAACAAATTACTGATACATGCAATGACATAAATAAATTCGAAAAACGCACGGAGTGAAAGAAGCCAGCCATAAAATGTGTGATTCCATTTATATGAAGTTCTGGAATAGGAGAAGCTAACCTACAGCAATGAACGTGAGAACGGTATTTGCTTTTTGTGGGGACTGAGTGGCCAGTGGCCAGAGGGAAATTTCTGGGGTGATGGAAGTGTTTTATATATTTATTGTGGTAGTGTTACATGAGTGAGAATGTCCAAACTCATCCAACTATACATTTAAAGTCTGCACATTTTTTGTGTGTACATTATAACTCAATAAAAATTATGTAAAGCTAAAAAGCACTCAACACACAGAAAAAGAATATAAATATAGGGCTCCCCTGGTGGCGCAGTGGTTGAGAGTCCACCTGCCGATGCAGGGGACACGGGTTCATGCCCCGGTCTGGGAAGATCCCACGTGCCACGGAGTGGCTGGGCCCGTGAGCCATGGCCTATGAGCCTGCACGTCTGGAGCCTGTGCTCCGCAACGGGAGAGGCCACAACGGTGAGAGGCTCATGTACCGAAAAAAAAAAAAAAAAAAAGAATTTAAATATATCAAAATTAAGGATTTTTAAATGGAGAATAACATAGATGTAGTAAAGAGATGAGAGACTGAAGGAAGAAAAATTGCACTGTCAAAACCTAACAGGAATAAAAAGGAGCCCTTGACAATTGACAAGAAAATGACCCTTAATAGAAAACTGGCCAAGGGTATGGGTTAGCAGTTTACAGTTCTTAGTTAAATCAGGGCTGCATATATATTATCTGAGCACTCCATTCCCAGCTATAGATTCTAATGAAATTTTCACACAGGTCCATAAAGGACACGTACTACTACACTGAAGGTGATATTGCTTGTGGGGCAGAGTTGAAGGCAATCTGGAATCCATCAATTCGATGGTAAGGAGTTACATTAACTCTACCCTTTGTACCTAAAGTCTCACACGTAAGCACACACACACATTTATGGAGGACATGCTATATTCCAGTTATTGCGTGTTACAGAAACTAATTTAGGTTTCGTAATAAGGAAGAACTACTGTCACCACTCCCCCATTTGATAGAGAAACTGAGGCACAGAGAGGTTAGGTAAGGTTCCGAAGGTCACACAGCTTATCATTATAGAACCAAGATTCCAACCAAGCAAGCCTGAAGCCCACACTGCCAACTGCTCACTCTGCCTTTCTGTGCTTCCTCTGTGTGCATGTGGAGGAGGACACTCAGAACTTGAGGCTTAAGGCCCAGGGCTATCCGCTAAGCAACACAAAACCCCCTAAAAAAGGTTAACCTGGAGCAAGCTGTATCTGTGCCTTCCGCCCCAATAAACATCCCATGAGCATTTCCTCAAATTCAGCCGTCGTCGCAGGGAGGGAGCCAGGTGGAGCCCACGTGGTTTTGACAGAACATCCATTCAACTGGCACTGTTGGCACAGTTAAATTTAAGGATCTGTCAGTTTATGATGAATTTTTATTCTTAAGGGTTTCAAGTAAGCAGTAAACATTCACTCCAGACTGAAATTCCCCCCATTTGACACCTGGAAGGGGCACGGCGGGAGAGCAGGGGTGTGGGTGGTGGGGAATTGAGCAGGGAAGAGGTGAGAAGAGGCCGGGCACGGTGTCGGGGGAGACTATTCCCACCAATATCTCCAGGTAGGGGTGTGAGGGGCTGTGTGCCCCATAATGAGGGAGGCCGACTGCTACCCCAAAGGGAGCACGGCTGCTCTCTTTGTGGCCCAATTCAGTTTTCCTTTCCTGCTTCCCAGAAAAGCAGGACTGTAATGGGCATTTAAGAACCACAATCCTTTGGGAACTCTGTGCAGTCCACTGCCAGAGGAAGGAAGGAAGTCGGCACGGTATGCATACTATGGAGATTTTTGTGTGTGTGTGTGGTATGCGGGACTCTCACTGTTGTGGCCTCTCCCACTGCGGAGCACAGGCTCCAGACGCGCAGGCTCATAGGCCATGGCTCACGGGCCCAGCCTCTCCGCGGCATGTGGGATCTTCCCGGACCGGGGCACGAACCCACGTCCCCTGCATCGGCAGGCGGACTCTCAACCACTGCGCCACCAGGGAAGCCCTGGACATAATTTTTTTTATGCATATATGTATAGAGAAAAGGGGCCAGGGCTTCCCTGGTGGCGCAGTGGTTAAGAATCCGCCTGCCAATGCAGTGGACACGGGTTCAATCCCTGGACCGGGAAGATCCCACATGCTGTGGAGCAACTAAGCCAGTGTGCCACAACTACTGAGCCTGTGCTCTAGAGCCCGCGAGCCACAACTACTGAGTCCACGTGCCACAACTACTGAAGCCCGCGCGCCTAGAGCCCGTGCTCCGCAATGAGAAGCCACCACAATAAGAAGCCCGCGCACCACAACAAAAAGAAGCCCCCGCTCACTGCAACTAGAGAAACCCCCGCGCACAGCAATGAAGACCCAACACAGCCAAAAATAAAAGAAAATAAAAAATAAATAAATTTATAAGAAAAGAAAAGGGGCCAACATTTTATAGGATTTTTTTTTTTTGCATTTTTTTTTTTTTTTTTTTTTTTTGCGGTACGCAGGCCTCTCACTGTTGTGGCCTCTCCCATTGCAGAGCACAGGCTCCGGACGTGCAGGCTCAGTGGCCATGGCTCACGGGCCCAGCCGCTCCACGGCATGTGGGATCTTCCCGGACCGGGGCACGAACCCGTGTCCCCCGCATCGGCAGGCGGACTCCCAACCACTGCGCCACCAGGGAAGCCCTTTTTTTGCATTTTGGGGTTTTTTTAAGAGATTTGTTGTAAACATGCATAGCTTTTGTGATCACCAAAAAGTCATTGCTAAACAAACAAAAAACAAACTACAGTGAACAATGTGCTACCAGCAGTTGTTGACCTTTTCTGTGCTTTCACCCCATGCCAGGCCCTGGGCACCCCCTCTTTATTTGCTCTCCCATTTAATCTTCATCCTACCCTCTGCAGTGTTACTATTTTTAATCCCCATTTTATAAACAAGGAAACTGAAGTTTAGGGAGGCAAAGTACCTGGCTCAGGGATATACAGCTAGGAAGTGGAGTGGCTGAATCATAGGTATAGTTGACTGAAGTATAGTTGATTTACAACATCATGTAAATAGGGAAATCTTGTTGAAGACTTTTTTTTTCCCGGCCGCGCCCCACGGCTTGCGGGATCTGAGTTCGCCGACCAGGGATTGAACCCGCGCCCTTGGCAATGAAAGCAAGGAGTCCTAACCACTGGACCACCAGGGAATTCCCTGTTGAAGACTTTTTAAACAGCAGTTCAGCTCGACCCTGAAGTAGCATCTCATTATCATCTTTAGCAGCACCTAGGGGATCACCTCCAAGGGATGGGGGGCAAACCTGGGTCTCTTGGTCTCCTCCTGAGGCCACTTCCCGCAGAGGAACCCTGTCTACCAGTTGTATGTACCCTGCTTACCTCTCCCACAGCTCCATTTGCCCAGAGACAATTTGGCCTCCTCATTGAGATAGAAGGATGTAGAATAAACGACACAGGAGAGAGCTGTTTAATGTGAACCCTCAGACACGGGGGCCAAAATTTCACACCAAAGTGTGTATGTCTGTGGGAGGGAGACTGTGACTGGGACTTTACCTTGGAAAACGAAACAAAACACTGCAGAAATATGTTGAATTTTTGGTAATTGTGACTATGTGCTAATTCTTAGCATAAGCAAAGAAATCAAGCGCTGCTTGTTTTAGCTCTGGTGGCACATTTTTTCTAATCAAGTCATATGACAATGTCTTTCACTTTACTTTTGTCTCAGCGTGATTTATGAAGAAAATCATTAGTGTGAAAATGTTCAAGGATTTTATCAATTTCCCAAAGAGTTTCTAGTCATCCTTTAATAGTCAAACTGTTCTCTTTTGAAACCCCTGGTGTCATTTCCTCTTTTACAATGCTAATGGGCCTAACTCTGCTGTGTCCCAGTTTGTCAATGACATTGCAAGGATTTGAGCAGTTCAAGACCATTATTTTCATTGATTTTGTGAAATCCATATATCTCTATATATTTTAACAATATTTGCAATTTCACTCAATCACCAAGTTGTACTATTATTTTGTGTCTTTATAAAGACCAGAGAGAAATAGTTGATGCAATGGGTGGAGACAGAAATCTCTATTAAAGTGGCATGTGGGGAAAGGTGACTCATTTTTTAAAGTATCAGTTCCGTTAGTGAATTGTTTCATGTTTCAATGCACTATTGCTTCCTTCTGCAAACTTGTAACCCTAGGGACCTTCGATAATGAATATTCAAATAACAGGGGACTCCCTGTGTATACACAGGGGACTCCGTATTAATTATATAGCATACTTTTAAGTATTAAGTATATACAGAAGAAACAGACAACCCTGTGTCTCAAAAATGCATCCACCCAGGCAGTTGTTGTGGATAATGGTTTCTCTTTTGAGGTAAGAGAGCACTAGTTCTGAGAGCTGAGGTCCATGCTTGCTGCCAGTGAGATGAATCACTTTGATGTGATGGAGGCTGAAGTCAGTCTAGATGTTTCTGTGATGGGGAAGAGGATGGCCAAGGAACTGGGGTACCACACAGCATGGCCACCTGTGGCACCCCTCTGTCTTCTTCCCTGTGTCTATTCTCCACATTGGCAGAGAACTTTCTGCCTCTGGTTGGAGTATGTGGATGAGGATGCACCTGGGAGGATAAACAGGGACAAATGACAACAGCTATCATTTACTGAGCACCTCAAGTGTGTCAGGTACTCTGCCGATATCATTTCTAATCTTAGCAGCAGTCCTATGAGATAGGTATTATAGTTGTATCATTTGGAATTCTCTGCTTAAAAATGACAGAAAAACCAATCAGGACTAATTTAAGCAAATCAAAGAAACCTATCAGCTGTTGCTGCACAATAAACTGCCCCCAAGTGCAATGCTTAAAATAATGAGCATTTATTATTGCTCATGAGTCTACAGGTCAGCTGGGTGGGTCTTCTGGTACCTCTGGGCTCAGCTTCGGTGGTCAGCTCTGCTGATCTTGGCTGGGCTCTCTCAGGCATTTCCAGCCAGCAGGCTGTGGGCTGGCCCAGGATGCCCTTGCCTGGGACAATGGGCTCTCCTCCATGTGTCTCTTGTCCTCCAGCAGGCTAGCCCAAGGTGGTTCATAGGTCCAAGAGAGTGACTGTAAGTGCACAAGACCCCTGGAGGCCTAGGCTTGGAACTGGTCCACTGTCACTTCTGCCATGTTCTGCTGGCCAAAGCTAGTCACAAGACCAACCCAGATCCAAGGAATGGGGAAAAAGACTCCACCTCTTGGTGGGAATTACTGCAAAGCCATGTTACAAGAACATGGATACAGAGTGGGGCAAGGAAGTGTGGCCATTTTTGTAAATAATCTTCCACAAAGCATGTGTTGGTTTGTGTATCTGGAAAGTCAAAAGAATTTGGCTTCAGGCACAGCTTAATGTAGGCACTCAAATAATATCTCCATCTCTGGGCTTGGCTCTGCTCTGGGGGATTGTTCCATTCTCAGATATGCATTTCCTTCATGATAGCAAAACAACAAAAGTGACTTCATATGGCACATCCTCACAGCTTTACACATACTGAAAAGAGACAGTGGCTGTCCCTCGCAGCTGGACTCTCATTGGTTGGAATGGGTCACGTGTACATCCCTGAACCAATCACTGGAGGGAGGGGTGAGGGAAGTGTGGGTAGCTGAGTCCCTGAGTGGAGGGTGTGGCCTCCAAACCATATGGGCTGAGGGTGGAAGAGAAATGGTGCCCTACAGGTACCAGGTGGAAGGTGGAAGATGGAAGGCTGCTGGGCAGCAAAAAGCACAGCTGTGCACTGTATTCATTACTTCTGTTTTACGGAGGAGAAAAGGGACGCTCAGAGAGGTTTAGTGCCTTGAGGGAGGTGATCCAGTGTCAGAACAGGACTGTAATCCATGCATCCCAGAACCTACATGCTTTCCCCAAGACCTAGCTGCCTTTCAATCTAGAGGGAGAAGATTCCTTAACCTGGGCTGCTGCTAACTCCACTCTCCAACTTTGGGTCACTTCTCTGCCCTGACCTCAGAAGGCAGCAGTCAGGATGAAGAGAGGGCTAGAGCCCATGTGATCTGGGGAACTGCTGAAGGCACTGAGTGGCTTGGAGAAGACGTGGGGCTGAGCGCAGCCTCCAATATCACAGTGCCTTCCTAGGAGAAGCCCGGGCAGCTACAAAGGGCAGAGCTGAGGCCAGTGGGTGCAAACCACAAGGAGAGAGATACAAGAAGAATGAAGGCACAGTGAGGATGCTCTCAGGGGGGAGGGGGATAGAAGGGGGAGGGGCCGGGACGAGGAAGAGGAAACAGGGAATAAGGACGGGGAGGGATGGGGAGAGAAGGAGCAAACAGGGGCCCACTGGGTACCCTGAGTTGCCCCATGATTCCGGGCATCTTGTGCATTGAATCCTTAAGGTCAACTCTGTGACATGGGATTCTCAGACGGTGACTGAGCTAAGTCAGGGGCAAAACCCAGACAGGAAGAGTCATCTGCTAATCCTCCGTCTCTGAGCCAGGAGACACTTCCTAAATTCCAGCCCAAATGGCTTCTAGGGAGCCCCAGTGACAAGAAAGCGTAGTGGTGAGACCACAGACTTTGCCTCTGTTAGAGTGGGTTTGAATCCTTCCCGGACACTCCCCAGCTGTGTAAGAGGGAACAAACCACTTCACTTCTCGGAGCCCCTGGTTCCTCATCTGAAACTGAGAATCATCCCAACCTCCCAGGGCTGCTGTGGGAACCCAGTGAGCTAACGTGTGCCCACGTGGAGTGGAGCCCAGGGCACCTGGAGCCAGGGTGCATCTGCAACCCCTCGGGGGTCCTACCCACTTCAGGCCCTGCACAGCGCCCCCCTACGGATGCAGAAATGGGATCCAGCGGCCACTTTCAGGAAACCCAGGGGCCCTGAGGGGGCCCCTCCCCAGCCCTCCTCTAGCTTCTTCTCTGTCCTCCTCCTCGCATCCTTGTGCCCACCGATACACAGATCTCTTTCACCTCCAACTTCAAGAACCCGGCAGCTGATTTAGGAGTGTGCTCAGGGCCCAGAATGTAAATCGTTTCTCACCAGGAATGTGTAAACAACCCATAAAGCAAAGGATTTGGGCCCTGGTCACGTGGCCCAGCTGCTCATAAAACCACAGCATTGATCTCCACTCTCCAGCAAGCCTCTAAGCCACGGGAATGATGGAGGGGCTGCGTCTTAGAAACCTGTAATCTCCCACCATACATCTGAGGTGGCGTGTTTGAAGTCCCAGGATGAGTTATTTACATCATTTTTGCAATGTGTACTGAAAGGGCATTAGCCCAGCTCCTGGCAATGGGGCTTTATGGGAACCTGGCTGCTTAAAAATAGAGCGGGGTGTAAAAGGATCCCTCTGGCAAGTCACTCACAAGCCACAGTTTCTCTGGGCGGCCATGTAATCAAAGCCAGATCATCTGGCCTAGTCTTCCCCATGGCCGCTGTTCAAGGACCACCTTCTCAATTTCTGCCACATCCAAGCACCACCTATTATTTACTTAATGGTGTTTACTTTCAATCATTACTTTTTTACTTAGCTACATTCCAAACAATTCCCATGGAATCATGCATTTGGTATCTGAGTTTTATTTTTTCCTCTTATACATTACAATATATTCATAACCTAAAATGACACATGTTCACTTTGTATCACGTAAAATCGTCCAGCTTACCACCAGTGTACCACAGGTGGGGAAACACTGACCTAGTCAAACACGCCCACTGTACAAATTGGGAAGCTGAGGCCCATAGATAAGGGTCTTGTCCAAGGTCACGGCTTATTTAGGGGAAGAACTGAGAGCAAAAGAGGCTAATAATAACAGCTTCCTATTCACTGAGCATTTGCTATGCACTCAGCACTGCGCTGAGTCTTTTACACATAATTCCTGATTTGCATAACAACAATGAGATAGTGTCAGTCACTGTCCCAATTTTGCAGATGAGGGAGTTGAAGCCCAGAGAGGTTAAGTGTCTTGTCCAAGGCCACACAGCTAGTCAGTTGCTCAACCAGCATTTTAACTCAGGTCTGCCTGACTTCAAAGGCTGGCTCTTAATCATCCAAGGGAAAGAGGGAGAGGCAAGAGGAAAGAAGGAATGGTGTATTTATTAAGTGCTAGCAACTTTTACATCTATTGCTGTGTTCTTCTCTGGTCACCCATTCAGTGTCCTTGTTCCATAAAATCTTCACCATAGCCTAGAGTTGCCACAAAGAGGAGTGTCTCGCCCTCAAAGCCTTTGGGCAAAGGAACAGATGTTTAGAATCCAAGGCCCCAGGGGTGGATGCCCTCCAACTCTCACCCTCTCCACAGAGGCCTCCACAGAGCTGTGGTTGTGGGTGCTTGTGCATGTTTGGGAAAGTTGGGCTTTGGCTCAGGCAGACCTAAGATCAAATCCTAGCACCTCTGCTCACTGGTTAAGTAAACTGGGCAAGCCCCTCTACCTCTCTGAGTCTCGGGGCGCCATGCATTCAGTGGGAATAATGTTAACACCTACCTCATGGGATTTTACTGAAGGTGAAAGCACTGCTGTGTGTAAAGTGCTTAGCACAGCGCCTGGGACATGGCAAATATTCTTGAAAAAGAAAGCAGTGATCATATGGGGGGGGGTGGACAATGAGGAATGACCTCCATCTCCTCCAGGACCCGAGAGCCGATGTGCAGCAGGAAATGCAGCTGCAGCCACCACGTAGACCATAGTCAGGGTGCTGGACCAAGAGATGCTAAGGCATGGAGCAAAAGAGCACAGGCTGGGGAACACAAAGATGGGCCCGGCACCCAGCTTCACCACCAAGGAGCCAGTGTTTTGTGCCAGTCACAGGTTCTTGCCAAGCCTGTTTTCTCAACTGCGAAATAACAGTCACCTGGGTCTCAAGTTTAAATGACCATCTTTATGTTCATGGAACTGATTGAGTCCTTGGCTTATCAGGGCCAAAGGTGCTATCCAAGGCCATGAGGACTAACCACTAATTTTACAAGTTTGGGGACTCTTCATGCATGAGCATGCATACAAAGTGCTGTGTGTGTGTGAGGGATGGCACTCAGGGATCTGGGGTTCTGATCTTACCTCCGCCATTACTCTAGAAAGTGCTGGCTTTGTTAAATCTCAGTTTTCCCAGATGTGAAATGGGCATATTCAAAGCCTCTTTTTTTTTCTTAATTTTTTAAACTTAAAAAAAATTTTTTTTAACTTTATTTTTTTTTGGCTGTGCCACACAGCTTGTGGGATCTTAGTTCTCTGACCAGTTTTTGAACCCGGGCCCTCGGCAGTGAGAGCATGGAGTTCTAACCACTGGACCACCAGGGAATTCCCAAAAGCGTCTTCTTAAAGAACTGTCTTGAGGGTTATATGGATGAGGTTTACAGAACACTTTGTAAAGTGCCTGACATATGGTAAAGGCTTAATACACAAGCTACTGTTCCTTGTGTCTGAGGAACACATTTTCGTGGCCCAATTAGGGAAATAAAGAACTGGGAAATGTTTGCTGGGTTCTTGAACAGAGGAAAGTAAAAACGTGGATTTCACCAAAAACATGGATGGTCAAATAAATATTAGCTGCAAGATTGGTTACACTTCCTTCATTCAACATACAGTTTTTTGAATACTAAGTGAAGGTGCAAGGTGCCTGGCACTAGGGCAAGAACCCTGAAGACACCACCCCTGTCCCCAAGCAGCTCAACCCTCCCAACTAGACAGGAAGACATTGGGCAAGCAGCATACAGTCTGCACTGTTAATAACGCTCTGTCAATGGGGGTGCTGGGAAAACATGAATAATTCCAACCAGTGGGATCCAGTAAGCAGGAAGCAGCCTTTGAGTTGATCCTCTAAGAATGGGAAGAATTTCCCTTTTTTAAAAAAAGGGAAGATAAAAAAAAAATTGCCATTGCCCATGGCTACATGTCCAAATTCCACCCATCCTTCAAAAGTCACCTCCTCCCAAAAGCCTTCCAGGAGCACTCTTTAATGGAAGTGTCCCCTCCCTCCTCTTTTGAAATTCCATTTATCTGCCCAGCTCATTTGGCCCTGATCACCACTACTATTTGGTATTCATGTATTTCTGGGGCTCTTTAAGGAAAACTCCCTGAGGGCCTCTCTGGCACCCAGTGGGCACTCGGTAACCGAACTGGACTGAACGGACATGTGTGTTCTAATGGCCAAATCAGGGCACTGAGACAAAAGCCAGACTGAAGGTCCCTGGGCTAGAGTTCCCTGCCTGCACACATCCCAGTCCCAGGCTCCTCCCCGAGTGGCTTGGGCTCTGCAACAACAAAGATACTTGAGCCTCGTCTCCCACCCTGCCCTGGACCTTCTCCATGCCCCACCTTGCCTTAATGATCAGAGCATCCCAGGCCCTCAGCCTCCCCTGGGCAAACCCCCAGAACACATGGTCTTTGGGGGTGACAGAGAGACCCTACCAAGCAGGCTCTGGTTTTTAGGTGGCGGCTTCCTGGCTGAGTTACTTAGGAGTGAAAGAAGGTGATGGGCACATTCTGCTGGGCATTTTATATGTTCCTTCATTTCATCCCCACAATTCTGTGAAATATAATTCCTTAGTTTCCAGGGGAGGGAATGGAGGAATTCAAGATCACCCAGTTAATAGCAACCTCAAAATCTTCTATCACCACCCCACAAACCAACCCATTCCCTGTCCAGGCCATCTGCTGGGCGTTTCTCAAGCCTGTCCTTTTGTCTCTATGCTCACTGTCAGCCCCTGGTCCAAGTCACCATCTCCCCTCCCTGCTAAAAGGCACAGCCTCAGTGGTTAAAAATCTGCCTGCCAATGCAGGGGACACGGGTTCGAGCCCTGGTCCGGGAAGATCTCACATGCCACGGAGCAACTAAGCCCGTGAGCCACAACTACTGAGCCCGTGCACCACAACTACTGAGCCTGCGCTCTAGAGCCCGCGAGCCACAACTACTGAGCCCGTAAGCCACAACTACTGAAGCCTGTGCGCCTAGAGCCCATGCTCTGCAACAAGAGAAGCCACCGCAATGAGAAGCCCAAGCACCACAATGAAGAGTAGCCCCCGCTCGCCGCAACTAGACAAAGCCTGTGCGCAGCAACAAAGACCCAACACAGCCAAAAACAATAAATAAAGGGCACAACCTCCCAACCAGTCACCCTGCCACCAGGCGGTCCTAATACTATAGCCAGAGACTTTTTGTTTTAAAAATCTTTTAAATATGATTTCTTTATGTGTATGCCCACAATACATACACACATACGTATAAATACATACACATATAATTTTCTGTGAATACCTTAAAATGATCAGAAATATACTTCATTTAGTCAGTTCAGTTTTCCTTCTTTCCTTTTTTGTTTGGCTCCTCTTTTTCCATCTCTTCCCCACACCAAAGCGTCCCACACTCCATGTCAACAACCTAGTGTGTGTCCTGTGTTTTAATCTGCTCATTCAATCCTAAATAGAACTCATTCAATTCTAAGCATGTACCTGTATCCACATTTACATATACAGAGTTTGTCACTATTTCTTTTTTTTAAAAATGGGACCATATTATAGTTTTCTGCTCTTTGCCTTCTACACCCACCATTACTTCATAGACATCTATCTTTTCAAGTCAGCTAGCATAACTCTAATTTATTCTTTTTAATGGCTGCCTAACATTCTGTTGTGTGGATGGATCAGTTTATTCAGTTGTTGCCTTGTTGGTGGTCATTCCCTGCTTCCAGTTTTTCTCCACTGGGAACAATGTTGCAGTAAGTGTTAGGTAGGGTTCTAAGAAGCCATGGCAGCTTATCCTGTTTGAGCTGGAGGCTCAGTTTCTAAGACCAAAGCCCTAAACCGGGGCTTCCCTGGTGGCGCAGTGGTTGAGAGTCTGCCTGCCGATGCAGGGGACGCAGCTTCGTGCCCCGGTCCGGAAGGATCCCACATGCCGCGGAGCGGCTGGGTTCGTGAGCCATGGTTGTTGAGCCTGCGCGTCCGGAGCCTGTGCTCCACAACGGGAGAGGCCACAACAGTGAGAGGCCCGTGTACCGCAAAAAAAAAAAAAAAAAAAAAAAAAAAAAGCCCTAAACCGCACCACAGAATAGCTTGGTGAATTCACCAGCTGCGGTCTCACCAAGTCGTGCCCTCACCCCACTGCATGCCATCCTGCACCTAGAGCTCCACCTTGCAGCCCCTCAGAGACTGTCCCTGGTACTGCAGCCACCAGAGTTGGACTCCCTGTTTGCCCCTGCACCCACAGAAAATGAAGGAAGCCTTGGGAATTTCCTGGTGGTCCAGTGGTTAGGACTTGGCACCAGGGGCCACTGCCAGGGGCCCAGGTTTGATCCCTGATTGGGGAACTACGATCCCACAAGCCACGTAGCACAGCCAAAAATTAAAAAATTTTTAAAAAGAAGTCTCACTGGGTGCATCTGATTGGTGGAAACCCGCTGGAATGGCCATACCCAAGCAGCAACTTTGAGATTCCTAAATTGGGGAGGTGGAACTCCAACTCCAACACAGGGATTTCCCCAAACGTCAGAGAAAGGCTACTCAAACGATGATGGGCAACTGTAAGTATGACAGCATCTACTGTAATATTCTTACACATAAGTCCGTCCTTATCAGGGTCTTTATTCCTATGGGGTAGATTCCCAAGAGTTGAACTGCTGCTTTCCAAACATCCATCACACTTCACGTTTCCACCAGCAACATGTGGGAGTACCACTTTCCTTACGTCCACACCAGCAGTAGGTGTTACAGCTCTGACAGACGCAAAACTCTATCATATTGCTAGACTTATTTAGGTTTTCCTGACTACTTGCATATGTATATTTTTCATAACCTTTTTTGGCCATTTAATTTGCTCAGTTATTATTTATCGAATCATCCCCTTTGCCCATTTTTCCATTGGGATGTTCTCTACCTTCAATCTACATGCTGGATATCTTCCATCTGCCCCTCCAGATCCAGGCTCTCTGACTTTATCCATCTGCTTGGTGCCTCTTACACCACAGGGACTATAAAGAGCTCCCAGTCCTCAGCTTCCGGTTGGGTTTGGCCAATGGGAGGCACAGCTGGAAGTCACTGGGCAGGAGGAAAGAGAGGTTGGGGTATTTATTCCCTAGCTCTCCCCCCTCTTCCCACTGGGCACAGGTCCTAGGTAGAAATGATTCCCTCTGATACCAGCTCTTGTTCACCTCCCTGGGTGTGTTTCCTCAACCCTGCCCGCACCTTTCAAAACAGTCCCTTTGTATTGTCCCTTCATGACATCTCCTTAAATGACTCAATTCTGGTGTGCCACCCACCTCCTACCAGGACCCTGACTGATACAAGATACGAATCCGTTCTCTGCTGTCCGTGTTACACTTCTTTTTTTCAAGTTCTATTTTTTTGCCTAATGACTTTTTTAGCATCTTTTGCCGTACTAAAGATTGTGTATATATATATTTTTATACATATGATTTAATATATATTATATATAATATTACATTATATATATAAAATAATATTCTATTGTATGGCTATATCATATTTTATTTATCCATTTATCATTGAGGAACACTTGGGTTGTACAGATTTTATATATATTATATAATCATATATCTTATATATAATATCATATATACCAAATATATATATGATATATATGACCATATATAAAGTCAAATTTAATTTTAAATAAGATCTCTTTTCTTTTATAGCTTCTTGATTTTCAGCCTTGAAAGGTGAGGTCTTCCCTGCCTCTAGATCATGAGTTGGCAAAATTTTTTCTGTAAAAGGCCAAATAGTATCTATTTCAGATTTTGTGGGTTGTACAGACTCTGTTGCAACTACTTGACACTGCCATTGTAGCAGGAATGCAACCATAGACAATATATCAACAAACATGTTCCAATGAAACATTATCTACAAAAACAGGCAGCAGCAATTCTGCTCCTAGGTATCTGCCCAAGAGAAATGAGAGCATAGGTCCACCAAAAACCTGTACATGAATGTTCATAGCAGCACTAATCATAATAGCCAAAAGGTGGAAACAACCCAACTGTCCATCAACTGATAAATGGATACATAGCCATACAATGGAATAGTATTCCTTTATAGAAGTCCTGATCCATGCTGCAACATGGGTGAACCTTGGAAACATTAGGCTCAAGGAAAGGAGTTAGACACAAAAGGTCACATACTGTATGATTCCATTTCTGTGAAATATCCAGAACAGGCCAGTCTATAGACAGAAAGTAGATTGGTGGTTGCTGAGGGCTGGGGGAGGATAGGAGATAGGGAGTTGATAGTTAACGGTTGTGGAGTTTCTTTTTCAGGTTATGAAAATGTTCTAAAATTGACTTTGGTAATGGTTGTACATGTCTATGAATATACTAAAAATCAATGAACTATACACTTTAAGTGAGTGAATTTTATGGTATGTAAATTATATCTCAATAAAGCCGTTACGAAAACAAAAACAAAAGTAGGTGTTAGAAAGGCAGCCATGGATTTGGTCCCTGGGCAGCAGCTAGCTGACCCCTGCTCTACTTTACACATGCAGTCTCCTAGAATCTCTAACAATATATTGTATTATTTTAATTCTTTCATTAAATTTTTTGATCCACCTGAAATTCAGTATTTGATGGTGTACGATGAGTGTTCATTTTAATTTATTCCCGTGGGCTACATTATTGGGCCTGCACCGTTCGTGAAATAAACTATCCCTTCTTCTGCTGAGATGAGGTACCTCTTTTGTCCAATATTAACACCTACATCCTGGGATCTAATTCTGGATTATTTATCATGTTCCATGGATCTATTTGTCTATGCCTTTCCCAATATCAGACTGATCTGATTTTAGTGACTTTATTGCATGTTCTGGTTTCTGTAAAGGAAGTCTCCCCTCATGTTCTTTTCTTTCACACTTGACTTGCAGCCAGTGAGCTTATCACAATGGATATCACTCCCTGCTTAAAAGCCTTTAATGGATTTCCACTGCTCTTACAATTATAGCCCAAATCCTAACTGGCCCTCGAGTGCTGCGTGCTTGGCACTGCCTAGCTCTCCAGCTCCACTTGGCCGAGGACACTTCACCTGGGACTCTCTACCTTAACCATGCTAAAGTAATTCAAGTGCTCCTGTTTCCTCCTACCCCAGGGTCTTTGCACTGGCTGTTTCCTCTGCCTGGAATACTTTTCCATCTCCTTTGTCAACTCCTCTTCTTCTTTAACCTCAGTTTGATCATCATTCCTGGTCAGCCTATGCTGACCTCCCTACCCAGAACAAATGTCCCTCCCCACACTGTGAACCTATGCCATGCTGCACTTGTAATATTACACTTATTTATCGGACTAACTTCTGCCTCCTCCAGCTCCCCTGTGCCTTCCCAGTATTTCACACTGAGTCCCACACATAGTACTCCAAAAAAAAAAAAAAAACCCACAAATGAAGGCGTGAATAAACAGGTAGAGACTGAACTCAGGCACCTCACGCCTGGCTCTGAAACCCACCCTCTCCCCTTCCTCGGTGCTGTGTGCTGCCCTGAAGCAAGCCCGGGAGGGGATGTCAGGAGACCTGGGCTCTGGACTTAGCTCTGCCTCTCGTGGAGACAACGCCCTAAGTCTGTTTGCAAGGGGCTCTCCCCTGCCTGGCCTCTGGCTTGCAACCCTCACAGCCACCCTGGGAGGCGAGCGGTGTGGGGAGAGATTTCTCCTTGATTTTATTTTATTTATTTTATTTATTAATTTCTTTTGACCGCGCCATGAGGTCTGTGGGATCTTAGTTCCCCGACCAGGGATCGAATCCAGGCCCTCGGCAGTGAAAGCGCACAGTCCTAACCACCGGACCACCACAGAATTCCCATCCTTGATCTTGCAGTAGAGAAACCTGAAGTTGGGGATGAGGTGGCTAGCCCAAGGTCACACAGTCAGTCAGAGGCAGAGCCAAGAGCCCTGCTCTCTGGGTCCCCAAGCAAGTGTTCATCTTAGGAAAGACCCTTTCCTGAGTTGGGCCTCCGTTTGCCCGTTTGTAAAATGGAGACGAAGGGTTTGGACTGAATGGTGTCAACGGTGTCACAAACCTCAAGCACCCAAGGTGTTGCCACACCTGAGTTCCACCTGTATTATTATTGAGTTAAAATCTTTATTTAAAGGGCTTTTAAAAAACTTTAAATTACCTTTATTTTTAAATCTATTTTTTGGAAAAGAAACTTCTAAAAATAAGGAAAAGTGCTTTTATTACATCTGTTATTCCACTGTAACCACCGGTCACATTTTATCTAAGACACAGTTCAGTGAACATGTACATATGCAAGTCAGCCTGGCTCATCTGGGAGCTATCGACAGTCCTCTCGTCCCTCTGGCAGTGGAGGGTCTGTGCTGTGGGAGAAACCATGGTCTGGGGGCTGGATGAGGAAAGGCACCCCTCCGTGAAGCCTTCGCATGTTCAATCAAGCAACAAAAGTCTTGCTTTCCTCTTCTGGCAAATGGGATAATAATGTCAAACTAACTCTTAGAGCTGTTTGAGGACTAAATGTGTTAATGTATTTAAAGTGCTTAAAGCAGTGCCTGCTCTCCAGTGAGTGGAGTGCTCAATACACATGAGCTCTCCTTTGAATTATTCTGAAATACTGGTTTTCTCCTCAAGTCACCTTTGCAGCGGACAGGGCTTGGCTGACACCCTGGGAGTGTGTGGAGAAGCCGCAGAGAGTCAGAGAGAACCCGAGGCCCGGCCCTGCCACCTGCATGCTCAGTGTCTCTGGCAAGAGCACCAGGCCGGGTCCTGCCACATCAAGGTGGGGCAGGGGGCCAGCCAGGGGCCGACTGAGGGAGGCATGGGGAGCACCGCTGTGGGCTGTCCGGCTGATGCCCATGTCGGAGCACACGTGCCTGCCGTGTGTGTCTGTCCACGTCAGCGTTCATATGTTTCTGTACACACACTGGCTCACACGCCCTCCTCCCCAGGCTCCCACCACAGCCCGTCCTTCCAAGGTCCAGGCTGGGGTCAGCTCATGTGACTGCCAGGGCGGGGTCTGCTTTCTCTCAGGGCCAGAGCTGTGGAGTGAGTGAGACAAGGGGGGCCGCCAAGGCGGGCACCTCGGCCCCGCCAGATCGCCTGGAGGCCAGTAAGCAAAGCGGGCCTCTCAGGAGTTCTCGCAGGGACCAAGCCACCCTGGACCTAGAATTCTGGAAGGTTCCTGGTCTCACCCTCTCATCCTACCAGTGTGGAGATAGGCCCTGACAGGGGAGAAGACTTGCCAAAAACACTGAGCATGTGTGTGGCAGGGCCGGGCTTCGGGGTTCTCTCTGACTCTCTGCGGCTTCTCCACACACTCCCAGGGTTTCAACCAAGCCCTGTCCGCTGCAAAGGTGACTTGAGGAGAAAGCCAGTATTACAAAATAATTCACAGAAAAGCTCATGTGTATTGAGCACTCTACTCACTGGAGGGTAGGCACTGCTTTAAACACTTTACGTACATGGACACATTTAGTCCTCAAACAACTCTAAGAGGTAGTATGACACTATTATCCCATTTTCCAGATGAGGAAAGCAAGGCCCAGAGAGGTTCATTAACTTGACCAGGGTTGCACAGCTGATGAGTTGGCTTTATGGCCAACATTCTTTGCTTCTACATTAAGCAGAGGAGGGGTAGAGGCCTGTGGATAGGAAGACACCTTTCTTCATCTGACACTGAGCTGAGAATCACTGGAGCCCTTCTGCCGTTCCACGGTATGTTCTTGAGGCCTAAGCCTTGCCTGTGCTGCCTGGCCTCACTTCTCAGAGGAAGAGAGCAAGTTAAGGAGGCAGAGTTATATATGTGCTCAAGATCACACAGCTGTCCCCGGGCCCCCTCACCACTTGCCATCACTGTGCTGAACACTTTGCTTAATTTAATCTCCACAACGACTATACAAGTATGAACTACCATTCTCCCCATTTTATGAATGGGGAAGTGGAGGCTCTGAGTGGTTAAGTAACTTGCCCAAGGGCACACAGCTAGTAAGTGGCTGAGGTAGTACTTGAACCCAGGTCCCTCTAATCTGAAGCCTGTGATCTTAACCACCAGTGTCTCCTGCCTCTCATAACCATGTGCAAGGAGGGAAAGGCACAGATGATGCCCCATCTTACAGAGGAGGAAACAGGCAGCTGGCCTGGGAGCACACAGCCAGTGAACACGGGAGCTGGGACTCAGAACTCCGGGTCCCTCCGACTCCTTGGCTAGTGCCCTTTCCTTTGTTCCTTCAGGAATACTCCAGAAACGGCCCCAGCTCTATGTATGTCTGTGGTCAGCAATGCACTGTGGCCAGTGATGCTTTCCAAAGCAATTTCTCACTTATTATCCCACAAGTCCATGAAGGTCAGAATATGCTCCATTTCACAGATGGGCAATTAGAGGCCCAGAGAGGGAAAGAGCCTTGCCCAAGGCCTTGAACTAGGGTCCTTGACTCTAAGTCCAGTGAGGGAGGCCCTGGCCAAGGGGTCCGCCGGGCAGGCTCCAGCTAGCTAGTCTCTTTGCTCTGGCCAGAGGCAGGAAAATGAGGTTATGGTCTTATCAGGCTAATTGCCACCCTGAAGTCAAATCCTGCCACTCAGCTGGAACCTGCAGGAATGATCTCGGAGACAGGAGCTGTTATTGTCCAGATGAGGGGACGGGGGCAGGGAATGGGGCAAGCTGACCCTCAAAATTCCCCTTGAAGCAGTTTGCTTTCTCAGAGGCCTCTGGAGAAAGACATTTCTCAGGCTTTCTCTTGGGCGGGACTGAAGCTTTCTACTGCTTTTGTACGCAGTTAGCCGAGATGCCGGCCATAGTAACAGAAACAGCATTAAGACCACGCGCTTCCTATAAATAGACAAAACAGGGCTGCAGTACACGCAAGTGGCGGCCGTTTCTCTCTGATGCACAGGAGTTGGTCACTGATAAGAGTTGAGTAACAGAGCTTGGAAAATGTTAGCACAGGGTCACCCTGCCCAGCTGGGGAAAGCCCTAAGGGCTGGTGTTGGTGGGCCATGGGTCGGGGCAACGTAACCCTGGATGTTGAAAGGAGGGACTGAGAATCAGAAGGCAACAGTAACACTCATGGAATAGCCAGCATGGATTTAGCGCGGCCAATGTTCCCGGCACCGTGGGCTTTATAAATGCAAAATGTTTGCACCTTGGGTGCACCTCTTGCCTCACCCTAGAGGTGGCCCTGTTGGCAACTTACTTTCCCTGTCTGAACTCCAGTTCTGTCCTTATGATGGGGATGAGAATAGTAGCTCCTACCTCAGAGGGCTGTGAGGAGTGAGAAGCAGCAGAGAAAGGGCTTAGCACGGAACTGCCACGGTCAGCACTTAGAATGCTAGCCATTCACTATTTTTACACAGGGGAAGGTGCAGTGCTGTGTGCTGGGTGATGAATAAGGCTGCGATGGGCTGAATGTTTGCATCACCCTGCCCCCACCCCAAATTCATATATTGAAATCCTAATCCCCAATGCGGTGGTATTAGAAGGTGGGGCCTTTGGGAGGTGATTAGGTCATAAGGGTGGAGCCCTCATGAGAGGGATCAGTGCCCTTATAAAGAGACCCCAGAGAGCTGCGTCATGTGAGGCTACATTGAAAAGTCAACACTCCGCAACCTGCAACCAGGAAGAAGTTTCTCACCAGAACTCGACCCTGCTGGCACCCTGATCTCAGACTTCTGGCCTCCAGAACTGTGAGAAATAAATTACTGTTGCTTATAAGCCACCCAGTACTTTAGTACTTGGTTTTAGCAGCCTGAACAAACTAATAGAGAAACACCCCCAATCCCTGACCTCATGCTGCTTACAGTAGACCAGGAAGACATCAGGGATAGACTGTTATAAGAGATGATGGGGGAGGAGGAGGGAGCCAGGGAAAACATATCAGTGAGATGAGAAAAAGAAAAATCCCCTTCCCCAAAGATGGTCCCTTAGAACCATGAAAAGTGTGCTCTCACTCTGAAGATTACCAAAACCAGGATGGCACCCTGCATCTCACGCTACTTATTTTATTTACCCCTCAAAACAATTTTGAGCTATCCTCATGGGATGAATAAAGAAACTGAGACTCAGAGAGGTGAAGTGATTTGCCTCAGGTCACACAGCTTGGGACTCAAACCCAGGCCTGCCTGATTCCTCTACAGCTTGACTCTGCCGCTAGCTGGATGTGTGATCTCAGGCAAGTTATACCTCTTTTCTCAAGCCTCAGCCCGGTCCCACTGCCCCACCCTTGCGCGCGCGCGCGCGCGCGCGCGCACACACACACACACGTACACACACCATCAAAGTAGAAGGTGAGGGTCACATGAGGCCATGGATGTGGGAGTGCTTTGGACATTGCAAGCTACAGTCCATGACTAAGTATTATTAGCGTAGGTGACGCAGAAAGCACCCAAGGGCCCCTTATCTGTGATGAGCACCCTGGGGGCCCCATTTCCTCCCACATGATCTTCCTGTGAGTCAGGGTGCCGAGTATCCCCAGCCCTCTCTTACATCCGTCCTGCTCTTGGGAGCAAAAGCATATGGAAGCATTTTAATCAGCAGGTGTGACTACCACCTCCCTGCAGGAAAAGTGTTCTTGGCTCCTGTTTAATAGATGAAGAAACTGAGGCGCACACAGTAAGGTTAAGTCACTGCCCCAGGGGATACAGTCTGTGGGCGAGGGGGAACCTGGGAGCAGACACCAGTCCCTAGACACCCCGTACTGCGATTTCCAAGTGGGTGAGATGCTCCTGGTGAGCAAGCCAGAGGGCAGCACTTGAAGCATGGGGACTAAGGGACTGCTCCGCTCTGGGGGTGAGGGGGGAAGATAAGCCAGCTCCTTCCTTCCACCACCACCCCCCTTTCTGGGGCTGGAGATTTCTTGGCCAAACCAGCCCTTTCCCCACTATGTAAATACACCAGGCCCTTTCAAGCTTCATTCTCACCTGCTTGTGAACACTTTAACCCCACACCTTGGTTGCTTTCTTATGGGAAAGAGGAGTCCGGAGCAGAGGGCCAGTCAGATTTAGGGATGGGTTCATGATGGAGGTGGCTGGGCATGGGGGGTTAGGTGATGAAAGACACCCCCAATCTAGCCAAGCTGACACCCTCATTTTTTAAAACTGCTGGAACCCAGAAAGGGGTCTCACAGTAAGTCAGGGGCAAAACCTGGGCCTGAACCTGGGTGTCCTGAGCTCTAAGTCCAACAACCTTGCCCTCCCTTGCTTTGAGCTGTGACCTTCCGGTGGCAAGAGCCTTAGCTATCAGTAGGAAGGAGGCACAGAAAAATACTTGTTGTACATGAATGAATGAATGAATGGATACTGGCCCCTCCTCTAGGGGGAGTATGGGGGTGCAATGCTGACTCCTCTGTGGGAGCCCACTTGGATAGGCAGGGCTTACCTCTCTAAAACCATCCCTCCTTCCCTTGGATTTTCACCAGGGTTCCTTCCTTTCCCCAGAGAGTTGTGTGCCACCTAGAGGAAGCTGGGTGCCCAGCAGCCTCATCTCTTGGGGAGAGTGACGAGCACTTCTAAATTGGCCCCTACCTCCTTCCCAGTCTCTTACCTGATGCCAGGAGGCATCATTCTGGACAGGCTCAGCTTCAGTAAACCTCTAGTGAATGAGGACATTCTTGCAGCAGAAAGGACTTAAAGTAGAATAAGCCACATACGTTCCCACCTTGGTGTTTTCTACTCAGAGACTACTGTTAAGACCTTTCTCTTCTCCCTTTTGCACCTCCTCAGTTTCCTTACCTTTAAAAAAAAATGCAGACAGAAGAAACAGCAACACATCTGTGGTGTTCCTTCTGCATAACTTGAATCTAATCGTCAGATGAAACACAATTAAGGGACATTCTACAAAATAATTGGCCAGTAATCTTTGAAACTGTCAAGGTCATGAGAGTCAGAAAGTCTGAGGGATTGCTCCAGGCTGAAGCAGACCTAGGAGATGCAACGACAGATGCCACACCTGATTCTAGCATGGTGCACGATCGCAGATGGGGTCTGAGGATTCTATGGCAGGAGTGTGTCAATGCAGTGATGGCTATATTACGGTTTGCAGGAGATGGTCCATGTTTGTTGGAAATAAACATGAAAGTGTTCAGGGGAGGTGGGGCATTATATCACCAACTTATTCTCAAGTGGTTCAGGGAAAAAAACATCTATGTACTTTACTCCCCCCCTTTCTATACATTTGAAATTGTTTCAATTTAAAATATATGTAGCATTGGGCTTCCCTGGTGGCGCAGTGGTTGAGAGTTCGTCTGCCGATGCAGGGGACATGGGTTCGTGCCCCAGTCTGGGAAGATCCCACATGCCGCGGAGCAACTGGGCCCGTGAGCTGTGGCCGCTGAGCCTGCGCGTCTGGAGCCTGTGCTCCACAGCGGGAGAGGCCACAGCAGTGAGAGGCCCGCGTACCGCAAAAGAAAAAGAAAAAATATATATATATATGTAGCATTTAAAATAAATCAAATTAATGTATTACAGAAAAAAATGCAGACAGTAATACCTCTTTCTTCAGATTGGAATGGTGGTGAAATGGAAATCTGTAATTGTGATATCATTTATTGAGCTCTGACTAAGGGCTTCCATACACCCCCCCATTTACTTCTCACTTGCTCTGTCTGTGAAGTAGGTATCATCACCCCCCCTTTGCAGGTGGACACAGAGCACCCCACCCTTGTGGACACAGAGACTGAAATCATCAATAATCAAATACACATATAATCCCAAATTGACAGGGGCCATCACGGAAAGAAAGGTGCTATGACAGCAGGGTGATTGGGGGCCTCTGGGGAGGAGACCATTGCGGGCACCAAAGAGGCAAGGGGGACGCACCGGGACAGGCATGCGGCCGGCTTGCTGGAGGAGCTGGGCAAGCAGTAGCTTGAGGGTGGACGTGCCGGAGAACAGTGGGCAGGGGCAAGATCCCACGGGACAAAGGCCATTTTTAAGGAAACTGATCTTTACTCAACTGCCAAGGAAGCCACTGGTGGGTTGTGAGGAGAGAATGGCAGAGATTTACATGTTTAAAAGACCACTCTGGTGCAGCTGTGGAAGATCAGAGGGGACAAGAGTGGAAGCAGATGGGTCCTTATCTCTCCCTCCCTGTTTTCTGGTAGAGTTCGGGTCTTATCTTGCTTTCTAGAGAGCTGCTTGAGGCCAGGGAAGGCATCTGTCTCGGAGGTTGCCGAGCCCAGGATGTCTCTCTGAGGCCTGGCCGGAAGGCTCCGTCTCCGGGCCTCAGCTCTGTCCCTGGGGACGATCTGGGACACGTTCTGCTCTTGGCTCCCCAGGGCTCTGCGGCCCCAGCACGGGTGGAATGTTTGACAGAGGAGTCCACGTGTTCTCCAAACAGACCTTGATTCATGTTTCCAGGAGAAACTTACAAACAGACTTCTGCCGGCTGCATCCATCAGAGGACAGATGGGCTCTGTAAACAAAGGCCCACAGGCTGTCTCCAGCTTACAGGCAGACACCCTTCCCTGTGGGTCCCTGGCAGAGCCCTGCCCCACCCTGGCCGCTGGGGCCACACTCCATGCCAAGCCCCTCTCTAGAGCCACAAAGACATACTGCCCCTCACTGCCCCATTTTGCAGGTGAGAAAACAGGCTCAGAGATGTTAAGTCAGTAGCCCAAGGTCATGCAGTCAGCCCAGCTACTACAAGTACTCTACTGTGTTCTCCTACTACACTATACTAGTAATAAAAATAACAGCAACCAAAAAAAAAACCACACACACACCCCCAACCCCAAAATTACAGCAATTCACATTTACTTATGAGTAGTCAGGTGCCAAGCACTGTTCCAAGTGCTTTATCAGATTAACTCATTTCATCCTCACAACAACCCTATGAGGTAAGGAGTCTTGTTTTCCCATTTTTCATATGGAGAAACCATGGCAAAGAGAGGGTGGCCACCTGATTGTCCAAAGTCATGCTGAGAGTCAGTAGGGAAGGTAGGACTTGAACCCAGGCACGGTGAGTCCGGAGCCCACAAGATTCACCCCACCCACTTCTCCCCTGGTCTCCTGGGAGCTAAGGGCAGGCCCATTCCTCTCCCTCACTTCTGTCTCTGTTTAAGAAGTGAAGGCCCAAAGAGGGAAGTTTCCGTGTCCCAGCCACCTGGCTTCCATGGCAATGGGGCCTGGGGTCTGTGGGCTCTCCTCAGAGGCCAGGATAGGAGCCGGGGGCCTGGTTCTACTCCCAGCAGTGCCACTGCCTTGCTGTGTGACCTGCACCAAGTCACATCCCCTCTCTGAGCCTCGGTTTCCCTATCTGCTCAATGGGAAAGACAATTCCAGCCGTTACCCACATTATAAAACAAGTGAGTGAAGGGTGGTGGGATGGGATGAGTTTTCTGGCCTGGATTCCTAGCCCATGAACAGAATATCCAAGCAGCTGTTCATTCTGGGGTTGAAAGCCCCAGGGGTGGGACTGGGTTGTGCCACCTCCATTGTAAGACCCCCCACCTAGGGCTCCAGCCCAAATTGCCAGACAGAGACCTGAGAGGAGGGGGCCCCTCCCTGCTGGGGTGACCAGGAGCCAGCCGGCTGGCCATTTGTCCACAGATGGGTGTGCAGATAACAGGCGTCTGGAGATAAGGCAGGGCCTGCTTGCAGCCTAGGGGAGAGCCAGGCCGAGCCCCAGGGCGGCTGGGGCAGAGGGGGCTGGACCCTGGCCCTAAGGCCTGGGACAGACTCTCTCTCCCACCCCGGAGGACAGGGCTAGTGCCCTCCACTCTTCTGGACCTGCCCCCGCCTCCCACCGAAACAAAACAGAATAAAGCAAACACATAAACAAACAGAAACATATACTTTTATCAGAAGTGCTGCACTTAGCTGGAAACAGCCCTGAGTTCCAGCCTAACCCTGCCACTGACTTCCTGGACAGCCTGCCTGCATCAAGTCGCTGGTAGACTCCAAGTCTTAGTTTCCTCATTTGGGCAGTGGGCACAGGGATGCTGCTCCCTCCTTCCTCACAAATACAGAAAAACACCAGTAACAATAAGCAGCTAACACCGTGCTAATGCTGTGAAGTGGGTACTGTTATTATCCCCACTTGACAGATGAAGAAAGGGAGGAGTGGAGAGTTAGGTCATGCAGTCTGTAAGTGGTGAAGTCAGGATTCCAATTTAGGCAATCCGATTCTAAATGCTTAAAATGTCACTGCTAATTTTATTAAAGGAACAAAGTAAATTGCAATTTGAGCCCATTTCACTTTAAAAAATACACATATTTATATTTGTATATTCATAGACACTTTAGGGAAAATAAACCTGCAAATATTTACGGCATCAATCTCTAGAGCAGGGTTCTCAACCTTGGCTCTATTGACATTATAGGCTGGATAATTCTTTGCCTAAGGGCTGTCCTGGGCACCGTAGGATGCTGGGCAGCATCCCTGGCCTCTATTCATTAGATGCCAGTAGTGGCAATACTTCCTCTCCCACCCCCTAAAGCTGTGACAACCAAACATGTCTCCAGACATTCCCAGACGTCCCCTGGGGAGCACCCCCCGCCCTACCCCATTGATCTAGAGGATGTAACTAAGAATGATGCTCACTTTCTAAGCCCTACACTGGAAATGTTGCCATGTGCCGGCACTACACCTTGGAATGAGAAGAAACACCAATAAAGGTGAAAAAACTAAAATCATTGGAGGATGGATGGATGGGTAGAAGGATACATGAATGTGGCTCGGAGGAGCCAGATGAAAATCAGAGCCTAGGGGTTCTGGGGGAGCATTGTGAATCCAGTCAATCCCTGCGTTTTACAGAGAGGAAAGGGAGGCCCACCGAGGGAAGGGGCTTGTCTGAATTCACAGAATGAGCTGCCGCAGCGGGAGACAAAAGGCTGGTGTGTTGACTCCTGGGTCAGTGCCCTCAACCCCAGAATGTGAACAAGCAAATGAGAGAACAGGCAAGTTGAGGGCAGAGCTGCCACCCAGCCTGATGCTTTCAGCTGATGGCTGGAACATTCCAGAGGCAAGTGACTCCACCTGTGACCTGGCCCCCATGGGGCCCTCATGTGCAGGGCAGACACGTGCACACACACAAAACAGCTTGTGCCAAGGGTCAAAAGACGGGGCGGGCGGTAGTCTGCTCCACAGCCTAGTGTGCCCACAGTGTGAACGGGAGACTGCGACAGATTGCAGTCACCTGAAGCCCCTGGAGACAGTGGGAGCCCTAGGGCTGCTGAGGGTGGGATGACCCAAGGGGGGAGCTGTGGCTACGGTTTTGAGAGGAGAACCTCTCCTAGAGATGGCCGTAGTGAGGGTGACAGCTCTCCTTCACTGAACACTTACTATGTGCCCACTGTGTCCCCAGGGTCCAGAGGCAGGATTCAAGCCTGGGTCCCTCTGGCTCCAGAGCCTGTGCTCTCAGCCTCGTTGCTCTCCTCCAGCACAACCATTAGGAAGGAGGTGGCAGCGGCACTCATGACAACAACCAGGAGGTGCAAGTAACCCAAGTGTACGTGCATGGACAAATGGATAGCAAAATGTGGTCCATACATACAGTGGACTAGTGGACTAGGATTCAGCCTTAATAAGGAAGGAAATTCCGACACACGCCACAACATGGATGACCCTGGGGGACATCACGCTCAGTGAAATCAGTCAGTCACAGAACGACAGATTCTGTGTGATTCCTCTCATAGGAGGTACCTAGAGGAATCAAATTCGTAGAGACAGAAAGTAGAGTGGCGGTCACCAGTAGGAGGGGGGAGTGGGGCTGGTTCTTTAATGGGTGCAGAGTTTCAGTTTTGCAAAATGAACAGAGCTCTGGAAATGGGTTGCACGACAATGTGACCGTACTTAACACAACTGAACTGTACATTCAGGAACACTTACGATGGTAAGTTTTATGTTATGTGTGTTTAGCACAATTAAAAATACAAAGGACAAGGCAGAACATGGGTGAAAGGCTCAGGGTTCCCTCAGGGAAACAAAACCACTGTGATTTCTGGAACAAGGGGCTTTGTTATGGGGGAACAACAGAGGGAATGGGGATTCAGGGGAGACCCTGGTGCGTAAGAGGTACCCCGTGATTTGAGGAACCAGCAAAAGGGCCACCCTGGGAGGGGTGGGGGAAGATGTGCCTGGGTGGCTGCATCTCTCTGGTCCACCCTCATCCTCTGGGTGGTGGGTCCCGGCCCCTGCCAGTCAGCTGGTAAGAGGAGGTGGTCGTGAAGAGAGGGAGGAGAAGCTGCCACCGTTGGGGCATCTGACTGTCACAACCTTGAGAGGGATGACCTCTTTGCTTCCACCTCCTGGATCTCCACAAACTCCTCTTCTGGCCGACTCTAACCAGACACCCTACAGTGAAGGGCGTTTCGGGAAACAAAGTTCCCGCCTTGACCAAGGTGACCAAGAAAAGATCACTGCATGGGGCGATGGTGGAATAATGTACTAGACACACCGTTGACTGAAAAAGACGGAGGGAAATATGGATGGCAGGCACATTATGATTATTTTTTTAACTGTAGTAAAAGACACATAAACTTTACCATTTTAACCACTTTTAAGTGTACAATTCAGTAGCATGAAAGACATTCACAGTGTTGTGCAACCATCACCACTATCCTTCTCCAGAATTTTCTTATCCCAAACTGAAACTCTGAGCATATCATTTTTTCAGGACACACACACATGTGCACACACACACTCGTGCACACACACACACAGGCACCCCTTTACCTCTGTGTGCACAGAATCTCTCTGGAAATATACTCAAGAAACTCGCAGTGGTTATCTCTGGAGAGGGAGACTGACTGGCACGGGTGGGAGGGAGATTTACTGTTAGAGACAATTTTCATGGTTCATTCTTTTGTACCATTTGAACATGTATTTTTATTCATTTTTCCTCCTGGAAGCTGCTGTCATCCCTTAATTCTGATTGAGTTTAGAAGGAAGGTATCCTCCCCCTTATCCAAACAGATCAGAGAACTGCGGTTGCCCATCCCCACCCTCCTGCCCCCAGGAACACACAACCTCTGGCACAGTTTGGTGTGGAATAAAGATGGCTGGCCTGTGTGACTCACAGTGTGGCCTTAGGCCAGCCCTTTCCCTCTTGGGGCCTCAGTGTCCCCGTCTGTACAAGGAAAGGCTTGGAATCAATGGCGCCTAAGAGTCTGTGATGCTCGGGGATGTCTTGATTCTAATCAAAGTTGCAGAATTCGCCTGGAGGCTGGGTCTCTGCAGTAGGCGAGGAAGCAGAGATGCAGGGTGATAGGGGACTTGCCCATAACTACCTGGAAAGGCAGCAGTGGGAATGGAATGAGAAACAAGGGTTCCCAGTTACCTTCTGCTCAGAGACAGCCAGGGGCTGGCCCCAAACAAACTCAGCTTCAGTAATGGAAGCAGCAACGCCCATCAAACAATCATGGGACACTGCAGGCTTCCTTGTCACCCTCGTTTTATTTCTTCTCTTATATATGAAAATACATTCCTAACTATTAAAACAACAGATGCTCACTTTGTATGATATAAAATTATCGAGTTTACCATACTTGGGGAAACACTGATCTGGTCAAGTGCGATAATTGTACAGCGGGTATGTCTGGTGCCCTGGAGATGGCAGTACGAGGTGTATACTCGGGATTTAGGCAGATTACCATTTCACTTTGCCCAGCACATGGTAAATGCTACCCAAGTGTTAGCCATTACTATTACATGCTGTAAAATGAAATGATTACACACTGTAAAATGTGAAATAAAAAATGAACTTATATCTTGTGTTTAAAAGCCAAGATAGATATCACCTATACTTGATTAGGCATAGAAAACCTCCAGAAAGATTCAAGGGACATTGAAAGATTCATGGGCTGCCTCTAGGGAAGGGGTTGGGGGTTGGGAGAGTGCTGTACATTCTATACTTTAAAGAATGGCTTGACTCTTAAACCTTACAACTGTATAGCTTTTAAAATGTAATTAATAGGTTGCTTCCAGGCCAGAAGCAGGAAGTGCACAACATGAGCATGGAACGTCTTAAAATTAATACTACAGAGCAAGGAAGCTCTCAGAATACTGGGGTCATGCTAAATTGAAGAGGCTCCCACTGCGTAAAGACAGGAGGGGAAAAAAAGGAGTATTAATAAGGATAAATAACTGCAATGAATCAGTAAGAAACATAAACAAACTAACCAACAAATAAATACCTCACTGGTCTCCTGTAGAGGATGCTGGGTTTGGCTAATGGCAAAAATGGACCCAATTCTTCACCCTTCCCTGAATCTATGGGGAACTCTGCAGCTCCTTCTATTGAGAGGTGCAGTCTTTTTCTTTACCTTTGAAGTTGGGCTAAGTGACTTGCCTTAGCCAATGGATGCTGATGAACATGACCCAGCAGAGCGGTGAAATGTACTTGCATGGTTGGGCTTGCTCTTTAGCTCCTGCCCTCAACACGCGGACTTGTCCTGGGGTAGCCAACTAGCCCCAAGAGAATGAGTAACATGGAAAAGACCGGAGCCCAGCAGCAGCCTGTGGCCAAGCCCCATCTACTTCAACCAAACCCAGCTGCTCCACCCACAGGAGAGAGAACCAGCGCCTGCCTTCTACACCACTGAGTTTGGGATGCTTTGTTAACTCAGAGTTACTATGCATTAGTTGACTGATAAAGATGTGATAATGGTATTGCAGTTTACTTTAACAGAAGACCCTATATTTTAGAGTTGAAAACTAAAATATTTTCAGATGAAAAATGAATTCCTTTTCAGAGAAAAACTGTACTCTGTTGTCAGACCACATGTCAAACCGTGTGTCCCATCTTGAGTTTACTCAAGTCTCAGTGCCCCCGAGGCATGTGTCTTCTCTCCTGCAGTGATTCTAGGGGTCTGGAGTCCTGGAGGGCCAAAGTGAGGAAGGACTTTGGACTATGTTGTCTGTGTCCTCACTGGGGGAGTCTGTGGACTGTGGAGGCGAAGGGACTCGCCAAAGGTCACTGTGAGCTGAGACTCCCATCCTGGACTCCTTACACCTCGATTTTCCGGCCAGCTCTCGGCACCCCCTCCCCTTCCCAGACTCCATCTCTGACTCCGCCCAGAAAAACCCAGAATTGCCAATGAGCACAAGGAGGTATCTTCCAGTCTTCACCCTCTGGCTGAGAAAAAAAATCCCATGAAAGGGCCTGTCCAGATCCTGGAGGGCCTGGTGCAGACTCAGGATACCCCCAGTCCCAGGAAAGGGAGAGCTGGTTCTTAAGCCGAAGCCCCGCTGTCCCTCCCCCACCCCCCTGTTCCCTCCAAGCCCCACTGGGCCCCACCATCACAGGAACAGCAGCCCCGCCACCCCTTCTAGGCTTTTGCTGCACAGGCTCACATCCGTTGGGAAGTCATTCCAATTCTGCGTGACTGCAGGAGCCAAATGACTCCCCACTCCCAGTTTTGTTGATGAGGATACGGAGGCCTCCAGGGAACTTCCAAAGTCTCCTGGGTGTCAGAGGCTGTCTAACCACCTTCCATGAGGACCCAGGGCAGCTCGGCAGGAGCAAGCGCTTCACTGTCTACGGCTGGGCCGTTTGGGCTTCGCTAACTGTGCCTTCTGTGCTCTGAGTGCCCTCCCCCGACATCCGCACAGCTGACTTGCTCACATCCTATAGGTCTGTGTCTCAAAGTTGCCCTCCTATGAACCTTGAAAACAGGATGCTAAGGGAAAGAAGCCAGACACAAAAGGCCACATGGCGTAGAATTCCATTTATATGAAATGTCCAGAAGAGGCAGATCCGTAGGAACGGAAAGTAGACCAGTAGCTGCCAGGGACTGTGGGGGCAGGAGGAAGGCGGAGTGGGTGCTGCCAGGTACAGGGCTTCCTTTCGGGGTGATGAAAGTGTGCTGGAATTAGACTGTGGTGATGATCACACAACTTTGCGAATATACTAAAACCCACTGAATTGTACACTATAAAAGGGTGAATTGTATGATACACAAACTAGAACTCAAAGCAATTTTTCAAAAATGAAAATAGAAAAAAGAGTGTCCCTATGAAGGAGGCTTTCCTATTTGAAACTACAATCCCTCTTGGCCTCTCATGCTTACCCTCATTCTGCTGTATTATTCTTTAACACATTTCCACCACTTGCCATGTTATCTATGTTTTGTTCTTGTCTCTCTGCTCCACCAAAATTTCCACCCCTCAGCACTGTATCTGCAGGACCTCGAACAATGCTTGACATGCAGTGGGTACTCAGTCAACTGTTGGTGAACTCACTAACCAGCCAAGTCCTGTACCTGGTTCCCCGCCCAGGTCCCTGAGAAATGATGCCTTTTAAGCATCTCTGAGCCAAAATGTTAGAGTGACTCTCCTCTGGAACCCATCTGCCTCCCTCCCTCTCGTTCCTCCGGCCCAGTCCCATGCACCCTGTGAAGGAAAGCCCTGCTGGGAGACTTTGCTCCTTCCTGACCTCTGCGTCCTTGACCTGGACGGCGACCCACCTAACCCTCTCCCTCCTCCGCACAGCACAGGCACCGGCGAGCAGGTGCAACGCTGATCCACACAGCCCCTTCTCTAACCTCTTCTGTGACTCCCCACGGCTCTCAGGGTCAAAGCCTCAGGTTCACAGCCCTCTGTGACCCAGCTCCTGCCACGCTCACCTCAACCAGTCTCCCTCTTGTCTACTGAACTCCGGCCTCACGAATGCCTTTTAGGCCTTTGAACTCAAAGCCCTCTCTCTTGCTGCTGGTCTCTGCACACTCTGTTCCCTCTGCCTGGAACACGTGTCCTGCCCCACCCTCTCCTTCAGGGCTCAGCTTAAGTGTGCCTTCCTCCGCGAAACTTTCCGAGCCCCGGTAGATTCAGCAACACCCACAAAGCGCTGTGCACCCGCTTCTCTTTTTGTCTGTTTATTTATCTGTCCCACTCCTTACGACTGGGGGGTCTTGACCAGTACGGGGCCCTGCCAAGGCCTGCTGTATAGTAGGTGCTCATTAAACATTCCCATCAACAAACAGATGAAGGCATGAATGCACCCTTTCTTCCAGGCCTTCCCGCATGCCATTCTTCCTGCCTATAGTCCCTCCTTCCTCCTTTCCCAATCCTGCCCACTTGGCAAGGTGCAGTTGGAGTCCCACCTCTTCTGGGCTGGGGAAGCCTTCCCTGATGACTCTAGCAGAAACACAACTCTCTCCCTCTTGCTTCCCACAGGCACTGGGGTGGCACACCCTGAGCATCGGGGCCAGGCCTGCTCTGTCTTCCCCTTCACACTGCCAGCAATGTGAGGGAAGCAACTTGGCCATCCCCAGCCCCAGAGGCTCGGGGCTTAGGGAGGACACAGGTAAGGCGCTAAGTACAAAGGGTGGTTGGGAGACACAAGGGAAGATGTTCAAGCAAGTGCATGTGCCACACAAGAGTCCATGTGTCACAGTCAGAGGGGCTCACGATCAGAATAGATCTTCGAGCCACGCATCACACCTGGCCTCCCAATGAAGGAATTTTATCAGTGATTGTGGAACGCTCACTATCTGTCAGGCCCTGGCTGAATTCTTTATCACAGCATCTCATATAATCATCACAACTGCCTTATGCATTAGGTACTACTAATGCTCTCATTTTACGTATGGAGAAAGTGAGATTCAGAGAGGTATAGTAACCTCCCCTGGGTCACACAGCAAGCAAATACCAAAGCAGAGATTCTTAATTTCTCTTAATGACTAAGGCATATGCCACCTGGACAGCATTGGCCACAGGTAAATATCCAGCCTCCACTTGCATCCCACTGTTGTCAGAGAGCTCACTACACACTAGGTCATTCTTTCATTTACTCTTTCAGTTAATAAGTATTTATTGAGCACCACTGTATTTGTCACTGGGGATGAGAGATGCACGAGTTATCTGCTCTCAAGGAGCTTACAGTCTAAAAACTAGAAGCAGATAGAGGACAATGAAAAGTAAAAATGACAGTGCTAAATTCTAAGCAGAATTAAAACAGGCTGAGGTGACTGGTTTCCCTGTGTGAAGAGTACTTGTTAGGGACTCAGAGGATAGGGTTTGAGTCTGTGTGACCTTGGATGGGTACCTCCATCCTCTCTGGGCCTCAGTTTCCCTATCTCAACCTGAAGGAGCTGGAACTTGTTCCCTAAGTGTTTCCCTGGCCTGAGATGTGAGTCCACACCTCCCCCTCAGGGGCCTGGTCCCACACAGGACTCTAGGAGGTGGGCAAAAGGAGGACTGGGGAGGCCACAGCTGCCCCCCACCCAGGGCCTCTGCTCCTGGGACCAGAAGCAGAGATGCAGGAAGGACCCCAGCCCTGATGTTAGCAATGCATTCTACCTCCTGCAGGCCATGTTCCAGGGGGACCTTCTCCCAGAGTTGCCAATCCTATTCCACTTCCCTTAACAGCCCAAAGCTGAAAAGAAGCCGGTGAGAGGTTCTGCCCCTATCCGATGGGTAACCTCAGGCAGGCCCTTCACCTCTCTGGGCCTCCGTTTCCCCAACTCGGACCTTCCTCGCATCCAGGAAAGCCTCTCTCAGTGGGCCTCTGGGAGGCAGCAGGGTTGCCATGGTGACAGGCTGACTTGCATCCAGTGGCCTCTGCGGGGGTCACAGTACCCACCATGCAGGGTGATGGTGCCTCAGTGGGGCCCTTTATCAGGAGGGAGCTGGCAAGGGAGGCCCGGGGAGGGAATGCACTTTACCTACAGGAGCAGGCCCGGGTCGGATTGCGAGTCTGGTTAATGCCTCCCTGCATTAGGCCTGTCGCCCGTTGACAGGATTTTTTGTTTAATTGGAGGCATAAGAAAACAATAACATCTGTCGGCATGAGGAAAGCGGCAGGAGCTCCAGCAGGGAGAGCTCTCAAGGAGGTGGGAATGGGCGAGTCTGGGCTCTGCCACCCGGGCTGGGTGACCCTGGGCAAGTGGCTTCTCCGTGGGTCTCAGTCTTGCTCACTGGCAATGAGCAGGCTGGACCACAGCTGGCTGACTCCAAAGAGCACCTGCATCAGGATTTCCCCAGGAGCCTTCTAAATTCAGATTCCCAGGCCTTGTCCCCCTACACTGACCCAGAGTCTCCCAGGGAAGAGGCCCGTGAACTACCAGGTCCTGAGTGTGACTTGGGAAGAACTGCATCGTGGGGAAAGAATTAGCACTGTGGTTCCTGTATGTCAGCACAGGGTCTGGCACACAGAAAAGTTAGCTGTCCTTACGAGCTGAAAGTCAAAGGGATATGTACTAGAAAGTTAATGGGTAGTAATTCCAGTAATTTCAATTATTTCCTTTTTTCTTTTTTTACTTTTCAGCACTTTCCGATTTTTCTATACTGAACATGTATAGTAATGTAGCTAACAAAATAATTATGGACCAAGGAGGTAAAAGAATTATATGCTGAGAACTATAAACATTGATAAAGGAAATTTAAGATGATTCAAAGAAATGGAAAGATATCCCATGCTCTTGGATTGGAAGAATTAATATTGTTAAAATGGCCATACTACCCAAAGTGATCTACAGATTTAATGTGATCCGTATCAAATTACCCATGACATTTTTCATAGAACTAGAACAAATAATCCTAAAATTTATAAGAAACCACAAAAGACCCAGAATTGCCAAAGCAATCCTAAGGAAAAATAAGAAAGCTAGAGGCACAACCCTCCCAGACTTCAGACAATAATACAAAGCTATAGTAATCAAAACAGCATGGTATTGGCACAAAAACAGACATATAGATCAGTGGAACAGAACAGAGAGCCCAGAAATAAACCCACACACCTATGGTCAATTAATCTTTGACAAAGGACGCAAAAATATACAGTGCAAAAAAGACAGTCTCTTCAGCAAGTGGTGTTGGGAAAGTTGGACAGCTGCATGTAAATCAATGAAGTTAGAACACTCCCTCACACCATACACAAAAATAAGCTCAAAATGGCTTAAAGACCATAAAACTCCTAGAAGAGAACATAGGCAAAACATTCTCTGACATAAATCGTAGCAATGTTTTCTTAGATCAGTCTGTCAAGGCAACATAAATAAAAGCAAAAATAAACAAATGGGACCTAATCAAACTTATAAGCTTTTGCGCAGCAAAGGAAACCATAAACAAAGTGAAAGACAACCTGTGGAATGGGAGAAAATATCTGCAAACGATGCAACCGACAAGAGCTCAATTTCCCAAATATACAAACAGTTCATACAGCTAAATATATAAAAAAAAAAACCCAAACAACCCAATCAAAAAATGGGCAGAAGACCTAAATAGACATTTCTCCAAAGAAGACAGACAGATGACCAACAGGCACATGAAAAGATGCTCCACATCACTAATCATTAGAGAAATGCAAATCAAAACTACAATGAGGTATCACCTCACACTGGTCAGAATGGCCATCATCAAAAAGTCTACAAACAATAAATGCTGGAGAGGATGTGGAGAAAAGGGAACCCTCCTACACTGTTGGTGGGGATGTAAATTGGTGCAGCCACTATGGAAGCTATGGAACAGTATGGAAGTTGCTTAAAAAACTAAAAATAGAACTACCATATGATCCAGCAATCCCACTCCTAGGCATATATCTGGAGAAAACCATAATTCGAAAATATACGAGTACCCCAACATTCATTGCAGCACTATTTACAATAGCCAAGGCATTGAAGCAATGTAAATGTCCATCAACAGAGGAATGGGTAAAGAAGATGTGGTACATATATACAATGAAATATTACTCAGCCATAAAAAAAGAATGAAATAATGCCATTTGCAGCAACATGGATGGACCTAGAGATGATCATACTAAGTGAAGTAAGTCAGAGAAAGGCAAATATTGTGATATCACTTATATGTGGACTCTAAAGAAAATGATACAAATGAACTTATTTACAAAACAGAAACAGATTTACAGACTTCGAAAACTTATGGTTACCAAAGGGGTAGTGGGGAAGGGATAAATTAGGAGTATGGGATTAACAGATACACACTACTTTATATAAAATAGAGGAACAATGAGGATTTGCTGAATAGCACAGGGAACTATATTCAATGTCTTGCAAAAACCCCTAAAGGAAAAAAATTGGGAAAAAAAGAATATAGGGATATACTATACATGCATATGTATAACTGAATCATTTTGCTGTACACCTAAAACTAACACAATATTGTAAATCAACTGTACTTTGATAAAAAAATAATTATGGGGGCAAATGATATGGCTCTACGGTTTGGACTATAGTAAATCTTGGTAGGTGCTCCTGTAATCGTATTTTTTTTTCTTAATCGTATGACTTTCAGATTGCAACAGCAGTGCAGGCTTACTAAAACAAGTAAAATGACAGAACACAAATGTATGCACATGAGGGAATTCCCTGGTAGTCCAGTGGTTAGGGCTTGGCACTTTCACTGGCATGGCACAGGTTCAATCCCTGGTCAGGAAACTAAGATCCCACAAGCCATGCAGTGTGGCCAAAAAATAGATAGATAGATCTATATCTATATATATATAGGCACATGAGAAGTTGTTATCCAGCCCTTTCCTATCCCTATCCCTGAGGTAACCAATGTTAACAGCCGGTGGGGACCATTACACACTGTTCCTCTGGTTCACACACAGACACGTACCCCCTGGCATAGGGTCTCTTTGGGATTTGTATTGTTATTGTTCATTTTACGGAAATCAAATCAACTAATACACTAGCCTGCAACTTATTTTTCTCTCTTGATAATATTTCCTGGACATCCCTAGGAGAGAAAACTAGCTCTATTTCATTTCTTTTTAGATTCGCTCAGTAAATATTTAATTTTCTTACTTGCCTCTACAAATGGAAATAAATGAAAATAAAAGCTACTCTGAAACTTCAGGGTTCCGGTTTTGAGCTTTGAGCTGGACCCATTCCATACTCATCCCCCTCATCCCCCTTGCAACACACACCACACACACACACACACACACACCTGCCTTCTTTCCTCTCCATGTATTGTTGGTGAACGTGAAATCTCACCCCATGAACCCCTACCTCCTTCAAGAGCAGGAACTGGGTGGTTTTTTTTTTTTTTTGGCAGTACGCAGGCCTCTCACTGCTGTGGCCCCTCCCGTTGCGGAGCACAGGCTCCGGACACGCAGGCTCAGCGGCCATGGCTCACGGGCCCAGCCGCTCCGCAGCATGTGGGATCCTCCTGGACCGGGGCACGAACCCGTGTTCCCTGCATCGGCAGGTGGACTCTCAACCACTGCGCCACCAGGAAAGCCCCAGGAACTGGGTCTTAATCGCCTGGGCTGGACTCACATTATGAAGCCAGGCCTTCCTTCTAAAGGACCGTCTAAAACCAGTAATAGTCAAAGGCAGGAGTAGCCCCCAGACCAGCCCCACCTTCAAGCTCTGGATATGAATTCTGCCGATTTGGGGATAGGGCAACTTTTGCTTTCACACAAATATTGACCAAAGCCTTTAAGCCAGAGTTGCAAATGGAGGCTACATCCGGCCGCAGATGGGTTGAGTTTGGCCCATCAGCATTAAAAGTGTGCTTTAAGTTAAAATCTTTGAAAATTGGGAGATTTCACATAATAACCTAGACTCTCTGCTTTTCTTGAAAACTCCAGGATTTGGCTGCTTTGGGCCTAAACTCCCAAATGGCTACAACCGGCCAACACCGAGCATCGCTGCCCCCTTAAGACAGGGCAGTGCCCTCCAGCTCCATACAGCCCCACCTGAGCCAGTCCAGTCAACTGCATCACCTGCCTGGCCTCTGCAGGCCTGCAACACTCCGCAGGCCCTTGGGGGGATCCCTCACAGGTCTACCTGGGATAAGGACAGAAAGCCCAAGAGGACACTGGGAGCCCAGGAAAAAGTCCTTGCCATGGGCCTCCTCTGGCCCTTCACTGGCTGAAATGTTTCAAGTCACCCCTGTGTGACACCAAGTGACAACACAACAACAATTATTAACAGCTACCACTTCCTGAGTGCCCATTACATACTGGGCACCAGGCTAACCACTTTCAGGACCTCCTTTAACCCCCCCAACAATCCTATCTAGGCATCATGGCCCCCACTGAACTGATGAAGAAACTGGGGCTCAGAGAGCTTAGGTAACTTGCCCAATTGACACCATTACCAAGTGGCTGAGCTTGAATTCCAATCTAAGTCCAAAACCCAGATACTTAGCCTGCACTGCCCCACTGCCTGGAGGGGCAATGGTGACTCCCTTATCTGCATGTTAACCTAAGGGAGAGGAGGTATGGGGGGCTGTGGCTCACACTGGCTTACCCTTCCACGTGGAGACAGCACATCAGAATGGTTAAAAGCAGGGCTTTGCTGTTAGACCTGCACTCAAAGCCCAGCTCCTAGTATTTACCAGCTGTGTAACCTAAGGCAAGTGACTAAACCTCTCTGAGCCTCAGCTTCCTAATGTACTTAGGATGACTGGAGGATTAGGATAGTGCATTTACATGCTCTATCCGTACTGTTCTTTGGTGGGCATAAGAAAGGGAGTCTGGCTAAAAAGTGAGCAAAAAGGGATAGAAGGATGTGGAATACTCAGAATTCAAAGAAAATCTGAAGAACCAGAGGAGCTCCAGGAATCCAAACAGCAGGGATAATAGAAACCCTTGTCAGGGAGCGACCACTGGGACACTTTTTCACCTCCATCCTTTATTTAGTGTCCTGGCAGATTGGCCCACCTTGGTTCACATTTCTACCTGTGTTACACGAGGCTCCCTTGAAGCAGAGCTTGAGAAGTAGCTTCTTGTGCAATGTATTTGTTTGGATAGTGCTGTCAGGAGAAGAAGAGGCCCACAACAGAACTAGGCAGGGGAAGAAGCTGGTCAGAGATGTGGTTTCGGGAGAAGTCTAGCCTCAGCTGATCCCAAGGGCAGTGCTGGAGCATGGATTACACCACAGGGTTTGTCCTCCCTTGAGGCCCAGAGAGGCTGGGTTTACGCTACGTTAGTCAGCCACTGACCACTGGCCACCCCAGGTGCAACCTCTCTTCAGCTCCAAGTAATTCACCTAAGGCAATCCTGCCTCAGGACAAGGAGGCAGGTGTGAGCCATTAGCATCCAACCTTCACAGCACCTGGGAGACTCCCAGCCCAGAAAGGGAGTCTGAACAGGGCACCATGAGCATCTGCTGTACATCCCATTACTGAATACTCCAACAACCCACACACACAACAAGGGAGAGGCGATTACCTGAAAAGAAATCAGGACGCTGTTTGCAGAAGAAGGAGAAATGAATACAGAAAGCTGAAAAAAACGGAAAAAAAATTCACTACAAATGGTCAGCTCTGAGCCTGCCCTATGTATAATAAGCATCAAATTAAGGGTGGCTGTCATTTTAAGTGTAACAAGATATTAAAGTGGAAGTGGCATCCGAGAGGCCAAGATATAACAGATGCCACTTCCCAGAGCAAGGTGCAAGCCCATGGTACACAGGGTAGACAAAAACTGGCTGTTCTCAATCCCTCACCCACATTGTGGGCGGGTTTTAAAGGACTGGAAGTAGCTGAGGTTGAGGGGAAAATTTCTGAAGAAAGCAGCTGATGTGCTGTGGGTCGCCCTCTCCCCAAAAGGAGTACCGGGGACACTTCCCCCTTCATCTCCAGATGGGAGACCGGTACTATGAGTAACTACTTTTAAAGCTCAAAACGTACCTCCTATGTTTTCGGTGGACACAATAGGCTGCTACTTGACCCCTGCCTGTTCCATTTAAAGGGCAACCTTTACACTGGCCAACAGCTTTGACCACGGAACACAGGAGCGGTGGCTGCCCTGGGTAGCTCACTCTCAGAATTTATCGGAGCAGGGCTTCCCTGGTGGCGCAGTGGTTGAGAATCTGCCTGCCGATGCAGGGCACACGGATTCGAGCCCTGGTCTGGGAAGATCCCACATGCCGCGGAGCAACCAAGCCCGTGAGCCACAACTACTGAGCCTGCGCGTCTGGAGCCTGTGCTCCGCAACAAGAGAGGCCACGATAGTGAGAGGCCCGCGCACCGCGATGAAGAGTGGCCCCCGCTTGCCGCAACTGGAGAAAGCCCTCGCACAGAAACGAAGACCCAACACAGCCAAAAATATATAAATAAATAAAGAATTATTAAAGAAAACATTTCTACTGAATATCTTAAGAAAAGAAAAAGAATATATCGGAGCAATGGCTCTGCCGTCTGGGAGTAGGGGGACACTCACCAGCTAGAGAGAGAGCCAGCAGGGGCTTATTTCAGGGTCTGTCCCACAGGGACTCCCGGAGAGCAAGCAGACAGAGGTCTCGGGATGCCGCAGGCTGAGGAAGGCCAGCCGCCAGGCGGTATAGAAATATATTCAGCTTGCCAAGGACCTGCAAGGTGAGCAGCTTCAGTGATGGGGAGGGCGGACCCAGTCTCCAAAGGACCCACAGAAAGGCCCCATGAGGGAGTCTGCTGTAGACGCCTGATCAGTCCACAACGCCCAAACTCAGCTACCTCGACAGGACCCATCAAGTAAGAACTCTCGTCCTGCGCTGCTCCAACCCTGGAGGGTTGGAAATCAAGCCTGTCAAATTCTGAGCGGAGGGGGAGATGCACAAGGCGGAAGCTAAAGAGAGAAGAGACCAAATGTGCTCCCTCACTGACTGCAGGCTTCCTACTGACTTGCGACCAAGCCAGATTGGGGGCGGAGGCCGCGGGGAGAAGCCTCCATTTTGAATCCAGTGTGAAGATGTGACGATTTGGGGGGCTGAACTGAGGCTATATTTAGTAACTGGAAATGGTTGTAGGACTTTTTAGGACCTAAAATGAACAGAAAACTCACCACTAGCCCCACAGAAAAAACAAAAAGGGACAGAGGGGGCAAAAATTCAGTTTCCTTCCATGTTAAAGCCTATATGTTCCATGAGTTTCAATAATGGCTACCTGAGGAAAGGCATTGGAAACAACATTTCAGGTATGTGGCCTTGGCAGATTGGGGCTTGAATGTTAGGCCTGAAGGTCTCTTGAGAAAACCAGGCCCCATCATTTTGGGGTTTGGTGAGCCTGAGCTCAAGGTCATCCTGCACTGTGAGGCTTAGGTTCCAACCTGGGCTGAACAGCCCCAAATCTGCAGAATGCATCTCCAAAGGGTTTAGTCCTTTAGACACATGTCACACTCCTCAGGTGAGAGAAGGGAGAGTCCCAACAGGCAAATGATGTCACCAAGGTCTCCAGGCTGGGGTGGAAGAGGCCTGCTGGGATTCTGTAGGCTCCTGACCCTGGATTCTCAAATTCTGGCCATGACATCCTGGCTCCCACGGTGCTGCTCTGACATCACAGGCTGTCAGTGAGGTCTGTGGGTTGTGCCAGCTGGGCCAGGGTGCTGGGGTGACACACAGGGCTTCCCAGGGATGGACACCAGGAGTTCATAAACAAAGCCAGAAGCCAAGCGAAGGACCTTCCAGGTCTCGTGGAACCAGTGATCTGTCCAGAGCTGGAGGGCCTTAGAGACCATCCAGTCCCCCAGAACAGTTTACAGACTGGGAAACTGAAGCCAGTGTATGTTCAGGGACTTCAAGGGGCTCAGTCTGGCCCCGGCGTGAACAGATCTGAGCCTTTGACCATCCTCCGGAGGGCACTGGGAGGAGAGGCATTGGGGGTGGAGAGGAAACTCTAGCCAAGGCACCAAGAAGGAGCAGTTAGGGCATGAGGGTGGGAAGGGGTGGACATAGGAATTGTTCCATTTGGCTTTAACCACGGGATGTGTGAGGGGGAGACAGGCCGTAGGGCAGGTGTGGACAGGTGCTGCTGAGGGCTGCCTTCCACTGTGAGGAGTCTGTACATCACCCTGCAGGCAAAGGAAAGTCCTGGGTGGGAGGGCAGGGGTCGGGGGTGGCTGAGCAGAAGATGTAATAATAATGGCAAGTATTTTCTGAGTGTTTTCTATATGCTGGGCACTGTTCAAAGCACTTTAACGTGTATTACCTCACTTGATCCTCCCCTGACCCTGTGAGGTAGGTACAGATACCAAACATCCATCTAACAGGTGACTGAGGCACAGAGAGGCTAAGCCACTTCCCCACAGTTACCCTTGGTTGGAGTCAAGATGCCAACCCCAAAGGTCTGACTCAGGAGCTTGCTAAAGCTGGCACCACTGCCCAAGAATGTTTTAGGAAGAGCACCAGAGATGGCCAGAGATAGATTGGGGGTGGATGGCTGGGGTAGGGAACATGTGAAATCTTCTCTAGGAGCAAAGTCAGAATTACAGGGCCTATGAGGACCACACAGAGTTTGCCAGATTTCCCGGGTTGGAAGAATCACAGAATGGAGTGGGAGATCCTAGAGTCAGCTGGTTTAACCTGGTGTTTGCAGGTGGGGACACTGAGACTCAGAAAGGCAAGATGAGTTGCCCCAAGGACATGCTGCTGGCTGCCTAAGCCAGGCTACATCCAGATGGCAGGACTGCAGTGCCAGGAACTGATATTCAAAGACGTTAATTATGCTTTCTGGGGACATGATATGCTGTAAGAAAAGCCTTTAAAACAGGCATATCCTTTGATACTTTTAGGAATTTGTCATAATATGCATGCAAAGACATGTAATAGAATGTCTTATTAATAATAATTATAATTATTATAAAAATTCCCAAGAATAGGGGGACTGGTTAAGTGATTTATGATATAACTGCCTGAATACTCTGAAGTCTTTAAAAAAAATCATGTTGTAGGTCAGGAGTTCTTAACCTGTGTACATGAATGGGTCTCAGGTGACTGTGAACCTCCTAAAATTGTGGATGTGGTATGGGAATGTGGATTTTTCTGGGAAGTGGATCCATAGCTTGCTTAAGATTTTCAAAGGGATCTGTGACCAAAATAGGTGAAAAACTGGTATTACAGAAGAATACTGCAAAAATCTTGTATTTTTAAAGGTAGACAGCAGAGTGTCAACAACTACCAACTTACGGCCAACCTTATTTTCTCTCTACTCCCACTCAATTCCCCCTCCTGTACTATTTTGAAGGGAACCCCAGACATTTGACTCAGAAACTGCTCAGAACGTATCTCTAAAAGCACTTTTTAAAAAAGAATAGGCACAATGTTATTGTCATATCTGAAATAAACAACCAGGGCTTTCCTGGTGGTGCAGTGGTTAAGAATTCGCCTGCCAATGCAGGGACGCAGGTTTGAGCCCTGGTCCGGGAAGATCCCATATGCTGCAGAGCAATGAAGCCGTGCGCCACACTACTGAGCCTGCGCTCTAGAGCCCGTGGGCCACAACTACTGAGCCTGCATGCCACAGCTACTGAAGCCCACGCGCCTAGGGCCAGTGCTCCTCAAGAAGAGAAGCCACCGCAATGAGAAGCCCACGCAACACAACGAAGAGTAGCCCCCGCTCGCAGCAACTAGAGAAAGCCCGTGTGCAGCAACAAAGACCCAATGCAGCCAAAAAATAAATAAAATAAATTAAAAAAAAAAACATTTAAAATAAACAACTGACAATAATTTTCTAATCACATAAATGTCCAGTAATGTAAATAATATTCATTGACAAAAAAAAAAAAAAGTGCTCACAATCCATCGCTAAGTGAGAAAAGTGAACAGGATAGACTCTATGGCTCATTTTGAAAACCATGCACGTCATAATGGTAACATAGTTATTTGGGAGTGGTAGAATTGTTTTCTTCTCTTTCCCAAGTTCTCTGTATTATTTCTTGAATTAAAAAATAAAAGGAAGAATAAGAAGGTAGACCTATTTTTAAAAGTCTAAATCCCCCGATTCAGCATCCAAGTTTCAAGAGTTTATCCTGTTCCATCCTGGATGAGAAGACCCAGTGCCCTGGAGAAGTTCGGGGTCTAGGCCACAATTTCACAGGGAGGGGAGGCTGTGAAGGGAGAGAGGAGGGTCTGACTGACTTTCCCAGACTTTTGAGAGGAAATGTAAAAGTGGAGGTTCTGGAACATCTCTCAAGCTCTGGTCCCTGATGTTCTGCCACCTCCATCCTCTTACCTTCCCACTTTTATCAAGCCTCACACGTTTGGGGCACTTTGCTGCTGGAGTTGACAGACCAAACGAAACAGAGGCGGGCGGCAGATAACCAGAGCCCTTTCTGGCCACACATAGGCCTGTTGGCTTGTTGGGCCTGGAAGAGAAGGCATCTTGTTTCCCCGACACATTCCACAGTCATGTCCCCCAGGCTGCTTGGCCTCCTGACCAGATGATCCCCCCAGCCTCCCAGGTCTTTCATGGTTGGGGACAAAAAAAGAATGAAAGACCTGACGTTAGGCTCCCCTTTCCAAAGCAAGAAGTCTCCGTTTTGCTGTGTGACCTTGGGCAAGTCTCTCGCCTCTCTGGGCCTAGGTTCCTGCATCTGGACAGGAAGATAGATAATTTCTGAGCCACCCATCCTTCCTCCCACCCACCCAACCCTTTCGTTCTGAATTCTTACATTTATCAGAAACAGGAAGTAGACCCACCGCACCTCTAAATGTCAGCTTGGAATTTCATGGCTGCCTCAGGCCACGGTGTGAAGGCCAGTTGCTAAAACTTTTTTTGACAGAGAGTGCCTAAGACACATCGTACCGCAAGACCCAGTACACACCCTTGAAATAAAAGTTTCATGTAATAACCCTTACCCTTCCTTTGTGAGATATGCACTCTGATATTTTCTATTCTTTTTTTTTTTTTCAAATTTCTGATTGCAATCCATTAAAGCATTTTCCCAATCCATGAAACAGACATGACTTGGACCTTGAAAAACACTGATTCATGCAACTATGCCCCCATTTCTGACAAGGTGGTACCAGTCCAGACAAATACAAATGGATTCTATATTTACTATCTTCAATTACTGGGCTTCCCAAACTTGGAATCCCAACAATTCCCAAACAATCCCTTGGAATGTTTTTTAAAATGCAGATTCTGACTCAGTAGCTCTGAGGTGAAGCTGAGATTTTGCATTTCTGACTAGCCCCTTAGGTGATTCCGATGCGAAGTTAGATGACGGATACCTCAGACATCTACTTCATTGGTCCAACTATTCTTACCAAAGGGATAATTTTTTCCCTCATGTCTTTTCTTCCTCTCTCCCTCCCTCTTTTCTCCATCCTTTCATAAATGTGTTTGGAGAATCAACAGGTTAAAAAAAAATCACAACTCTGCCTCTTACCAGCTGGAGAACTTGAATAAGTTACTTAAATTCTCTGTGTCCCAGTTTCTTTATCTGCAAAGTGGGAATTAAAACTGCACTTTTTTGATAAAGTACTTTTGAAATACTTGAGATAATCCATGTAAAGTATTTAATTCATCGCCTACCACGTTATGAATGCCAAATTAATGTTATTGTTGTTATTTTTGTTGCCAAAGTTGCATTAGAACTTTTTCTTATTGACCATCTCCTGTCATATGAGTAGGTTGTATATTTAGTTTGGAGTATGAATTCTTTTTTAATTATAGAATTATAATTATAAAATACAACAAGCAATACATTTGGAAAATTGAGGGAAAGCAAAAATATCATACATAATTTCAATGATTCCACCAACAAAGGTTATTTTCGGGTGTCTTCTTTCAGGTGCCTATTTGATTGTTCTGGTATTTAGTTGACACCTGAGTGCATCTTCCTCTTTTATAAAACCCAGTGAAATCACTCCCTTTTTTTGTTTTTTGGCCGCACTACGCAGCATTCGGGATCTTAGTTCCCCGACCTGGGATCAAAACCGTGCCCTTTGCAGTGGAAACTCGGAGTCTTAACCGCTGGACTGACAGGGATTTCTCCACTCACTTTCATTTAGGTGTTGGTTCATGCTATTTTTAAAAATAAATAAATAAATTTATTTATTTACTTACGGCTCTGTTGGGTCTTCGTTGCTGTGCGCGGGCTTTCTCTAGTTGCAGTGAGCGGGGGCTGCTCTTCGTTGTGGTGCGAGGGCTTCTCATTGCGGTGGCTTCTCTTGTTGCGGAGCACGGGCTCTAGGTGCGCAGGCTTCAGCAGTTGTGGCTCGTGGGCTCTAGAGCGCAGGCTCAGTAGTTGTGGCACACTGGCTTAGTTGCTCCGCGGCATGCGGGACCTTCCCGGACCAGGGCTTGAACCCGTGTCCCCTGCGTTGGCAGGTGGATTCTTAACTACTGCGCCACCAGGGAAGCCCCATGCTACTTGTTTTGTCTTAAAAATAAAGCCTTTCTTATTTTGAAAAAAAAAATCCCAGTATGTTTAATTTTGTACCCTCCTTTTTTTTACTCACCATTAGATCATACTCACCTTTTTCCTAAAAATGGGCTCTAAAAGTGTAAATGGGAGTAGGTGCAAAGTATGACTTCTGGAATCAAGGACTGGATGGAAACTTCAAATCATTCCAATGAACTTGGCTGAGGTCTGACTCCATGCAATGCTTGACCTGGTGATGGACACACAATTTAGGACCATACACTCAGACCTTCAGGCCTGGATGATCCTTGGGGAAGATCTGGGGACTGGGATCACATAATGAGGGGCACAGAGCTGAGATCAGAAAACAGCCTTCCTTATGAAGGAGGCAGCAAGGGACTTAACTAAGATGGAGAATCTATTTTAGTTCTATTTTACTAATTTCAGGGATACTTTATTTTAAAAATTCCATGTGCCAGCTCTCTTCCTAAAAGATTATTCCTTCAACCATATCTTCCTAAGCACCCACCATGTGATGGGGTTATATTGTATGATTAAGTTCTGGGTGATCATATCGCCAGAGGCATCTCCCCAGAATTGTCTGTATTAAGCAAGTTACCATTCATTCACTCAACAAATATTTATTGAGTAATTTCTATGTGTAGGTACTATGCTAAGTGCTGGGGGTACATTGCTGAGTAGAACAATTTGGCTCCTCTCCTCATGGGGTTATAACCTCATGATGACGGATCATCTCTACAGATGCAACCTGTTGAACACCTGATGCTACTATTAAAACTGATGAACATGAACTCTGTGTAGCAGGAAGGATCCTTAGTGTATAGTGTTTGTGGGTGAGGGAGTGAAACAGAGTTTCACTGTTTGGGTGTCAGGTTATATTCTTCTTTCATGAGAGTACATTATTGTTAAAATACTGTTGGAGAACATTTTTCCAAAGAGGAGATGCAGACAGCCAACAGGCATATGAAAAGATGCTCAACATCACTAATCATCAAGAAAATGCAAATCGGGGGCTTCCCTGGTGGCGCAGTGGTTGAGAGTCCGCCTGCCGATGCAGGGGACACGTGTTCGTGTCCCGGCCCGGGAAGATCCCACATGCCGCGGAGCGGCTGGGCCCGTGAGCCATGGCCACTGAGCCTGCGTGACCGGAGCCTGTGCTCCGCAACGGGAGAGGCCACAGCAGTGAGAGGCCCGCGTACCGCAAAAAAAACACAAAACAAACAAACAAAAAAAAAACGCAAATCGAAACCACAGTGAGATACCACCTCACACCTGTCAGAATGTCTATTATCAGGAAGAACACAAATAACAAATGTTGGAGAGGATGTGGAGAAAAGGGAACCCTCGTACACTGTTGGTGGGAATATAAATTGGTGGAGCCACTGTGGAAAATAGGATAGAGGTTTCTCAAAATACTAAAAATAGAAGTACCATATGACCCAGCAATTCCACTCCTGGGTATATATCCGAAAAAAACAAAAACACTAATTCAGAAAGATACATGCACCCCAATGTTCATAGCAGCATTATTTACCATTGCTAAGATACAAAAGCAACCTAAGTGTCCATCAACAGATGAATGGATAAAGAAGATGTGGTGTGTGTGTGTGTGTGTGTGTGTGTGTGTGTGTGTGTGTATATATATATATATATATACATACATACATATGCAATGGAATACTACTCAGCCATAAAAAAGAATGAAATTTTGCCATTCACAGCAACATGGATGGACTTGGAGGGCATTATACTAAGTGAAATAAGTCAGAGAGAAAAAGATAAATACTGTATGATATCACTTATATGTGGAATCTAAAAAATACAACAAAGCAGTGAATATAACAAAAAAGAAGCAGACACATACAGAGAACAAACTAGTGGTTGAGCGGGGGAAGGGCAGTATAAGAGTGGGGGAATGGGAGGTACAAATTATTGGGCTTAAGATGGGCTCAAGGATGTACTGTACAACATGGAGAATATAGCTGATATTTTGTAATAACTATAAATGGAAAGTAACCTTTAAAAATTGTATAAAAAATTCAAAATTTAAGAATACTATTGGATAAATAAAAGTGTTTTTAGCATTTTAACTACACCCTTACCCACCCCCTAACACACACATCATTGTAGTGGTTAAAAACAAGCAAGGGCTTTGGAGTCAAGGAGACCTGGCTCTGAATTCTGCTTCTCCAATGTCCTAGCTGAGTGGACTTCGGCATTAACTCCGTATCTATAAAATGGAGTTAAGAGTGTTGCTCGGAGGATTCAGTGAGAGTCTGTGTAAAGTGCATGGCATGCAATAAAAGCTTAACACCACTGCCATTACCGTTGGTACACTGTGACAGAAGGAGAGGAGGCTGTCTCATGGTTTCAGGAAAGAATTGCATATTTGTGTTTGTTGTTGTTTGTTTTGTTTGGCCACACTGCACGGCACGCAGGACCTTAGTTCCCCAACCAGGGATCGAACCCGTGCCTCAGGCAGTGGTAGCTCAGAGTCTTAACCACTGGACCCCCAGGGAAGTCCCAAGAATCTCACATTTGTGAACTGCAGACACCCCACTATCCTGTTTCTGGAGCTGTCTGTGCAATTTTGCTGGAGTCTTCAAAAATCTACTCTGACTGTTCTGTTTGGTATAAGGTGGGGACCTCCCCACTCAGTTCCAATCCACAGTGATGGCTGGACTGCCTCAGGCAAGGACAATGCTAAACTAATATCAGGTAGAGCAAGCAGAAAGCTGTCAGATCAAGTGACAAGACATGGAGAAGAAACACACACGTTTAAATGTCAAGAGTCCCAGTGACAAATATATCTGAGTTTATGCAATTACATTTTTTCCCCCTAGAGCAGAGAATGAAAAATAGAATGTTAGGGTTGGAAGTAACTTTAGAGATCATCTAATCCTACAGCTTTGTTTAACCAATGATTTCTTTCAGAGAATATTTTTTGGAGGTCCTACTACTGTGTGCCAGGTGTGTGCTGGGTGCTAAGGGTAGGACAGGGGAACACGAGAGCCTTATCCCCTTTGGGGGTCTATAGGATTCCGTGGAGAAAGCTACAGCCCAGGGAGCTTAAATAACTTGTTGGAATCAAGGAAATTTTGATCTTTCTTCCTATATTTTTCTATATCTTCTAAATTTTCCACAATAGACATTATATTTAACTGTGTGTATATATTAACTTTGCTAGTCACACACAGCTAACAAGACAAAGAATTGATGTCAGTAAGTAGGTTACTCCTGAGTCTCTACCACAGCGGTATAAGTCCAATTCTCAAAGTCTGGTGCTTGCATCAGAATCTGCTAATGAGCTTTACTGAAAATGCAGATTCCATGCCCACTCCTCCTCTACAGGGTTCCCTACGTTAGAAACCTGCTCAACAAGGGGACTGTGATACCCACTAAACCTTGAGAACGAATGCCTACTAGGATGATTCTCATGCAGCAAAGAAAGCAGCAATGATTTTTCTAAAAAATTGGCCCCAGGAATTTAAATTAATGAATTAAGTTCATGAAAACAAAGACATTTATGTCTTATTGGAATAAAGTCAACTCCTCCCGTTTTTTCCTCTAGTGCCACAGCTAATTGCATCCATTATGTGTTTTTAACGGGCGCTATAAATCAGTGTGCCCCTGGAGAGGGGGGGAGAGGTATGAGGGAGGGGCAGTCTCCATGTCACAAAATGGAATACAAAACAAGCGGCACATTTCCTCGGAGCAAGCAGCCCAAAGCTCTCCTTTCTGTGCGCTTCTCCCTTCCCGAATGCTAGTCTCCTCTCCCAGCCACCCTGCTTGCCCTGAGTGGCCTGACAACATTTTGGGGTCCTACAAATCACAGCCCTGTCCTAGTTCTTGAGCAGGCAGCCTTTACACTGCCCAGCCTTAGGGTTCTCAGCATTTACAACCTCTCTCTTTTGCAGGTTATCATCCTCTGTCAGATCTGAAGTTAAAACAACCAGAAACATGTCAGGTGAGTGGCTGGGAGAGACACTTGGCTGTTTACGAGAAATATTCCATTAAATCTGACGCAAAACGTTAGGATGCCTCTGCCAGCGCCCAGGTTCCCCTTCTCCGAGGGCAAGCTGATTAGTGTGTGGCTCCAACCGATGTTTATCCTCTCTGGCTCTGTGGCGAACGCCATTGGAAAATCCTGGTTCACTTGATGCCTGGTCACCTGGTACATTCAGATTCATCCAGTTAGGATACCCAGTTTAAGACATAATGGATTTGGGCGAGCTCCATAGACCGATTGGGTTTTACACACATGCACAGAAAGATTTGATTTCCTCTGTGGAATTTACGGCAGGGGCAAAGAGGTAATTAAATTAATTTCTGCTCTGGTTTCTAGGCTTTCCTTTCTGTTCTCTCTTTCTCCTGCTACTTTTGTTGCTGTTGTTTAAAAAAATAGGTTTGCATGGATGAAAATGAATTTAATAACTGGCAGCAGTTGGTTTAAGTTTGGGAGCTGGGTTCCACTGTGACTTTTTTCTTGTTCTTTGCTCCGTGCTCTGAATGGTTTGGGGAAGCTAATGAGGACAATTTTGTGTCCTGTGGGGTGTGTGTGTGAGGTGACAGGGCTGTCCCCATGGCTAGGGAGAGATGTTCACACCAGGAAAGGTGGCCAAATCCAGGCTTTCTGGAAGGAAACCTGCTCTGATATTTGATAATGAGATTAAACCAGAGTACACTTCCCCTTTCTCCAGTCACCACTCATGCCTCTTGCCTTTCTTTTCTGATTTCTGTTATTTCTGTTTTTTCCATCATTCAGTTATCTTCTCATCTCCCCACTCCACAGCAAGGTTCTGCTGCAGCAAGGGGAACCGTAGGGCAGAAAGAAGCTGAAACGGAGAACGGTGCTGGTAAGAAGATCGACAGTGACAGTGAGAATGATCAAGACTCAGTCTGCCAAGTTTGCAGGTTCCTACTCCACTCACTCCTGCTTCCCAAGCCGAGGCCCATTGATTCATCCATGACATTTAAAGGGAGGACTTCTCTCGCTAAACTAAAGAGACCCCTGAGAGATTTAGAAATTCAACGGAAACAAAACAAAACAAAACAAAACCACTAAGCACTTGACTTCTCTCCCAAAGAACCGGGGAGCCTGCCAATTCCCCAGCAATGCCAGTGCTAAGCATTTTCCTAGCATCAACATTAAATCCCCTTTTTGCTTTTCTCTTGTAAAGTGTGTTTACAACTGACCATTATGGGAAAGATGACGGATGTAATCTGGCCCCGTTTAAAATAATAAGACTAATAATGATGCCGTTTATTGCCCAGAGGCTCAGTTTCTGAATGCCTATACGCAGAAAGAAGAGTTGGGAGTTGAAATATTCACAAGTGTAGTCAGCTGCTGATCTATATGCCCCAACCCAGTCCAGTGCCGAAAGTCTTAGCAGATTTCCCAAGATTAATACCTCGGCCTCCTAGCAACTTTGAAAGTCCATCTCCGGCTCTGGTCCTGGCAGGGGTGCAGGAGAATGTGCGGATCCCACCGCTCGTTAGAGCAAGGCCCTCTTAGGTTGGGAGAAAGCAGGCCCAAGGAAGGAGGGCTACCCTCCTCTACCACCCCGGCCCCAAGTTGTAAGGGAGGATAGCAGAGAAGGACCCCTCTACCCCACCCCCCACTTCTGACTCATCCTACCTCACACCAGTTCTTAATCTCCCAGAACGGGCTAGGTTGATCCAGCTGGGTTTTCTCTACCGAAAGGTATTGCGTTTCTTCCAACCGACGCTACTGCGTATAGATCAGTCCCAGAAGGTGGTGGCTGAGGGCTCCACCAGCGGATGGGTTATGAGGCAGGTGGCCCTGGCAGAACAGACAGGTTGGAATGAGTTACCACACCACCTCGGATTCCCGCATTCCCACACACCTGGCTGCCGTTAGTGCGCAGAACTGCGTCGCTCCAACGCGCTCCTTTGCCTACTCTGGAGAAAGGAGTGCAACAGTTCTGAGTGAATCGCCAACGCCTCTCCCCGAGATGGCAGCGCTTAGACGGACAAGCCAGGAGCAGAGAGCCTGCCCTCTTCCCCGTGGGTACGCTGCCAGAGGGGTGCTTGATCCTTAATAAAAAAAAAAAAAAAAAGTCGGAGAGACATGGCTCAGCCCTGTGTTTGCAGGAGAAAGCAGATTCGATGATTGCTGGTGAAGGCCCCATGTGTCCAGCTCTGCCTGGACTATGGGACTCCCCAGCCTATGGGGGCTGGGGCGCCTGTCCTCAAGGACGTGTTCGCAGCTCCAGCTTTTTCCCAGCCCTCAGCTGGGGTAGGCTGGCTGAAGGATCGAGAAAATAGGTGGAGTGGGTTGATTCCATCCTCCTGCGGAATTCAGATTGAAAACTGAAAGGAAAAAATTTCCCTGACCTGGGAAGCAACGGTCAGGCAGTGAAACTGACCTTCATGACACTGACCAGAGATAAACCACTTGGCATGGAACAGTTTGGCACACAACTGATCAATCAGTTGGGAACCAGCCGCTACATGCAACCCAGCACCACGAAACTTACCAGCGTGCACTTAACGAAAAAACCTGATATGCCTAAAACAGACTGGTGCATACCACCAACACAACACTGTTAACGGATCACCTGAAACTAATGGCTGTGAGGCTGCCCTGAATGAAATTGCCCGAAAGCAAACTGACTGGGTGAAAGGAACCAGAATGAAATCCACCTGCCTGCTAACACATCACTAAACCACGGCAAGGGACTGCAGCAGGGAGGCTGAAGAGGGCGGCAGGGTGGAGCCGGGAGGGGGCTCCTCTCCCAGAGCTCCGAGAACCTGACTGGTGCTGCTGCGGGGACTCGACAGGGACTGGGGAGGGGGGTTTGTCCAGTGCTTTTTAATTTACGAACGCCGTGCCCCAAGCCATCCCATAAATTTGGGGACCGTTTTCACCAAAGCTGTGAGTTACGATTTTTCAAATAAATACATTTTCCAATCAGACGGGGTTCTGTTTAGGTTGAACGCGTCCTGAAGCAGACATCTCTCTGCCCGGAAAATACACAGAGGAGGAAGCGGAGCTGGGACGAAGCTCAGACGACATAAAAACTTGTGTAAACACGTTGTCATTTACGGACTTCGTAAGAGAAAGGGAATGGGGGAGGAAAATGTTTAATTCTCCCTTGAATCCTCAGGTCCCAGAGCCGAGAGAAAACATGGAAAATTTAATATTCTTTTTCCATAAGCTTGATTTGTGTTATGCATTATGCAACGGGCAGCATCAGGTTTACCTTAAACAGATTTTGTAATTTTGAGGCTGTTACAAACCTAAGAACGGACAGCCTTGCACCCCTCACTCCCCCACCCCATGCACACACACCTACAATCTCTCTCTCTTAGGTTTTCTTTAGGAAAGAACGTGGGGGAGATAAACCAGAAGGGATTATTTCAGCAGGAGGGTCTTCAATTTCTAGCTGTGTGCCCCATCCTCTAGGCCTGCTTGCCACCTTTAAAACTAGGCGGGGCGGGACTAGGAATCAGAGCTCCCCCCGCCACACACAATATCATTCACACATAATTCTGTGCACAGTTGCAGAAAGCTCAGGGATTCCCGAAGCTAAACGGTAGAGAATGGAATATCAGCTTGTGGCTTGGACCCTCTCTGGCCAGTCCACTCCTCATCCCATGAAAGGGGGAAATAGGGGAAGACAGAGGCTGCCGTGGAGCCCAGGTCTCCACGAGGTGTCTGGGCTCTAGCTGCGTCTCTGCCACCCATTGGCTGTGTCCTTAGGGAAGCCCCTTCCCCTCCTCCCTAGGTCGGTTCCTCTGTAGGTACTAATACGAAATCTCAGCAGACTTGCTACTCTCACATACTGGCGAAGGCAGGGAGGCCTCTCACCCCATGAGCTTATAGGGGAAATCGAGCCACTTTCTGTGTCTTCCCTGCCCTGACTGTCCCCCAAACCCCCAGACCCGCCCACGCTTTCCTGGCCCCGGGGAGCAGGTTGGGCCAGATTGGAAAGTCCTAGACACTCTAGATGCTGCAGAGAGATGTTTAAGGGATTTGCGCGCTCAAGCCGCGGGGTAAATGGCCCGCGGGCTGATTTATGGCGCGTTACTGCGCGACGCGATTCCCCAAGACAGCGAGAATATTTTACACCGCGCTAATATAAACAGGCGGCCGGCCGGGTCCTTTTTATGGAGTTCCTGTAATTACCCGGGCCCTGACAGCTCCTTGATTTACGGCCCTATTTAGATAAGGGGTCCGGTGCGGGGATTGCTGGTGGCGTCAAGGTCACGGGACGCGGCGGGAGAAGGTTTTGCGGTAGGCGCCGGGGCATGGGCTCCCCCAGGCCTGCCAGTCCTGGGGGCAGGAGTGAGGGGAGGAGCGGGGCAGTCCGCAGAGGGACCCCGAGGCGTCCGAGGCTTGAGTACAGCCAGTCTACTGTACAGATGGGACAACTGAGTCCTGGAGGAGGCAGGAACTACACCCCCAAACCATACAGCAAAGGAAATGCGGGTGGGTGGGATCTGGAACTGGAATTCAGGTCTCTGGCAACATAATCCCCCCGCACCTGGCGATGCTCGGTCTCCCCCATCTCCAGCCTCCTGACAGTAGGGTTTTGTAGGGGCGGTGGGGAAAGAAGAGGACTCGATGCGGTCCGAAACGGGAGCGGTCAGATCAGAACAGAGCACTGCAAACGGGATGCCTGGATTCCCCCCCTATCCAGGGCTATGTAGTCACGACTCATGGAACTCCATTGCTTCCCCTGTGGAATTAGTATTCTTAAAAACAGAGCCACCATTTATCCAGGTTTACTGTCACTGTGCTAAGAGCTTCACCTATATAACTTCGCTTAATCTTAAACCAGCCCTCTGCGGCGGGTGTTACTGCACCCTTATTTACAGAGGAGGGAGACGAGGATGCGACGGTTCACACAGGGCAGAATGCCAGTGCTGAGTTTCAGTCCCGGTGGGTGGGCGCGATTCTTCCGCGAGGCTCTCTTAAACACTCCCTTAATACAAAGTTTTAACGTCTGTGTGCTTAAGAGCCTGTAAAATGGGGTGAGGGTGCTGGCCCTCACTAGCATAACTGGAGGAAGAAGCGTGCATTTACAAATGCTCGGAGCGCCAGACCTTGTGAAGGCGCAGTCCCCACGAGCACCGCGGGATGCGGGTCCGGAGGGGAGGTAGGGGGATTTGAGACTGGTAGGTAGGATGCCCTGCCCCACCCCAGAGTCCCAGATTCCTGCTCCTTAGTCTGTTTTCGTGGGCCTGGGCAGGCTAGAGTCTTCGGGCCCCAGAGCCAAGTGCGAAGTCCCAGAGCTGGGAGAGAGGAACCAGAGGGGAGCCGTGCAACAGCCCAGAACTGGGAATTACAGAACTCCATACTATCAGTCCCCGTTTTTCTGAAAATGGGGAAACTGGGGCTCAGAGAGGGAAAGGAACACAGTGAGGTGCTAGGTAGAGCCAGAACTCAAGGCACATCTCTTGCCTCTCAGCTTAGAAACATTTCGGCCAAACTCCTGGGCCCCAGACCTCCCACACCATATAGCCTGGGAAGGAGGGAGAGAACACCTTTACTGGGTTCCCACTGTTGTTCCAAATGCACCTGAGCCACGCTGGACTTAAAAGCACATTGGGGTCTTTCAGAAGGCCAGGTCTGGAGCCTAGGCGCCTCGTGTTCTACACAGGCCATCTCCCTGGCGTCCATCCCACTGGAGGCTTCCCAGCCTGGAGCCCCAGTGGTCCTCGAGGGCCGTGCTCCCACAGCAGGCACTGTTTGGAGGACTACTTAGACTCCGTGACTCTGGGTGGAGAGCAGTGCTTTCTGGGGCCCAGGGGACTCCCAGCACCCTGCTCTTTAACCACCCACGGGGAACTGTCAGGGGATCTGGGGGCCCTCAAGGCTGCTCATGGGACTGGGGTTCATCATCCACTACTGATAATGCGTTCCCTACCACACTAAGCAGGCTGGATATGTGGAGGGTCTCTATGGGCCCTGAGTGATCTGTGTAACCCTGGAAAACTCTTGGGACACGAGGGTGGGTGCTGGAGCTCTGAGGGTGTGAGTATGTGGGTCACTGCACGTACCTGTCTATCCCGTGCTCCTCGTTCCTGGGGGTGGGGTATGTGATACTGTGCATACTGTTGTTTCAACTCCATCTCCAGGGCTTGTGACTGTGACTACTGTAGGTGAGACAGAATGGATTTCAACTTGTCTGAGTGTTTGGAATTTGTGTGCCTGTGTGTAATGGGCGAACATATGAAAACTTCTACTTCTGAGCACCTGTGCATATACTGTAGTACTTGTGGCTGTGTACTTGTGTGTGTTTGTGGTAACTGAGAACACATGAAATGTGGAATGGGGTTTTCAGAAGTCTGTGCTGTGAATACAACTGTGGGACACTGTAAGAAACTGACACAAACTGGTTGGACCTGTGCACAAGTGTGACAGTAAAGAGTATGTGTCAAGCCCTGCAGCTGTGATATTTGTGTAGAATTGATGTGTTTCTGCTGTGATGGTATCTGTATGCATGCCTGCATGGAGGGTTGGGAGTGGCTCAGAGCTGTAACACATCTGAAGCGAGGTGTGTGCCCTGTGGGTGACAGAGAGATAATGTGTAAAATCCTAGGAATGCACGAATATTGAAATGCCGTGTGTCGCATGGGTGTAAATAGGTTACCGGGAGAATACACGTATGTTGTGGCGTTTGCACGAATGCATGGACTTTCATGTATGCCCGTGATTTTTTGTGAGGCCGTGTACATATATATGTGCATGTGTAATGGTGGGACTGAGGGGCTGTCGGTGGAGATCCTGCCAGACTAGGACCACGGCTGGATGTGTGTCGAGGATTTAGGTCCTTTTCCACAGAGTGATTACTGTCTCTGTCCGCACACCGGCACTCCAGAGAGCCTCCAGGCCAGGGAGGCGCGGGACCCCGCGGAGCCGCGGCTCAACCGGGCGCCGGGTGCTCCCTCCCCGCGAGCCTCCGGCTCTGCGCTCGGCCCAACCCCAGCGCTGCTGGCGCCAGGCGCCCGGGAGAGCAGCGGGTTTCCAGCCGCCTCAGGCAGGAAACAAGGACCTCCCTCCCCCCACGCACCTCTAGGGCCCACAGCCCAGCCGAGCTCCCACAAGGGGAAACGGCTCTGGACTAAGCATTTGTTGGCTTCTCCCTCGCAGTGTTGTCGCCCCTCCGCCCGCCGCCATCTGTTTATTTCCTGTACGGGAGGGGAAAACCGCGTACCCACTGGATACCGGACCCCCAAGGAAAATTGTTCATCTTCTCTGGGCCTCACTGTTCCCAGCTGTAAAATGAGAAAGTTGACCTTTCTGCCCCTGCCTTTGGGCTGCTAAGTGTGCCAGGCACACATCGGGGGTCAGTAAATACTTGTTGAAGAAATGGGTAAAGGAATGAATTTGCCCTCTAAAAAGAGCAGTCATGGGGGCTTCCCCTGTGGTGCAGTGGTTAAGAAACCGCCTGCCAACGCAGGGGACACGGGTTTGAGCCCTGGTCCAGGAAGATCCCACATGCCGCGGAGCAACTACGCCCGTGCGCCACAACTGCTGAGCCTGTGCTCTAGAGCCCGTGAGCCACAGCAGCTGAGCCCGCGTGCTGCAACAAGAGAAGCCACTGCAATGAGGAGCCCGGGCACCGCAACAAAGAGTAGCCCCCCTGGCCGCAACTAGAGAAAGCCCTCGTGCAACAACGAAAACCCAACACAGCCAAAAATAAAAATAAATTAAAAAAAATAAAAAGAGCAGTCATGTATTTCTCTTCTCCTTTCACCCTCGCCTCCACAGTGCTTTTGAGAGAAGGGCACACTCCCTCAGTTTCCCTATCTGTAAAATCTAGGTGAAGGCCTTTTCGTTCCATGATTCTAGATTCCTTTTCTTGGGCCCACGGGGAGGGGTGGCAGATGCCGTCTTGGGCGTTGACAGACTACCTAGGGAAGGGGCTTGGCTGGGAAAGGTTGGTGAGGATGGAGGGACCCAGGTATGAGGACATCAGCTGGGAAGCTACCCATCGGGAGGTAAGACAGAGAGAACTCCAGCCACAAGCGTTGCCACCCTGGGATTCCCAGGTTCCAATGCCAGCCCAGAGAAAGGCCCCCGCGGACAGAATCCGACAAGCGTAAGGGCCCTAGCCGGGAGTGGAAATAGCGGAGGTCTGCGCGGCCAGGACCGCGTCTCTATGCCGGTGGGTGTGAGATGCCAGGCGATAAGTTTCTCCGGCTGCGTGAGCCTCTCGGAGAGTGTGGAGGTCGTGGCCTCCTCGGTGTGTGTTTACCGCCAAACGCTGATTTCTCGCAGTGTGACCTTTGGCGCCGAGAATCTAACATTCTCAAACTGTGATAACCTGCATGGGGTGGCCCAGCGTAGCCGAGCTCCGGGCTCTCCGTTCAAGTCCCGCGGGAAGGAGGCTGCCCCTGCATCAGCCTGGCCGGCCTTTGGACTGGATCAGGCGCCCAGGAGGCGAGAAGAGTGGACTTCAAGCTCTGGAGCCCGGAACAAACCAGTAAATGCCTGTGGGCTTGGAGCCCTCGTCCCCCTACTCGCTGCCCCTCTCCTCCCACCTCCTGTCCCCGGCTTCTTCCCCAGTGGGTGGCCACCTGCGCCGTAGAGGACAAGACTTGGCCAGAGGTGGTGGGTGCTCTACCGGGTGCAGGACCTGCTGCAGTCCCGCAGAATGGGCCGGTGACTAAGGGCTGGGGGTGCTTAGGGAACATTAGGGGCCTATCTTGCCTCCAGCAGCGCTCTCTCCTTTTCTGGCTCTGAGACCAAGTAGAGCAGATGCGCTCAGGACTGGGAACCTCTGGGATTTCTATTTTGGATTCTGGAAGGTCTAGAAACAAGAACCTTTCTCTTTTTTTGCGCCTCAGTTTCCTTATCTGTAAAATCTAGGTGAAGGCCTTTTCGCTCCATGATTCTAGATTCCTTTTCTTGGGCCCACGGGGAGGGGGTGACAGACACCGTCCTGGGCGTTGACAGGCCTGTGTCTCAAGTACTAGCCCCCGTCTCCCCCACAAGTCGGGAACTGGGGGGCGGGGAGGGGCGGAGGCGGGGCCGCCTCCCTGTCCCCGCAGGCGGCCTGAGTCGAGTAGCACTATCTGAGCTTAAAACCAGGGACAGCCATCCCCCTTTCCTCCTCCCCGCCCCCCTGCCATTGGCTCCAGGGAGAGGTTGACATCAAAGCCCCAGCCTTATATAAGCCAGACCCTGAAGGGGAGGCCGCAGAAGGGTTAAACAGGTCTCTCGGCAACCTCGTCCTTGCCTGCAACAGAAGCCGGCCAGAAGACGCGCTGCGGGTGTCATCTTCAGCCTTGCCCCAGAATCTCTCAAAGCCGGCGCCCACCAGAGCGCCGCCCCAGAGCCCACGGGTGGCCCCGGCAGTCTCTGGGGCGCATGGGGCGGCGCTAATCGGGCTGGCGGCGCAGGCCAGGGGCCGCTCCAACATGAACCTCGTGGGCAGCTACGCACACCATCACCACCATCACCATCATCACCACCCTCACCCCGCGCACCCCATGCTTCACGAGCCCTTCCTCTTCGGCCCTGCCTCGCGCTGTCACCAGGAGCGGCCCTACTTCCAGAGCTGGCTGCTGAGCCCCGCTGACGCTGCCCCGGACTTCCCCGCAGGCGGGCCACCGCCCGCAGCCGCTGCAGCCGTTGCCTCCTACGGTCCAGACGCCAGGGCCGGCCAGAGCCCCGGGCGGCTGGAGGCGCTCGGCGGCCGCCTGGGCCGGCGGAAAGGCTCAGGACCCAAGAAGGAGCGGAGACGCACAGAGAGCATTAACAGCGCGTTCGCCGAGCTGCGCGAGTGCATCCCCAATGTGCCGGCTGACACCAAGCTCTCCAAGATCAAGACTCTGCGCCTGGCCACCAGCTACATCGCCTACCTGATGGACGTGCTGGCCAAGGACGCACAGGCCGGCGACCCCGAGGCCTTCAAGGCCGAACTCAAGAAGGCGGATGGCGGCCGTGAGAGCAAGCGGAAAAGAGAGCTGGTAAGTCCGGGTCCCGTACGCTCTAGCCAAGGGCACGGGCGCGGTGAGCATCCGTAGGCCGAGTACGCAGGGGAAGGAGTCTGCGTTGCCGTTCGTGCGATTTTGAGAGGCTTCGGGGAGTTCTGAGATGGTTGAAATGTGGGATTGTGTGCATGGAGGGAGGCAGATTCATATTTGAATTCATCTGTAATGTAGATAGTGTTTGTAAGGCTGTGAATGAAGACAGAATCTTACACTTTTCGGACAGGCTCATAGGGTCCCTTCTGAGAATCCATTGGAAGCTTCAGACCCCGAGAAAATGCACACACCATATATTTCACTTCCAGTTTCAAGGGGTCCTGATTCATCCCTGGGATCTCCTGGAAGCCAGGTTAAGAATGCTGTAGGAGTTCGTTACTTTAATTTGCCTGAATGTGAATTGATGCATATGGGCTCCGCTGCTGTTTTCAAAGGGCCTTTGCCAGAGAGATTGGTCTACTTTCATCATTGTACAGATAGGGAAACTGAGGCCCAGAACGGGACAGGATGTGAAGGCCACCTACCCGAGGAGTTGTTTACTTGGGTAAAACAAGTCAGTTTATTCCCTGGAGGAATAAACACCTGGAGGATGTTTCACCGCTCCACTCCCCATGGCTGGTTCCTAGGGCCACCTTGATGGTTTTGTGTATAAACGCCGACAAGCAAGTCACTCACTTCTTTTGGCTTTGGAGATCGCAATCCGTACTCGGCTTTTTTCGATCCTCTCCAGTGAGACGACGCTTCTGGAGCTCAGTTTCGCTGGCGCAGGGCTCTGGGACCTCTGAAGCAGTGATTTCCAAGCTGGGGAACTGAACTAGTTTCTCTAGATTGGTGCGCTCAGGAACACCGCGCGTTGGAGACTGGAGAGCCCTCTGGGTTTTATCTGACCCGCAGGGGCTGTGGTAAACTAGGGGAGTCACCTGAGGAGACTGGGAAAGACCGTGGTCATCGAGTCTCTAAACCGCCGCCCTGGGCTGGAGGACATGCAGGCCCGGGCGACGCCCTCGTTGGAAGTAGTTATTGGGCGTCTCCCCACTCCCTGCACTTTGCCGCCTCCTTCAAGTAGCGGGGAAGAGGGATGCTAAGCCAGGCCGACTCCCCCACTCATTCGCGTAGCCTTCTGAGTGCCCAGAGCCGGCTGCAGGGACCCAACCCTGTATCCAAGCCCAGGCGCTATAAACTAGGTTGGAAAGTGGGATGTGTGCGGGGAGCATGTCCGCGAGCGAGGAAGCTGTTGATTCCCACCCCTCCCATTCCAACCCCTGCAGTCTCCCTTCGGCGCCATAAAGCCAAACCTTAGTTTCACCAGCCGCAGAAAATTCTCACTACCAAACCCCCAGAAGCTGCCCAGCCCATTCCGCGCCCCCCAATCCCGCCCCGGGAACTCAGCGCATAAAGGCAAATTTATGAGCCTGTTTGCCTATTTCACAAACAGAAATTCGTCACTTATTTAAAGGCTCCCAGTTACTGCTCCCAACACCTTTTACCCCACCCCCACTTTTACCCCACGCCTGGGCGAGCGGAGCAGAAACATTTAAACCTGTCTCTCTCGCCTCTTTTCTTGTGTGTGTCCTCTGGCAGCAGCAGCACGAAGGCTTTCCTCCTGCCCTGGGCCCAGGTGAGAAGAGGATTAAAGGGCGCACAGGTTGGCCGCAGCAAGTTTGGGCGCTGGAGTTAAACCAGTGAGCCGAGGCCTGCGCCGAGGACCCCGCCACGGCTGCTCGACCCCGGAGCCCCGGGAACAGAGGAAGGCGGAGGCGAGTGCCAGGCTCTGGGTGCCAGGGGCTTATGGGGAGCATCCCGCCTATCCTCTGCTGGGGCGCTGGCAGGTCGCTGGCTGCAACTACACATTTGGATCGCACGTGCAATGTCATTTGAAATTGTTTTTAATACGAGAAGAGAAAGAGAAATATATATATAAACCCCCACCCCTGCAACCGAGAGGGAGGCTCGTGGCTGCACGATTCGAAAAGGAAGGACTGCGGGACCCAAGCACGCTAAGACGTACCCTTCCAACCCTTCTGGGGCGAGTTTAGAACCCCCAACGCCTTCCTCACTACACTGTCTGCCTGTCTTTCTCGCCCCCCCCCCCCGTCGGCTTCGCGTCAAAACCCTCCTCGAGCTCTCCTTCCTAATTAAAATGCAATAAGAGGAATCAATAGTTTTCTGCCAGGGAAAGAGAACCGAACCAGGAAGACGGAGGGCTGCCTTTGTTGTTGTCCTCCCTCGAACAGTGGTGTTTTTTATTTTATTTTAGTTTTGTCGCTGCACTTCCTACTTAGTTACAAGGGAAATGGCTCTTTCTTTACCTCTCTTTCCTTCCTTCTTGCGTTCTTTCCTTTTTTCTTCTTTTCTTCCTTTCCCTTTCTTTCTTTTTCTTCCTTTCCGTTCTTCCTTCCTTTGTAAATAAAAACTTTTCCCTTGGTTGAAAAGTTTTTATGTATTAAACTACCTACCATGCCTGCTGCGCTCAGGTGTTTGTTTATCCCCCGTCCTCACCCTTTTTCTACCTCAAATCTATATGACCACTCACTGCCCCCTCCCTTTGCAAAGCAGTATCTATGCTCTTGACTAATAAAACATTTTCTGAAATCAGCAGAAGCCTGTGTGGTATCTTGGCGGGTATCCCCACCCCGCTCCATCGTTTCTGCTAGTTGGAGCACCTCCTGTTCTACTTCTCTTTTGATAAATGCCAAGCCAAACTGCAAATCAAATCAAGGGAAGGGGGCAGATAAAGGATTTACTCCTGGAACAGAGTAAAGTTCTCCTTAGAAGATAATGGGGGGGGGGGCGGGGACAGGATAGATTTAATGAGCCCACAGAACAGAAAACTGGAAACGAATTAGATCCAGAGGGGATGAGGTAGGACTTTTGTGGGTCAGCATTTGGGCCTGTCTGTGGGTTAGTAGGCACATCGGTGTCTGCAGGCCGCGGTTTGGGGTTATTGGGAAGGGGGTCTGTCACACAAACGAAGGACAATGAGAGGGCGGGGTAGCTCGGAACAGGGGAATGCCCTCGGGAATACTTCCGCGTATGTGAAATTCTGAACCTGCAGTTGCACGTGTCATGGTGCAGGAACTCACACGGAGCCCCGTGGCTGAGCGGGGGCCAACAAGGGGCTGCGGAGCACAGTCCCAGCACGCGGTAAGGACTCGGCAAGGCGCAGCAGCTATGATCTTATACATGAGTGAAAGAAGCTTGTGAGAGCTCATGGTCAAAGTGAGACGTTTAGGTTTCTCTTTAGCAACAAAGCACTCAAGTATTTGTGAGAGTATATGGATTTGTGCAAAGGGATGGGGGGGGCGGTATGTGCAGGCTAATTCGGGCACTTAAGAAATGTGCGGAGAGCAGTTTCCGAGCCTCCACTTGCGCACCCATGGCTAGGTGTAGGGGTGAATAAAAGCGGGTGCATTTGTGAAGGCGCGGGTGCGTGCTGGGCTGAACTGGGGCGGGCAAATGCAGGCGTTTTTGTGTCCCTGAATAACAGCGTACGGACAACCAGTGTGGTTTGTGCGCAACCGTGTGCGAGGCTCTAGGCTAAGCGCTTTTATGTCTCCTAACAGCTTGCACAATCGTCCGAGGGAGCTCATGGTCTGCGGTGCCTGCACGGCCCCCGGAGCGCGCTGCGAGCGAGGCGTTAGGACGCGCGCGGGTCTCTCGGCGCTTTCTCGCTCCACATCCGGAGCTGGAGGCCCGGGCTTGGGGCCGAGAAAGGAGACCCTGGGCAGCTCCGGGGCCAGGCGTGCCCCAGGCGCCTCGTCCCGGCATCGGGGTGAATATGGGGCCCCATTAGTTTGGGCTGTAAACACCGTGGCAGTGCTGAGCGGCCACGCGGGCCTTTCCGGACGCGAAGGAGTTAATAAAAGGTGTTTTATGGGCGCGAGGAAACGGCGGTAGAGGTATGAGCTTCTCTCTACTCTGACCCCCTACTTTTTCCTTTATTCCCTCTCGCCACCCGCCGCCAGATCAAACAGGCCCGCGATTTAACTAGGGCAACACCTCGCGGTAATGAGCAGTCCTGGCACACCCCTCCCCCGGCCTCAGTACCCGGCCCGAGGCCCCAAGGCCTCTCCGGGAGGAGCAGAAAAGAAAAATCGACTTTTCCTTTTTTCATTTTCTTTCCAAGAGCTGGGAAGCTCCTTAGAAATGCGGAGAAACAGACTCAGGGAGCAAGCCGACTGAGGTGCCCCAGCACGGAGGGGGCCTTTCCTAGATTTGAACCCAGGACTCGAGTTTAGTTTGCAGACCATTCTCTGGCTAAACACAGAGCACGCCGCCCGCGACTATTTTTAGCACCATGAAGTATCCCAGGCACGGGAAGAATGCGCACCCGGGTCTTGCTTTCTTGTAGCCCCGGCCAGTGAAAGGAGAGAGGGGTACTGAGGGGTACCGCCCGTGGCCGCCAGAGCCAAGTTTGGCATATAAGCAGGCCTCCTCCGAAAACCCCATCCGGCCGGGTGCAAACCCTCTTGGAGAAGACAGCAGAGGAACCTAACATTCGGTCCCAGCCATGTCTGGTCCTGATCTCAGACCTAGCACCCAGAAGCTGAGACAGGGGGCCAGTGCCCATTGAGGGGGTCACCGGGATATCTTCCCAGTTTCCCCAAGACTTACTTCGCCGCCTGGAACGCCCGTGCCACATTTCCAGCCCTCACTCCCCGACTGCAAAAGCCGAGCCCCCAGCGCAGAACAGAGTTGGTCCCGGTTTCACAAACCAGTTTTCGCCAAGGGCCCCAGATTCGGGGTCCAGATCTTCTCCCCGCACCGGGCTCTAACTCCTTTCATCCGTCATTAGCTCTCCCTCCATGGAATAGCTTTAGAGCCTGCCTTTTACTTTCTTATTCTCTCCCAGGTTTCAACGCGGTTTGTCCAAAACCCACCTCCACCTGGCTGTGGCAGATGGTATCATTATTCATTTGAATTAAGGACATAACTTTTTTTTTTAAATCTGGGGGGTCGGGGAATGGAATGATCACTAACTTCAAAGCAAATTCCAGGAATTTGTCGTAAGGAAATACTAACTGACGTTACGAAGCTTTAACTAAAGGACTAGTCTACTAAAAAGTATAAAAGGACCTCCAAAGTGTTATAATTACAGAACTGTTTAAATAAATCCATCAGTGGGTTACTACTCAGCCCCTAGAAAAAATGTGGTAATTGATATGGAGAGTGTTCCTGATACAAGTGAGGGAAAACAAAACCCTCTCAGCTTACTAAGGCAGGCAGTGACCTGCTTTATGTAAAAATAAATACATAAATATCATTCATGGAGAAAAAGTGGAAGAATATACATCAGAACATTTACACCTCTACTTCTGAGAATAAGGATAATTTTGACTTTTCCTCCTACTTAGCCATATATATATATATATACACACACTACAGTGAATATTACTTTTGCAATAAAAACTTAAGCTGAAATTTCCTTCTAATTTCTCCTGTGGCCAGTGTAGTTTCAGTACGCTGTTTATTCAACATGCATTAATTGAGTGCCCACCTTGTGCTCGGCACTGTGGGTATAAATAATGAATAAGAAATAATCCTAATAATTACTATCAATTAATATACAATAGTAAATATTTGTCTTGAAGGGTTTATTATTCCTTCCACACAGTAAATGTAGTCTTTTTCTCACATTTAAAACCTATAATACATGAAATAATAACAACAGTTGTATTTTATTAAGGAAATTTATTTAAGCCCTTAGCATGTATTATTTCATTCAAGCCTCACAAGGATTGTACGAGGTTAATACTCAGGCAGCTGAGGCTCAGAGAGGTGAAGAACTTTGTTCAAGGTCATACATAGGAGGTAAAAGGCAGGCTGGGCTTGGAGGAAAGGGCAGGTCTGGCTGCCTCCAGAGACTTGGCTTTTCCCCACATCTTGGAGCACCTCCAAGTTGTGTGTGTGTGCGTGTGTGTGCGCGTGTGTGTGTGTGTTTACAAATACAGCCTCTCTTAGTCTGATCTTCTTTGGTCCCCAAAGTAAGTAGAGGAAGAAAGAAGGGGGTTTGTGAAGGGATCTGGGATTCTAACTCCAGCCTTCCCCTGGAACCCTCTTCCTCTGTCCTGGATCAGAGTTGATCCCATCTATACAATGAGGAAGGGGTGGGCTCCTTGACCTCTAGGTTCTTTCCTAACTGTAAAACTGATTCTAGGGATATACTTTCTGCTGGTGAAAAACTCAGCACTTTATTCTTTGCACCAGCCTGTGATGTTTGTATAGTGCATTCAACTTTCCTTGGTACTTTCACTTCTTTGAGCACATTTTTCTCCTTATAAACTAGAAGGGAGAAGGGCAGGAATTATGCTCCCCATGGATGGAAGAAGACCCAGAGAGGGAAATGACCAGCTCAGGGTCACACAGCAGTCAAAGACTGAGTTGTCATTAGCTGGCAGTCAGCAGACTCCAGGCCCAGGGCTCTATTGGAAACGGCTCTGGATCCTTCTCTTCAGGCAACCAGCAGTGTAGTTTGTGGTCTTACTAAATCTTCGTAAAAGAAACGAAGCTAAGAAATCAGCCAGTCTCATTTTTAAATGAAAAGTGACTGCTAAGAAAAAATATGCAGGCTCTAAAGTATCTGAAACCAGCCTCCTGATTTAAATCTAATTTGTTTGAAAAAAAATTTTTTTTCAGCCAAGAGAGTTTTTACAGCTGAACTCTCCCAAACCCATAAAAAACAAGATTTATATGGGACTTCCCTGGTGGTTCAGTGGTTGGGAATCCTCCTGGCAATGCAGGGGACATGGGTTCAATCCCTGGTCTGGGAAGATCCCACATGCTGCGGGGCAACTAAGCCCATGTGCCACAACTACTGAGCCTGCGCTCTAGAGCCCGTGAGCCACAACTACTGAGCCTGCGTGCCACAACTACTGAGCCCACGCGCCTAGAGCCCATGCTCCACAACAAGAGAAGCCACTGCAATGAGAAGTCCATGCACCGCAACAAAGAGGAGCCCCCGCTCGCCACAACTAGAGAAAGCCCATGCACAGCAATGAAGACCCAATGCAGACATAAATAAATAAATAAATTTATATTAAAGAAAAAAAAGGTTTATATGGGAAAATGTGAAAGACTCAACAATATTACACAGCGTCTAATGTAAGCAGACATAGACACTATATAAAAGCTCCTACAAATGTTATTAAAACAAACAGAAATGCACATTTATCCCCACAGAATGGACAATGGAAGGCATCGGACTTTTGAGGAGTTCCAGAAGTCTATGTTCCCTGAATTGTTCAAAGCGTCCCATCACACTGGAACCTCAAAAATCCTTCCCTACCATCCAGACATTTCCCTCATTCTACAGAAGGGGAAACTGCAGCCCACAGAGGGCAGGGACTTGCCCAAGGTCACACGGGGAGTTGTACTCTTCTTTCCCTCTTGTCTACTTAACCCCTCTCCTTCCAGTGCAGGGCATAGAACCTGACAGTGGCCAGGAGACCCTGCACAAGTTACTGAACAATTCTGAGCCTCAGTTCCTCATTTACAAAATGGCTGAGATCATTGCCCCAACTTCCTGGGGCCTGTGAGGGTCGAATGAGATAAGGCATGCAGAGCGCTTAACACGGTGTCCACGGCAGAGCTATTTTTATTATTTTATTTAATCCTTGCAATAGCCTTGTGAGGCACTGAGGATTTATTTTGGTTTGCTTGTTTGTTTGTTTTGGAAAGATCAGCACAGAGGTTGCAGTGACCTGCCCACGGGCACATAGCCAGTGAGTGGATCCCTGGTTCAAAGCTCTTATATCCCACATCATTAAGACAAACCCAGGGGCAGGCAGGCTGAGGCAGTTGAGTTTCTGAAACTGTCCAAGGCAGCACTAACTAGCACGGTGCTCTTAATATACGAATATAGTAGTATATTTCTCTTAATGCAAGCCACCAGTGGGAGCCATGTGTGTAATTACAATTTTTCTAGTCGCACATTAAAAGAATAAAGGGAAACAGGTGAATTTATTATTAAATTTAATATATAACATATTAAATTTAATATATATTAATATTAAACTTATTATTAAATGTTTATATATTTATTTAACTCAATATGCCTAAAATATAGTCTCAACATGTAGTCAATATAAAAATTATTATTGAGGTATTTTACATTTTTTTCATACTGAGTGAAATTGGGGTGTGTTTTATACATCTTAAAGCACATCTCAGTTTGGACCATATTTTAAGCATGCAAAAGCCAGCACACACGGCTGGTGGCTACCATTTGGACAGTGCAGGTCTAACGGATCATGTAGCAGGAATATTAAATATGAAGCTTTAGTTAGTCATATCAATAAGTAGCCACCATTTACTGAGCACTTCCTGTGTACCCAACAGCAGTGCTCAACCTATATGGACACATCTACTCATCCCAACAACCACAGAGGGTATGTGTGTGATTTATTCACGGTCACATGACTAATACGTGGCAGGCAGACCCAGACCTGGCTGTCTCCCAAACCTGCAGTTTTAGCCGCTGAGTTCCATGATTTCCAGGGACATCAGCAGGGCTGTAGGTGGGGCAGTGAGATGTGGAGTGTCCTCTGGAGTGTCCCGCTCAGCAGCGGTGGAACCTTAGGTTCCAGATCCAAGTCTCGCATGAGTCAGGTGACCTCAGATCAATTATCCTCTTGGGCCCCAGTTTTCTAACCTCTAAGATGGGCTAACAATACCTTTCCTCACCCCACTGAACTCTTGTCGGGCAAAAAGGGGAAAAGCTCTTTTGACAGTGTTTTGAAACAGAGAATATAGCATAAGGGACGGGGTGAATGTCAACAAGGAGGTTGGGACTGGCCCGCAGGCCTGTACTCACAGACAGATGAGCTTGTTAGATGGGCTGTGTGGCACTGGGTAGGTTTCTTAACCTCTCTGAGCGTTTTTCTGTAAAAAGGAAAGCAGAATAGCTTGCAGAGACATTGTGAAGATCCAGTCATGATTAAATAACGAGTGGGAAGCTTACAGGCTGGCCCAGAGCAGGAAGTGGTAAACATGAGCTATTATCACTGCTGCTGTTGTGTAGCAGTTGGGGTTGGACTCCAGGGCCTGGTTAGGAAGCAACGGGGAATGGCAGGGAAGCTGAGCCAGCTCTGGCTCAGCGTAGTGTTCTGGCAGTCCCAGGTGGGGTGTGGGAGGTGTTTGGGGGAGTGTGAGAACAGTCAGGGTGGTGGAAGAAGCACTAGGCCCACCAGTCAAGAGAAGGGGGTCAGCCTGCTCTGTGACTTTGGGCACTTCCTGGCTCCCACTGGACCTTGTTGTCATCTGTAAAATGAGGGGTTGGGACCAGAGATCTCAGTCCCTTTCTGCTTTGACTGTCCAGATTTTTACAGTGGTATGAATCAAGGCATTCACTAAACACAGCAGCTTGTGAGAGGGACAGAAAATAGCCCTGAGCCTTCCTTCCCAGGTGGCCTGGGGTTGCCACTGACTAAGGGGAGGGCGCCACCTGGTGGCCACTCTCCCTCCTCTGAGTTCAATGTAGAGAATCTGCCAAGATTCTCTCCCCTGTGCAGTGACCCCAGAGCCCCAGGGCACACTTTTTCTAACTTCTGTTGGCAGTTGATGAGAGCAGAGAGGGGACCCAGAAAGTTCACAGAGCCGGGAGTCCTGGGCATGAGGCTAACTCCCGAGGGAAATTAGGGTTTTGCAATCCAAGATCCCCTAAAGGTGCCTTGGGGCAGGGGTCTGTGTTTCCCTACTATGTAAAGTCTAAAATGCATCATATATGTATGTTTTTTTTTCCTTTCTTTTTCTTTGGATAGGAGCTACTGAACAAAACATAATTTTCTCTTGGTAACTCAGAATCCTTCTGTCACTATTGCTTTGGGCTAATGGAATGCAGAGGGCTGTTTCCCCCTAAATACCCTAGACTGCTGGGATCCTGAGTTTTTCTAACTGCTTTTACTACTCTTCCATCTCCCCCACACAGCCAATATTCTACTTCCTTCTGTGGTAGAGGTTTCATGATGCAATGTAGGGGTCAGACTGACATGGGTTCAAATTCTGGCTCATTATAAGGCCCTAGGTAAGCTATTTAACTTTTCTGAGCCTCAGTTACCCCATCTGAAAACTAGGGATGATAACAGCTTCTCTGCAGGTTTGTGTGAGGATTACAACCGTGCACATAAGTATTCTAGCCCAGTGTCCAGTACCTAGTAGGTGTTTAACAAATAAAAGCTACCATTGCTGCAGGTATGTCATCCTGACCACTTTTTCATGTTCAGCTTTGGAAATATTCCTAGATGGAAACATGAATAGTATGCATTTGAAGATGACATTAGCAACCACAAAGAAAACATCCTTATCATTGAAAATGTCAGGGCCTCCTTGGACTGTTAAAACTGGCTCAGTCAAGTTCAACTTCCCCTAGCTGAGCTAAACCCCAGTAAGGCTGAGGTCTCTCAGTCATTTTCTGGGCGGTGCTGAGCTTCATCAGATGATGTCACTCCAGGTGGTTGCTTGTTGACATGGCTGGGTCTGACCCTTGCTCCTCGGACTGCACTGCTCCTTGGGGCTCGGCCACTCTTGCACACCCCCTGTCTCCTGAGCAGGTTGCTCAGAGGGGTCTGGCTGGGCACAGGTGTCCTCCCTCTGCTCACTTAGCAGAGTCTAACCTTGCTGGTGGCCGTGAGCCCTCAGGAAGTCTCATTAGCTGCCCCAGCTTAATTAAGCTCATTACATTTGCTAAGCCTCACTGGCTTCTCCAAGACGGCAGAGCTCATTACGCTTGGCTCCTTCATCAGAACTCAGGGGCTCCAAGGCTTCCTCATGGGCCCTAGGATTTCAGCAGTGGAAGGACTGCCTTCCACCCCTGTCTAGGTATGAACTCCTCTGAAATTCCCAGCTCCTGGAGGGCAGAGTCCATTTCCAGATTCCCCCAGGTACCTGGCTCAGACACTCAAACATCTTCTTGACCACATTCTGTTGTTTGGTTTGATTTTTAATGATAGCAGATTTGGTGACTCCAAAGTACAAACTCCTCACTCCGGCATGCGGGGCTTTCTGCTCTGGACTTCCCCTCACCCTTGTCTCCTGTCAAACCTTCCATTTCCCTCAAGGGCCCGCTTAGGAGCCTCTTCTTCCAGGAAGCTCCCTTGATTTTCAGAAAGCCCTTTCCTTCCTGACCATTTCCCCCTTACTCTGAATAATATGGATACAGATGTAGTATGGCCATACATGGAGTTGGTAGATAGATATTTTGATATACCTACAGATACACCCATAGTCACAGATTCAGGAATGTGTGTGTATATACACATGTATGTATACATATACATATATAAATACACACACACACATGTATATATATACACACACATACAGTGTGTACAGTCGTCCCTCTGTATCCACAGGGGAATTGTTCCAGGATCCCTACAGATACCAAAATCCATGGATGCTCAGGTCCCTTATATAAAATGTCATGGTACAGTTGGCCCTTTGTATCCTCGATTTGGAACTTGTGGATATGGAGGGCCAAGGGTATACATATGATATCTAAATATGCATATCCACACGCATATATATATTCATACAATACGCGTACGTATATATACATATCTGGTATTTCTAAACTGATAGGAACATGCTTCTATGTCATTAAATATTTTACAACTTTGACATAAGTATAACACTTTTAAAACCAGTCACCTATTATTTGACATATTTGACAGTTCTTCACTGGTCTAAACAATGCTCCCATGAGATTGCTTGCTAGCTTATCCAATTAGTAGGCAGCAGGACACAGTGGACTCTGGGGTCAGATAGACCTGTGTTTGATTCATCCCCACCCACCACTCTCTGGTGACCTTGGAAAAGCCATTTCACCCTTCTAAACTTCTGTTTCCTTATCCATCAAATAGAGAGGATAATAGTACTTCTAGTAAAGCGCTTATTGTTGGACCTGTCACATAGTAAGTGCTCAGTGAAAAAACTGCACCAGTCTGGGAGGCAGAAGAGGCGGCTTTGCTTTCCCCACTGACCAGTGACTTTGTACATTCCTATTCTGTAGTGTGTGACAAAAACCCACGGAGGTAACAGGTGATAGCCCTTTGTAACAGTTAAGTGCTGCCTTAATTTAAGACTATTATAGTTGTTGTTTTTACTTCTCTTACTGTTTTCTACAGGTTTTAGAAATATGTAACAAACTATGCGAGTGGAGAGTAAATGCTTTGAGAGCACTTTAAAAAAACTGCTTTGCTATTTTACAGTCTTGGTGAAAACGATTCATGCTCATTATAAACAATTTAGACACCACCAAGAAAGCACAAAGAAGAAAGCAGCATTCCAAATCCCACCAACCAGGACGGACCATGGTTGGCATGTTGGTTGTGGCCTTCTTTTCCTTGCTACCCCTGTGGTGCCCAGGGCGAACCGGGGCAAGCTTCTGCTCTTTAATAAATGTTGACCTCCACCAGATGGACTCGTTAACAGAGGCACGCTCCAGTTCCATCCCTCTCGGCCAACCTCTGACAGTTTCATTAACCCCATTAAATCATGCAGGTGCCTTTACACCTCCTGGCTTGTTAATCTCTGTTCAGCTCTGGTAAGTTAAAACCTGGCTGCAAAGTTGGATATACCTTGTTAACCTCCATTAAACGTTATTAAACTTCCTAACTAGAGTCTTAGTGACTTCGAGGAATCCCTCATTGAAGTTCAGTGAATCCAGTTGATCAGGGCAAGGGGAACTGTTGCGGCTGCACTGCTTCAAACCGCGGTGCTTCTGAGTTCTTTGATGGTGGAGTTGACAAGTGTCCCTAGGGTCGGATGACCGGGGGACTCGCTCCCAGGAGTGCCTCCAGCTCCCACTGTTACTTGGGCAGTTCCTCAACCTCTCCGAGCGTGCATTTGCACCTCCATAAACCGGAGTTAATAACAGCTCCTGCTTGATATGACGATGGATCAATGTATGTAAAACTAGTGACAGGTTGTCAGGCACGCACACTGCACTTGATGGCTGTTACTGTATCGGGATGTGGAAGATCCTTACAAACTAAAAAACTGTTAAGTAAATGGAAGATTCAATTCCACACATTTGTTGTTTCCTCCTATATGCCAGGCACTGTGGTGGGAACTGTGGATTATTTTCATTCTGCTTTTTTTTTTTCCAGATGGAAGATCATCTATTCCAATGATTCATCTTAAAAGTGTCTTTGTGGCTGTGCATGTCACTGTATTTGCTCAGGCTCTGACCTTTCTGAGCTGCTTGAGATTGAACGTAGCTCTTTTCCCTTCCTGGGCCTAAGGTGGTTGGACTCAGTGCCATCTAAACCTAGATGTGCAAATTCCCCAGGAGAATTTTCCCTGGGCCGCCCTTGTGGAGATGCTCATTAAGTAGGTCTTACTGGGGATTTCTAACCAGTATTCCTGATCAGGATGAAGCTGCTGGATTGGGAAACCTCTGGACCAGTTTAGTACTTCTCAACTGTAATGAGCTTAAGTCTTATTTGGGGAAATTTTAAAAATTCATATTCCTGGAATTCAGCCCCTGAGCTTTGCATACTGAGAATCTGGGCTGGGGCCCAGGAACTGGCATTGTAACAGAATTCGTAGGGGATTCTGATGGGGGTGGGAGGCGGCAAGTGCCACCTTTCAAAGAGACTGGACCTCAGCTGATCTGATATTCAATATTCTCAAGGTCTATTGTGAAAAAAGGATGTCCGGTTCCTAGTGGAACTTCTGCCCTAATAGTATAGTAAGATATGGGTTCCTCCTTCCATCACAATCAATATCTGTGGATCCTCAAAGGAGGTCGACTCCAGCAGGGGCTGGCCAGTTTGGGGGAAGCTTGGCAACGAAGCCCCTCTCCTAGGTTCGGTGTGTGAGGGGTTCAAGGCAGCCCTCAGCAGTTACATATGAAAGAAAGGGAGGGCAGCAGACAGAGGAGTGAAAGGAACTATTTATGCTATACCTCAGATCAAGAGGCAACATGGTATGAAGACGAGACCTTCCTTTGCTTTCTAGAGGAAGATGACTCAGACATCCTTCGGCAACAAACCGTCACTGACCCTGTGGGCTCCCAGTGACAGTCAAGACTCCCCACTCTCCTCGTCCCCTAAAATGCCTCCTGAAAAGTCAACCTCCACATTATTTATGTGGGAGCGGAATGGGAGAGGGTGAGGGTTCTGAGGGGAAGAACCGTACTTTGTAAATTTCTGTTTAAAATTTCAGAGCTAGCATGCAGTACTACTAGTCAACTAATATGAACAGAAATATTTACTGCATTTTCCCCCTTTCATGCTACTGAGGACAGAGATGTGGAAAAGTGACACTAGTGACAGATCTGAAATGAAAGACCTGTGTGTCTGAGGCTTGGCTGGCCAAGGGGCTTCATCCCAGAGGCCTCCGGGGCCTCCACCAATCAGCTCAGTCAGATAGCCCAGCATGAGCAGGCGACTTGCTGGGGCCTCTGACTTAGTAGCCTGCTGGCGGGCGTGGCAGGGCAGAGATTCTGCAGGTCTAACAAGCGTTCAGATGATGGACCAACTTTAAATACCAAGGCTCTACTGTAGGTGAAGAAACGCCGGTTTATACATTGCTAAATATAAGTTTTTGGGACAGTTAAACATTGAGATATTTATATAAAGGTCTGTATTTCCAGTTCCTCTTGAGAACTCGTGAGAACTGGCCACACAGGGCTGGCATTCCCACGTGGCAACAACAGGCTGGAGCTCAGCGGTGGCTGCCCTTAGAAGGGACCTGGATTTTCCAGTTTACAGCTCCCCCGCCCCCCGGCCCCCAACAGGCATTTTAATTTGCAACCGTCCATCCAGTTTACTTAGACCTTTTATAGGTGGATAACTGAAGACCAGAGTGAAGCTCTGGGGCCAGCGTACCTGCTACGCTACGCAGCACTCAGGCTCGACTCGGGCCGTCCAACCACAGCCAGTCTCTTTGCACAGGAGTGAGTGGGAGGGCAGGGTCACACTTCTGTGAGCTGAACTCACATGGTGCGCACTGGGAGTGGAAGGGCGAGTGGAGGACAGATCGCTGTCCCCAGTCACTGTCCTACACAGCCAGGGGCCGAATGTGCAAGTGAAAGCATCTGAGCTCCATGTGGACATTCAAAGGGTACAACAGAGTGTGTCTCTTGTTTCTCATTCAGATCGTTTATTAAGAGCGAAAGTCGGGCCATCCCATCTGTGTGATACTGCAACATGAAAAGTCACATACATACTAAGGAGACCCCACAGAATTGAGAGCCTTTCAACAGTACAGAGCCATAGATTACAAAATTAAAATACAAATGATCCCCCCAGTTTGGCAGGAAACATGTACAATATGAGGAAGCCTGGAATGGAAGGGCACTTGCTTTTCGATAAGGCAGTTACAAAATGGAAAAAAAACCCAAACCAACCCGCACCCCCAAAACACTCTGACGGGAATAACACATAATACACATGTGAAAACAGGGATCCTGTACAAGCCTCTGTCATTAGCAAAGATGTGTTCATTAAGTGAAAGCCACTGAAGGGTTTGCATTTGAAGATGCAAGCTAGATGAAATGACTGATTGTAGACATGCCTACTCTAAGAAAAGGTCCCACCTTGCCCCCGGCTGGATTCCACCTCAAAAAAATGGGATCAACTTTACCCTTCCTAACCATAAACTTGAAAACAGTCTGTAATAAAGTGAAAGGAATACAAAGGCATCCCTAAAGCACCATGCTTCCCAGGGCATGATCTTGAGCTCACCTGTCCTTCAGTTCAACTGCCTCTCTCGCTAACAGGGATGGGGGCTGCAAACGGCAGGGCCACAGAGCTGTGTCTGTTCAAGTCAGGGTCACCTGATTGACCCACCTGAAAGGCAAGTGTATTTCGTGAGAATTTAGAGTCTAGGACACCACCACATTTCCCGCCAGGACTTTGGAACCTTGGTCTTAAATTATAGGCTCCTTCTGTTCTCCCCTCCCATTCATTTTGCAAAACTCAACGGACTGCCTTCCCAGTCCTGTCTCACAACCTTGAGTTCTACAGGTTGGTTCCCTGAGAGCCAGGCTGGCCTTGGGAACCTCTGCTCAGTGGCTAGGTCTCAAGGTTCTGAGGGCAGCTCACTGCAGACTGGGTTACAGCTATGCTGCAAGTTGGAAAGTGAACGAGCGCCAGAAGCGTCAGGAGGACAGAAGGCTGGTCCAGATGATGCCACAGCATCAAGCAAGTCTTTTCAAATCTCAGTTTCCCCATCTCTAAAAATCAATGACTGGGCAATGGCAACCTCAAAGGCCTTTCCAGCCTGAAAATATGGCACTTCTCTGTCACTGAGACATGTGGTTCTCCCAAGTTTCCAAGCTTTGTTTTCTCCATAAAAACAATGTGTGACATACTTGCAGGAACCTTAAGGTACAAGCCCTCAGGGGCCCTATAACCTTTCAACTTCAGACAGAGCAATGGTCATGTTTTAAAATTTTCTAGCTAAAACTTTTCCTAAGTAATATGAGCATCAGTTTTTGTGAGGCAAGCACAGAACTAAGGCCTCCTCTGTCTTAAGGTATATTTTTTAGCAGCCTGATAGCACTCCCTCCTACCCTGACCTCCTCCATCAGCTTTAGCAAGATCAAGGGAGTATAATGATGTTATACTTCATCCCAGCAGGAAGACGTTGGGGTTTCCTCAACATCTCCAATAAGGAACTAATACTCGGGGGGAAGGACAGCCAGGACACCAAAGTGTCTATATGCTTAGCTGCTCCTTCCCCAGAGACAAACACGATGCCCTGGGGCAGTGCAGCAATTAGGTCCTTGGCCAACTAACTTGGCCCCCATTAGGCAGAGACTAAGATGGAAATTCCAGAGAACATAGAAAAGCCAGAGGTTTACAAAGATAGAACAGCCTTCCCCAGGAGGTAGTGAGTTCTCTGTCCTCAAAGGTGTTTAAGCCCAGACTGCTCAAACCTTGGTGGGACGGTTGTAGGCAAAATGCCAGCACCTATGGGGAGACTGGACTGGATGACTTAAGGGTCCTTTCCCAACTTCTGAATCTTGTCATGGTAATGACTGAGAGCCTTCAGATGATTTCTGTGCAGCAACTCTGGGATCCATGGTCGGGCCCCTGAGTAACTTCCCTCTCCTACTTTCTCCTTTCTACCAGGCAGGTGCCCTCCAGGATATTAACAAAAAAGTTCCCACAAAATAAACAGCTGAAATGCCAAGGTTAGATGCAACATTCCAGCTGCAAACAATTATTAATATCTGCTCTCTGGAAGACTAGCTGTGACTATTTAGCTATGACAGGAACGTCTACCAACTTGGCGGCTGTATCACATAAATGAAATTCCTCTTCCTTTTACACCAGCCGTCTTGAATCCTTTGGTTGCAATCTTTCAAGGGATTCAGCTTATGATTTTTTTCACATGATGTTGCCAACCTAAGGGTTTGTTCGTTGAAATAAGAAGTTTGTCCGTTTTTTAAAAACCTTAAAATGAAGCAACACAAATGGCAAGATGTTGACAATTCCATGTGACACCCTTCAGGGCATATGAAAGAATCACAGCAGGCTGGAAACTGAGGCAGGAGCTGTGCTGTTTAAGACACTGCCAGTTCTGGATTGCACATTCCAGTTTTGCCCAGGAGCACCAAGAGGAGAGAAGGCAATGTTGCAACATTACAGGTGGAGAGACACACGAGTCCTTGACAGGTGGTATAAAAAGCAGGCAGCCACGATGAGGGCTGCTCTTCCCAAGCCCCACTGCTCCCCGAAGCCAGATCCGGTTGCTTTGGAAGGTCGGCCACCTCTGACAGGCAGAAGTCACCTGCCCCAGATCAAGCCATGGGAGACTGAAGAAGAGGCTAAGGCCAGTGGCTTAGTGGTCTGATGAAAGAATAGATGTCTGCACACAAGGAAAATATAAGTTCAGAGAGCTCTGTCTTCTCTCACCTGACATGCTTTCAACACTTGAAAAGACACCCATAACCTCCACTTTCCAAAGGCCCTCTCCTTAGAGGAAAGACGGCTTGGGACTCGAGTGCACACAGCATCTGGCTGAGAGGGGGAAGTTTCCCCAGGCTTCACGTGGGAATGAGAGCACTCTTACAGACACACCTGAACAGACGGAGCCTAACACCACAGCTTCCTGTACAGAAGCGCACCGCTGTCTCTCAACTGGGAACACAGATCTGCTATTGAAGGAACAGTGACAAGACTTACACACCCACAATTCTGGTTCAAACATCAGAAAGATACACTTTTTTTCTCAATAAGATGTGGACATTTCCAGAGAGCAGGTTACCAATGCCTTAACCCCACCTGTCCCCAAACTCCAGCCTGATCAGAAAACACTCCCCTTGACAAAGGGGGTTTGGTGTTTTGACACCTTCAAAGCCTTTCTAACTCAGCTTCTCAGGAAAAAACCGACATAAGCCACATACTTTAGAGCCTTCTTGATGCTCACACATCAACAGCCTTCAGCTGTGAGTAGCGAGACACTCTAAATATCTATTGAATCTGCACAACTAAAAACACGCAGAGAGCACCCTGACGTGCCCAGGTGTATGAAAATAAGATCCCCTCATAGTCTAGAGTATGCTCTATGTACATTCATTTATACATATTTTAAAAGGCTGCAATCTGCTAGACATGCATCGTGAACACTAGTGAAACCTTGGCTGCAGCGAACACACATCGTTTTATTTAGTGAGAGTGGTGGCCCTGTCCCCGTCCACAGAATGCATGCTCCACGGAACTGAGACCTTTGGCCACTGCACCACCATGCTTGGGGGCCAGGGGGTGGGTTTGTTCCGACTTCTCTGCGTGGATGCTCAGATTAAGCCGTCTGTGAGTCACTAAAATGCTCCGCCAGGCCAGGCTGTCCACTGCTGCTTTTATTTTATTTTATTTTACTTATTTTTTATTTTTTTTGCCATATGCGGGCCTCTCACTGTTGTGGCCTCTCCCGTTGTGGAGCACAGGCTCCGGATGCGCAGGCTCAGCGGCCGTGGCTCACGGGCCTAGCCGCTCCGCGGCATGTGGCATCTTCCTGGACAGGGGCACGAATCCATTTCCCCTGCATCAGCAGGCGGACTCTCAACCACTGCGCCATCAGGGAAGCCCTGCTTTTATTTTTTAAGGCTTAAGAAAGAACTCAGAATGAAAACTGAGTAAGAAAGTGATACCTTTGACCACAATATATGTCAAGATGGTCAGAAATTAGAATTTAAGTCCTTTCTTCTCTTTTCTTCCCACTCCCTGTCCACACCCTCTGCCCCCCAACACACTGACTAGAAAATTTTGCAAAAGCATACTTTTGGATATAAAGCTTTGTTTTCAAAGGATACTTTGGCTCTGATATAATTAGATAGAGGAATCTGAGTTTTTGAACATAAAAAAAAATCAGGTAATTGTTAATACTTAAAAAACTTTAGCAATCGTCCCCCCTAAAAGAGAGGCAAATTGCTCACAAAAATGAACATCGGATGGCACTGACCTGTGTTGCTCAAACCCATGATTTGTTGCTGACCCTCAAGGAGGTCAAAGCTGGTCAGACCTTCTATCTGAGAGCTGGACTTTGGAGCAGGAACCACATGGTCCTTGGCAGCTTTCTTGTGGTTGTGAATTAAGGATTAGTACTTCTGAGAACATGAGCCCCAAACCACTAAATATCTTCACTTGTCAAAGCATTTCTGGCGCAGGAGAATGGCTGAAGTCACAATACATAACTTGACCCTGAAGCATGAGGCATGAAGGCGTGAACAAAGAGCCGTGGCTCCCGGGAGGGGCTCTGCCTCAGTGTTTCTGGAACCTCCACAGATACAGCTTGGCACATGAGATTGCCCTGAAGTCCTCATCTGACCTGAAATATCCTGTCGGTGCATCAGGATTTCCTCACACTCCGGACGTTAAGTGGTGAGCAACAGAAACGGCAGAGGCCTCAATACCTAGAGGTGGGAAGCATAGGGCTGGCACTGTTAGTGACAGCTGGAGTAACCAGCAAATCCTGACTGGGTGCCTACTGTGTGCAAAGCACAGGGCTGGCGAGGGACCAGTGTCAAACGGATTTGCTGATAAGCGACAAAGCCTGCAACAAAGAGGGGCGCCTATGTCCCCAGCAGACGGGTCTGCTCATGTACCTCCCCACCAAGCCGTACCTCGCTGCTGGTCCAGGGCTACACCTCACATGTGGCAGCATGGAATTACAAGGTGACTACCAAAATATTTGTCATCCCACATTTCCAGCAGAACTGACTTAATGCTTTGCTGAATGTGGCAGTACATTGTTTTTCTTTCATTCTTTTTCCGATCTTGTTTTTTTTTTTTTTTTTAGTCCAGTAGTTGCCTTAAAGTCTGTGTATAAACATGCTGAATCATGAGAATATAATCCTCCTGACCGAAAAGATTTACAGTATTCATCATTCAAACTTTTTTATTTACAATAAAGTTTAACAGTCTTTACGGGCTTAAATGTAGCAGATATCACCTGTGCATTAAGCATTATACTTCATTTCTTGAAGATGTGCTTCATCATCACTCAAGCTGCTTGCCGCCCTCTGATTTCTGGTCCAGTCTACTCTTGTTACTCTTCACCATGTAGATGAAGTAAGCGAGCGTCTCCTTTTCATTCACGGGTATGTTCCTGAAGTGTCGGCTGACAGTCTACACAGGGAGGAAAACCAGAGTCCATTAAACCACGTGAACCAGCGGGGCCACAAATTCTAAGCTGTGCAAAAGAGGGAAGAGCAAGTTGCTCTCAGAGCTATGGAAGGGGTTATGATTACTGCAGAACTTCCTGCAGTGCTACAGAATGCAGAATGCCCTTTTTTCCCAGGTTTAGGTGATTTGGTTTCCAGGCTTCCAAAAGCAACACTTTATTCCACAACACTCCTAAGGTGCGGTTCTGTTTCAGTGGCAGCCAACTGTCCATCACGGCATAGTCTCAAGGTCATCCTCATGGAGCAAGAGACTGGGACTGCAAGGGTTGACCAGCTGCTACCATAACCTCTCAGGCCCAGGAACTGGGCAGAAAAGTGTCCTTTTAAATTTTTGTCAAATAAATAGCCAATTGAACAGATGTAGGTGTCTCACCCAAAAAACCATCTAAATAGTACATAACTGCCTCTTGAAAGACATGAGATTTGAAGAAAAATTCATCATTTACTATGTATTCCCGATACTTTATTTCCAAGTCCTGAGAATGCAGGTCTCCTCTTGCCCCATCTCATCCCACCCCTCCCACCAGGGGTGGACACTGGCAAGGGTAATGTTATCTTGAAGTAGGAAAGGTTTGTGTGCTTCTGTGGTTTATCTGGACGCTGGTGAAGGAGAGGTTTAAGGAAAAATGATGGATCGGCAAGAAAGCTCTAAAGGGAAGACCAAAAACCAACAGGGATGTGACCCCATAAGGAAATCTCTGGATGGACCGAGGGCGCCGGTTCAGATAAAAAGGGAGTCAGAGAACGAAAACTACAGATCGGTTGTCTCTGAATGGTAGGATTGCATTTTTCATCATTTCCCAAGTTTTCTACGGTAGACAGAAAAACACATTTAGAAAAGAAGGATGACAGGGTACCCACACAAATGCCAACAGGACAGAAGTATCAAGGCAGGCTGTCAGTATATTAAAATAATGGCCAGTGGAGCACCCGCATTTCCACCCCATGCCCGGAACTGTGTTGGGGACTCAGGGCAGGAGAAAACATTCTTAGGCTCCATTCACTATAATAAATACTTCCATTACCAACATCAGAGTAGAAGAAATCAAGGAAAAAAACCAAAGAAAGAAAAATAGCTCCTACAGAACATGAGTAAAGGTTTGGGGATGATTAATCAGACACACCTCATGTGCAGAATGGAACATATCTAGAAAGAATCTTGCAAAACAAGATTCAAACAAATGAACAAGCCAAAGAACACTCAGAACTTAGAATCAGGAGTCTTGAGATTCCAAGCTACCAACTTGCTGTATGGTTTTAAGCAAGTCCTTTCTTTTCTCTGTGCCCTGGTTCCTTTTATGGAAATCAGGCCTTTCTAGGTCTAAAGCTGGGGGATTCTAAATTGTGCAAAAGAGGAAAGAGGAAGTTGCTTCCAGAGGTATGGAAGGGATTATGTATAGACACACACGGAGAATCAAGGTCACCATCAGAAGCACAGCGCTGGCTCTCCCTCTTTAGAGCGCAAGTTTGTCTACCTACTTCTGCTAACTGGGCCTTATTGAAGCCCGGTCTGGTCTGCAATTTGTAGTGCCGTTTATAACGTCGGAGAGTGTTCACCTGCAGCTGGAACAGATCAACCTAGAGAGAAGAGGAGAAACACATTATCCATCGCCTGACCAGCCACGACTCACTGAGAGCCCACTGTGTGCCTAGCACTACACTATAGGGGTGGGGATGGAGAGACTACAAAGAAGTCTTAGAAATGGTCCACCAAGGACTAATAACTGGCTGGAAGGACAGAAACAACAGTGGAAGCAGAGTTCTGGCGGGGGAGGGGTGGTCCCAGAAGGCTGATGGAGGTCGTGAAGCTTCCGCTAAGGAGAGGCAGGGTTTAGAGAGACAGTGAGGAAAAGAACTAGAGTAGGGAATGAGCGAGAAGGCCATGGGCTCGGAAAGCCATGAGAGGACATATGGGCTAGGGGTCAGAGGCTCTCATGATGGGTTTAAAAGGTGAGACTGGGTGGTAGCATGTCTTGACAAGCAGAAGGAGAGAACCTAGGTGGGAGGGCGCTGTTCTAGGAAGATGGATCTGTGGTGGTTTGTGGGAAGACTGACTGGGGGGTGGAGGGACAGCAGAGGGAGATGCTGCAGCAATGGTCCAGAAATGAGATGGTGAAGTTGAGCTCTGCAGGGGTGCTGATGCTAGAGGGGGTAGCAGGCATGGAGAGCAAAGGTAAAAGCAGACAGACATACTGGAGGAAGACAGGCCAGAGCTCGGCACAGAGTAGATAGAGGGGCATGACGGAGGACAGTGGGAAGTACTGATATTCTCAAGTAGTTCTCCCCTAGGCTCAGCCTTCGGGTATTAGGATCCTTAACAGCCTTCCAGAGAAAGCTCAAAGCTACTGTAGCAAATGTACAAATCAGCAGGTTAGGGGCAGGGTCTCTGCAGATGACCGGGTAACAGAGGGGAAAGGACCCTCCCTTTTTTTTCTAACAAAGGAAGAGAGGAAAGCTGCACAGTCATGAAATATTGAAGGCCCAGAAAGTTGGGCTGCCTTTACCTGCCTCTAAAAGAGATGTTCTTGCTTCAGGCAGGTGGACAGCACTTAAAAACAAAATGAATGATCAATATGAGGGACCAAAGTCCTTCTTTCTTTTCAAACATTCCTCAAACCTTTTTTTTTTTTTTTTTTTTGTGAAAAGCATTTAGAAAGTAAATACATCCATTTCTTCATAAAATAATAATAAAAATGCTAAAAGCATTAGAAAGATACTGTAACCCAATGCTAGAAAAGGGGACACAGGAAGGAGCAGAGGGAGAGGGCCATATTTTCAAAGGTTTCCTCCACGTCTGCAGACAAAGGCCCGCCTACTCTTTCTAGTCCTACACAGTCATTTTCACTCTGAGTGCTAACAGGCGGTTGCCTTATGAAATATTCATGCATCAAATATTCAGTGTACATTATAAACGGTTCTTCTTTTGCCGAGTCTTAAGTGAAAACAATTTCGATAGAAAGAAAATTCGATATTCCTCCCTGTAGCCTTGCATAATAGACACTGGCACCTTGAAGGAAAGGCAGGCTTCTGGTTTGAGAAGCCTAGGGCTCATCATCTAGTGGGACGGTTCTCAGCAGGGGATGATCCTGCCCCCCAGAGCACACCTGCAATGTCTAGAGACACTAGGTGTGCCTGGCACCTAGTGGGTAGAAGCCAGGGATGCTGCTGAACATGCTACGATGCACAGGGCAGCCCCACCACAAAGAATTATCTGCCCCAAATGTCAACAGTGCCAGGGTTGAGAAACCCTGGGCCAGTGTAACTGACCTTGGAATAGATATTTGGGAACAGGCCTGGACCAGGAATCAGAGAGTGATAGAAAATCAGAGTTGGTGTGACCTGACAACTTACACCTTCATTTTGCAGACCAGAAAACAGAGGGGAAATGACTTCCCCCAATCCATATATACTCAGTCTCTAACTTTAAGGGCAAAAACAAAGTTTTTAAAAACTTGACATTGTGGTTGTATTTAAGTATTTCTCAGGGGTTTTTTGAAGAAAGTCAGCACAGCCTACTGGAGAGGGCACTGGACTGGGGCTCCCAAACTGTGTGTGTGACCCTGAGTGTCTGTGCCTGTCTGTAAAACTGTGGGGCAGTCAGACCAGTTGATTTCTAAGCTTTCAGCTCTCAGATTCCATATTACTATGATTCTATGCTTCACTTTTCAAATACACCACAGCAACAAAGAGGAGACTAAAATTACTTCTTAGGCCAGGCCAGAGGTAAGGATCAGGTTAGAATCCATTCTCCCAGCTTTCTTAAGGTAAAGTTTTGGACCTTTACCTCAGGAATGTCAGTGTCATGCTCAGGAGAATCTCCACCATCGTCACTTGTCTTCCTCTTCCTTTTATTTCGTACACTCTGGATGAAATTTTTGTGGAAATCGCAAATATACAGGTGTCTTACCTGTTGGGAAGCAAATTAAAGTCAGAGTTGCCAATTCCATGGAAACAGCAACAGGTATCTGTCAAATTATGGGGCTTTTCTCCCTTGCGAGGCATTGGAGAGACCAAAGGAAGAACAAGATGCAAGCCATCACTTCCACAAGTTTCCTACTGAATTGCACAATGAGAACCCCTCAAAGAGAACGCTAACATCACACCGGGCAGTGCGTTATAAACCAAGTCCCCCCGAATGATAAATACAACAAATGGTATGGATACAGCAAAGGGCAAGGCCCTGTGGCTGAACTAGCTAGAGTGGAGGTCCCTGACCGGAAGGGAGGATTTGCAGGTAGTCAGGAAGCATTCCAGATGGGAAAAGCCACAACTTAAGTTTCAAATGAGGCCGATGGAAGGCGTGAGTGAGGAGGCCCTGAGGAGACCATGTCACTTAGATGGAGGTGACTGCCTGTGCAGGAGCATCAGGAGAAATTCGGGGGTCGGGGGCATGAGAACAGCTTAGACTTTCCATCAAACAAGACAGGGTCCCCCAAGGTTTTTGAAGCAGGGAGAGACGTGACGTTTTCAGACCTGTAGGAGTTAGGAACTTATACCTCGCTGGAATGCATTGCCCCCGGGAGCAGGAAAGCAGGAAAGAAGGCACTGTGGTAATGGTAGACGGGACATCCTATTTTTACATTGACAACAGTTACTATTGTACGATGACAACTCTCTGAAAAACTATTTCTGGGTATCTATTTATAATTCTTGCATCACCACACATCCAATCCACAAAGAGAAGTGGAAAGAGGTGCAGAAATTCTCACAAGATGGAACCACATAAAAGAAGCTGGGGGACTTCCCTGGTGGCGCAGTGGTTAAGAATCCGCCTGCCAATGCAGGAGACACGGGTTTGATCCCTGGTCTGGGAAGATCCCACATGCCACGGAGCAACTAGGCCCGTGCGCCACAACTACTGAGCCTGCGCTCTAGAGCCTACGAGCCACAACTACTGAGCCTATGTGTCGCAACTACTGAGCCCACACGCTCTAGGGCCCCCGTGCCGCAACTACTGAGCCTGCGCGCTGCAACAACTGAAGCCCGCGCACCTAGAGCCAGTGCTCCGCAACAAGAGAAGCCACCATAATGAGAAGTCCGCACACGGCAACAGAGTAGTCCCTGCTCACCACAACTAGAGAAAGCCCGAGCGCAGCAACAAAGACCCAACGCAGCCCAAAGTATATAAATAAATAAATAAGAAACTTAAAAAAAAAAGAAGCTGGATACAACTGCTGCTTTTCTAATGCAGGCTGGAGGCTTATTATAATAGTAAGTGAAGGCGGCAACAGCAGCTAAGATGTGAAGAACGTGCTCTTATTAAGAATACAACTAGCAGGGTTGAATGGAGGATGACTGTAAATGACTTGGGGTTGTTGACACTGAACCAGATGTTGTGCAAATGTTCTTGAGAGACTTCTGAACTTGAGTTTATTCCTCAAATGCTTAAAGATAAAAGTAAGCTGATAGGAAACCAGAGTAATTAATTCAGGCCTTTTCACTGAGAAAATAATGAAAACTGTTTTTTATTCAGATGAATTAGCACTTTCATGTGGTTGGATCAGTGAGTCATGAGTAGTTTTAAGTTTACATTGTGAGGGTGTCTTGCAGACAGCAGGTAATCAATAAATGCTGCTGCATCAACACAGCCATACCCTTGCATCTAAAAGCAGCTTAGGCCAGTAAAAGCCACATTTACATATGGCAACAAATTGGAATAGCTTTGCCAAATTCAACTCTGTCAAAGGCCCTGCGGACACAGCACGTGTCACTGTCCCAAAGAATCTCCTCTAGTTGATGTACAGACTACTGGATGTGCGTTTATGAGGAAAGAAAGCACACTCACAGCATACCCTACATACCTCACAGGAAGCTGGCCCTCATGTTAGCTAGTTTCACAAGCAAGGTCTGAGAGACTAAGCTGTTCCTCAAATTCAGAGTGACAGACTTGGAAAAAGAACAGGCAGAAGATGTGATTCCTAAAGCTGTGGCTGGGAGATTTCAGGTCAGGACACTAGAATAACGGAATCCTAGATGGAAGACAACTCAGCAATCACCAGTGTAACCCCCCTGGCTCCCATCTCATTTTCTGTTGGGATAACCTGAAGCCACCTAGAGTGGAGGAATGACCTGGCCAAGGTCATCCAGACCTTCTAACCCCTGGCACACGTCCTTTCCTCCTGCAATGTTTTCCTTACTCTATTTATTCTCCACTTCTACTTTTCTCCAGAAGAAAGCAGATATATGTCAATTGGAGGGATGTTTGAAAGATGTTATATCTTAATAAATCACAGAACACTGCCAATGTCTACATGAAAGGAGTTAAACTGCCTGAGTAGGATTTAAGGTGCTATTATTTAAAAAGGTTCTCTGCTAGACCCTTTTACAAGATAAATAGTCATTATTCCTCCTTAACCGTTTTCAAGTACATATTGGTTTTCAGAAATTTCAGAGCCCAGTGGCCTTTAGGGAGCTGGGGGTGGAGAAAGGAGTGTGGTAGAAAAGGCTCTAGTGTTTTTTTTTCCTGTTTCACTTTCTGCAACAGCTAAAAATTCTTGTAACACAGCAGTTACTTAGAACTGAATTCCTGCCCAAGCCTGTGAGAATGAAATAGAATCCCTTTCAGAAGTAATGACTCCACAACACCACCTTCAAACAAACTGTGAGTGATTCTGCCTTGAAATCCTACTCCTTCAGAAGCATTACCTTTTGGGAACTCTAGTACCAGGCTCAGGCTGCCTCTCTTCTAGACAGTGTGTGTCAAACGGTCAACATAGCCCAACACAGGTTTTCCAGTGGGGTCACCGGGAAAATGGAGCCTCAGTTGCGGCAGCACGATTGTTCCGATGGTGGGTTTAAAAGAACTGGGAATTTCTTTTTCTTTTTTAGTACTGTAAAATATTATTATAAGCTGCTCAAGTAAAGGCTCCCAACAACCTAAACAGAAGGTGGGCAGTGTTTCCATGAGGATGAATTCATTACTGTCTTAGAGTTAAGCATTTCATTTCCATACATGTCCTAATCCAGGCCACGATAGTGTGTAGCCAGTTGTTTGCTTAGATGAATTCCTTTCATTCATTTATTCATTCATTGATAGAGATTTGTACTAAGAAAGCCATCAACTCACCCTCAACCACTTAAAAGTAGCATCTTTCCATTCAAGAGTTGCAAATATAATTGTTAACTTAAAAAAAAATGGGGGTGAGAGTGAAGAGCGTAGAAGGAAGGGCAGGGAAGAATTTTTTTACTTATTCAACTCTTAATCAAGGCTTATGCATGGGGCTTGGAAGTAAATCAGACAACGGATTCAAGAAATTAACCAGCCTCTTAGGTGCTGTGTGACTTTGGCACCGTCACTTCCTATCTCTGGGCCTCACTTTCAGTTGTAAAATCAGAAATGGAAATGTGGGTGCCCTTTCAGTTTAACAAGCAATCTCTGATTTCCCCCCAAAGTGGAGAAATTTTGGTCCTAAAAGAGAATGGATGTTAACCACCTAATCTCCTAGCTGGTCTACCTGAATATTAAATATCCCTCTAACTTCCAATTCCTAATCACCAGGCAGCCACTTAAGGCTTGCAGCAACAGATGTCAAAATAAACAGTTCTTAACTGGTGGACAATAGGCACATCTTTAGAATAGTTAACTAGAAGTGGTGAAATCACACAGGAAAAGTTTCCTATTCAAATTTAAATTACCCACCTCCACCCTCCGGGCATTTGTAAAGAAGTTAACCCTATAAAAATGGATTTTCTTCCTTTTCATCACTTCGACTGCCAGAGCCACCTCCCGAGACCAGATCTTGGTCTTATTTCTGCCACATCCTTGAAAATCCCAGGTCCCCACAGCTGCCTGCTGAGCAGCGAGCTCGGCGACCCTCTGCAGAAGCTGAGGCCGCCCCAGACAGAGACGTAACTGCCACCTTTCTTTTTCTGAAGGAATAACACGGATCCGAGAAGGAGAGAGAAGTTGGAGAAGAGCTGGGTCCCTTCATCACCTCCTCCCTAATACCTGCTCCTCCGTGGGCCAACCAAATGAACCCACCTCTTCCTGCTCCCATGTCTACACCAATAAAACGAGCTAAAAACTGGTGTCAAATCTTCCCAGGCAGGAAGGGTCCTCGGAGCCCCCGCCGCTAACCTCCCAGATTTGGGCAGAGTCCTAGTCAGAGCCCACCAGCGCCGAGCGGCCTTTGCAAGCCCAACTCCTTAGTTTGCAGATAAAGGGCGGCGAGGCCCAGGGCGGGGAGGGCCCCCGAGTCCCGCCCGCAGCCCGGGGCAGCGGCCGAGAGCTGCCCGGTGCGGGGGCCCAGCCGGGGGCGGGGGCGGGGGCGGACTCACGCTCTTGTCGATGTCCAGCTTGAGTTTCTTCTGCGAGATGCTCTTCTGGACCCTCTTGCTGAAGGAGGCGTTGCCCGCGGGCCGGACGCAGCGCTCGCCGTCCTCGATGAGGCAGCAGCTCTGGCCGTAGCCCGGGGCGGCGGCGGGGGCGGCGGGGGGCCCTTCCCGGCTATCCTCCTCGGTGCTAAAGCCGTTCATCTCCCCGCCCCGGGCCGGCCCCTCTGGGGGAGGGTCCCCCGTAGGCCACTCCGCGGCCGCGCTCCCCGCGGGGCAGGTTGCCGAGGCCCCCGCACTCGAGGGTCCCAGAGTCCGTCTCCAGCCGAGGCGCTGCCCTGCCCCGCGCCCTGGAGGCCCGGCTCCGCTCCGCCGCGCTCCCGCTCCTTCGGTCTCCGGGCCCGCGTCTCCGCCAAGCCCCTTCCTCCCCGCTCGCGGCCCCGGGGTCGGCTCCCGCGGCTCGCAGGGCCCCGCCGGGAGTCACCCGGAGGCGCCTTCTGCCGGGGGCCCTTAACCGTTACCCTTCGGCGGGGACGTCCGAGAGGGCGTCCCAGGAAGCAGCCGCTCCCCGAGGACTCCAGGCCCGGGCTGGCAGGGGGTTCCGAGGGCCCCCGCCGGCTCCCGCCTTATTTCGGCTGCCGGGCAAACTCGCCGCCGGGCAGCTCCCCCGGGGTGGCGCGGCCTCCCCGCGCGGGGCCCGGCCTCGAACCCGCGGCGTCCGGGCCCCGCGGCGCGTCCGGCCCGCCCCACCCCTGCAGCCGCTCGGCTGCGCCCCGAGTCCCGCGGCAGCCCCTGGGCCGCCCGGCCGCCGCCCGCCCAACGCTCCGCACCACAACAGTTCGCTCCCCCGCCCTCCGCGGGACAGCGGAAGTCCCGCCTCCGCGCGTCCACTGGCTGCGTTCGCACTCTGGGCGGGGCCGCCGCCGCCGCTGGCGCGTCCCATTGGGCGCCATCGCCGCCAGTCCCCGGCGCCTGGCTACTTCCTGGACTCTGCTGGGATGGGTTCAAAGTAGAGAAAGTGGAAAAGGGAAGAGTTCCCCGGGTGAGGGAGGGGAACCGGGCCGCAGACTCTCCGGGCCCGGGAATGGATCGTTAGCAGGGTCCCGGCTGGACGGAGGGCCCGACTCCGGGTACGGAGGATCACTTTCGGGGGACAGAAGTGCAGACGTGGGCGGGGACTCAGAGGGAGAGATACGCGGAGGGGCATGTGAGGGGGGACCTAAAGGGGATAGAGAAACTGTCATGAGAGGTTCAGACAGGGTGAAACGGAAGGACCACGGCCAGAGGACCCGCAGACCGGCGGGATAGAAATCGGATAGAAAGACAGTCGTGGCGGGAAAGACAGAGGGACGATCGGGACAGATAACGTGGAAAGACGTGCAGAAGAGGTGATGGGGGTCTGATGACGGGTCTTGCAAGGTGGTCAGAAGCTTAGGGTGGCGGAGACCCCCCACTGTGGAGACTGGGACTGAGTTGGTCGGCGCGGAAAGAAAAGGAGAGAGGGAAGGGGACCCAAGGGGCTTGGGTGACCCTTCCGCTGGGAAGAATCGGAAGTCGGGATTAGGTCTGGAGGGTGGACTAGGTGAACCGCAGGGAAGAGGAGGCGCTGCGCAGGAGATGTAGAAAAGGCTGGGCCAATCTCGGCGTGGAGAAGGGCTTGTCGTACTTTGGGCCCTCCCTGGAGCTCTGTAAACTGTAGCTTCTAATGCTTTAAGCCTCCGGGTTTACCCGCGAGATGACCGCGCCCTGCGGAGGCCCGGAGCTTGGGGTTCGGCGCCCAGGACGTCAAACACACACCCAGGGCTGTAGGGAAATCCTCTAATTCGGCACGCCTAGTCAGGCCACCTCTCCACTGGGTAGCCTGGGGACAAATGAGGGCCAAAGGCCCGAAGGACTAGCCCAGGGTCATGCAGTCATGCAGTCTTTTAGGGCTGGGCAGCATTTTCTCAGGGGGAGGGGCGTGGAGGGGACTGGGAGAGTTAGCTAAGCACGTGTACCTATTTTGGTAGTACTAGGTGGCACTGAAGAGGCTTCTGGTTTGTGTCTTGTTGAAAACGGGAAGCTACCAGTTTTCATGTTTAGAAGCAGATGTCCTATGATCTTCAGTTTTTCTCAGTGGCCTTAAACGTATTTGTACCCACTAGCCTAGTAATTTCACATGTGGGGCAGCCATTTTAGGAAATCGGCCTACCGGAGAATATTTTATAGCCAACAATGTTCATTATGGGATTATTTATAATAGGAAAGATTTTAAAAGAACGAAAAGTTTCACAAGGGAAGATCAACAACCTAACATCTAACATGGTTAGATCAACAACCTAACATCTTCAGAATGAGATATTTTGCAGTCATTTGCATTCATACCATCAATGTAAACGTTTTCTAAATAAAATAATTCACCACTGACTCTTCAACAAAGAGTTGATGAGTTGGAGAAGTGCTTTATTTACGTTAAGTTTAAAATACAGGATATAACATTGCATATGGGATATGATGTGTGTACATCTGTTTTTTAAAAAAGAAAAACAACTATTTGTGCCTAAGAAATACACCAAAGTACCAACAGTAATTATGATGGATATTTTCCTCCCTTTATTCTACCTTTGCATTTTCCCCAATAAATATTTCTTGCCTTTACAGTAGGAAAACATAGAATAAAAAATTAATGGAAAAAAGGCAAGTTGAGTAAGATTCTTCCCTCAGAGTTCATATATTCAAAAATAAATTATTGAGCATATAATGTATACTCACTTCAGGCTTGGCCACATGAGGAAGATGAAATGTAATCCTTGCTTTCAAAGAGGATATCTTCTAGCAGGGGAGCTCAGACATCAACACAGAAAACAGCTGAGTACCTGTACAAGGCAGTGTGTGATGTTGCTTTCAAACTCGATTGGTATGGATAAGAGCTCCTACATTTCCCACATATATTTTTTTTAAAGTAGCATTTGCATCCAGCGCCAGGCTACTGCAGTACACACAGTTTCTTCAGCACCAGCTTCCCTGGCACTACCCTTCTGGTGGGGGAGGGGCAGGGGGTCTTTTCTCCTGGGTTCTCTATCTCAGCCCCAGGAGTATTGTCTGCTCCTTACATCTGCTATTCCTGTATTCTTTAGAGTTCTCTTTACTTCTTACTGGGCAATGCCTCATTACTACAGTCCCCTGTTACAATTAATAAATCTTTATATTAACCTTTCCCTGTTCAAATTACTGTGCGGTTTCTCTCCTAATTACCCCCAGCCTCTATGTATTTTCTTGGGGGTGGGGCACATGCTTTTAACCATCCTTTACAAACAATTTTGTAGTCTTTCTTCAAGGAAAGCTTTCTCATAAGCTTTCCCCTTGTTGTTATATAGGTTAGTTCCAAATAGTAATATTTGGAAAAAATTCTGATCCCCTTGCTGGGGGGAGTAAATCTGTAACTCCAGAGAGGAGATATAAATAAATATTCAGATATTGAAGGAATGAATACAGGAGAGAAGTTTCTGTGATCTTGTTCTGCTTTGTGTAGGATTTAAGATTCTTGAAATGGCCCAGAGAATCTGACTTGTTAGGTAATTAATCTACAACGTATGGTTAAGTGCTTAGAAAGATCTGGCTTTTTAGATTTGTAAGTCTGCCCTACTGGACATTTAAAGTGTTTGAGAAAATCAGGCATATTAATTTTGTAACTGTAGTCTGAAATGTCTAAGGAAATTTGATTAATTAAGGCTGTAAGTCTGTTAAATGTTTGAGGACTGAAGCTACTAAACTTAAGAATTAATTTAATAGTAATCAGAACAAGTGAAAGTGATTGTCCTTATCTTCATACGAAAAATTACTAGACTTATAATGGAATAACAAGATTAGTAAGTTGAATTTAAAGCCTTTAGGAGAAGCTACATTTTTAAATGGGCAACATGAGTCAGTAACTATAACATTCTTTTCCATACCCAAACCTACCCCCAGATATTTCAAACTGCAGGTTGACACCCCCCAGCTTTATAATTCTAGCTGAGACCTCTCCTCTGAACTCCAGATAACAACATTCAGCTCTTTGCTTGGAATGCTCCAGAGGCATCACAGACCACGATGTTCAAGTTAACCTTCTCTGACACCCAAATTCATAAATTGCAACCTGCATCGCCCGTGACTCTCCCTCCCTCTCACCCCACTCCAAGCCAACCCATCATCAAGGCACTTTCTTCTATTTCCAATAGATATTTAGAATCTGTCCTCTTTGCTTCATTTTCTGCAGCCAGCCGCCTAGCGCAGCCCACCATCATCTTTTTTTTTTTTTTTTTTTTGGTACGCGGGCCTCTCACTGCTGTGGCCTCTCCCGTTGTAGAGCACAGGCTCCAGACGCGCAGGCTCAGCGGCCATGGCTCACGGGCCCAGCCGCTCCGCGGCATGTGGAATCTTCCTGGACCGGGGCACGAACCCGTGTCCCCCGCATCGGCAGGCGGACTCTCAACCACTGCGCCACCAGGGAAGCCCCACCATCATCTTTTGCCTGAAGGGTTTCACTGGCCTCTGAGCTGGTCACTAAGTCACTTGTTCTCTAGGTAGCATCTACACAAACCAGACCATGCCACACCCTCCTTAAGGCCCCTCACCAGCTTCCCAGTGCATTCTGACACTGCCCCCTGCCATCTCTTTGCCCTGCTCCCCATGCCTCAGCTCTAATTATTCTCCTGTAAGTTCCTCAAAAAGGCCAAGCTCCTTCCTACCTCAAGGCCTCTGCACTGGCAGTTCCCTCTGACTGGAATGCTGTTCCACCTGCTCCTTTATGGCTGGCTCCATCCCTCAAGTCTTAATTTAAACGTCATCTCCCTGGAGAGATTAAGAGCAGTTGGTTTCCCGAGCCCATCTATTCTCTGTTCAGTGTCTTTTCTTATTCGCATTCATCACAATATGCAATTAATCTCTTTTATTATTATTCTTTTTGTTGTGTGACTGTCTCTCCCATTACAATATAAGCTCCATGAAGGCAGGGACCATGTCTGTATTATTTGCTGCTGTAGCTCGAGTGCATACAACACTAATTCTCCAATTCTGGTGGCTACCAGAGTAAGGACTCAGTCAACGTTTTTTCAATAAATTAAATATATTCAACGATACCAAGATATTAAGTAAAAAAAGAAAAGATACAAAGCAGTATGTAGAGTATAAGTTCCATTTGTATTTCGAGAAAATTTTATACACACATTCATGCACATATATGTATGAAGGATACACCAACTAGTAATTGTGGTTGCCTCTAAGGTGGAGACTACAGGTCAAGAAAGGAAAGGTAGAAAGAATTTGAAGTTAATAACACTTTTTCCTATTTGAATATTTTACCATGTGACTATATTTCTTTTATAATAACGGTAAGAAAAATACCGTCTTTTGGTACTATTAGTAGGTGATACAGAATATCAAAAAAGTAGGAAGAATCTCAAAATAAAGGACAGTCATCTAAATGGAATAAATTTAGCCTTATTTTCCTCATTCCACTGAGAGCCTGTGAAAGATTCCTCTGGCTCTGGCCCTTGTCTGCTGCCTAGCACTTAACAGGTATCGCAGCTCTTGGCATCATGGATAAGAGCAAGGGCTCCCTACTCTGAAGCACTTGGTTTGAATCCCAGCTCTGCCAAGTTATTTGCTGTAGAACCACTGACAACTTAAACGATAAGAGCCTGAGTTTTCTTCATCTATAAAATGAGATAATAGTACTTCTCTTAGAGGGCTTTTGTGAAAATCAAACGTGATAAATGTAAAGCACTTAGCACAATGTCTTGCACATAGTAAGTGCTCAATAAGCGGTAGTTATTATTTCATATGTTACATGATGACACCTCTAAGCTTCCCATTGAGTTCAGGTTTCTGCATGTGAGGGAGAGACATCAAAGGACAAGACGGCAGGGTGGCACTGCTTATCTGCCAACTGTTCAGTTTCCGCATGGGCGGTCACCATATTCATCTGCCTAGCAATGATTGGGAAAGTACTTGATTATTTTATTGCATCTTAATCTCATAAAATTGTGTGAATGGAAAAGTGAAAGTACCAACAGTAGCAATGTGACGCATGTGCATATCAAGCAAGTGAGAATGGGAGAAAATGTCTGCAAATCATACATCTGATAAGGGACTTGTATACAGAATATATAAAGAACACTTACAAGTCAATAATAAAAAGACAAGCCAATTAAAAAGTGGGCAAAGGGTTTGAATAGGTATTTCTCCAAAGAGCGCAAACAAATGGTCAATAAGCACATGAAAAGATGCTCAACATCACTAATCGTTAGGGAAGTGTAAATGAAAACCACAATGAGATATTACTTTACACAAACTAGGATGGCTACAGTCAATAAGACAGACAACAGCAAGTGTTGGTGAAGATCTGAAGAAACTGAAACCTGCATCTATTGCTAGGAGGGATGCAAAATGGTGACACCACTTTGGAAAAACAGTTTAGCAGCTACTCAAAATGTTAAAACATAGAATTACCAGATGACCTAGCAATTCCACTTTTAGGCATCTACCCAAGAGAAATGAAAGGGTACATCTACACAAAAACCTGTACATAAATGTTCATAGCATTATTCACAATAGCCAAAAACATGGAAACAACCCAAATATCTACCAACTGATGAATGGATAAACAAAATTCTATCCAGAATATGGAATATTATTCATCTACAAAAAGAAATCACGTACTGATACATGCTAGAGCATGGATAAACCTTGAAAACATTATGCTAAGTGAAAGCCAAACACAAAAGGTCATATATTTCATGATTCTATTTATGTGAAATGTCCAGAAAAGGTAAATCCATAGAGACAGTAAGATTAGCAGTTGCCAACGGCTGAGGGTCTTGGGGTCGGGGGGGGGCCGGGGTGGGGAGTGAGCGCTAATGGGTACAGGGCTTCTTTCTAGGGGGACAGAAGTGTTCTGGAATTAGGAAGTGGTGATGGCTGCACAATCTTGTGAACATACTAAGAACACTGTATTATACACTTTAAATGGGTGAATTACAGCTCAATAAGGCTGTTTAAAAAAGGAAGTATGTGTATCATTAACTCTTTATAATTGATATAAAGATAGAAATAATTAGATTTCATGTGGAATCAAAAAACGGTACAAATGAACTTGTTTACGAAACAGAAATAGAGTCACAGATGTATAAAACAAACTTGGACGGTTACCCGGAGGGAAGTGGGGGGAGGGGTGAATTGGGAGATTGGGATTGACATATACACACTACTATGTATAAAATAGATAGCTAATGAGAACTTACTGTATAGCGCAGGGAACTCTACTCAATACTCTGTAATGACCTCTGTGGGAAAAAGAATCTAAAAAAGAGTGGATATATGTGTAATTATATATGTATATATGTAATTTTTGTATATATGTATAATTGATTCACTTTGCTGTACAGCAGAAGCTAACACAACACTGCAAATCAACTATACTCCAATAAAAATGTTTAAAAGATAACATTTTACTGACTTAAAACTGGAAAAAAAGAGAAATACCTAGATTTATTGAAAAGAATGAATCTTTAGCCTCCACTGGATGTTCTTAAGCCTGCTTTTTGATTTGTGAAGGAAAACAATCAAATTGAAGCTATATTAGCCAAGACTGGATATATATCATCAAAGATTGTGTCCAAAAATGCAAGTGTAATTGGAAGAGTTATACCATATTTTATCACCTAGGAACAGATGTGCTCTGTTGACAGAATGCATTTGTTGTTTCACTTTTGAGATTAGCCACATTTTCAGAAATGAATTTATGTATGGCTATAGGGGCCTGTGTATACTCTGTCATGGGGAAGGCAAAAATTCCCTTAGCCCTCTCCACTTCTTTCTTTAATGCTAGGTTACCAAGCAAGTTTCTAAGGAATAATTCAGCTGAGACTAGGAAACTGCATGTAATTATTTGCCTCACTGGAAAATTCTAATGCCCATGAAAAAATCAAGGTTTGATTTATCTCAATCTTCTGTGAGTGTGGTCAGGAAAAAGCCCTGGGAAGCTGTTTTATTTTGGCCCTCACTAAATATGCAACTAACAGTGACATAAATCATGAGTATTAATAAATCTCACAAAACAAAAATTCCAGAGATAGGTATTTGGTTCAACAATAGCTCAACAATTTCCAAAGTCCAATCAGTTCTGCTAAGAGCTGGGGATAAAATGGTGAGCAGTACAGAAAGAGCATTACCCTCATGAAGTCCAGTGGAGGAGAAAGACATCAAACACCTAAATGAAAGAATAAAATAACTAATAATTAAAATAATCCTCATTTACTAATTTTGTGTTTGCAAATTTGCCTACTCACTAAAATGCACTTGTAACCTCAAAACCGATACTTGCTGCACTTTTGAGGTCACTTCTGGACATGTGCATGTGTAGAGTGGAGAAAAATTGGAGTCACCCACCACGCATATTCCCAGCTGAGGTCAATGCAGCTCTCGCACTGTAAACAAAAGTCCTTCTTGCCATCTTATTCTGTGTTGCAGTTTACATTTTTGTGCTTTAGTTGATGGCTTTGGTTTAAAATGCTCTGTAAGCATAGTGCTGAGGTACTGCCTAGCGTTCCTAAGCACAGAAGGCTGGGATGTGCCTGACGGAGAAAAGATATATGTTAGATAAGTCTCACTGAGGCATGAGTTATAGTGTTGTTGGCTGTGAGTTCAACGTGAATGAATTAATGATTTATATGAAATGAAGTGTCTTTAAACAGAAATGCACATAAAACAAGGTTATGTATTGATGGCTTGATGAAAATGTGGTGACCAGAGGCTGGCAGGAGCCTAACTCTGTGCTTCCCCTAGGAGCGATGGGTCTGTATTCGCTCATTTGGTGTCCATGGTGACTTCATAGAACAAAACTGCTGTGAATCACGAGAACGGACTGTGTTATTAGGATAAGTGTGAAGAGGGGAGCTACAGAGGTGCTGAGAATGAGTGAATGATGTGTGTGGGTCTATTCTTGATAGAGAAGCCTCTTGGGTGAGGTGACAGTTGGGCTGAGACCCAAAGGGTGAAAAGAAGCTGCAGAGCAGGTGGAGAACATTCCAAGCAGAGGGACCAGCGGGGTCTGGAGGTGGGAAAGCCTTGGCCTGTGTGGGCACCTAAGCCCTGTTAGGACGTGATGGAGAAGCAGGCAGGGGCCAGCTCCAACGACCTTTTGGGCCTGGCTAAAAAGTTTTGGTTTTGTTCTAAAGGCCTTGGGTAAAGCTGCAAGCTGTAAAATAGTGCAAACTGCAACCTGTAGGCAGTGCAGCGGGAATCAGGTTATTCTCTTCTCACCTGTCTGTGTCCTTGTTTGTTCTCATCACTAGGCTCTAGAGATTGCAGGTGGTCCCTTATTCACCTGTCTTTTTCCAAGGCCGAGGTCAGAGCTGGGATCAACCACTCTGGGCACAGAGCATGGACCACAACGAGCCCACAGTACATGTTTCCATATGGTTTGTTGATTGAATTCTGCAGTTGTAGCTGTGAAGCAACCGTAGCGAGGGCTCTCCTAGAACCTGGACAAATGTGGAATTTAGGCCTCTGCCTCCCAGGCTGACTGACAGGCCAGCGGTGGGGAAGCTGAGCTGTCAGTTCCAGCAAAGACAGACCCGCCATCCCCTTCTCCCCATCCCCAGGCAGGAGCCGGCAGGAGATCAGACGCTGCTTCAATTTCAAGTAGCTCATGAACGAAGGCTGTAAAGTTGCTAAGAAACCTGCTTTTTCTGAGGGCTCACCGTGTGTTCTTTTGTTTCTATGGCGTTGTGTGTGTGAGAGTGGGTGTGAAGTGTGCCCAGGGCTGTCACCCTGCCAACCTGAATCAAGTCAGACTTGAAGGCAAGAGCCGCAGGCTGCCCTGAGCACCATTCGGGACGCCAGGTATTGCCAAGCTGGGCAGCCGAGGCATTGAGGGTGAACAAAAGAGGAGCCAGCTGCCTGAGGCCAGAGATTGGCAGAGCTGTGAGCAGCTGCAGGAAGGAAGCTTTGGATGCCGAGTCCTGGACCCACTTCACCAGAAGCCCAGAAGCTCGAGGGTGGAAGGCACCAATAATAGAACCAGGAGGGGATCCCATCCCGTAGCTGAACTTGGAAAATAAATCCTTAACATGATCTGGGCCATTGCAAAATACTGGATGCAAGATTTGTGGAACTAGAAGATTCCGGGTTGACCGTTATCTAATTTGCTCCCCTTCTTCTCATGGTTGCAAGGAGAATCTGAGGCCCAGGGAGGGGAAGGGACTTTCTCAAGGGCACATAGCATATAGCAAACATGGTAGAACTCACTATAGGATCGGTGGGCTGAGAGTGGAGGAAAAAAAGGCCTGAAGTGTAATCTGAAACTAGATTATTCATCCATTTGTCCATTCATCAAATACTTATTGAGTCCTAAGTGCCAGGAGCCCCGAAGTCCCAACCCCACCTCCCAACCCCACCTCAAGAAAAGGAAAATGCAAACCTTTGAGCACACTGGCAAAATCAGTTTCCCAATAAGTATGCCAACAACACAAAAGAGCTCCCACTGTGTGTCCCGCTAAGCGCATTTTTACCTTGGATTCTCCTCTCGCTTGCAGACTTGGGAGGATGAGGAACTAAAATGGATGAGAAACGTGATCTTCTCCCCTCCCCCGCCTCAACTGTCAGTGACTTTGAAGAGCACCTGAGGGCCAGTTGCGCTGGATTTGTTTCTCACTCTGCGGGCTCCAGGTGCCTAGTACGTGCCTAGCACCTTGAGCAACTCATTCCTGGCTCTAGACGTCCGTCAAAGGCACAACTGACGCTCTCACTTTGCCCAAACCCTTTAATGGTTCCTGCTGCTTTTAAAATAAAGATCAGTGGGGCTTCCCTGGTGGCGCAGTGGTTGAGAGGCCTCCTGCTGATGCAGGGGACACGGATTCGTGCCCCGGTCCGGGAAGATCCCACATGCCGCGGAGCGGCTGGGCCCGTGAGCCATGGCCGCTGAGCCTGCGCGTCCGGAGCCTGTGCTCCGCAACGGGAGAGGCCACAACAGTGAGAGGCCCGCGTACCACAAAATAAATAAACAAACAAACAAATAAATAAATAAATAATAAAGATCAGAGACTCCGTCCGTAACGGCCCGCAAGGCCCCGCAGGGCCTGGCTCGGTTTGCCCCTCCTTCTCGTCTCCTCTGTCTCTCCCACTCTGCTCCAGCTCACTGACCTTCATACCTGTCATGCTCCCCCCACAGGGTCTTTGCCCAGGCTGCCCCTACACCTGGAACGTTCTTCCCTCCCTTTATTTCCTAGTAAAATCTTTTTAAAGAAACCATTAAAATGTTTAGAATTCATGGGTGGTAAAAGATTTTTCAAACAACGACAACAACAAAAAACACGAGTTACAAAAGACAGTATCTACCTTCGTGTTCCAGGGCTCAAACCTGCCGCAGTGGCCAGCGATCAGAGACCCCTTTCTGTTAATCAGCCTTCTGCAAGCCGCGGTCCACAGCGCCCTCTAGTGGTCCCTGAACGACAGCACCAGGATAGCTTCTGTTCATGGCCTCCTGCAGCCCCACCCGAAGACTCAGCCACAGGAGCACAGGTGGAGCTGAAAGCATCATCAAAAAACTCACTCCACTGTGTAAAACTGGGACCTAGCTAGGGGGCAGGATTTGCACAAGATTTCACCGAGTCTGTTGCGGAGCCGGGCCAACCAGTGTTCTTTCCACTACATGGTATTACATAATCGAATACTCAGAAGCATCACAACGCTTTGGTAAGCAGGGACTTGTGGCTCATGGGTGAACATAAGACATGAGCTAAGCTTGTTTCATATTTTCACTGAAATCCTCCACTCGTGGGTGTGGTCTTTGGGTGTAAGACCCTTTGTGGGCTACCCCGCCTAAGTCTGTGAACTCCTTTTGTGCCTCCAACACGGGAACTCCTTCCTGCCCCAGGGCCTTTGCACTGCCTGTTCCCTTTGCCCGGAATGCTCCTCCACCAAACTGCCTCTTGGTTCATACTCCCTCCTCATATCATCCAGCTCTCACACAGGCATTCCCTGACTATCCTCACGTTGATCCCTACCCCAGTCTCTAAAATACCTTGTTTATATCCTTCATAGCCCTATTCACACCTGAAATCATCGTGGTGAGTTGTCTGAGGTCTGCCTTCCTCTCTAGAACGATGGCTGTTGGGAATTTATTCTGGACCTAGCAGAGGCCCTGGGCACTGAGCGGGTGCTCGACGAATATACGGGGAACGATGGACTGGAGAATGGCGCAGACAAGGAATTAGCCAGAGACCACATTAGAGAAAAGTCTGGAGGTTTACTCAACAACAGTCACAATCACAGTTGTACATGGTAAGTCAGGTCTTCACAAAGGCTCACTTTTCCAGGCAGGAGATGAGAGGTTGGCGGTCTCGAGCTTTCTCTATGGAATCCCAGGTCTGACTTCTCAAGTATTCCTTGCTTGTAATCCCTTTGGGATCCACCTTCAAGCCTGTAACAGAGCAGGACCCTGACCTTGTTGGTTGGCATGGCTGAATCAAAGCCGGGAGTGGATGTTAAGAGGACCTTGTTGCTTGGAAGGTAGGTCCAACTCCCACCCCAAAGGTGACAGTGGGCCTTGGCTCAAGATCAAGTTTGAACAAACATACTACTTGGATTTTTACAAAAATGCATCAGTTGAAAGCAGAAAAGAATTCCAGGACAGAACTCACTCCTTGCCCTTCTCCCGCACTTAGAAATCTTCAGAAAACTTAATTAAAAATGCATTGCCTTCTAAGAATTACAAAGGATCACCCAATCTGTGCAAACAAGAGATCCCTGAAGCAAGGAGTCCAGATTTCTCAGTTACTACTGTAAAGTGCTTCGCCACTCTTTTGAAACTTCAGAAACAAAAAGTAGGGATGCACAGAAAGAAATATGGCGCCATCTTCAAGGAGAAAAAGAAATTCAACAGGTGGCGAATATAATGTGGACTTTGGGAATCCAACAAGATTCAACAAGAACTACATCTTCAACAAGAACTGCTCTTTCTCCCCAGGTCCTAAGGTCGTATTTCCCATTAGATCCCTTTTGTGGATGTACTCCCTTCTGCCTCTGAGCTACTTCTTCCAAAAATAGGGAACTGATAGCTCCTGGACTGTTTTAAAAGTTGAAAGCTCCAACTGGAAGCACAAGGTGGAATGGCTTTTCACACGTGCCTGCACACTTAGCCGCCTCCTCCAAGGCCTTGTACTGACAGTGAAGATGCTCTTTGCATTCCAAAATGTTTCTGGAGTCCCCCTTTGGAAAGGCTGCTGGTGGGCCACACAGGCATGATACTTTCTAGCCACACCCTGTTTTGCGACCTCATGCTCAGAAGAAAGGCTCTAAAGGAAAAAGGGTCCACAGTCTCACACATTACCTGGCTGACAGCACCTCCACAGGCTCATGGCTGTTTGACTGAGCATCAGCCGGGGTGGAGCAGGGACCTGGATCCTTGAGCCAGGTGGTTTTCCAAAATGAAGACAAAACAATGGGTGGCTAGTATGTGCGATCAGTTGGCCAGTTACCAAATGGACTTCTCTCCTTCCTTCCTTGATTACAGGCTATGTCAAGTCTCGGCACCTACAGATGTGGGATCAGCAATTACAAATGCCAGAGTGCTCAGAGGACCTGCCCATCCCTTGTTGAGGGTGCAAAACCAGACTCAAAAGGAGAACAAAAGGATGGAAAAGAGGACGACTGAGGACTGCTTGCCGCTGCTCCTGCTTTCCACATGAGTCCTGTCACCCACTTGGAGTGGGACCATTTGGAAACCTAGCCAGTGCTCCACCCTCCACCTGGGCGTGGGATTGGGGGCTGCAGGCGTGGCTTCCAAACAGGGCCCTCTCCCAGGGGCTGCTGAGGCCCTTCTTGGTCACAGATTAAACAGGCCACGCAGTTACCCTTTAAATTTGGGGTGTTACTTGCATTAAATGGAATAACTTCTGGCCTCTGGCCCTTGGGAGGCATCGCTGTCTCAGATCCTGCTCTAGGCCCAACGCCTCCTGCTTGAAAATTAGACATTAAGAAACACACACTCATCCAACAGGAACTGCACACACCACCAAAAATGTTTCCCCTCCCCCCAACCCCACCCCTTTATGTCTAGCAAGGCACTAGGAAATGATTCAAGTCTAGGGATTGGCTGTACATTTGCATTTTTTCTTTTTAAAAGGCACAGTTTTTATTTTAATGAAGCTGAATTACTCTCTGATGATGAATCCTAACTCAGTTCTCCCAAATTGTGACACTCTTGTTATCCTAGATTCTGGAAGGGGTCTCATCTTCGACTCCTTCCTACAGAGGGCCACTTCTAAAGATACAGTACTCCCTTGGAAAAGACACCAGGGGTCGACAAGCAGGCTTTGTAAGCACAGGGCTGCCTCTCCTGCGGGTAGGTGGCCAGAGCAGGCCTTGTGCTGAGGCAGAAGTGGAAGTGACGCTTTGCCCGCTGCGTGGCCGGGAATGTTTACTTCCCTCCCCAGATAGTTGACAGCCTTGAGATCAGCCAGCATCTCAAAGGCAGATTCGTGGCTCTGCTCCCAGGTTTATGTCTCAGTTATTTCACTGGTAAATAACACAATCGAGAGGCTCGACTCTAACCGAACACTGATTCAAGGACTTCCTGGGCTAGCTGGCAGAAGCCGTGGGCTGTAGACTGCGATTTCCATTTCTGAATCAGTGGGTGGCAGGCTGGTTACAGAAACACTTCCTATTAGTTTGGGAGCCCTCTGGGAGGCTGACACATAATTAACAAAGCAAAAGGTAAACACAAAGGACTGGCATGGAGCTAGGTACACGTCTGTTCATGGGACACTGGGATCTGTTCTTCACTGCAGCTGTGACCATGGTGGCAGGTTGGCAGGGCTTCAGGTCTGGGCTGAGGACCGTGTCACACCAAGGCCTCCGGTATGAGCTGATGGACACAGGTCCCCTTCCCCCTTCCCCAGCACCACCAACCTTGGACTTCACAGATTGTCTCTAGGCTGGGGGCTGCCTCGAATGTTTTACACTTGGCTGGCTAATCACAGCATCCTAGAAATCCATATTGGATGCTAGAATACCAGAATCCTATGTGGCATTTTAGTTTGTGATCACAGTAGAGAGTTCTTTAAAAATTCTAGAATTCCGTATGAGAACCAGAACAATGAGTCAGAGGCTAGGCATCGTGCCCATGGTCCACCCTGGAGGGCTCCGGACCTCGCACCTCTGTTCCTCTCCTGAGCCAGGCAATTGGCTGAGAGAGAGAGAGAGAGAAAGAGATGGAAGCACTGACGAGGGAAATTCAGCCAGAATTTCTAGTTTGGAGGTTTTCTACTGGGCCCATGCCACAGGCCCAAGGCCATCTGAAACACAGTCCTGAAAAGCTGGTGGCTGGGCTGTCCTTGTGCCCGGAGAGCACTAAAATGGGCATTTCGAGTACCCTGAGAGCAAGGGGAGACATCCCATCTGTCCACGGCTGCAAAGGAATATCTGCGGGTCGCGCAGCTGCCCCCAGGCCTGGCAGTTGGCCAGTGGTCAGTACTGAACACTCAGAGAGCCCGAGGCACGGCTTTCGACTGACTGCATCTCCTGGGGCTGTGACAGAGAACAGACGCTGGGCAGGTAAAAATTCAAAGGCTGAAACCAGTGGCCCCGAGAAAGGCTTTTTCCCTTCCGCTGCAGATGGGTGGCACTGGTGCTAAAAGCTGCCCCCGCTACAGACAGAATTTGCCTTTCTCTCTGCAGGACTGTCATGTGTGAGCCACCTGAAGGCTAGGCAGCCTTGGAGGACTCATTTTAGGGTGGTCTAGGGCTGCCCTGGCAGTCCTCCTGCATAATGCTCAAGGGAACGTGGTGACAAAGCTGAAAAGGCTCTCCTGGATTTCCATGATGCCGCCAGGGGTGCAGCAGGCTCTGCTTTTGAGCGGGGCCTCTTGTGAGGTCTGCTCTCTATCCCGCCTCCACCACTCGGGGCCTGCAGGGCCAGGCAGACACCTGGCCCAGCTTCAAGCGCCCCCTCTGCCCTGGCCCGGCTGGCCAGCAGCTTTTATGTGACGGAGTCCACAGAAGCCCTGCCTCTCTTGGGAGAGGGAGGCTGCAGTGAATGCCGGAGAGGACCCTGCCAGGCCTGCCACGGGAACGTGAAGGCTCAGTTGCTATTGAATTTTTCCAAGACTGTTGAGTTGGTGTGTTCAAACAGCCACTGCTGAGTGGGAGAGGAGGGGTTGCAGGTGTTCATGAAGATCCTGTGGTCATGTTCACTGCAGTCCATGCAACTGCCGCTGACGGGGTGATACAGGGTCTGGTCCTGCAAAACAGGCAGGTTATCAGCCGGGCCACGCTGGGGAGGTGAACAAACAGCAGCAGCAGTAACAGCAGGGAGGCAGGGAGGCTCGCAGACCTGTCTGGCTCTCCTGTCGAGCACACAGGGGGCACTGCCCGCCTCCCTTGCAGCTGGCCTTGTCACGTGCCTGAGCTGTGCCCGCTGGGATGCGGGCAGAAGTGATGCCTGCCACTTCCGGGCCGGGGCCCTAATCACTGCCCATCTCCAGTCAAATTTCATTGGCTTTCAAGGTGTTTTTTTTTAAGAAATGGGCTCAGCTGCCAACATTTAAGATTCCAGAGACTTCAAACAAACAGCTGAATTTCTGCTTTCTCTTGATGACTGGAGAGTCGGGCATGGTAGGTCTGTGGAACAAACATGTGAGGGAGGGGCTCTGGGGAGCAGGAATGAGGCACCACATTTTTTTTTTTAAATCAAGCAGGTTTCCCTGTTCCCCCCACACCCTGTCTTACTTTGCGGTACTTCCACAGCTGGTTGCCCCTCATGCTGTGGCAGTCGTAGAGGGTGACGGGGCTGGTGTGGGAGATGGCGTCGAAGCAGAACTTCTTGGTGTGCTGGGGGTCTCCAGGCCGGATGTCCTCTCTCCAGGTGAAGGTGAACACCTGTACACACAGGCACATCGTGACGCAGATAGCAAAGCTAGGGGACTCTCTTTTTTTGTAATCATGGGGAATTTTAAACACAGGAGTCCAGAAAAAAGTTTATTGACCACACCTGTCCCAGTGACCCAGCTTCGAGGATTACCAACTCTGGCAAATCTTGTTACAGTCTTCGCCTCACCATATCCCACCCACAATGTTATTTTGAAGCAAATCCTGGACATCCTACCACACCAGGTGTCATGACTTCAGTAAATGCCATGATAACAATGAAAAGTTATCACAGAATCTTCCATGTCATCAAATATCTTGAGTTCAAGTGTTCTCAGACTGCCTTATACCTCTCTTTTCACAGTCTGTTTGAATCAGGATCCAAACCAGGTTCACATATGGTATTTGGTCGATAAACTTTCTTTTCAGCAGCTTTACTGAACAATATTTGGCATGAGATAAATTGCCCACATTTAAAGTGTACAGTTTGATATGTTTTGACATAGTTGACACCCGTGAAACCATCATCATCATCAAGGTAGTGAACGTATCCATCACCCCAAAAGCACCCTCAGGCGCTTCTGTAATCTTTTCCTCCTGTCCCTCTCCACTCCTCATGCCCCTAGGCAATCACTCCTCTGTTTCCCATCACTAGAGATTAGTTCACAATTTCTAGAATTTTATATAAAAGGAATCAGACAGTATGTATTTTTTTGGTCTGATTTACTTCACTCAACACAATTCTGTTGAGATTCATCCATGTTATAACACCATTTATTAGTAGTTCATTCCTTGTTATGGTCAAGTATTATTTCACTGCATGGTACTCAGTTTACCTGTCCTTGGACATTTGGGTTGTTTTCAGTTTTTGGTTATTTCAAATAGAGTTGCTATGAACACGTGTGTACCAGCCATTGTATGGACGTATACATAATTTCTTCCCTCGTGGATAAATCCCTTGAAAAGGGATGCCTGGATCCATGTGTAACTTTCCAAGACACTGCCAAACTGGTTTCCAAAGTGGTTGTACCAGTCGCATTCCCACCAGCAGTGTGTACATGGTTCCAATTCATCTACATCCTTGCCAACCCTTGGTATGGTCAGTCTTTTTAATAGATTATCATTTTAATTTCCATTTCTCTAATAACTATGAAGTTAAGCATGTTTGATGTGTTTGTCACTGACATGCCTTTTTTTGCTAAAAATGTCTGTACATACCTTTTGCCCATTTTAAAATTGCATTGCTTATTTTCTTATTAAGTTTTGAGAAATTTTATACTCTAAATATAAGTTCTTTATCATATATACGCTTTGTAAACATTTTCTCTCTGTCTGTGGCTTGCTTTTCTATTTTCTCAACAGTACCTTTTAAAGAACAGAAGTTTTTCATTTTGAAGAAGTCCAATTTATCAATTTTTTTCTTTTATGAATTGTCTTTTGGTGTTGTATCTAAGAAATCGTGGCTTGGGTTACCAAGGTCACAAACACTTTGCCTATGTTTTCTTCTCAAATATTTTGTTTTAGGTTTTATGTTTAGGTCAATGCTCCATTTTGAGTTAATTTTTGTATATAGTCTAAGGTATTCATTGAAAAAATTTTTTTGCATATGGATATGCACCACTTGTTGAAAAGATTATATTTTGTGCACTAAATTTCCTTTGAACATCTGCAAAAGTTGGTTGTCCACATACGTCTGGGTCTATTTTTGGACTCTATTCTGTTCCATTTATCTTTCTTTATGTCAATATGACACCTTTAATTACTGACATTTTATGATATATCTTGAATCAGTGTTAGTCTTTAACTTTGTACTTCTTTTGAAATTTTGTTTTGGCTATTCTAGGTCCTGTCCATTTTCCATATGAATTTTAGAATCAGTTTTTCAATTTTTACAAAAAAGCCTACTAGAATGTTAGGATTCTGTTGAATTTATATATTTCTTTGGATAAAATTGATATCAATTATTGAGTCTACCAACCTATGAACATGGCATGTATCTTCATTTATTTCGAACTTCTTTAGTTTCTATCAGCAATATTTTGTAGTTTTCGGTACACAGGTTTTTCACATCTTTTGTCAGTTTCACACCTCAGTATTTCATATTTTTTGTCATTGTAAATGCTTGTTTTTAATTTTAACTTCTGATTCTTCATTATTAGTATATAGAGAAACAACTGACTTTTGTATCATGCAACTTTGCTAAACTCAGCTATTAGTTCTGGTAGCTTCTCTGTAGATTTTATTGAATTTTCTACATAGATGATCACATACTCTGCAAATAAAGACAGTTTTTGTTCTTTACTTCCCACCTGGATGAAATTATTTTTTTCTTGCCACAGGTTAGAACCTCCAGAACAGTGTCAAATAGAAATAATAAGGTTGGAATCCCTGTCTTGTTCCTGATCTTAGTGGGAAAGCATTCAGATTTTTACCATGAAATATGATGTTAGCTGTAGAATTTTTTTTTTTTTTTTGCAGTACATGGGTCTCTCACTGTTGTGGCCTCTCCCCTTACGGAGCACAGGCTCCGGACGCTCAGGCTCAGCGGCCACGGCTCACGGGCCCAGCCGCTCTGCGGCATGTGAGTTCTTCCCGGACCGGGGCACAAACCCGTGTCCCCTGCATTGGCAGGCGGACTCTCAACCACTGCGCCACCAGGGAAGCCCTGGCAGGTGGATTCTTAACCACTGTGCCACCAGGGAAGTCCCGAGACTCATTGTTGACCCGTGGCCTCTCCCTCCCAGTCCTGACCATGTGAGCACTGCAGGCCGCGATGGCACAGAGAGCCCGACTATAGGTCCTGAGGAGCGCCCCTTACCTGCATGTTGTTCCAGGCGGCCTCCCCTCGGCCCCGGACGCAGCTCTCCAGCCTCAGTGGGGAGCCCAGGGCCCCATGCTTCGTGTCTGCACACAGCCCTGTGCCCACATTGCGGATCTGGACAAGAAAGAAGCAAAGAGTGGACCAGTGAGCCACCTCGAGATACCTGCCTGGGCCCCTGCTGGGGTCGGGGGAGGGAAACAAGGCAGAGACATCACATGGGCTGAGTGCTGAATTGTCCTAATAAAGCTTGTCCTGGGTTGGTGGGTGGGCCCTGAGCCTCTCAATAAAGGAACACAGAGAGCCGCTCTGCTAAACCCTGCTTTGTCTTAGAGCACGCAGAGTCCTGGGGTGGTGGCGGGTGCCTGGAGGGGAGGCACTGTTGAAAGGAGGACTCCCTGGCTCCTCTCCCAGAGAATTTGACCCAACAGGTCCAGGGATCAAATTTTTCCCTCATTCCAGGTGATCTAGAGACTATGCCTTGAAAACCACTCTAGAAAAGGTGTAGGGTCTTTGCTGTTGGACCTTGGAGACTCTGCCTTTTAGGGCGGGTGAATGGGAGGATCCAAAGAGGAACAGTGGTCTCACTAAGATGGGGGTGGTGTGCGGGGAAGAACACCGTGGGAGTGTGGAGGCCCCGGCGCTCGCGTGGCCAGCAGTACGGACAGCAGGCAAGCCACCGTGCCAGGTGCTGGCATCACATCGTGCAGCTCCTACTTCACAGACGTGGTTCCTCGTTCGACTGAGGGGTAGCGGGTGTCGGGGCTCAGAAAAGATCAACTCCAATGTCCGGCTGCAGGGGTCTGACCACCCAGCTGCCGTGTTCTGCATCCACCACTGTGTCCGAGAGGAGGCCACACTCCCCGGCGCCGCCCCCAGCCAGCGTTTCAGGGAGGCAGGCCCACCCCCGGGAGATGCACGCTCCTCTGGCAGGTGATTTGGCCAGAAGACTGCCTGTTAAACACGGCCAGACTTCCGCAGAGCCTCACTGCAGGCTGGGACCCTTCCTCCCCAGCATCACGGTCTGACGGCTCTCCCCGCCGCCCTGCTCAATTCTTTCCTCAAGCGTTGCCCCAGTAAGTCTCTTGCATGTTTAGTCCCATCTTGGTGTCTGCTTCTCAGAGGACCTAAACTAACACGGGGGAGAAAGCCAATAAAGTGGCAAAGAAATGAAGAGCTTCATGAGGGAAATCAAGATGACACCTTGTCTAGAAAACTCGTGCTGGTGTCGGGCGGGGCTAGGCAGATGGCTTAGTTGGGAACGGTCCCTCTAAGTTGCTGTGTGAATCTGTACAAGTAACATCTGATGTTTCTGCCGGCCCAACGCGTGTCTCTCCTCCTCTGGTAAAAATGCCCTGATTTTCCACGGCGCCACTGCTCCTGGCCCATCCCGTGGCCAGAGCATCCATCCTACCCTTGCTTCCCCCTTCTTCCAATGGCCACAGTGATTGGTGCAGGATCCAAGGAGAAGACTTCAATCCTGGACCTTTGCTGGCTCTACTGGGCAAGAGGTCTTTACTTTCTGCTGGGTTGGGCCAAGCTTGGGATTTCTCAGCCTGAAGTTTCTGGGAGCCAATCTTGCTACTCGCGGCGTGAGGCCAACACAAAAGGAAGCACAGTTAAGCAGGAGAAAAAGAGACTGACATCATTTGAGCTCCCTGGATCCAGGTGTTTACAGCTGAAGCCACAGCTATCCAAGGTTCCTATGAGAATCAATAAATCCCCCCTTTTCACTTTAAAATGGACTTCTGTAACTTAAAACAGGAGCACTAATGCTTATACTCCCCCTCCACAAGCCCCCATATATCCATCTCTAAGTGAGTGGGTGCTCTCAACTGGAGCCAGGAGCCACGCCCAGGGTGTGGTGACGGACTGTCTGCCTCCTCCAGCAGGACCAGCTTCATGGGTGTGTGACAAGGGCAAAGGCACAGGATCTCTCACTGAGAGTCTGTGTTTGTTGTTTGTTTTTCAATACATTTATTTATTCATTTATTTATTTATGGCTGCGCTGGGTCTTTGTTGCTGCTCGCAGGCTATCTCTAGTTGCGGTGCGCAGGCTTCTCTTTGTTGCGGAGCACAGGCTCCAGGCACGCGGGCTTCAGTAGTTGTGGTGCAAGGGCTCAGTAGTTGTGGCTCGCGGGCTCTAGAGCGCAGGCTCAGTAGTTGTGGTGCATGGGCTTAGCTGCTCCGCGGCATGTGGGATCTTCCCGGACCAGGGCCTGAATCCGTGTCCCCTGCCTTGGCAGGCGGATTCTTAACCACTGCGCCACCAGGGAAGTCCTGTGTTTGGTTTAAAGCTCTGCTGTCACTGTCTTAAACTTTCTAGTAATCTTATCTTTGAAACCTGCAAGTGAAATCTGATGGGGCAATAGAGCATGCACGTGAGCAGAGGTGACACATGCTCTATGAGCATCTGCCGTTCCTTTCTGCCAAGTTCACAGACAGCGACTGTGAGTCCCTGCAAGCACAGAATCCTGGGGTTCCACATGCAGGGGAGTTCAGCAGGACTCAAGGGGAGAACAGGGTGAGTGTGTCGTGGCTGTGACTCAGTGGGGGAGCTGGCATGTCCCAGAGGCCACGCCCTCCTTTCCAATCAGAACTGGCTTCAGCTGCACAAAGAGGAATGCTGGTCAGACACAGGAGGGACTGGGGATCCCTATCATGTCCTTTCTGTGATGCTTCCCTGGATGAGCCAACTACTTCAGCAGCAGATAACAGCACAGAAGCAAAGGGAAGGAGGGGTCTACCCACAGTTCCTTTCCTTTCAGTTCTTTCTCATTCATCAGTAAGCCCAAGGTAGAGACTGTTGATAGGACGTGCACATTATCAAGAAGTGAAACAGAAACAGCTGAGTTAGTTTTGTGCAGTGTTTCCACTGCTCTGGTAAAAAATACAAACGCAAGGACAAGGTTTGAAATACAGACTGTGAAATTTCACCAACTGTGCACGAGTTAAATGCTCTCATTCCCTTTAAAACTGGCACTGCAGAATATAAAGATGAATGGTAAAATTCACACTAATAATTTAAAGTTTTAATTTTTCTCTACTTATAACATTCAAGAGCAAACAAACAAAAACACCACCACAAGGCTAAGAGAGACCACCGAAAGAAAGTAAAAAGTTTTATACTTTATACCTCTACTGGCACTTTTTAGATGACGATAAGTTTTTGCTTAAAAAAAATTTTTTTTTACTGAAATATAGTTGATTTACAATGCTGTGTTACCGGCACTTTTTTCTCTGACCTGTGGACCTGGGGTCTGCACGTGCATTTTGCGCCGGGCCCCAATTATGTGGCTTGCCTGGCCCTTCAGACTCACCTCACCCCACGCTGCGGCCGGGGGCTCCACAGGTGGGTAGAATTTGGGCAGGTCCCAGGCGATCTTGGTCATAAACCACTTGAAACTCTTGCAGTTAAGGGAGCTGCGGAGCTTTTTCTGGGCAGTTACATCTCCAGCGGAGAGGTGGCGGTACTCGGGCCGGCGCTGGTAGATGTGCTCCGCGTACTCATCCATCCATACCTCTGCCACTCGCTTCAGGTTCTGGAGGGGATAGGCAGGTACAAGGGTCAGGGTCTCCAAAGGGCCGAGGAGAAAAGTGGGTACAAAGGGTCCTGGAGGTGGAGGTCAACCTTTCTTATTTTATGCTGCATCAAGGACCACAGCCCCACCATGTTTTTAAGTCTTCTATATTTCTATTTATTATTTATGCATGTTTTAAGGACTCTACAACTTACGGTTGAATAATACCCTACTGCTGGTTTTCTTGCCCATCTTGCATCCCCTCTTTTTCTACAGATCACCTCCCACTGATTCTCCTTTGGGGACCCACCCCTGCCTCACTATTATCTCCTGTGGCCGAAGGAAAGGCATGTGACCCAGCCTGGCCAATGGGAATATAGATAGCCCAGACATAGGGATTGGTCAGCAGTGGGCATGTGACCTGGGCCAAGCCAATCAGAATCGAGAGGCATCAGTCCCGGATTTTTTTTTTTCTTCTTTTTTCCGGGTAACTATGGGGAAGAATTGCTGGGTAAGATCTGTTGGGTAAGATGCCGAGAGCTGCTGGTCCATTTGGAAAGCCTGTCCAAGGTTGAAGTCAACCCAGAATGAGGCAGAGCTGAGGGTTAGAGCCAGGAACACACACTGCTTCTTTTGGTTCCTGAATCCAGCCATGTCTGAAGCCAGAACTACCTCAGAGCTTTCCATTTACATGAGTCAGTAAATTCCCTTTCTGCTTAACCCAATTTGCGTTGGGTTTTGTCACATTCAACTAAGAGTGCTGCCCAAGTTGCCTGGTAAAAACGAATTATAATTTGCAACCAGAAGGTAAAATTCCCTCAGCAGCTGGAATTTTTAACAATCCTTTGAGGTGTTAAGGTTGCTACTGTGATTACAAAACACAAAGATAATCAATAAAAAATGACAACCATATTACTGGCAAGTAGAGGCAGCAGCAGGTGAGGAAATATCCTGTTTGTGAGAGGACTTGGAGAAAGAGGAAAAGTGAATTCTTCTGTGTAACTGTGATGAAAATCCCTCACTCCACCTGCAGTGTAGATCCCATCTGCTGAGAACCTCTTACTTTCCTTGGAAGAGCAAAGCATCACGGTTCAGGGGAAATTCCCTGCTCCCAACATCTTCCTCCAACCCCAGGCTGTTGCCAGGATACCTCCCCCGCTTTAATTCTCTAGGCTTTATCATATCATTTTCCCCCTACTGCAATCCAGATTTCCTTCTGAAGGGTAAAAGCGAGTTAGCACTTGAGGCTGTTATCAATCACTCACACCTTAGTGTAAATGACTGCCCTAGAAGCAGAAGGTAAGGCTGCGGTTGGCAAATGTTTTCTGTACCGGGTGAGACAGTAAATATTTTAGGCTTTGCAGACCATGTGATCTCAACTCTGATGTAGCTATAAAGCAGCCCTAGACACTATGTAAGTGAATGGGTGTGGCTGTCAAAATTTGTGGACACTGAAATTTGATTTTTTCATGTGTCACAAAATATTATTATTCTTTTGATTTTTTCCCCCCTCAGCTATTTAAAAATGTAAAAACCATTCTTAGCTTACAGGTCACACAAAAATAGTTTGCCAACCCCTGAGTAAGGAGGAAGGAAGCTCACAGGAGGAAGGCCCTGGGATCGAAGCCCAAATCCACCAACTCCTCACTTTTGCTGGCTCTGAGCCTGGGACCGGGAAACTACAAAACTTCCTTGCCGCTGTCTCGTGTTTTCTGAGTGCTGAAGAGGTCAACAGTGGGTCAGAAATCAGTTCAGGAACATTGTTATCCCCCCCAGGCCCCTGCAGAGCAGAGGCTGGGTTTAATTTAAAACTCTGCCCAGAGGAAGCTGAAGGCCTAAGGGGGCCGGCACATCTGAAGAGTCTCCTTTTCCTGCCTTGCCACCCAGGTCCTCTGGCTCACTGTCTGATTTGCTCAAGCCACAGGGACGATGAGAGACCACTGTGGTTTCTTCTCCAACCACAGGCAAGGATGGCCAGTCTGACCAAGGAAAGGTGTTGAAATTCACCAGGATTCTTTTTAAAGGATCAAATCAAATAATATTCTAATTATAAATGATACTTAAATTACTATTTTAATGAATATTGCGTTTTCCAGACATGGCTTAGTAAGTCATTTCTCCCAGATCTTGAACTTTTGTACAGTTACTGGGCCAAAGTAAGGGACTTTACGTTTATTTCTATTACCTCTCCCCTTGCTAGAGTCATGAGAAGGACTCTGGGATTTTAGCAGGCGGCGTGCTCCTCTTATCCCTACTCCTAACACCTTCCTAGTTCTGGGTCCCAGTCCTGTCTGAGGCCCCCCTGCTTTTCTTGAGTTTGGATCACAGAGAATTGTCCAGAATCTTGGAATAAGTCTCCCAACAAAAATCAACTTTTGTTTTGCCAAGTTTGAGTGGGTTTCTGTTACTGCCTTCCCAAAGACCCCTTGCCCAGAGGCACAGACAAGAAGGATCTTAGCAAATTTAGTAAATAAAGACTGGCTACTTCTTCTTGAGGTAGGCAAGCTGGTGGCCAGTTCATCCTTCCTGAATTGCTGCTCCACTGCTCCCTGGCTATTTGTCCTTCTGGAATCTGTACACCTTTAGTAAGACTTTGGTTTCCCTCTTTATCTGGCTCTCTTGGGGCTTTTAGGATACCTCTCCTCAAATCTATCAATACGATGTTCTAGGAGACAATACTCTAGAAGGATCTGGTTGTTAAAACACTGAACAAACATGTAAAATATGATCTGCAACTAAGAGAGGGTAGTTAGATACTGTAATAAAAAGTTAGGAGAGCTTGATTCAGGCACCTTTGGTCCTACCAACCTACATGGGCACTGCTCAGACTGAACTGGTTTAAAGTCAACAGGAGACTGATTCAGTCTGAATCAGGTGAAAAATGGAGTTAAAATGTGAAAACAGAGTTCAGATAAGACATTGAAACCAACTTTCCAGTCTTGCTAATATTGATGCTGACACTAATACTGCTAATAACAATAGCAGTCGCTATTTGAGAGACAAGCACTCTGTGCCAGGCACTGGTCAGACCTAAGTGGGTTTGAATTCTGGCTCTAGTTTCTTTGTGTCTCTACATGTCGCTGTCCTCATCTCTAAAATGGGGATTAAAAACAAGTGAGAACTAAATGAGATAAGTATGTAAGATGCTTTGCACAATGCCTGGCTCAGGAAGTTTTTAATGTGTTAACTACAGTTCATCTGTGGATCTATAAACAGGAGGTGGTGGTGTGTCTTTCCTGGGCGAGTCTTATATCAATACGCGACAGCTCTGGATAGGGAAAGGATGCTTTTGGGAGTGGTCCTGCTCAGGGGTCAGAGGTGTCCTAATGGTCCCACAGTCCCTAGTAGTTGGAAGAGTCGCAGTCTTGGGCTTACTGAGCGACTCTGCGGTTTTCCCGCGCGGCTCCTTCCTCTGGAGTTGCCAACGGTATTTCAGATGAAACGTGATTCCGGCCTCTCCTGCTGAACTACACCTCGCACCCCGCGTGAGAGAGAGCTGTTCCAAACGCGGATGGCTGTCGTTGGAATCTTCGACCACTAGAGGGCATTGCTGGTTCTCTTTTTCCTCAACGCCGGTCCCCATAGCAGCCCCGGCCGCCTCCAGAGCCCAGCATCCCACCCTTGGATGGAGCCCGGGGAGACAGCTGCCTCTCTGAGCCTCTTGGTCTTTCTTGTAAGTCGCAGGACAAGGGCCCTTCCGAGACCCAGAGGCTACAATTCTGCACGTCGTTGATTGTCAGGTGATGGGGGAGGGGGGGCAGTGGCCTGGGCAGAAGGAGGTTGTGTGGACTGAAGCCAAACAGGCTCGCGGGGGGGTGGGGGGGTGGGCGCTGTCGCGAGGGGTCTTCACGGGTTGAGGTGGGGGGTCTCCAACAGGCAAATCTGTGTGGTGACCTTTCCAGATCCCACCAAACCTCCCTGTGGCTCTCTTTACCCTCTGGGGGCCCTCCCACCCCTTCATTGTTCTTTTGGGGTCACCTTGATTTTTTTCAAGACCCTTAAGATTTTAAAATTTTGTTATTAAGTTTAGTGAAATATTAATAACACAAAACAAAAACTTCTGGCTTACATTTCCATTTGTAGATAGTACCACTTTAATTCGACCAATGACTGATATAAACCATTTTAAGGCACTAAAATAGTTTGACACAGAATTTTTGGCATGAAAGTGGAGAGGGGGTGAGGAGAAGAGAAAGACGCTAACACTTATTAACCATCGCTGTGCCAGGAGCTTTTTTTTTTTTTTTTTTTTTTTTTTGCAGTACGAGGGCCTCTCACTGTTGTGGCCTCTCCCATTGCGGAGCACAGGCTCCGGATGCGCAGGCTCAGCGGCCATGGCTCACGGGCCCAGCCGCTCCATGGCATGTGGGATCTTCCTGGACCGGGGCACGAACCCGTGTCCCCTGCATCGGCAGGCGGACTCTCAACCACTGCGCCACCAGGGAAGCCTGCCAGGAGCTTTTAAATGCCATCTCAGACTTCCCCAAACACACCACTCCACCTGTATTAAATTTTATCCAACATGTTTCTTTAAATCACCCTTAGTCTAACTTTGTACCTACTTTAGCTTTATCCTAAGTAATAATGTCTGTGAAATCATGAATTTGCTGCACTAATCCACATTAATTTCTACACATGGAAATAAAAAAGTTGACCAGCTAAAATCACCTCATTGGTCACACTTTGGGAAACTGCATTATCTCCTTAATTCTGCCGGCCATGCTAAGAGTTGGAAAAAATGAGCTTCCCTGAAGCAAAGGAGTAAACAGAGCCTTAGAGCAACTCTCCCAAGGTCATAGAGCTAATAAGTGATTAAGCAGGGCTTTAAGTAAGTTCTTCTATGTTTATTTATGTTTGCCACACTGTGAGGCTTGTGGGATCTTAGTTCCCCGGCCAGGGTTTGAACCCATACCCTCAGCATTGAAAGTGCGGAGTCCCAACCACTGGACCGCCAAGGAATTCGCGTAAGTAAGTTCTTTTAAACTGGATTTCACCTGGAGGGTGGGGGGAGGGGCACATCCTCACTGCTAGGGACCATTAGGCCTAGGGCATGGGGTGTCTCTGCTCTGCTGATGGTCGTAGGCCAACCTCTCACCCCCTAGGGAAGCCACCACCTTACCCGGGCCAGGCTGACTCCAGCGGGGACCTTGTAGGGCACGTACTTCCTGTAGATATGGCCCACCCTGGAGCAGGGAATGTCCTCCATGCGGCCTCCACACATCCACACCTGCAGGGTGAGAAGTGAGAGAAGATGATATTTCTGCCTCCAATTCACGGCGTCCTCAAAGGGCAGCGTTCCTTTGTGCGTTCATCGGAAGCATCGGCGTGGACTGTGTACTAAAGCCCCCATTCACAGAACTAGGGATGTAGGAAAACACAGCAGTGACAACAGCAGTGAAAACAGCTCACGGCATCGAGTGCTTACTCATGGCCAAACACTACGATATGGGCTCCGCACGTACAGGTGCACGGAAGCCTCGTCAGAAAGCCCATAAAGTATGTAGTGACGGAGCTCCATTTTACAGATGAAGAAACCGAGGCTCAGAGAAGCTAAGAAACTTCTCTAAGGTCACAGGGTTGGTACATGGTGGAGCCAGAATTCAGAGCCAGCTTGGGCTGACTCTAGAGTCTGAGCTCTGGACAAGTGTGAGAATTGTGAGGGGGTAGCGGGGGCTCTGTGGGAAAGACTGTGGTGATCACTTCGTGGTGCTGTCCGGAGGTATGACGGGGGACAAGGTGGCACACAAGCTGTGTATTTGCCGACTCTGGCATTAAATGCAGTTGTTTCCTTCTAGATCTTGCTGGGTCACCCTAAGCAGTCCCCTGCCTCCCTGCCCTGACTCTCCTGCAGGGTGGCTCACGGGCAAGGCTGCCTGTGGTGTGGGAGCTGATGCTTCTCCTTGTGTCTCCCTCCACAACCGGTATCACAGAGATCTCCTGAGTTGGAACCCTGGTCTGACAACAGTGTGGGAATTCTTAACAAGTACAGTCAACCCACTGAGGGGCCCAGCCTAAACAGACCCCCTCTGGCAGTCTTGGGTTCAAATCCTGACTCAGCCACTATACAGCTTTGTGACTTGGATCAAGGCACCTAACTTCTCTGAGGCTCAGTTTCCTCACTTGTAAAGGATTAAATGAGGCAGGCTCAGGGGATGCGGTATTGTAGGTAAGGTGCTTAGCACAGGACCTGGCACCCAGTCACAGCAGTGTGAGATACTACAAATGATGGATTCATACATTTGATTGATATTTATGGAGTGCCTCCTACATGCCACACATGCTGCTGGGCACACACAGCAGTGAATAAGTTGGCCAAGGCCCCTGTTCTCATGGAGGCGGAGTGTGGTGGCCAGACTCCGAGATGCCCCCAATGATCCCTGCCTCCTGGTATTTGCACCCTCCGAAATGAAGCACATGAGGACTGACCTGTGTAACCAACAGGATACTACAGAAATGATGAAGGACACTGTGGCTCCCACCTTGCTCCCTGGGGTCACTTGCTTTGGGGCGGCCAGCTGCCATGTTGTGAGGACACTCAAACAGCCCCATGGAGAGGTACAGGTGCTAATACCTCCTGCTAATAGTGTTAACCTTCCCACCACGTGAATGAGTAATCTTAGAAGTGGCTCCTCCAGGGACTTCCCTGCTGGTCCAGTGGCTAAGACTCTGTGCTCCCAATGCAGGGGGCCCGGGTTCCATCCCTGGTCGGGGAACTAGATCCCGCATGCATGCTGCAACTAAGAGTTCACATGCCACAACTAAAGATCCCATGTGCTGCAACTAAGACCCGGTGAGCCAAATAAATTAATTAATTAAAAAAAAAAAGGCTCCTCCAACCCCCAGTCAAGCGTTCAGATGACCACAGCCCTGGCTGATACCCTTACTATAACCTCATGAAAGACCCAGGCAGAACCATCTCGCTAAGCCACTCACAAATCCCTGACCTGCACAAACTTTGGGATAATAACTGTCTGTTACGGCTTTAAGATTATCTTTTCCTGTGGCAGTAGATAACTAATACAGGGACTTTCAGATGGTGATGTGTGATCTATGGAAGCCAAAGCAAGGTAACTGGATGGACTCACTGGATGGATGTATGGGATGCTGAGTTACCCCCACCTGTCAGGGAAAGCCTCACCTAGAAGGAAGTATTTGAGGCGAGACTTAAATGATGAGAAGGTAAAATAAAATAAAGATCTGAAGGGTGAGAGAGCAGGTGGAGAGAAGAGCGAGTGCAAAGGCCCTGGGGTAGGGAGCCAGAGGCCTGGAGCAGAGGGAGCAAAGGCAGGAGTGAGGGGAGGGGAGGTCATAGAGGTGAGTGGGACAGTCATAAGGGTCTCTTGCAGCAGAACTAGGAGTCTTCACTGAAAGTCTTCAGTGAGGGAGACAACACAATCCACCTCTCTTTTACGAAGATGACTCTGTGGAGTGCAGGATGGCCTGTAGGGTACAGGATTGGGGGAGGGAAGGTCTCGGGGGCTTTTGTAGATACAAAGCAGTCATGGCTTAGGGTTTGTGGGACTGTGGCGATGGTGGGACATGGCTGGATTTGGGACATTTATTATTAATTTCATTACTGTATTCCCTCATTTGTGGAGTGAGGAGCAGGAGTGGGAATATTTACAACCCCAATTCCGTGCAAAAGAGCCTTTTCCACCTTGAACTGCTTGACAGGATTCCGGGGATTCAGCTCCGTATCTTGATTAATTCAGGGGCTCTAGAAGGGCTCCTTGCACACTTGAGGGGCCTCAGTCCCCCATCACTTCCCACCAGCAACTGTCTCCTCCCCACCCCAGATGTACTCTGTCCTGGGCTCCCCACAAGGGTTAGGTATGCGTGGGGCTGCAATTAGTGGAAATGCTGCCTGGAGAAATGCAATTATATTCTGATCTTGGGGGAGAAAAAAAAATTGAGCAAGTCAATAGAACAGAACATTGGTCTTGAGATAATGGGCTCCTGATGGTAGATTAATGTCAAGGCCGAGCCAAGAAGTTTATTTTCAAAGCAGGAGACATTGATCAGGTGCCAGCATCCTGTAACAATAACTCTCCCTTTATACAAAGTGACTGATGTGGAAGCAATGTTTTTGTCTGGTGGATACTGCCCAGGTCGCCGCTGCGCTGCCCTTGCCTTTTGGAAGGCAGAGCAACACTGAGCAGGTGGAGGACACCTTACCCTGCTCTATTTGTGAATGTCTCCTGGGCAGCTGACTAGGCCGGTGTCCAGCTCTCTCGACTCCATATTAAACTCACATTAGCTAATGAGGCTGTGTCTCTGGCTCTGCTTGGCAGGGAACCTTCCTTTATGCAGACGGATTATCAATTTCCAAATCCTTCCCTGTGCTGTGACCTTGGGTTTCTTTGGCCCTGACCACGCTGGCCATCAGCCGGAAGGTTCCTGAGGGACCAGGGTGACCTTGATCTACTCAGAGGTTTGAGGCATCCAAAATGCCCTCAAATTCCTGGGATGTCTGCAGCCCAGGAGGAGTGCTGGCTTTGGACGATGGGTTTACTCCACGACTTCCCTGCCCTGGACATGACTCTCTGACGGCTGAGTCAGAACTCGAACTGCCTTTAGAGAGACGCACACCTGTTCAGCAAAAGCTGCTGCCAAGCCCTGAGTCCTCTGGGAGCACCTGAGCAGTCTGAGAGGGGCCCAGCTCAGGGTACACTCAACCCTTCAGAACTCCCTCTGACCCCCCAGAACACATCATACACACACAGCAGGCACCACCCCCATGGTGTTCGCTGGTTATCTAGCAGGATCCCAAGACTGGAGGGGACTCTCCATCCCGGGACATGATAAAAGCTGGAGGCATGCAATTACAACATGACTTGCCGTGGGCTGGGGAGCTGGGCAGATCTGGTCCTGGACTCCAGGTTCAGCTCATGGGCCATGTCACCTACCTGTGTACCTTCAGGCCCCCCACCTCCCTCCCTTCACAGCTGAGGCAGCAGCCACCTGAGACCCACAAAAACCACAGCACGGGGGGTTATAAGCAGACACTGTTTTCCGATCCCAACGCCACCAGTGCAGCCGCGTGACCTGGGGATGACAGTCACTGCTACCTTGCAAGGTTGCTGAGATGGACTGAGACAAGCTGTGAAGAGCTCTCAGCCTGATGCCTGGCCGTAGCAAACCTGATTAACGTTGGTCATTTCTATTTGCGAAAGAACGAGAAATACCACCACCTTGAAATGATACAGTATTTGCCCTTCTGCCCAACACCATGGTATTTTTTATCCTATGGCCTGATTTCCCAAATGGATAAAGTGAAGCTCAGAGACGTGATGTAGTTTTTCAAACAGACTTCGTGGCAGAACCTGCAACTGACCAGGAGAATGACAGTGCCAGGCGGGTGGGGGACGGTCACGGGGCTTGGTTGCCCGAGGGTCTTCTCCTCTCCCCCAAGTAATACACTGGCAGGAGAAGAGCCTAGCTGGTGGCAGAGAGAAGGGGAGCTGCAGAGCTGGCAGCAGCTGCAACCGTGTTTGGCCGGGACCCCACCATGTATGGACGGGGACAAAGACAGGCCACTGAGATGACATCTTGCAGCCCCTCTCTGCTGTCAGCTTTCTTCCCTCTCTCCCCTCCATGCCCTTCCTAGTCTCCATCCCCGCAGGGGGTGCAGCTGTCTGCTCCGGGAGCCTTGTTCCACCATAAGGAGTTTCCAGACACACCCTGCCATCTCGTTCCTTGGTGCTGTTTTCTCCTGTGGAACAGTCTTCTCCCTGGAAGCACCATGCCACTAGACAAGTATAAATCCAATTGTAAAAGCTTGCTCCCCATTCATTTTCATTGCTGCTTTGATTTATTTTATTAGCAAACATCTTTTGTGTGATGACAGGCTTCATTACAGTGTCTATAAAAGACAATTACTCGCTCTTACCTCCTAAACTGAGGAGGAAAGAAACGAGTGGTGATGAGCATCAGGAAGACACAGTGGGCCCCGGTGAGTGCGTGGCAAAGGGGCCGTCCTGCTGAGGGGACCGCGAGTGAGCAGGGGTGGGGCGAAACCTCTCTCTCAAGGAAACGGCTGCCTGGAAACCAATCAGTAATGGATGGGCACCCTCCTGCCCAGGGAGGGGAGAAGACACCAGTCAGGCATGGCTTTTGCGGCTGGCAGCTTGGCTGAGGACCCCGATGAAGTCCAAACCCTGTTCAGTTGCGCTTGGGAGCTGCACCATTAATATGCAATTAAAAGAATAATCGTCACCAATTATCCTGCATTATCTCTGAGCGTAGGAAGAACACAGGGTAGCTGTGATGAGCTTGGCTCTGGCTCTTAAGCAAGTTTCATGAATCTGAAAGCCTCAGTTTCCTCACCTGCAATATGGGATGTATTATTGTGCCTCCCTCCTAGGGTTGTGATGAGGCTGGAATGAGGTAATTCTGAAGCACAGAGGACTCTGAGCAATCCTAATGGTGCTACCTGGGCACATGGTGGCTGGCACTATGGGTGGTGGGCGCCACAAATGTGCCACGCAGTTTCCCTTCAGAAAAGAAGGAATGGCGTTGGATCCATGTCTTCTGTAAGTTCATATGATTTTGAACACATTAGTTTGTTTCGAACAACAAGATACTGTTTCAGGAAGCCTCACCAGCATGAAAGGATTTCACTCGTTCATTTTAGATGCTTATACTGGTTACAGGCTACAGTTGGTAAAAGAGCAGGAAAAAACCCAATTTTATTTTTCTTTTAAAAATCCATTTAAATTTACTTCTAGGTTAATATATGATTTTATATAATATAGTTTTAAGCATATGTGTATCTAAATTAATAAATTGAATATCTGACTGTTTCAACAATATCCTGGGGCTTCCCTGGTGGCACAGTAAAGAATCCACCTGCCAATGCAGGGGACACGGGTTCGAGCTCTGGTCCGGGAGGATCCTACATGCCGCGGAGCAACTATGCCCGTGTGCCACAACTACTAAGCCTGCGCTCTGGAGCCCGCGAGCCACAACTACTGAGCCCACGTGCTGTAACTACTGAAGCCCGTGCACCTAGAGGCTGTGCTCTGCAACAAGAGAAGCCACTGCAATGAGCAGCCTGTGCACCACCAACGAAGAGTAGCCCCTGATCGCCGCAACTAGAGAAAGCTCGTGTGCAGCAACGAAGACCCAATGCAGCCAAAAATAAATAAATAAATTAATTAAAAAAGAAAAACAATATCCTGAGGTTTTTTTTGTTTGGTTTTTTTTTTTTGCTGTACGCTGGCCTCTCACTGTTGTGGCCTCTCCCGTTGCGGAGCACAGGCTCTGGACGTGTAGGCTCAGCGGCCATGGCTCACGGGCCAAGCCGCTCCACAGCATGTGGGATCTTCCCGGACCGGGGCACGAACCCGTGTCCCCTGCATCGGCAGGCGGACTCTCAACCACTGTGCCACCAGGGGAGCCCTCCTGAGGTGTTTATAGTCAACTTGGCCAAAAAATGGGGGGTGGTTGCCTTACATTAGGGCTTTTTTTTTCTTTAATAAATGAATTCACTTAAGTTGCAGGATCTGTTAGGTTTTGGCTCATATTTGAAATAGCACAATCTCCCAACCACCCAGTGAGGGAGGTACTGGCATGCCTCTTACACATGAGGAAAGCAAGGCCTAGCGAGGTCCAGTGCCTTCCCCAGGGCTCCTCAGCTCATAAGTGGCAGAGCCCAGAGTGGAATCCAGGGTGGGGGCCCCCAGAACTAGGCAGATCTGAGACTGCACCTTTGATCTTTCTAAAGCCTGGTCCTAACCCTATCATGGTCTTCCACAAAGACCCCTCTTGGCACTTGTATTATCTGCAGGACAAAGGGGTCACCCTGTGCTTGCAGTCAAGGCCTCTGCCCCCTGCTCCGGTCACCTCCGATCCCCTCCACACCCCCTGGACACCACATGTGGATGCTGCTGGGAGCCAGCTGCAGTGCACTCACATTTCTGCTCTCTTGGGCACATGTGCTTTCCTTTCCATGAACAATGCAGCCCAGTACATTCATTCATTCATTCATTCATTCATTCACACATAGCCTGGTCATTGGTCAGTCTTGCTCTAAAACCCTGTTGGAAGAGATGGGGGCTTCCTTGGTGGCGCAGTGGTTAAGAATCTGCCTGCCAATGCAGGGGACACGGGTTTGAGCCCTGGTCTGGGAGGACCCCACATGCCGCGGAGCAACTAAGCCTGTGAGCCACAACTACTGAGCCTGTGCATCTGGAGCCTGTGCTCCGCAACGCGAGAGGCCGCGACAGTGAGAGGCCCGTGCACCGCGATGAGGAGTGGCCCCTGCTCACCGCAACTGGAGAAAGCCCTCGCACAGAAACGAAGACCCAACACAGCCAAATTAATTAATTAATTAATTAAAAAAAAAAAAAAAAAAGAAGAGATGGAACAGAAACTGGCAGCCAAGGGTGGACCAGTGACATAGAGCCTTGAAAGTGGGGTGAAGGTGTTGGTACCTGTGGGCCAACCTGCCAACCAACCTACCCATTACTCTCTTTCCACACCCCAGCCTGAGCATCCACTCTGTACAAGACCTTACCTACTGATTACAGCCACGATTTTCAGTCTTGAGTGAGCATCAGAATCACCCAGAGAGCTTGCTAAAACACAGACTGCTGGGTCCCACCCCTAGGATGTCTGACTCAGCAGGTCTCCGTGGGACCTGAGAATTTACATTTCTAACAAGTTCCCAGGTGATGCTGGTGCTGCTGGGCTGGGGACCACACTTTGAGAACTAGCGCCTCCTGGATTAGTGACAGCCCCTCTCTGGACAGTGGTGCCTGCCAGTTCACACTGTGTCTCTAGACAGCCCTGTGAGTTGGGGGTTATTAGTGTCCTTTCAATGAGGAAGTAAAGGTTCAGCAGAAAGGGCAGGTGAACTGTCCCAGGTCTCACTCAGAGTTCATTCCAGAGCTGGGCCCGGAGCCAAGGTTTTTGGCCTCTGTCTTGCTGGCCTCAAAGCTCCTTCCACGCCTGTCTTCCTGCAACTGCAGCCCATACACATCGAGCACAATGCCGACGTTATAGCTATCATAATTGATTATTTACAATATGCCAGGCGCTGAGCTAAGCTTTTAACACATTTTGATTAATAGCATGCTCACACCGACACTATGCAATAAGGATCATTCTATTGCCACTTTACAGATGAAGAAGCCCAGAGAGGTTAAGTCACTTTCCCAAGGTCACACAGCCACTAGCTGATGGAGCTTTCACCTGAACCCAGGTGGTTTAATTCCAAAGTCAATGTATTATCCCGCGCCGTTCTCCCTCCTTTTTTCCTCTTTTTTTTTTTTTTTTTTTGCGGTACGCAGGCCTCACTGTTGTGGCCTCTCCCGTTGCGGAGCACAGGCTCCAGACGCGCAGGCTCAGTGGCCATGGCTCAGAGGCCTAGCTGCTCCGCAGCATGTGGGATCTTTCCGGACCAGGGCATGAACTCGTGTCCCCTGCATCGGCAGGCGGACTCTCAACCACTGCGCCACCAGGGAAGACCCCTGCCTCCTTTTTTAACATGAAGGTTCTGATCCAAACAGCTACCACTCACTGACTGCCTTCTTTTTGTCTGTCTCCTGGCTAAACAAATGTTTTATACCATTTAATTTTTAATTTTTAATTTTTATTTTTGGCCTCGCCTTGTGGCATGTGGGGTCCCTGACCAGGGATCGAACCTGTGCCCCTGCATTGAGAGCACAGAGTCTTAACCACTGGACTGCCGAGGAAGTCCCTACCATTTAATTCTTATAACAAACCTCTGAAGAAGTTGTTATCTCCATTTTTAGCGACAAAAGACCGAGGCATGAAGAGATGGGCACGTGGCTGGTTAGGGAGTGATGTACCACAGGTGACCCTCGGGCTTCCGAGCCATCTTCCTGGAGGAATGGTGGAAGGGGCAGGTGCCCACAGACAGAGACACCCATGGAGTTTCAAATGGCTGCTCAAAGTCAGGAGCAGAATGCCTTCCCTGTTCTTGGCAGACAGCTCTTAGAAAGCCTGGGTACATGTGGCTGGGAGGAAAATGCTACATGCGGCAGAGCAAGTTCCCATCCCAGCATCCTCGGATAACCCAGCGAAGGAAGGAGCTAGCGCCGGGTTCCCGGCAGCGACACTGCAGCTGGTCTGAGTCAGAGGGGGCTGGGAGGGGCTGGTGGAAGGGATGGGGAGAGGCGATGGCAGGCTGGCACTTGTGTGGCGGCCCCAAAGGCCCTCCTGGGTGGCAACTTAACCCCCTCAGGGCTGGTCCTGACTTCTGGGGCCTCCCTGTAGCAGTGGCCTCTCTCTAGGCTGCCCCCTCCCACCAGGTGGAATGAAATGAGCACTGGGCTTAGAGGCAGGACATCTGGGATTTAGCCCTGGCTCTGCCACCTTCCAGCTGAGGGACCCTGGCCCTGTCCCCTAAGAACCTGGGGCATCAGGTCACAACATCACTCCTCACCCATTTCTGGTGTGCATGCTACTTTCTTTTCATACACCCTATTTCACTCAACCCTCCTGATGACACGTGAGTTCCAAGGAAGGAAAATCTGAGAGTTTCCTGTTTTTAAATCTGCCCACAGCAGTCTGGGGCTGGGTTGGCCTTTGGTAACTGTAACAGTGTTGGACTATGCAGACCCACCCACCACTGAGGCCTCCTGCCTCTGCTCAGATGTGGTGGGTTTCCCTCTCGGAACAAGGCTCTCCCTCATTCCCTCATGTGGCTTTCTGTCACTCCCTTGCTCAAGCGAGCCTGCCCCAAGGGACCCTCTGAATGTCTCCATCTTTCTCTCCAAGGGCAGCAGGCTGCTGCCCTTGCCTCCTGGAACAGACCCTGCAGAGGTGCGCTTGGGGTCTCCATCCTTCCCTGGGGGTCTCCTCACCGTGACTCCCTTCTCTGTAGACCTCACTTAGGGCAGAATCTCATCCCACTTGCAAATGGCCCAAACGAAGCACTGGGATGTGTATGGGGGCGGGGGAGGGGGTGGGCTGGGAGGCTGAAGAAACAACAGTCTTCCCTTCTTCTCGGTTAAAAAAATATTAATTTTTCTCCTGATTACAGAAGTGATATGTACTGATGATGAACACATTCAATGTTACAGAAACAATGAAGCAGAAAGGGACAGCCACACTGTAGCCCTCCCACCCCCGATGCCCCAAGGGACGGGAAGCTTTCATGGTGCCATAGGTCACGCCATGGGTCAGAGTACATCAAGGCAAAGGATCAGTCTGAAGTCAGACAGCAGGGCTGAAAGCTCTGTTCCAACCACGTGACATTGTGGAAGGATTTAACCCAAGATTCAGTTTCCTCATCTATAAAATGGGGGGGCACGGGGCCCCACGTTACTGCATGTGGGTGCTCAGTAAACGTTAGCTGGTAGAAAGAGATTCTTCTCAGTTTTTTGTTTGTTTGTTTGCATTTGCCATATTTTTAAGATTAAACACGAGACTATATATACATACATAAAAACAAAATTTTCACATCTTTTTTTAAAACTGAATTTTGGAGGCATCTAACTTCTTTTACATACTATTTCACTGTTGGGATGTGCTCTGACTTATTTATCCCCTAGGGATGTACATTTAGGTCATTTTCGGTCTTCCCCTTTCGTAAGTCATGCTTCAACAGATAGCTCCTACCTCAATCTTTGGTCTGTCTCTCTTGGCTAAACTCCTGGGCGTGAAATTTTGGGTAAAAGAATGTGCTTGCTTTGAAATGTAACGGATTCTGCCAAATTGTTAACAAAAGATATATCCACTTACATTGCGCCAAGGCCCACATCTTTCTCACGCCAGCTCAGCCATGTTGTCCCGTGGACACTTCTCCTCTCCTGGACCTCATAGTTGAAGACATCCTCACCTCAGCCTCCTGGGGACACTGTGCAGGTCCCTTTTCTGCTGGTCCTGCCGCCACCACCTCTAATCCAACCACCCTCGCGTCCATGTAAGGCCAAGGGCTTTCTCCACAGCACCTTATTTGAGCCTCTCTTGGGTAGGAAGGAAAACTCTATCGGCACCATCTGGGATGTGAGGGCCAGAGAGATCAAGCAATTGGTCCAGGGTCTCCAGGTGGACAGAGAGCAGAGATGAGAAGCCAGTGCCCTGCCTTCTCACTGAGTACCTTTCCCGCCACATCGCCATTACCCAAAGATGCAGATATAAGCCTGGGAAGGGCAGGATGAAGGAAGTTGTATCAGATAGGAATTGATGCCACTAACAGTTATCTAAAACACCTATTCTGGGCCAGAAATTGGGGTATAGAGATGGACAAAACCCACTCCCTGCCTCGAGGAAGCTCAGAGTGCAGTGGGGGAGACAGGCCAACCCTTGGGTCCTGTCAACAGGAGGTACTGGGTGCCATGCTGGGAGTGACATTCGGGTGGTCCCTAAGCATCACAGGGAGCTCAGGTAAGGCTGAGAGGACGCCATATAGATGAGCTGAACCCAGAAGGATGACTGTGGGCTGGCCAGACTAAGGAAGGGCATTTCAGGACAGTGTGTGCCTCCAAAGATAGCCAGGCATGTGAGCCTGGGGCTTGTAAGCAGTTCTGTATGGGTCAGGTGGACATCGGTGGTTTGCCCCGCCCCGCCTCCATTCCCCCTTCTGCACACAATGCCTGGGCTTTCCTTTAGGGAGCCAGCTCATCGCACTTTCCCAGCTCCAGGATGGGCATGTGACCAATCAGACTCAGACTGCAGCTTACAGATCAGAACATTGCTCAGGGAGGGGCAAGGGACCAGAAAGCCAATGAGACTCGACTTGGGGACTTACGACAGGAATGATGGGAAATAGAAACTCTTTTTCCCACTGGGCTGCTGGGTATTTCCACAAGGGAAAACTTGCCCGAGAAGAAAGCCAACCCAGATGGAAGCAGAGCTGAGGGACTAAGCGAGATGGAGCCTAGATGAGATGGGTTAGTCCCTGGATCCAGCCGGGTCTGGAGGGTCTACCCTGGAATTTCAGTTGTGTGGGCCAATCAATTCTAATTTTTTTGCTTAAGTCAGACTGGGGTCAGACTGATCAGGATTTTGGTGACCTGTTACCAAGAGTCCAGACTAACGCAATGCGGAGGAGAGTGGAGAGAAAGCAAGGGACGGTAAGCAGTTCGTGGAGATGGGTGTAGGCCAGGCACAGGGTTAGAGATTTATCCGACCACTAGAACCGGGAAGAATCTAACTGCCAAGCAGGAGAACTCTCATATGTGACCGTGCCTTTTGGAAACAGAAGCTCTGTTGGCTGAGAGGGGGGTGGGGGGAAAGAGTCAATGACTCTCCTAGAAATTTCAGAGCCTTCGGAACATCTTTTCTGGAGTTTTCCCATCAGGATAGATGGCCTGGTCTGAAATTGGAGCCAAATTATTAATCCATCAGCCCTGATGGCACGTATCAATTTGTCTTTTTTTTTTTAATGTATCAATTTATCTTAATTTCTGAAAATACACTCATGCCTTTCAGACCAGTCTCTCTTCTCTGTCACCAAGAAGAAAAGGGATCTCAGCAGAGGTTAATCACAGGGAATTTGGCCCTTCGTAAATGCCCTGCTCTGGCTGAAACATAATGCCCGGCATTCAAGGGAGGCGTCGCCGGCAGACGCAGACAAAGGGGCTCTCCTGTGCCCTCAGCACTGTGGGCAGGCCTTCCGCGGGAGCCCGGGAGACAGTGCACAGGCAGAGGGGCTGCCGCCAGCTCCAGGAACTCGGCGCTCTCAAAGCCCGGAGAGAGAAAGCCCAGGGAGAAATGTCTCCCTTTCAGACCTGGGGGACTCCTCGTTACACTGTCTCATCTCCTCTCCAGAGTGAAGGAGATAATTGGATCAAATGGCAACAGGAGCCAGCCTCCCTCCCCCTCCCCATGAGACTTCCAATACGGCTTCATTACCGTGTCTTTTGTAAATAAACTGTGGTGGGAAAATGCCAATTGTTCTGCCATAATTGCCTGATGAGCATCATCAAATGGGTCTTTGAAACGCACAGACTGAAATCATTTTGGGTTTAGAAGCTCCTTTGTGCTCATTTTTCTCCAATCACTCTTCTCCACAGAGGGAGTTTCTGAAGGGGAACTTCCTGACCAAGGAGGCTGGTATTGGCCAGTATTACACCTGCTCTGAGTATTCAACCAACAATTATTTATTAAGTGCCTTCTCCCTGTCAGGCAACCCTTTTGGTTCTTGGGATACAACAGACAAAGATGGTTACCCTACTGAAGTTTACATTCTGGTGAGAACTCAGAACACTGATGTGCCCATTTCTGGGAACAAACTTAGTAGAAAACTTCATAAATTAAGTTTGTTTAATTGACAGATTGAGGAACTGTGAAGTCAAAACTCTTCTGATTCCTTGTATGTGATTCCACTGTAAGGATGTGACATTTGGAAAATTAGATTGCATGGGCTAGGGATACTAAATAAATGTCATATGTGCCATCACTCGCCAAACCTGCACCCAGGGCAGACATCACTAATCAATCACCACTCCTTTTCTGATAAGCTCAGTCACAGCCTCGCAATACATATTAACACAGAACTGGGGCAGCTCCTACTAATGGATCAGAGTTGGCTGGGAGAGCAAACCTATTTCTGACTTAGACTGTTACTAGTTCACTTCATTGAGAGGCTGCAGGATATCCTAGTAAGTTAACCCCAGGAGGAGGCAAAAACTGAGAAGAAAAAGCAAGAGATTACAGCCAACCTCTTAGGCTAGTTTTCCTCTCAAGTGCTCTCACGTCCCTGCAGAGGCCTATACAACACGGCGGTGAGAGCATGGGCTTTGCAGTTGGGCAGAACTGGGTTCAGGTCCTGGTTCTGTTAGTTTCAACTGTGTGGGACCTGGGTCTGAGTTCCACTTGCCCCCCTGTGAAATGTTTATAATAATGATACCACCCTCCTAGGGTTGCTTTGAGGATTAAATAAGCCAATACTTGTGAAGGGCTCCACACAGGGTCCTGCCAGCTCTGATCATGGCTGGACTTGAGTTGCTGCACACCAGGGTGGATGCACAGTTGCTGACAGCTGGCATCTGCTCTGACTGATTGGTACTTGTGTCATTATTTAGGGGGCTGGCCCCCTTACGGGAAACAACTTCAGAAGTCTGAAGGTGAAATGGACATAGACCGCCTTTCAAACCAAAATAATGTTTCAGTAGAATTCCAGGTTGCTTTCTTGCTGATCAAGAATTTATGTCCCCCAGTTCTGAACTGCTCACCCAGTGGCGTACACAAGGACAATGACAATAATGAAAATAATTTTTAGGATATTTATTAAGAAGCACCTAACAAGAATGGACTTATTTAATCCTCTCAACAACCCTGTGAGAATTAAAGTATCATTAAACCCATTTTATGGAAGCAGAAACTGAGGCTCAGTGAGGTTAAGGATTCTTTGTCCAAGATCACACAGCTGGTACGAAGTAGCAGAGCTACGACCTGACCTAGGCAATCTAACCCCAGTGCCGAAACCTTAATTGCCGTGTGTGACAACGGTCCTTTGCATAAGAAGTTGATGCCCGACTTGGCAGGCATCTGGGTTGTGTATTCACAGGGCTCAGCCCAGTTATGCTGCTGGCCATCCCTCATGGGTTGGGGATATGCCTTACCAGGGGTTCTAAGAGTGTTAGAAGCAGGCCCTGGCCAACCACAGGGGCACAGGACAAGCTAACCTTCCCCTCAGAGGGACTAAGCCTCTGTTCTTCACTTGAGATCAATACAAAAATCCCACAAAAAGGGGAGGAATGGGGCCTCAGAAGTTTGCATCGTTAACTAGTAACCATCACCTCCTTTACTACCATTGTCAGAAGCTTCTACAGCACATGGGCTGGTCTAATAGGTTACAGTAAATATATTTTCACTGACCCTTTAATAATTTCTACCAGTTATTAATTGGTTGTGTCCCCAGGTTGGGTGCTAACCACTTTCTAGATATTATCTCATTTAATCTTCACAAAAGCTCTGTAAAGTAGGTAGTATGATTATTCTCTTAGATGAGGGAAGAAGGCTCAGAGAGGTAATCTAACTTGCCCAAAGTCACACAGCTACTGAGTGATGGAGTTGGGATTGGAACCCAGGCTTCTCTGACTCCACAACTCAAGCTCTTAGCCCCTGGTCTCTGTACATCAAACTCCAGCAGAGACAGATACAAAGGGAAGACTCGAGAGGGGTGGCCAGGAACCACTAAAGACAAGTTGGTTTCTGTGAGGCCAGGGGACCATTCTCACAGCAGAGCTTCCTGCCGGCCCACGTGTCTTGTTCGGCCATTGTGCTCTCTCTTCCCCTCTGCTGGTCTGCTGGGCGTCTCAATGGGAGACACACCATCTCTAGTGGAAGTGAGGCCTGTCTTATTCCAACACTGTCATCTGAGAAGGGACAATGCAAGGCAAACACCAGCCAGAGCTGTGGCTGAGGCCAGCCTTTGGCAACCTGAGGATCTCCATGCTGCCGCCTCCGCTCCGCACTCCCTACCAACACACACACAGCAAGCAGTGGCTGGCGGCTCCTGACTTGTTCACCAAGCTCAGACAGATGCTAAGCAGGCAGCCTGCCAGGACAGGCGCCACAGGCACCCTGCCAAGAACAAGGGGGCTTCCCGAGAGCTCACCTTGAATGAGATTTCATACTGCTCCCCTCCCCAGATCTCCAAGCCTGGGTCGTACCCGCCCAGCTCCCAGAACCACTTCCGATCCACAGCGAACAGTCCGCCGGCCATCACGGGAGACCTGCGGGAAGAAGAACCTGGTGTGAAGACGGGGACGTCCTGGCCGTGCGCTCCTTGGGTATCCTGCTCTCGGCCACTGCTGTTCTCCCAGGGGTGATGCTCCCCGCTACTCTGTGAACACAGCCCACTTGTCCAGCAGGGAATCCAAAGCCCTTCTGAGTGAGGCCCCTGGCTTTCTTCCTTCTTGCCTATACTTCTTCATAAATGCTACATTTTAACCAATGGACCCCAAATTCCTTTACGTGGTTAACACCTAAGAATACTTGTGAAATGAAACCATAGTGTTTTTTCCCTGTGGGCCTTGTAGCTGTACTATATATATATATATATATATATATATATATATGCATATTTATATCTAATCTCTAGCCTTCCCATTGATTAAATGATCTGAATCAGGTCTTTCCAAGCCTGTCTAGGCTGTAGAATGTCTTAGAGAGATGAAAACACTCTGGGCCCGACCCCAGACCTACAAAACAGTCTCTGGGGAAATGGAGCTTAGGAGTCTGTGTTTTTGGATAAGATTGTTTGATGATTCTCACTCTGTAATCCCAGCATAGATATTTTTTTTTCTGCTGAGAGTTTATAGAAGAAGCCACAGTCACTGTTCTTTCAGTTAAACTGAAGATTAACTCCGCTCATTCATTCTCTCATTTGTTTCTTCATCGAGTACCAGCTGAGAAGCAGATGCTGGAAGAATCTGGAGGTAAATCAGGGTCAGATGGAATCTTCAGGGGATGCCAGCATGGCAGGGCAGCCACCTCAGGAGAGGAGGACCCAGAAGACAGGTGGGGTGTAACAAGGACCTCTGGGAGGCACAGCCAGCACTATGGGAAAGGAGGGAGCGTCTGCCTCCAGGTTTTCGGGGTGAGGAGGGAAGCTGGGGCAAGAGTCAAGGAAGGATGCTCAGAGGGTGGCATTCGAGGTGGCTAGGAACAAAGTGAGAGCTTGGGGGAGGGGAAGGCACCCGGGAGGAGAAAGCATGAGCTCGGGGGCAGAGATGATCAAGCGTGGGGTGTGGCTTGCCCAAGTTCCCCACAGCGCCTCCCGTGGGGCCAGCACCTGGGAGGGGCCACCAGTGTTTTCTGTGTGAAAAGCTCTCTGAGTGGCTGTGGCCTTGTCTGACTCCACTGGAAAACTCCAAACCCTCCAAGGAAAACCATTCCAGCAGCAACCTCCACGGACCCTCCTGGCTTGGGGAACTGCACGCTCAGGGAAAGTGGACTGACTTGGAAAGAGGTGAGTTAACCCACATGCCTTGCAAGGCTTCCTGCAGTAGATGGGCCCTGATAGCACAGGAGGGGACCCCTTTAGAAAGGACTCCCTTGATCACTGACCGAGGCCTTGAATCTGCCAGGCGCTGTACTGAGCTAAATTACTACCAAAATGAATTTACTCCTCATGTTGACCTCATGAGCCCAGATCAGAAACGGGGAAATCCTCACTGCAAACTCAGCTCTCCCCAAACCTGTGGTCGGGCCTGGGGTGAAGATTTTAGCCCCGGAACCCTGTGCTGCTGGGTACGGGAGCCACTGGCCACATGCGGCTTACTGACACTTGCAGTGTGGCTGGTGTGAACTGAGAGGTGCTGGCAGTGTGAGATACACACTGGATTTCTCAGACTTAATGTGAAGAAAAGAACAGAAAAGATCTCATTCATAATTTGAAAGCGTTGGTCACATGTTAAAATGAGAATATTCTAGATATACTGGGTTAAATGAAATACATTACTAAAATGAATTTTATCTGCTTCCCTTTACCTTTTTTTAACGTGGCTATGAGGACATTCAGAAGTACATATGTGAGTCGCATTATACTTCTACAGGACGGTGCTGATTTAACCTCTTTGAGCTGGTTTCCCCATCTACACAGGGACGTAGAGCTACACTTGCTAGCTCACACTGCTAATACCGTTTTGAAAGTAGCCAGTACTATAGGAAAGTAAGGTGTTAGTAGTATCAACTTTCTTCTGTCTTATGAAGGTTGTAGGGTTTCCGGTTTTTCTGGCTGGAGCCATGATGCTTGGAGGGCCAGAGAGTGCTTCTGGCTCGGTGCTTCATGGGAAATCAAACCTAAGACTCTGCACAAAAACATCAGCCTGGGTGGAAGCCAGCAGCAGGGGCCGTGGTAGGATAGGCAGGATATTAGCTGTAAGGCATTTTGGATGCTCGAGGGTTCACCTCCACAGGGAGGCCTCTCCCCTAGCCTGGTCTGTTTTCTGCTGTGTTCAGCAGTAATAATAACAACAATTCTGAGCATCTCGTGTGTGCCACCCACCTCACCAACATCACCAGCTCTCACAAAGCCCTATTACTAGCCCTCTTTTCACATGGAGAAATGTGAAATTCAGAAATGTTATATGCTCTGCTCAAGGGCATGTAGTTAGTAAGTGGGTGAGCTGCCACCAAAGCCTGTGTCTTTCAAATATCATGACACGGCTCTGTGCCTGCAGTGTGCCCACTTGCCGAGCACCATGGGGAGGTGTGCAGACAATGACCAGGATTTCTTAGTGGCCTGTTCCTGGGGTTTTGTCCAAGTGCAACAAAGAAGAGAGACTTCTGGAAGGAACTGGAGGGTACAAAGGGTGGAGAGTCCCTCGGGAAGCATCTGGGCCAGTGGCTCTCAAACTTGGCCATATGTCAGCATCATCTGGGAACTGACGCCTGAATTCCCCACCCTGAGACTCTGGTGTAACTGGACTCAGGGGCAGCCTGGGTGGTTCTTCTTCTTCTTTTTTAAAAATTTTTATTGGGGTACAGTTGATTTACAATGTTGTGTTAGTTTCAGGTGTACAGCAAAGTGAATCTGTTATACTTCTTCTGCTGCTGCTGCTGCTTCTTCTTTTTATTTTTAACTTTATTTTAATAACTTTATTATTATCTTATTATTCTTTGTTTTAAATAAACTCCCCAGGTGATGGCAACATGCAGCTAGGGTTGAGAGTCCCTGCTCTAGGGCTGGGCCAACCCCTTTAATATCCAGACGAGGAGACTGAAACTGCAGACAAAACTAGCTGGGCCTCTGCTTCTAACCAGCTGCACGACCTGCACCCACCCCTCCCATATCCTGCAACAAGGAGACTGAATGGGCCAAGACCCACCATTACGTACCTTTCAAATCTAGGGCCTATGAGTTGGCTTATGGCAAAGATTCAAACCATAAAAGGGGGTTCTGGTTACCCTAAAAATTCCATTTTCTGGAGCAGCCTGCCTAACCTCAGCCTCTGCTACATGTCACCTTGGGCAAGTGTCACTTCACTTCTTCTCTGAACCACAGGATCCCCATCAGTCAAGTGGAGAGAGTTCCACCAACACCCAAGGGCATGTTGTGAGAATCAAGCACGGTCATGTCAGCTGGAACTGCTTTGCCAAGTCAGGCCAAATGTTAGTTACTCCTGTTATTAGCATTCTTCTCCAAGAATTCAGGACAACTGGGGGCTGACTCTGGGGCATACTGGGGTAGGACCTGGCTGCACGATGTGGTGTTGGCTAGACCGTATCTGTGGCCTAAGAAGGGCTCTAATAGTAGTGTCTGACCATGTTTAGGATACAAGAGGTCAGGACCAGAGCACAAACGTCTGGCCTGCTGAGGAAACACAGGGGATCCACTCACGCCCTCCACTCTCAGCTCATGCTACTCTCTTGCCCCGGTCACCTTCCATTTCCTCAAGCAAGCCCACCTCTTCCTACCTCTGAGCCTTCCCTGGGGCTCACAGCATTAGGGGCCCCCCAGAAACCCTGGGTGCACTGCGCCCATGAAGATGGCTGAGCCGGCAGCAGCCCCTCTTTCTCAGATGGGGAGGGTGAGGCAGAGTGGCTGGACTTCACTGGGGCCAAGCCGTGGTTAGGCAGGGGTGGTAGACAGAATAATGGCCTCCCAAAGAAGCCAACGTCCTAATTCCCGGGACCTGTGACTCTGCTGCCTTACACAGCAAAGGGCCTTGCAAGGGTGACTAAGTGAAGGATCTTGAGATGGGGAGACTATCCCGGGTTACCTGGATAGGTCCAATGTAATCACAAGGGTCCTTATAAGTGAAGAAAGAGGCAGGGGGGTCAGAGAAGGAGACGTGATGATGGAAGCAAGAGACTGGGAGAGGGAAGGGGGAGGGAGGTGTAGGGGGAGACAAGGAGAGGGAGGAGGAGAAGACTGGAAGATGTTATGTTGCTGGCTTGGAAGATGGAGGGAGCCATGAGGCAAAGAATGTGAGCAGCCTCTAGAAGCTGGAAAAGGCAAGGAAATGGATCCCTTCCTGGGGCACCAGGAGGAAACGCAGCACTGCCAACACTAAATCAGTAAGACCCTTTCAGACTTCTGACCTCCAGAACTTTAAGAGAATAAAGCCGTGTCGTTTTATTTTATTTATTTATTTATTGGCTGTGCCGCGCGGCATCTTAGTTCCCCGACCAGGGATTGAGCCTGCGCCCCCTGCAGTGGAAGCGCGCAGCTCCAACCCCTGGACCACCAGGGAAGTCCCTGTGTTGTTTTAATAAGCCAGTAAGCTTGTGGTAATTTATTACTGCAGCGACAATTAGGAAACTAATCAGGAAACCAATACAGCTGGAGAGGTTGGACTTTGGCTTTGTACCCAGAGGTCTTTCCACACCTCTGGCAGGAGAGCTGGAGTGGCTCACGTGACAGCTGCAGGGATGGCGAGCCCACTGTGGGAGGAAAGACCCTTCTGGAGCTTGGGGTACCAGAGGGGCACTGGGCTCTGTTTCTGGCTTAGCCACTAGCCCACTGTGTCCCCAGGGAAGCCTCTCCCTGTCCTGGAGCCCGAGTCTCCTCATCTGCAAGAGGTTGGAGTCCGTTACCTGTAGGCTCCCTCTAGCTCTGCCATTCCAGGATGCTACGGGTCCGATCCACACACCCGCAGCCCACACTTCCACCGTGAGACAAGCTATTTCCCTGATACTTCCAAGAGGGTGTAACTGATGGATGGGAAAGTCGGCTCCAGAGGCAGACAGACCTGCAAGGCACTGAGCCTTTGCCGCTTCACAGCTGTGTGATCTGGACAGGCTGCTTAACCTCTTGGAGCCTTGGTGTCCCCATTTGGAAAACATGGATCTTAATTTTTACTACATATGCTGTTGGAGGTTAAATAAGATCACCGTGTAGTGTGCTCAGCACTGCGCCTGGCACTTAGAAAGTGTGCAATAAATGGTGGTGTCAATGACAATGACAATGATGATGATGATGATTACAACTGGGTGCTAGGCTTGCCACCCCCGGCTGGTAGTCCTCGGGGTGGGCAAGGAAGAGGTGATCAGCTTGGAGGTCCGTGAGCCAAGGCTCCGTGACAAGCTGGGAGGGACTGTGCTTCTGTTGGGGACGTCTGCCCTGGCTCCCCTGCACTGGACTTTTGGGGGAGGTGGCAATCCTGAGTTGTGTGTGTTAGGGAGGGCTCCCTGGGGTCAGCCACTGGGACCGGCCTGGGTCACTTGTACTTACTCAAATGGGTCGCTGGGGTCAGCTTTCTGCAGTTCTGGAGGGATCGGGATCCGCTTATAGTACATCTCCCAGTCAAAGGCGCCCCGCATGGCATCCCCCGCCTGTGTCTCATACCGGAAGTCGTCGTGGTCAATCACATCGATCATTGGGCACACAATGGTCTTGCGGTTCCGAGCAATGCGGTCTGAAGAAGCCAAGAGATGCCCATTAAGGAGGCCGGATGGGAGAGCAGCTACATGCATGACCCTGCTCTGCAACTTATTCACATTTTTAACGTTTCCTGGGTGATTTCTCTGAACACTTGAGTTTGAGAATCCATGAGGAAGAAAGCGCACTAGCTTTAAGCAAGATGGTCCAGGGCTCCCAGCCCATCCTGCCGTCCACGAGAGCCAGCTACATCTCAGCCTCAGCATTCTCCTCTGTGAAATGGGGAGAAGAGGGTCTGGTTGCAGGAGTACTGGATACAGTAATGCTTGAAGGTGTTGAGCACAGGTGTCTGTCATGCTCAGCACTGCTATGGAAAGAGATTAACTTCCTTCTGGGAGGGTCCCTGTTCTGGCCCTCCCCATTCCGAGTCCTGAACCTGACTTGTGGCTCAGCAGCCAGGCACTCCAGCACTTGCCCCTCATGGCTGCCTGTCCCTGAGGCTCCCTAACACCTCTTAGCTGCCGTCAGAGAACAAATGATCCTTGCAAGAGAGTCCAGCTCATGTTTTCCAACAGTCAGAACTACTGAAGAGGGAACAGACTATCCCATGAGCTCCTCAGGACTGGAGGTGTGCAAGCAGGGCCTGGTGGACCTCTGCCCTGCAGGAATGCTGCAGGCAAGGTGACTGAAGATAGCAAACGGTGGTCTTAACCTAGATGGCTCTATGTCCCGTTCAAGCCAGGGAGAAGCTGATTGTATAAAATTCACTCTCTGCCCTTCAGTGCGCTTCCTGCCAAGAAGCCCTGACTACAGCCAGCAGGTGCCACTGACTGGGGCAGATGATCTGCCATGAGGGGCAAGTGGGCTGTGCTTGGGTGCCTGGCTGCTTGGGCCAGGAGTCAAGTCCAAGTCTTGGAATGGGGAGCCTGGTAGGGCCAGGGTAGGCGGGCAGCTGCCTAGGGCCCAGGCTTCATCAAGCTACAGCAGATTTTTCTTCCAGGAGAGAAAGCAAAGAAAAGTTTTGCCTTTTTCTAAACTGCAAGACACGATCCATAGGTGGGTCATGAAACTATGTGTGTGTGTGTGTGTGTGTGTGTGTGTGTGTGTGTGTGTAGTGAAGCAAAAAAGAATGTCAGGGTGCATTCTAGGTGATGAGGGAAAGTAGTTTTGGGAAGTATTTCAGTCATACTGCATCAGTGTGTACATTTGTGTACTGAATTGACATGTCTAATGTATTTCTGTGGCACATGGTCAAAAAACTGAGAAATGGTGCTTTTGATGCTGTGTCCCCAAGTGTAGATCTGGGGTCACCAGTGCCAGAAGCACCGAGGGTGTGTTTAAAAAAACCCCCTAGGGCTGGCCTGCCCCAGGCCCACTGAATCAGGATCTCTTAGGGTGGAGCCTGGATCGGCCTTGTGGACATGCTCCCTAGGGATTAAAGAAGCAGAAGAATCTTCCCAGGGAAAGATCTAGAAAAGGGCCTCCCTTCCTGATAATTCATGGCCACATGAGGGATTTCCCTTCCACAGAGGGTGTGTGCTGAGGACACCGTGCTCTGCTGGATGCTGGCTGATTGGGGGAGGTGTAAGGTCAAGGCGGTGGCATCAGAGGTAGCATTCCACGGTGCTGTACTCACTTGAGGACACAATGCCCAGGTGCAAACCCTGGTTTTGTCATCTATGAACAGTATAACCTTGGAAAAGGTTATCTGATGCCTCTGAACCTCTGTTTCCTGGCCAACAAAATGGAGGAAGACAGCACCTATTTCCTGGGATCTCTGTGAAGGCCAAGTGGGACGATGGGGCCAAGATGCTTAGCCTAGCCTCGAGCACGTGACCAGCCCTCTGCGGACAACCTTTGTGCCCAGGATCACTGAAAGCAGCTCAGAAGCAGGAGGTGGAAGGGTGAGCATCCCCCTCATTCTCTCTGCCCTTCAGTTTTCTCATTTGCAACATGTGGATAATAAGGCCTGCCCTGTCCGCTTTACCAGTCACATTCAAATGTGGGCTGTGATCAAAAAAAGATAAGGGACTAGCAGAGGCATGATGATGATGACGACGATGATGATAATGATGATGACAGTGATGATGGTGGTGATAGAGATGAAGAAAATGATGAACAACAGTGGCTTTCCTTTCAGGGGAGCTGAATCCCTTTCAGGCTCAGAAATGCCTACTCTCTAAAGAAGGCAGAGTGAACTGTGCATGTTCATGGTTTCAGAGACAAAAGCCGTGATGGGCTTGGTCAGCTGCTCATATTAGCAGGGACAGACTTTTACATCTACACCAGTGGTTCACATTTCTACTGGAAAAAGGGAAAAAGAAGAGGAAGAATATTTCTTCCATGTATGGCTGCAGATTATGAAAATTACCCTCATATATTTCCATAGAAACAGAGTTAAGGCTGTTAACACAAGGGTTAAGGCTTGTTAACCGCAAGCTCAGCTTCATGTTCTACCACTTCAGTCTCTTTATGAGTCACTGAATGGCCCCCCCACCCCAAACGCAATGTTCCTTCAGGACTATAAATTAGATGATTTATTATTTTTTTTAAATTAAAAACAAATATTTTATTTACTTATTTGGCTGCATTGGGTCTTAGTTGCGGCACGCAGGATATTTCCTCATGGCGTGCAGGATCTTTTGTCATGGCATGCGGGCTTCTCTAGTTGCAGCACATGGGCTCAGTAGTTGTGGCATGTGGGCTCTCTAGTTGCAACATGTGGGCTTAGTTGCCCCATGGCAGGAGGGATCCTAGTTCCTGAACCAGAGATCAAACCCTCGTCCCCTGCATTAGAAGGCAGATTCTTAACCACTGGACCACCAGGGAAGTCCCAATTAGGTGATTTACAGTGAAGCCTTTTCTCTTTTTTGTTCTCTTTCTGTCATGAGAGGCAGATGCAGATCTCTTCGTTTAATTAGGTAAACAGTTTACCAGAAGATCTGGGTTATATCCTTTTCCTAACCCAGTGGGATCGTGGACCCTTGGGGTCAGAAGCATATCATCTGATATTAATTAGAGTTTCATGCTGATCTGTGTTAGGAAACAAACTTGCTAGGTTATCCCATTAAACCGTGTGGGTTTTGCTTTCTGTCCTCACTTCTGAATGGGGGCCTAACCAGTGCTCCCCGAAGTATAGTCCCTGGACCAGCAGCACTGGCACCACCCGGAGGCTGTTAGGAATGCAGCTTCTAAGGCCCCATCCCAGACCTCCTGAACCAACCGCTCTGGAGCAGGGCTCAGCACTCTGTGTGTTAACAAGTCTTCTAGGTGATTCTGATACACACTCAAGTTTGCCCTAAACTCGAGTCCTCTTTGCTCCCTATGCTTTCTGTTACGGAGAGCATACCCATCCAGTTTTGAGGCGTTCACTTTTTTCTCTGGATTGACAGATCTTCCCCACCCTGCCTCCATCTCTGTCCCTCATCTGACTCCCAGCCCCAGTAGGACATTTCCTCTTCAGCATCCACATGTCAGCAGCAGCTCAATGCCTTCCTCAAAGCTCAGAGCCTAGGGATTCAGACCTGGTTCTTCAACCAGCCATGAGGCACCTCACTGCCCAGCAGCCAGGCCTCGTGTCTCCCTTCTGTCCACAAGCCTATGTGGACGACTCCTGGATCACGCTGCCCTCTGTCTGGAGCCCTTACCTGACAGCTGTCAGAAACTCTCCAAAGAGGAAATGAATTTAGGGAGGCAGTGTGGAATCCTGAAAGAAGATACACTTTGGAACCAGAAAGATGGTGACTTTGACACTTATTGCCCAAGGGAACAAGTGAGTCACTCAAAATCTGTGAACTTTAGTCTCTTCTATTATAAAAAGGGGACACTTTCGACCTGGCATGGTTTTGTGAGGGCTGAAGATAAAGCTTACAGCCTTCCCTGCTCACAGCAGCAGTGCAGTGAATGATAACTGTTCTAAGTTGGTATGATGGTGTTCCCTACAATTTGGCTCTTAGCAGTAGGCAGCCTTGGCTTGCTTTCCAATAACACCTGAAGTAACCTGGGAGAAGCAATCATGTCACTAGACACTAATGTGCTTTATGACTTTGGGCAAGTCACTTCCCCTCTCCGAGTCTCAGCTTCCTCCTCTGTAAAATGAAGGGACAGAACTTTTAAGGCTGCTCTGAGCACCCCTGAGGGCCTGATACCCTCGTGGTGCCTGGCATTGTGCTGGGTGCATCTCAAGCAGGCAAGGGAAGCCTTGTAGTATAGATGACTCCCTGCAGAGAGCAGGACCGGAGGCCAGTGGCTCACTCCAGGCCGCCTACCTCACCTTGCAAGCCTCCCTTACCGAGCAAGGGGGGGAGCCAGTTGACATTGGCTTCACAGTGTGAGTCCAAGAATGTGATGACATCCCCAGTTGCTGCTGAGGCCCCCAGCATCCGGGTCCTTATCAGCCCTTCCCGTTTCTTGGTTCGGAGAATCCTCACACTGGGGAAAAGGGCCATGTAGTCTTCAAGTGGCTTCTTCAGGTGTTCTGTGAGGGAGAGAGAAGAGGACAGATGGACAGATGGGTGAGTAATCATTCTTGTGACCCCTTCCTTACATGTGCACTGCACTTTACAGTTTAGATACAGCTTTCCAGTGCACTGTCTCATTGGACCTTTCAGATAGGGTCAAGAAGGGCAGGAATAACTGCCTGTGTGTTGCAAAGGGGGAAACTGAACTTTAAAGAGGTCCAGTGTTAATGCCAGACCTGGAACACAGAGAGACCTTCTGTACGAGGGCGTTAGCAGCTGTGGTTTATGTCTGGCGGAGACCCATTCCCTCATTTTCTAGCAACAGTACTCTGATTTTCTTTGGGAAACTGCCCCTCCCCTTCTCAGTCCTTCAGACTTGGGTGGGCTTGACTGCATCTCCAAGGGGGAGGAGCATGTGGCTTGGGCCTGACCAATCAGGGCATTCCATTTCCTTGGCCACAGTGATTGGTTCAGGGATGGGCATGTGGTCTGAATTGGTCCAAACAATGAATCCTGAGAATTTGTTTTCAGAACTATTCAAAAACGAGGCCACCAGGAATAAAGACACAGACCTACTTGAGAATGGACTTGAGGATATGGGGAGGGGGAAGGGTAAGCTGTGACAAAGCGAAAGAGAGGCATGGACATATATACACTACCAAACATAAGGTAGATAGATAGTGGGAAGCAGCCGCAGAGCACAGGGAGATCAGCTCGGTGCTTTGTGACTGCCTGGAGGGGTGGGATGGGGAGGGTGGGAGGGAGGGAGACGCAGGAGGGAAGGGATGTGGGAACAGATGTATATGTATGACTGATTCACTTTGTTATAAAGCAGAAACTAATAAATTAAAAAAAAAAAGAGGCCCTTTTTTCTTACTAGAGTTGCTAGGTTGTTTGGCCCTAAGTCTGGAGTTGCTTGTGACATCTTTAGCAAAATGAGGTGATGAGAGGTGGTGGGAAGATCTGCTGAGACTGAAGTCAACATGTAAAAAGAGAGTGAAAAGATGGAGAGAGATATTATCCTGATAACATTTTGATTCTCCAGATCCCCCTGTGCCTGAAGCAGAGAGACTCCCAGATGTTCTTATTACACATAACAGCCAATTCCTCTTTTTGCTTATTCTAATGTAGGCTGGCTTCTGGCCCACGCCTGGAAAAGCTGTTATAAATAAATCTCAAAGACAGTCTCTTTCTACTAAAAGTGCCAGCCTTAACGTTAGTGTCTCTTGATTTTAATCAGGGTTACGGCCCTTTATGAAAACTCTAGTATGGCTACAAAAAAACCCTATAGTTTATATCCTACTTAATAGTGAAATATTGAATGCTTTTCTCCTAAGAGCAGGAGAAAGGCTGTCCACTTTCTCTACACTTTAATACCGTTCTAGAATTCCTAGCCAGTGCAACTGTAAGACAAGGAAATAAAAGGCATAAAGATTGGAAAGAAAAAGGTAGCAGTATTTTTAATTGTAGATGACATGATTGTTTACACAGAAAATCTTAAGAAATCTACAAAGAAACTAGAATAGGAAAACTCTGCAAGATTTCAGGATACAGATCAGCATTTAAAAATCAACTGTTTTTCTATAGACTAGCAAATAAGAAAGCTATTTGAAAATGCAATTAAAATAGTAAAAATACCATTTACAATTTAACAAAGTGAGTACAAAATGTATACTGAAGGGGTTTCCCTGGTGGCGCAGTGGTTGAGAGTCCGCCTGCCGATGCAGGGGACACGGGTTCGTGCCCCGGTCTGGGAAGATCCCACATGCCGTGGAGTGGCTGGGCCCGTGAGCCATGGCCGCTGAGCCTGCACGTCCGGAGCCTGTTCTCCGCAACGGGAGAGGCCACAACAGTGAGAGGCCCGCATACCACACACACACACACAAAAATGTATACTGAAAACTACGAAACACTGTTGAAAGAAATGAACAACCAAAATAAACGGTAAGATAGTCCACGTTCGTGGATCAGATGACTTAATGCTGTTAAGACGGTAATACCTCCTATGTTGATATACAGATTCAATGTGATCAAAAAATCACAGATGGGGCTTCCCTGGTGGCGCAGTGGTTTAGAGTCCGCCTGCCGATGCAGGGGACACAGGTTTGTGCCCTAGTCCAGGAAGATGCCACATGCCGCGGAGCGGCTGGGCCCGTGAGCCATGGCCGCTGAGCCTGCGCGTCCAGAGCCTGTGCTCCACAACGGGAGAGGCCACAACAGTGAGAGGCCCATGTACCCACCCCCCCCAAAAAAAATCACAGATGGCTTCTTTGCAGAAATTGACAATTGACAAGCTGATCCTCAACTTTATGGAAATGCAAGGGATCAAGGAATCCAGGACAGCTAAAAAATGTTTTTTTTGTTTTTGCTTCTCTGAAATATTTGGGTTCTTTTTTTAACTTAATTAATTTACTTATGGCTGCATTGGGTCTTCGTTGCTGTGCGTGGGCTTTCTCTAGTTGCAGCGAGCGGGGGCCACTCTTCATGTGGTGTGTGGGCTTCTCGCTGCGGTGGCTTCTCTTGTTGCAGAGCACAGGCTCTAGGCGCACAGGCTCCAGTAGTTGTGGCACATGGGCTTAGTTGCTCAGAGGCATGTGGGATCTTCCCGGACTGGGGATCGAACCCATGTCCCTGCACTGGCAGGCAGATTCTTAACCACTGCGCCACCAGGGAAGTCCCTAAAAAATGTTTTGATTACTTATACATGAACGTTCATAGCAACAATATTCACAATAGCCAAGTGGTGAAAATAACCCAAATTTCCATCACCTCATAAATAGATAAACAAAGATGGAATATATCCATACAATGGGATATTACTCAGCCAAAAAAGAAATGAAGTACTGATACATGCCACAGTGAGGATGAACCTAGAAATCATCATATTAAGTAAAGGAGGCCAGACACAAAAGGTCACATATTATATCATTCCACGTGTATGAAATTCTAGAATAAAATCCAGAGACAGAAAGCAGATCAGTGATTACCATGAACTGGGGTGGAGGGGAATAGGGAGTGACTACTTAATAAGTATGGGGTTTCCTTTTGGGGTGGTAAAAATATTTTGAAACTAGATAGAGGTGATGGTTGCACAACGTTATTAATGTACTAAATGCCAATGAATTGTATACTTTAACATAGTATCATATATTTTAACATGGTTAACTTTATGTTATGTGAATTTTACCTCCATTTAAAAAAATGGGTAAAGGACATGAATAGGCACTTCTTGAAAGAAGATATATGAATGGCCAATAAACACATGAAAAGATGCTCAACATCATTAGTCACCAGGGAAATATAAATCAAAATCATAATGAGATACTACTTCACATTCACTAGGATGGCTATAATGAAAAAGTAAGATAATAAGTGCTGACAAGGATGTGGAGAAATAAGAATTCTCATACACTGTTGGTGGGAATGTAAAATGCTGCAGCCACTTTGGAAAACAGTCTGGCAGCTCCATAAATAGTTGAACACAGTTACCATACAATCCAGCAATTCTACTCCTAGGTGTATATCCAAGAGAAATGAAAATATACGTCCACATGAAAACATGTACACTCATGTTCATAGCAGCAATTTTCATAATATCCCCAAATTGAAAATCAAATCACCCAAATACACATCAACAGATGAATGGATAAATAAAATGTAGTATATCCATACAGTGGAAATACTATTCAGCAATGAAAAAGAATGAGCTTTTGCAATAATATGAACGAGCCTGCTGGGTTAAAGAAGTCAGACAATTCTGCTCTGAATTCACTCCATCAGGAGTTAGAGCTGGAAGGGCCCTCCTAATTCAGGGGCTGTGGCTGAATCACCTGGTGAGCTGGCTGCAAATACAGCTGCTTGGGCATCCTCTCAGGCGACTGTGATTTGGTAAACTGAAGGCAGCATCAGCGGGTTTTACTTGACCCACAGGTAATTCTGATGTACAGCTAGGCCTGGAAAGCACTGGAGTAGTTCAGTCTCTTCATTTTATAGACAGAAAGCTGAAGTCCAGAGAAGGGAAGGTACAACAGTTAACAGTAGAGCCAGGGCCCCTTGACTGCTTGATCCAGAACCCACTGAACCTTTTATTTTTCTAACCTGTATAGAAATGAACCATTTTCACTGGTAAGGCAGATTATAACTTGCAAAGGAGCTTCACATATTTTATCTCCCTTGATTCATAAAATCGTACTCTGCATTACAGTTCTCCCCATTTGACAGATGAGAAAACTGATGCTCAAAGAAGCTAAGAAACTTGCCCAAGGTCATACAGCCAGTAAGTTGCTGGGTTCTCTGTAGAAACATGAGGCTTTCCCCTCTCTAGCTGTGTTTTCCCTATCTCTCATAATCATATACTACTGGCACGATTTTTGCCACTTCTGCCTACCTCACTACAATTTACTTAAGATTTTCTTTTTTAAATCAACTCACTTAAAAATTTTATTTATTTATTTATTTTGGCTGCACTGGGTCTTAGTTGTGGCATGAGGGATCTTTAGTTGTGGCATGTGGACTCTTAGTTGCAGCATGCATGTAGGATCTAGTTCCCCGACCTGGGATTGAACCGGGCCCCCTGCATTAGAGTGCGGAGTCTTACCCACTGGACCACCAGGCAAGTCCCAGCTCCCTTTTTTTCAATTAAAAATTTAATTTATTTTAAAAGGAAGCGTTAAAAACTATAAATGGAAAATCGGTACCATTTGTGAAAAAGAGCTAATAAATTAAAAAACCCAAACAAATAAGAATAAAGCGACATTACTAGATTTTAGCCAGATCTTCCTGCCTCCCTCTTTGTCAAGAAGGGAGATATGGGCAACCAGCCGAGACTTTCCATCTGAGGTAATCAGAGGAAATGAAAGAGAGCTGAAAAGAGGAAGCATTCTCTCCCCAGGAGCCAATGTTACTTAATGCAAAGTCTCTGGGCCACCTGAGATCATCTTAGGTACCGCTTAATCACTTTTGTGCTGGCGCACTTGGGGAAACTGCTCCAGACACTTAAGTCTCCAGAAACTTAAAGAGTGGAGATGAGGTGTGTTTTGTGTTGTGTTGTCTGGTACCTTGCAAGTCGGAGCAATTAAAAGATATACAGAGGAAAGATTAACTCCATATACAACCTGAGGCTGGAAGGCTGAAAAATACTCCAGGTCGCCTCTTGCTTGCTTGCAAAGATTAATACGGCTTCTCCGGCCCTTTCCCACTTCTCTTTGGAACAGTGGCTCTGTAGAGAGCAGAAATCAATTTGCCCTAATTGAAGGACTAAATCTTTCCAAAAGAGACTTTCTTGGGCAGTGAGACAAGATAGCAAGAGGCATGATCACGCTACAGATAGGCTGCTGTTCAGGCAGGAACACTATCTTTAAAGAAAAGAAAAAAAAATCCACAGTCATTGTCTTGTGACCAGCGCTTCTTCTTGGCTGGGTTCAACTGGTAGGTCATTAACACGAGGATGAGATAATCTCCTATACCACACACCACTACTCCCAACAGAGGGAGATATATCCCCCTGTCCGGCTCTAAGCATTGAGGGCCCTGCTCGGGCAGAGCCCCATCGCTAAATCACCCCAAACGCAGATGGCCGCAGTCATTACAGATGGACCAATTAAGGCCTTTTGACAGCTTGTGGCAAAGTCGGCGCAATTATTTAGGGGCAATTATGCTCCTCCTGTCCTTATTAGAAAGAACATTTACACAAAATCAAGACTGTTGCCTTATTTTGCCACGCTGTCTTCTTGGATGAGGACAGTCCGTAAAGTCATAGAATTTTAGAGCTGGAAGGGGCTTTAGATGAAGATGATGACGGTTCTGATGATGACAATTACAGGGAACAATTCCTGAGGCCCTGCTCACACACGGAGCTCTCTACTGTATATACATAATCTCTGTTGCCTACACCACCACTACAAATGGGGTACTATGGCCCCCTTTTATACAAAAAGACACCATGAGGCTCAGAGCGGGTGGTGTCACCCACCCAAGGAGCACAGTTTATAAATGATGGAGCCAAGGTCTAAAACCCATCCCTGCCTGACTGTAAGAGAGCACCAAACCCCATCTCCGCCTCACTTCCGTCAGACCCTCCATTCTACCCAGAGAGGGACGGCTAGGACCGGAAGTTAAAGGTCTTGCCCAGAATCATACAGTGAGTCTGTGGCATGGCGTTTTCCACACCGGGACTTCCCCCCACCTTCATAAGCCCTAAGGCAGGGATAGCAAACAGGCTTCATGGAAGTGCCTGTGCTCACAGGTGTGTAATGGATAGCTAAAGCAATGTTAAGAAAGACTCTGAGGCTATACCTTGGCTCAGCGTGCAAATGCCAGGGCTGAGAGCTGTCTGCCCTGATGCAGCAGGAAGGCAGCTGTCCTAATGCCGCAGACGCATTATTCCCATTGCAGGGGTTGCTCTGATGGCACAGCAGTACAGAATTGCTCTCGCCCTTATTATCCCTAATCTCACGAGGAGCCAGAGCCATCCAATGGGGGTGGTGAGGCTGATCCTGAAGGTGAGCCCCCCTCAGGGTAAGGCTCTACGCAGGTGTTCAAAGAGCACTTACCAGAGTGCTCACAGGTGGATTCTGGGTGCCCTGCCCACAGCCCTTCAGCATTTTCTTCTCTGCCTGCCTGCCTCCAACCCGCCAGCACCTGCCACTGCCTGGGGCTTGGCATCCACGTGGTAGACCTCGACTGAGGGCCGTCGTGTGTGTGCACAACCGCCCCGGCTCCCTCGCCCCTCAGGTGGGTTAACCCCGAGCACGTGCTCTGTGCTGGCTCTCAGTGGGGTCACCGTGGCTGCCTGCCGTGGTGCCCAGCATAGGCACCCTTCCTGGCTGTCTCCCCTTCCTCTTCTCACTTCCCCACTCTCTTGCTTCTGTTTCCTGCAATCTCCCCTCAGACTAACTCCTTGCACTCAAATCCTGTCTCAGGATCTGCTTCAGGAAACCCAAACCAAGACAGTGTCCAAGTGGCAGTCATGGGTTAGAGGATCTGCAAGGCTGAGGGTGTGATCCCTTGAAGGTGATGACGTTGGATCAGCAACACGATGATGTTTGGAACCGTTATTTCTGTAAATAATGGTCACCATGTGTTTAGTACACTCCCTCCCAGGCATGAACCCAAGCACTCGACATGCATTTACGCATCGCATCTTCACAAACCCTCCACGAAGCAGGTTGGTATCCCTGTTTTACTAATGAGGAAACTGGGGCACTGAGAGGATTAATAACTTTGCCCAGGTCTACACAGTAAGTGGCAGGTCTTGGATTTAAACTCAGGCAATCTGGCTCCAGAATCTGTAGGCTTCTTTGTTAAACTTTTTTTTTTTTTAAATTAAGAATCATTTCAAACATATTTTTTAAAACGTAGAATAGAATAACGAAGCCCCAAGATCCATCACTCAGCTTTGGGAACTGTCACTGCTGGCCTCTCCCATTTCATCCCCGCCCCTGCCCACTGGATGATATGGGCGCTGATGGAGTTTGTGCCTGTAACCATCGTGCCATTAGAGGGGAGAAGCCTGGGGGGTTAACGTGGAAGGATATTACAGCTTCCTCTGGACTAGCGGTCCCTCTCCTGGGAACACGCCCAGTGAGTTATCCCAATGTTGGGCACCCAGTATCTTCTCAGCAAATTCTTGCTGATTATCTCATTGGACTCCCTGCAGTCACCGATTCTGGGCAGGTATCGTCAGTTCTGGTGTTACTGGAGAGGAAACTGAGGCTCAGCAAAGGGAAGGCCTTGCCCTAAGTCTCTCAGCTACTGAGGTATGAGTGAGGACCAGAACCCAAGGCCTGTGCTTCCCTGGTCCTCCTTGTATATCCCACCTGAAAATGCACATACTTCCCCGGGAATTGCAGCCTCCCTGGTTCCTGTGTTTAGTGGAGCCTTTCCCTCCTGTCTGCTCGGAACGGCACTTAGGACTCTGAGGATGGTTCTCCGTGGTGGGCGGCACACGAGGAGTTGCACTCAGAGGAGTTGCTGAGAGTTGAACTGTGTCCTCCCCCAAAGGCATGCTGAAGTCCTAGTACCTAGGAACGTGGTCTTATGTGGAAATAGCATCTTTACAGCTGTAATCGAGTTGAGATGAGGTCATACTGATTTAGGGTGGGCCCTAATCCAATGGCTGGTATCCTTTATAAGAAGAAGAAATTTGGATGCACCAGAAGCCACTGACCACAGAGGCAGAGACTGGAGTGATGCTTCTACACGCCAAGAAACACCAAGCATTGCTAGGGAGAGGCGAGGAGGGATCCTTTCCTAGAACCTGCAGAGAGAGCATGGCCCTGCCGACACCCTGATCTCAGATTTCTAGGCTCCAGGACTGTGAGGGATTAAACTTCTGTTGTTTTAATCCACTGGTTTGTGGTGCCTTGTTGCGGCAGCCTGAGGACACTGAGACAGAAGAGAGGTTCTCATACACTGGCATCGAAACAGTGACATAGCAAGAACATGGCCCCGGTTCTGGCCACTGCTGTCTCTTGTCTGGACCACTGTGGTCTGTGGCCAACCAAAAGAGCCACGACTGCTGTCCCCGCGTCCACTCTGTCTCTCTTCAGTCTGCACGCAGCAGTCCAGGGGGCCTCTTGGAAGAGAAGAGGACTGCACCGTGGCACCCTTCCGCTCTCTTGCTTAAAACCTTTCCACGGTTCCCGTGGCTCTCGGAAGAAGGTCCCAAATCCTTCCCAAGGATGACAAGCTGTGTATGGTGGGTCCTGCCCCCTCTTCAGCCTCATCTTGCCCGTCCCTTCCTTCCTGCCTGCTCCATGTCATCTTCTTTCAGGCGTCCAAAGGCCCCATGATGACCCACCCCTTCTGCCTCAGCGTCTGTATCCAAGCTGGCCCTTCTATCTGGACTGCTGAGGTCTAAGCCTCTTCACATATCCCCCCAGTTAACTCCTGCTCAGCCTTCAGATCTTGGTTCACACCTCCGACTCCTCACTAAAGCCTTTCCTGACCTCCCAGACCACAGCAGGTCCCAGATGGCCACAGAAGCCCTGGACCTTGCCCTTCATGTCGCTCAGCTCGGATCATGGTTCCATACCCTTGGACTGACTTAGTCTGCTTCCCTCCACTCTAGGCTGTAGGAGGGAGAGCTCTGTAACTGCTCTGCTTGCCAGTGTAGCCTTCGTGCCTAGTGGGGGGCCAGAGGAATCTGTAAATCCCCACTGAATCCACACGCCTTCCTTCTCCATCGTTTCATTTGATTTGATGTGATGTGATTTCCCTGTGAAGGAAGCAGGTCACGGCTCATCATCCTCACTGCAAGATGAGGGAAGTCAAGTTCAGAAGACGTTTCTGGTCCAAGGTTACACAGCCAGCCAGGTAAGTGGTGAAGACAGGACTCAAATCTAGTTCAGTCTGTTCAGGAATCTTTGCTCTACTGCTGTGTGTAATCAAACTAATTCCCAAGGAGAGTCCAGAGTTTCGATCTCTGGTGCCATCGAGCCTTGCAGAGACTCCTGCTGAGGGGCACCCAAAATAAAGGAGCTCTGTGTGCCGCCAGAGCTGGCAGGACACCAAGCATATGGGAGAGGGCCCCGTGGATGGCACCCCAAGGGAAGAGGAGGAGGGGGAAGGAGAGGGGAAGGAGAGAGAGGGGGAAGAAGGGGAGGGGGGAAGTAAGGAACAAGTCACAAACCAGACCAATCCCTGTTGGTTCTCTGGCCTCGGGGGTGTTGTCAATAGTGCAGAGGTCACAGCGGGAGAGGCTGCCTTCCGCACGCTTGGGCTGGCTTCTGGGACTTCTAGGTGTTCTGGGTCTTGTCACGTCTCAGCTCCGCTGGGCTTCTGGCTATTAAAGTGTCATAGCTCATCTGTTTCCAGGATTGATTTATTCACTTGTAAGTCTTAGCCACTGTATTCTAAGGCACTGCCAACCCATTTGGAGGTGGGCAGGGTTCACAACAGCAGGCAAAACCCTTTGTCCTATTTTGATACTCAGGTGCTTCTAGCCAAAGGACAATTGTTAACATAAGGTAGACCCTCTCATCTTTATCATCACTGTCAGTGTCATGGTTTCTGCTGGGTGCTTACCGTGTGCCTAGGCCCAGTGTTAAGCACCGTTACCTACACACACTGTCTCATTTCATTCTTTTTTTTTTTTTTTTTTTTTGCGGTACGCGGGCCTCTCACTGCTGTGGCCTCTCCCGTTGCGGAGCACAGGCTCTGGACGCACAGGCTCAGCGGCCATGGCTCACGGGCCCAGCCTCTCCGCGGCACGTGGGATCCTCCCAGACCGGGGCACGAACCCGTGTCCCCTGCATCAGCAGGTGGACTCTCAACCACTGCGCCACCAGGGAAGCCCTCGTTTCATTCTTACAACTCTCTAAGGCAGGCAGTGTGAACTATCTTAGACAAGGGGAAACTGAGGCCTAGAAAAGTTCTGTGCCAATCTATGTTCAGACAGCTAGGAGGTGACAGCCAGGAATCAGACCAGGTGTTTCTGATGCCAAAGCGGGCATTATTAACCATGAAACTGCACCACCCCTCGAAGTCCCTGGTCTCTCCATTCTGCTAGGTGGGTACCAGTTTCCAAGCCCACAACCTCAACTCTATCTCCTACCCCTTGGGGTGTCCAGGGCTTTCACTTGCTTGGAAAACTTGCAGACAGATAAATATAAATAGCAGGAAAATTTAAAAGAGAGGTCAGGAAGGAAAGCTATGTTTGCACCAGGATGGGTCTTTGGCAGGGGAAACATATAGGCATTTAGGCATCATTTATTGTTTAGGAAAGGAAAGCAGACGAGCCCTTTAGGAGAGACATCCTTTTTCTGGCCCCGAGTCCCAGGAGGAAGTTCAGAGAGTGGCAGAGCTGAAAGGGGCCTCCGAATTCAGCTAGAAGGCCTTTTACATTCTCCTTTGACACGGGTCCTCTTATAACACATTCTAAGGCATTAACAGACACTTTTTTTCTTTTTTTTTTAAGATGTTGGGGGTAGGAGTTTATTAATTAATTTATTTATTTTTGCTGTGTTGGGTCTTCGTTTCTGTGCGAGGGCTTTCTCTAGTTGTGGCAAGCGGGGGCCACTCTTCATCGCGGAGCGCGGGCCTCTCACTATCGTGGCCTCTCTTGTTGCGGAGCACAGGCTCCAGACGCGCAGGCTCAGTAGTTGTGGCTCATGGGCCTAGTTGCTCCACGGCATGTGGGATCCTCCCAGACCAGGGCTCGAACCCGTGTCCCCTGCATGAGCAGGCAGATTCTCAACCACTGTGCCACCAGGGAAGCCCCTAACAGACACTTTTGGTGTGTGTTTTTGAAAAAACAACCATTTCTTTCTTTTTTTCCCTTCCCTCTTCCCTCCTGCCCCGCTTCTTGATAATAGCTTTACTGAGATATAATTCACATACCATACAATTTACCCATTTAAAAAGCATACAGTTCACTATCAAGGAGCCATTTC